>NW_027286985.1:33453178-34072344 GCF_022747635.1 Hetaerina americana | reverse complement strand
TGGTCTTTACTTGAACATCGACATTTATTATTTTGTCACTAATTTTCCCAGTAAAATTTTAAAAACCACTGAATATGAAGAGTGTGATTAAATGTATTTATAGGAAATAGAGGACATACCTTCAATATTTACCGACCTCGACTTAATTCTCTCCGCTGGATGGAAAACCTTTATTAAAGCATCTATTTTGAGTTTTTTTTTATTTTAAAATAATTTTTTTTCAATTTTCCTCAATGGTATTAGTAATTTTTAATGATGCATTAAGAAAACTAATCCTTTCACCTTTGGCAAAATTAATTCTTCACATACGATGTGAAATATATTATTCCTGAAATATTTTAAAACTTCTGTGGAGATCATTCATTGTTGTGAGAAGGAATACTGTTTTCCAAGATGGATTTAAGAGTGAGGAGATATTTATCTGCATCCAAATTTACTTGCACCTCTAATAATCAGTCAGGAATCAATGGATGTAGTTTTGCATTTCATTTTGGAAGATCAAGTTCTATCTTAATTTCAAGTAGCTGGATTATCAAATGGATAATTTTCCTTATTTAAAAAATCAGTATCTTTCCATTTCTATTTCTCTTGAGAAACATAAGCTACCTCCCAAATTAAGACATTGAGTCTAGCCATATGCAAAAAAAGTAATGCATGCCTTCAAAATGAATTTTATTATTTGATTATGATAAAATTACAGCTAAGAAATTGATTGATGTTTTTTTAATAATATATATATAAATCTCTTATTTGAGCTATTTCTTAAACAGAGGGTTTTCTATATTTTTTTACATGTCATGCGTGTTTGGTGCTGCACGCTTATTTTATGAAAGCTATGATTTATTCATCTATATTTATTTATTTATTGTGAATATGTATACATAGTATTCTCATAAGTGTGTGAATATATGTATATTTATTTATTCACACGCTTCATCTATTTAAATATTTTGAGTTGCTTGTCAAGGCTGGGATACAAATATGCATGTTTTACTTTATTTCATTGAGTCTATTATTTTCAAATGATAGTTAAGATCACAGTGTTTAATAATATTAAAGTATAACACCTATATAATTACTCCCTTTTGTTAATGGTATGAGTATTGGCAACTATTCATACTGACTTTGCCTGTGATATAAATTCTTTAAAATTTTACTGTTTTTATCACCCTCTTTTACCCTGAAGTAATTCAAATTACTCATATCTATTTTCTGGGCTTTGCTTGGTGATATTACCCCAGGGATAATATTCTAAACACAGTTGGTAATAGCTATCCCTAAGAGCAGAGCTTTCTCTTACCTAAATGTCAAAATGATAAGATCTTGAAATTGTTTATGCCAGAGTAAGATCAAAGCAGCGTTAGCTATATCTCGATTCTCCCTTAATTGATCATTGTATTTTGAATTGTATGGTATTTCTTCTGCAGCCCTACAGGGAAGTGAGCCAACGCGGATGGTCAATGGTTCTAGAGATGATTCACTTGAAGCTCCTGAGGAGGGTGAAGGTGAGTTCCAATGATAATAAATAATTTTTTAGTTGGCACTAATATATTCCTTCATGATTCTTGTCTTGAATTGAAAAACATAGCATATAATAAAATGAGCAGTTTTCACATGAAATCTATCCAAGCAATTGGTCCATATTCAAGTGTATTTTGTCTTTCTTCTTTAGAGAATAACTGCCTGTCTGACAGGCAAGCTGTCCTTGAGGAGCAGAATTCTTCAACCAATGAATACTACATACCTGAGTGTGCACCAGATGGAAGGTACCAGAAGGTTCAGTGCTACAAGTCTGCAGGTAATAATTCTCTTTCAATGAAAGGGAAATTTATGCATTTGTGTTTCCTTGATTACATAGATGTGTGGAGCTCATTGCTGATTCCCAGCAACATTTTTTCATTTAATATGCATTAGTACCTACTTTCTTGGCTTTGGGTAGATTTTTTATTGTATTTCTTTTTTGGCAGATGAATAAAAAGGAATCACTTTAATTTGCATCTCATTATCATAAGATGTACCTTATATGAGTCAAATTCTATAGTTATAAATCTCAGCCTATGTTATCGGCTATGTAATTTTTCTCAATTATACCTCATCAAGTTTGTTTTGTGTGATATTACTCATGCATATGTATTGCATGGCTTAAAAGTGGATTACTGTTTTTGAGTTACCTTTGTATCTGACACAAAATTACCTCAAAGATGGAAAAATATTATTGCCATTCAACATGAATTGGAAAATTTTCAACTAATGTTTTCTTAAACCCATAATTCATGAGAATCACTAATTCTCTAATAAAGCTAAAATTGGATGCTTTCACAGTGATTACTCCACCATTTCTTTTATGGCAACCTAAGTTGTCTAATCATTTCAATAGCACCACACACAAATATCTCAGAAGAAATGGCCATTAACAGTTGAAAATGATCATTCAAAATACAGAATGAGTTACAGAATATAAGTACTAGAAATGTAAGGCAATGCAACTCCAGAAATAATTTCTCTGTGATAATGTTGGGCACTACCAATAAAAAGTATTAACCTTGATAATGAGCTAATGGACAAGCATTGAATTGCCAAAACAAAAATATTCATATTAGATGAATTAAATAGGTATATGTATCTAAGTTGGACAACTCTGGGCTGATTAGTCTACTGGCTAGGGTGTCAAGGTTTAGATATAATATTGTTTGTTTGTATTCAGGAATAATCTGAGGATTTCAGAGTGACGGCTTATCTAGGGTTCATTGGCCCTATATGTGATTATTTAGTTGCCAAAGCCATTTGTATGGGAGCTGGTCATTACAATCAGTAATAAATTGCAGGAAAATGTACTCATTACAATACTTGTATTTAGGTAAGATTTATGTTTTTTTACTATACATATTGTACACCAATGAAATTGTTTACATTCATATCTCACATCTCAATGCATCATAGGCATCTGCATAGAGTAAATTTGTTTAGGATATGTATATTTCCAGTTCAATATGCTTCTTTCATTCAGTCTTTAGGATGTAATATTTAAAAAAAAATAATTGAAAATGTATTTGTATTAAGCTCATCTTTATTCTTTTTTCCCATGCATAAAATCAAATGCAGGGGTATGGGTGCATCTCAAAAGTCTTTTTCCACAGGATATTGCTGGTGTGTGCATGAAGACACAGGAAAACCTATACCTGGGACATCAAAGAAAGACCAAGACCCAAAATGTGATTCCATACCAGTTCCATTTCGTCCAATGAAAGGTTGCCCAGAGCAAAGAAAGAAGATTTTCTTAAGGGACCTAATGGAATTCCTTACAAAGAAGATGTTGCAAGCAAATTCGAAGAATGGCTCAGGGTATTAGTTTCATTTTTTCTCTTTTTATGGGAATAAGTAGGCTTTTCTTTACCATTATTGTTGATTCAAGTTGTTACTGTCAACCTTAGTTCTATCTTTAGTGGAGGTCATTTATGGCAGCAATTTCAGAGTGTAAAAATCATTCGCCTAGACCGGGATCCCGGTTGATGATGATTTGATTTTTACACTCTGAAATTGTTGCATTGAAATGCACATTAGCGGATGATTCCATTAAAAGTTACTGTTGCAGCATCTCCCGCAGTTTCTTTGGAGGTCATTCATTGTTTGTGAGGTAGAATGGAGTACTATCTAATATTAAAATAAGCTTAGAATTTTTTCTTTTCTAAAGCTGATGGAAATCTATATTTCATATACTTGTATGCATTTGAATCACAAAAAATAAAATTATTCTCTCTGGGATTCATCTCATTATATGCCAAATGCAAAGTGAATTTGCACATTTGACAACCAAGCATACAGAACACAAATTTTTCAGTTAATTTAGTTGCTCTGTAAACATTTTTATTTTTTCGATCGTCTGTTAAATTTTTATATGCACCTTTGTAGGTTCATTTTTGCAAAAAAATCCAAACTTAACTTTTGCATGTTTCCTGACGGCTTAAATTCAAGCAAAGGATTTTAGTCAGGAAGTATTTTAGAATATAACTAGTATGACTTATCCTCAATTACATTAAATACATTCTTTTAGAGATCGAGCTATGATCTTGTTAAACAAATGAAAGCCCAAGTGAAGTTATTACCCATTTCTAAATTTCTCGCAATTCATTTAGATGATGGTCTCCTAGAGTGGTGGTTAAATTCAGCTGTATGAGGTGACTTCAATCTCCCTAAAGACAACTAAATAGTCCAATGACTAATATAACATACATTTTTACATGATACAATGCATTCATAACTCTATCAGGTAACTAGGCCAACTAATGTGCATTGCTCAAATTTTTCTATATCACATGAGAGAATGTTTATCCTGTTCAATTTAATTTTTTGGCACTCACTGGTATAATACTGGTATAATTTAATTTTTTGGTACTGACTCAAAAATACAACTCAAATTATCTAAAAAAAGGAGCATGAAGTCACATCCTTCTGAAGTAATATAGACATTTTGATTCCACCTCTTCCTACTAGAGAATAATTCCTTGCATAAACTGGCTTGGCATTTAAAGAGTCAGAATGATGTTTATATGCTACAATTATTATGCGCTTTGATGCATGTGCAACAATGGCCCAAGACTAATTATGTGGGATATGCCCTTAGATTCTAATTTTCCTCCCACTTTTCAGAATATCAGCCGGCGAGGGAAGAGTTTATAATTCCATGGAAGAAGAAGTGGCATCATGGAACTTTGGCATATTAGACAAGAACAAAAACAAGGTAAATGTTTCTCCATTGAAAAGGAAAAACATTTTAGAACTCCTTTCCTTTATTTAAGTACTTTAATTCTCACCTATTAAGAGAATTTCTCTCAATTTTTATCATCTTAAATATATTTTTATTATTCATCCATACATTGTTTTTTGATATAATAGTAAGTACGTTTTAGGCTTGCTAATCACCACTGATTATTTTTTTCCATGATAAATTGACCTCATATTTAGAATGGTGTCAGATTGCAGTCAGCTACTGAATGACAATTTTCATTTCAGTGCTAAAGGGTCATCTACATCTCATTTCATTATAGTAAAAAATACAGGGCTTGGCTCATGTGCTAACTGAATAAAGGAGGTTAAAAATTCCAGCAATGTTAATTCACACCTCCACTAGAAGTTATCACATGCAGGAATTAAAATTTAGTGAAATAAAAAACCACATTGTGTTTGAAGGAACAATAAAATAAAACTATATCACTGACTCAACTGAAATTGCCAGTTTATTTCAACACCTTTATTTTATGATAATACTTAGTGTTGTTTCCTTATACTATTTCTGTTTACCTGGCACATTGTATTCCTTTCGATGTTAAGTGTCTTGAGGTCATTTATTTTGGTATTCTGTGTCTTTGTGCGGCTTGACTACCAATTACTGTTTAATGACCATTTGTCATTATCACTGGGTATTGGGGAGTGCACAGAGAGAGGGCATCAGTATCTCAGTGTCAGAAAGATTTTGCAATAAAGATTACAATGGTCAAAAATGACTTTTAACAGCCCTCGAGGTTCAGAACCTCACAGAAGCCAAATTATTAAAAATAACCTGGAAAAATGAATACAAACTAGCAAGGATCTTAATTGGTTGAAAGTATAAATTGCTACGGAGATAGATATGTTACCAAAGGACTAGTAACATGCAAAAATCTAAATGAGTAAAAATTTATCCCTGTCCTCCCTCTTATTTGTAAGGAAGTGTTTTGTGTTTTATTTCTGATGAATTTTGAGTATTTTGATGATATTTGAGGGTTGTATTTATTTTTCCATTTCATATTTAGCTGCTTAATGAGTGTACTATTCATCAACTTTATTCTTGTCCTTGTTTATAGCACAAATGTAGAAATGGGGTGGACACATTTATAAGTAGGGAACTCTGTAATAATAAAAATCCATGCCAATTTATTTGTTTACCACAGTTTAGAGTAAAAAATTACACTGTAAAGATTGATCTTATTCAGGCTGACATTTGAGTCTTTCATCTGCTGTACCTATCACTCAAAATAACTTCGCACCTTAGCAATAACATATGTTAAATAGTTTTAAAAATATTATTTCTTTAATGAGATAATTTGTATCTTTTATGAATTGAATATGAGGATGAATCCATATGTTATAAAAAGAAAACATATTCAAAGAGGCCATATTCTGGTGAACAGTCTCTTATTCCACCTAGTTTGTTGTTAATATCAAATAAAATGGATAGCATCATTTTAACAGTTATCTTATATAAAAATAAAGATAAATCTTATATCATATAGGATTCTAGGCTGCTCCCCTCAATCAAAAAACCAACTGCAGAAAAACACCCACTCTTAAAGGGGTGTGTGAACAACCTGTAAAACCTATGAAATGAGATCGAGCTAATTCATAGGCCTGCTCATCTTTTCATTTGAAATACCAATTATTCCTTGCAATTTAGGTATTGGAGCGAAAGGAGTGGAAGTCCATCCGAACATTGGTGTCAACCAATCGTGCCCTAAAGAGATGTGGAAAGAAACTTCCTCGGTACTGTGATGTCAACAATGACAGGAGGATAAGCAGGACAGAGTGGTTAGAATGCCTGAATGCTTCATCGTCTGCTGTTGGGAAGTCAGCTGGTGGGCAGCAGCAGGATCCATTGGTCATTGATGCTACAGTTGAGGGGACTGTTGCCGCAGCCTTGAACAGTAGTCAAGGTAAGGGAAAGCTGAGAGTAGGAAACTTTTAATATGCTCCCCTAAGAGTTTCATATTGAGCTAAGATTCAAGGTATTTCTATTTTGAAGGTTAGTTATGGAGAAGAAAAAAAATACCTTTTAAGCATGATGAAAATATTGAGATTACTGACCTATTCACTCATGTATTTCTGCTAAAAAAAATACACTACCTTACAAGACAACTTTTAGTAGTATTAGAATACATATATGGATGTGAAATGATTTGATGGAAATAAAATTAAATGGGAACGTATCAAAAAAGGGTTATCAAAAGCCATAAAAGAAATTATAGCAACAGTTTTCAGGAAGAGGGCAAGGAAACCATTGATTATGGATGAGATGATTTGAAAGAAATACCAGAAAAGGAAATAGAAGAATATAAACACTGAGTTTGGTAGAAAGAAGTATAATGAGTTAAATAATAAACTGAAATTGGTAACAAATAGAGCTAAAGAAAGGTGGTGTAGGACACAGTGCAAATATATTTAAAGTCTACAGAGGAAGGGTGAAATTCACTTGCTATACAGGAAGGTTGAAACACTGTCAGGAAGTAAAAAGGGAAAATCTGTGATGACAATCAGTGATAAGTCAAGAAAAATATTAGTTGAACCAGCGAAGATTTTAGAGAGATGAAATGAATGCTAAGAAGAACTGTATGTTTCCCATAAAGATATTAGGCCAGCAAGATTAGACAGAGAGAGAATATGATGTAGATGAGGATAAATTTGGTCCAGGCTTACTCAATGAAGAGATACAAAGGAATTGAGGGAAAAGAAATGAAGTAAGGCCATGGGGATGGACATCGTTCCTACAGAACTACTTAAAGGTTGAGGAAAATGCGAGAGGATGTTTTATGGAATAATTTGCAGCATTTATGGGGGAGGAATTTGTAGGGCTACAGAACGAAGATCTGACTTTGTGTTCAGCTAAAGTGGTTCTTCTCATGGTTATCAACAATAGGATTGAGAACAGGGCAAATGATTACTTAGGAGATAGGAGATGGCCACTTTGACTTTCAGTTGAGTATTGAAAACATGATCAGTTTGGGTTTAGGAAGGGGAGAGGCATGTGTGTTGACATTGCAGTAATGAGATCAATAATACAGAGGAACATAGAATACAATCAGGATGTATTTTTCTTTTTCCTAGATTTCGAAAATGGCATTTGATTGAGTGAATTGGAGAGAATTAATAAGTATTGCAGAAAAGAAGGTAGATTGGAGGGATAGGAGACTGATCTGCAACCTGTATAAATCTCAGACCCAGGCACGAGTGAGGGATGGAGAGCCCAGATGGGCTGTGCTTGGAGGGCGTCCATTATCACTTGTATTGTTATATTACTAGTGATGTTCAACATATATGAAGAGGAAATGGTAAAATAGGCATAGGAAAAACTGGAGATGAAAATGAAATTTGGTGGACAATCCATAAAATCAGTTAGGTTTGCTGATAATCAAAATCTAGTTTGTCAGTCAGCCAAGGGGTTTCAAACTCTGCTGAGTGCATTCAGTCAGTGCAATAGGTATAGGAAGTGAAAAAGGTTATACGGTTTTCCAGAAAGAGTAAGGCAAAGCTAAAGCCCAAAATAGGAGTGCAAAATCTTGAGTTGGTAGAACAGTATACGCATCTCGGAAGTGTTTTGGACCAAGATGGTCAAAGAATTAGGGACAAATGGAGGAGCAATATATTAGGCAAAGAAGCTTTCACAAGGAGGAAGAAATTGATGAGATGAACTTTGAGTAAGGATGTTAAGAAAAGGCTTGTCAAAACCTTGATATGCATCGTAGTTTTGTACACCGTGGGAACATGGTCATTGAACCACAATTGAAGGCAGAACCAGAAGGATTGAAGGCTTTTGAAATGTTGATGTGGAAAAGTATGGAAAAGGTGAAATGAATGGAGAGGAAACAAATGTGGAAATGCTGAGTATGGTGGGGGAGGAGAGGGAATAGTTGGGAGAAATCATAAGGAGGTAGGAAAAATTGATGAAGGGCGTATTGATCAGCAGTGGGATGTTGAAGACTGTGATTGAGGGGGAATATTAGGCAAACAAGGAAGGGGCAGGAATGGGATAGGGATGCTGATGGATTGAAGGGAGGAAGGAAGTATGTGTAAGGGCTTATAATAGAGTGCAATGTCAGGCAGTGCTTTGTTAGGAAAGGCAAAGAAATTGTGGCTGTTCCATTTGGTAGCTTGGAACCAGTAGATTCCCGATAATAATAATAAACTTAACATAAGATTCCCTCTGACCTTCCCCCATCCCTCATCATAAAAGGCAACAAAATCCTACAGCTTCCCTCTCACCCAAATTCCTTACATAATTTAAGATCATCCTCTAATAGCCTGTTAGCCTCTAATAACTGCAAAAAATATCTCATTATGAAAACCAGTGCAGTGCTTAAGGGTTTATCATTGATTGAGTGATATGGTGATATGGATTGCCAATAAGATGTTTTAAACCTAAAACTTTACGTTCCGCATGGTGAAAAGGCATATGACAGATAAAATTCTTTCATTTCCAATTTTCCATTTGGAAATTTTTTCACCATATCACTTTTATTATTTATTAGTATAATTACCTTTCTGGAAGGTCCCCTTGTTGAATGTTTAATATGTTTGTTATTCTTGATTAAAATATATTTCGAAGCATGAATTTGATGATTAATAATATTATAGCTTTCAAGTTATGTATCTATGACATGTACAAGGTTTGTATAAAAAGTATCAGTGACAATTTTTCCTGATGTGTGCATTAATTGCTGAATTCAGACCATTGGTTTAAGTGTCCGCATGATGGCAGATCATATTGGTATAGATAAGATGACAGTGCATACCATTATCATTGAAAATTTGGTATTATGAAAGATCTACGCTAAACTTGCCCTACAGGTGTTGATGGACAACCAAGGGCATAGTTGAGGGTCTGCTTGTCAAGACCTGTGTAACGGCATTGCAATGATTCCCAAATGCTCTTAAGATTATGATGTGGCATCAGCAGATTATTTTCTATTCCCAAAAGTAAAATCCTCCCTCAAAGTACATTACTATAGGACCCTAAGTGCCATCAATGAGGCTTGCACACATACCCTCAAAGACCTTCTGGAATCCACCCACCAGGGAGTCTTCAATTCGTGGAAAAGCCACTAGCAAAAGTGTGTGAATGCTCAAGGGATGTACTTTGAAGAACATTGAGGCATATTAGCAATATCTGAAATAAAGCTATTTTGCTGAAACTTTTCCCGATGCTTTTTATACTAACCATTATGTAATAACAATTTTTTCAATTTTCTATAGTGCCGAGGTAAAATTAAAATATATTTATTTAGTTTAGTGATTTTCATAATTAATAATCACTTTGTGAATGTGCTGTTTCAGGCTCTCTCCCAACATCTCCCACACCTAAACGAAGAGGACCAAACCCATTGGATTTGTTCCTCATTGGCGATGACTGATTTCACAGCGAGGACTGATTGATTAGAGAGAGAGGTTGGCCATGTTTTCGGCCATTAGTCCAGGAGAATGCCAGTGGAAAGAAAGTGTGACTCAGACTGATACATAATGGGATGCAGAATGAAAAAGAGCAACTTGTCCTCCCCTGGGAAAATGTCGATCGAATCAGAGATTTCAGGTTCAAGTCAGAATCGAATGTAAACTTCATCCCTGAAATAAACTCTTTGTGAGTATTCAATGGAAAGGCAGAAAAAAAACGATAGCTGATGTACTCTCGAAGTGAGTTGTTGAAAACTGATTCCAGTGGTGACAGGTGTATTTGCTGTAGAAATGTGCTAGCTAGAAGCACTCAACTTTTAGTTCCATTGATCATTAAGTTGTAATGGAAGCTTTAGGATGTTCTTTAAAAATGGCAAATCTCACCTAGATATCTCAATTTAAATCATGTACAGTAACAATGCAATTAATTAACGTGCCCATGTTTATGAGTGACTGTCAGGAAATATATTATTTCTAGTGCTGGAGTGTAAATATAGTTTTTAATTGAGTAAGTATGAATTCTTTGATGAATATTTTTCATAAATAGTTTGCTGGTGCACAAAAATAGGTTGTTGAAATGATGTTAGCAGCCAAAATTTTAGTTAACTCTATTACAGCTTTATTTGTTATCATATCCTTTGTTGGTAATATATGTAAGCTGATAGAAGTCATTATATTTTTTAAAAATTATTATAATATATATATATATTTACCTCATCTTGCCATTAAGTAGGTTGTATGGTGTTCCTCAAGAGTTAACGAATTAAATAGTTTGTATTACAGACTTCTTAATTGAGTAAAACTAATTGTTTCCATTTGTAGTCATTTTTGTGGTAGTATTAGTTTTATTTAACTTTAAGATCTCAAGGTAAGCCAGCTTCATATTTTGATATTGGCGCTGAAACAGCCAAAAACATTCAAGAATTAGAATGATAGTATTGTAAAATAAAATTGATACCTATATTATCCTTTATTCTCCCTCAGCTCTCTATAACTTTTATTTATGCTGACTGAATGGTTGTCTATGTTTTTATATGATTCATTTAAAATTTTATATCAATCCCATAAAACTGCATATATGATCGTTAATGGACGGACATTGTATAATACAAACGTTGTTTTACTATGTTTGTAGTTAGAGTTCATAGGTGTATAAAATTCTAGAAATTGTAGATATAACCACATGTCATTAAAGTGTGAGGTAATATCTAGCATTTAAGTATTGAAAATAAATTTGGCACTTGTCATTGTGGTGTAAACGAAACTTAATGAGCCAACAGCAATTTGTGGGATATTTACTGAATTCAATGTAATTACTTTATAGAGGTAGTCTCAAAAGAAGCTGTGATAAGATCATGAGAAAGCAATAAAGTGGGAGACACAACAAGACCTTAGTATTGCAATTAAACAGTATGAAATATTCACGTTCATTTTTATTGCTTCACATCCTTTGAATTAAGAGAGAACTCATTAGAATTCAATAGCTTCCTCCTGTCAAAGAAAAGGAAAAAGCCAACAAGGTAAGTCATCATCATAATCATCTGCCATGGTTGGGAAGTCTATGGAGGCCTCTTCTCAACTATGTTTTCCTTTCCTGTGCCCTTCTCTTCATTTCTGCATACCCATCACCCTCTTCCACATCATCCATCATTTTGACCCTCCTAAACCCTCTCTTTTCTGGTCATTCCATTGCTCCTTCTAGCACCTCCTCCAAGAGGCAATCCCTTCATAGCATGCGTCCAAGCCAATCCCTTTTTCTTTTTTTGATTGATTTCAGCAAACTTCTCTCTTCTCCCGCTCTCCTCAACACTTCCTCATTCCTAACCTGGTCTATCCTTTTTATGTTCAGCATTCTTCTCCATACCCACATTTCAAACACCTCCAGCCTTCCCCGGTCCCTTTTTAACGCAGTTCATGTTTCACATCCAAATAACATAACACTTAACTAGTATCTTTCTCAGTCTAATATCCACTCCTCTACACAACACTTTTGTTTTCCTGCTGAACTCCTTCCTTTCTCTTTCCTTATTTTAGTTTCCTTTTCACTCCTCCAACTTATATTACCTCCATACCCAGATATTTGCACCTCTTCACTTCTTCCAACTTCTCTTCTTCCATTACAATTTTTACTTCCTCATCACCTTCGACATGCGTTACTTTAGCCTTGCTCCTATTTATCATCAAGCTGTACTCCTTCATGCCATTAAGGTGTTGTAACTTCGCATGTAATTGTTCTTCTTCCTTGATAAAAAGGATCATGTCATCAGCAAATCTGATGCACACAATTCTTCTTCCTCCAATTCCTGAATCTTCTCACCAGCACGCCCTCACTATTTCTTCCAAATAAAAGTTAAAGAGGGTGAGGGAGAGACAGTACCTCTCCCAACATTGAACCAACTCTTTCCATCAATTTTAAAACACACCTCCTGGTTTAAGTATGAATTTCTAATCAATCTTCTGTCTCTCAAGTTCACACCTTTTTCTTTTACAATTTTCATAAGTGCTTGCCATCATACATAGTCAAAAGCCTTCATCAAATCAACAAAGCACACCCATAAACCTTTCCCCTTATCCAGACATTGCTCTCCGATAGTAAGCACTACTCCTATTGCATCTCTTGTGCCCATTTCTCTATTGAACTTTTCCTCCACTGTGTTCTCTATGATTTTGTTCAGTCTTCTATTCAGTATTCTTAACAATATCTTCGTTGCAAGGATGTTGATGCATATTGTACAATACTTCTCGCATTTCCTTGTTCCTTTCTTCTTTGGTAATGGATAAAGGTGAGTATATATTGTATACGTAATAGCACCTAATCCTCTTTGTTGCATGCAATGAGTGCATGAGGATTTTTTTCTGTTATTTATCTTGAAATTACAACATTGCTTTCAGCAAATGTTATTTCGCATGAATGTGTGGCATGATTTCTTCTGTGAAATGACAAGTGTCAATTTTTCCAATTGGAACACAAGTTTTCTACCAAGTATACAAGACCGGAAGAATTTATTAACTGATTGTAAGAACCAAGCATAATTAATTGTGGATTTGCTTCTGTCAGTATTGCAATGGACTAATTAAAACCACTCAAAGCAATTCAGGTACGGCAATGAGAAATAATGATGAGGTGATAAGGGAGAGGAGAAAATAGAGTTAGACCGAACACTGATCCTTGAGGAACACCTTTATCAACACCTAACGGTGACGGGAGGAAGGTATTCCTGTTCTTCTGGACAGCTACCCTTTGCTGACGATTTTTGAGGTATGTTCTCAATCACTGCTGTTCTGTGCCTCTAATACCCATTTAATCACATTTATACAAGAGTTTATCACGCTCAAATGCTGTGGTCAAGTCAAAGACTACACCCATCACTTTTTGCTTGTAGTTAATTTGTTGTATGATGGTGTCAACTGCATTGAAAATTGCCTGCTCTGTTGACTTTCCTTTTCTAAATCCAAATTGTTTAGGGAATAGCAGGTTATTAACTTCAAGGAATTCCATTAGTCTTAGGTTGAACAAATACTTCAATATTTTTCCTAGCTGGGAGATTATTTAAATAGGTCAATAATGTTCCACATCATTTCTTTCCCCTTTCTTCTTATATATTGATATTACCTTGGATACTTTGAGGGCATCAGGATAGATACCATCTCTCAGACTCTGATTTACAAGTGAGAGTTAGGGACTTGAAATCTTATCTACACAGTTATGTATTATTTTTCCTTGCAAAGCTCTGCATGGTCTAAGAAAAATAAACTTGAAAGACGCAGCAAATGAGATATTGATACCATGAGAAGGATCTTGTACATTAACCATTGGTAGCTTTAAGGAGCTATTGAATTCATTTGCCAGTTTTATTGGATCCACTGGTTTACTTTTATCATCCCTAAATTGGGCTAGTAACTCCACTACATTAGAGCCAGAATTTTGTTTAGTAATATGCCATACCATTTTAGTATTATTAGTTGCATTTAAATTAGTTTATCATTATACTATTTCTTAGATTTCTTAGAAACATTATGGTACAGCTTTTTTAAGTTAGAATATTTGTGGTGCAGTGTGTTATCTGTAGAGGACATACAAGGGTTTATCTTTTTAGCCTAATAATGAAAAGACAGTAATTTATTGTTGAAAATGGCTTTATTTTTTTAAGTATTCTCTATGATAATCAATACTTTTTTGCATGAACTCGAACAATTTTTGTAACAATTTTTCCTCTATGATTGAAGTACCACCAAAAAATAGTTTTAGAATGTATCATCGGCTTCTTCAGGCGCCGAAAAGCATTGACCACACAACCAATTGTTCCCACTGGTCAAACAATTACTGGACAATACTACACTAACCTCCTGGACCAACTACAGTGAAAGATACAAGAAAGAAGGACGGATTTGGCAAAGAAGAATGTCATTGTTCATCAAGACAATGCATACCCACACACGTCTTTCCCATGGCAAAAATACATGAACTAAGATACATATTGTTGCCTTATTCACCTGATTTGGCTTCATCAGATTTCCATCTCTTCCCCAAGCTCTAAATTTTCCTCAGTGGCCAGAGATTCTCTTCAAACGAATTAACAGCCGTAGTAGACTGGTATTTTACAGGCCCAAAGGAATCTAATTTTTGATATGGGATCAAGACATTGAAACATCGCTGGACCACATGTATTAGTGTACAGGGAGACTACATTAAAAAATAAATAAGTTTTACTGAGGTAAGCCTTTTATTTCCATTCCATTCCGAAAACTTTACTAATTAACTCTTATGAAAGAAACATAGACTGATTTATTTTTTAAATTTAAAACTAATTTGATTTTTCAATTTGGGAACTTACTCTTGCAAAGGGTGCAGAGAATTGGTGCAAGTGTCTTACTCCTTAAGAGCACGTTAGTAAAAAGTAAAGTAAGTAGCTTGTTTTGGATCAATTCTAGAGAAAGAAAAGATTTATATTCAATTATTCGAATTATACAGTGTCCATTTTTCATCAATAGTTATTGATGTTAACATGCATTAGTAAAACTTAATGTTGCATTGTTAGCAATCTTTTAGATAGGTATTTAAAACTTAACTTCAAAAAAAAGTTGAGTTGTCTTATTCAACAGGAACAGCAACTGAAGTAGCTGAGGTTCTTAATCATCCAATATTTTGCTTAAGTCTCAAAATGTATGATCAGATGCATCCTTCATTGAATAGGCCTTCAATTTGCACCAAGGTTCCTTACTATTCGGGGGCATAAGAAATAGGTTATGGCAAGTATTGAAATAAGGGCCATCGTTAATAAAATGGAGGATATTTTAAAAGTTTCAGGATAAAAAAATTTAAATTTACAGGCCATGCGTGGATGTTGCTGGACATAATGCCCAGCATGTGACACATAAGACATTGGACAGCAATGCAGCCATAGATGCAAACAACGCATCATCTTGGGTGCACAGATGGACTTATGGTGTACTTGGGTCCCAAATGGAACTTCGGACTTACGTTATTTACTGCAACTAATATGCATACACTTTCAAAATATAAAATAAAATAAAGAACTAAAATTTTTATATTAAATGAGGCATGATCATTATATTCTTTGGACTTGGTTTTTACTTTGCCGGTGCATTAATTCAACCACTCATTCCATTCTTTCAAATACAATTTTGTCTTATTTTAATAACTTGACTGTTACACCTATTCTAGTTATGTCACATAACTTCATCTTCCTACTACTTAGGAATCTCATTGCTTTTGTGTTCTTATGACTTATCTCACACCTATCATGATGATTCTGCAAAGTGCTACCTATTAATTGTAATCCTCTGAATGAATGGTTAACTAACGCTTGATTGTCAAATCTATTTAATTTAGAGGTCCCACCCACTTTCAGCCTCTAGCCCTTCCCATAACCGTTTCCTAACTGAATCTCTAACAGTTTCCTACTCATTTTTAATGAAACGAGGCAATTACAGACACCCTCTCTGACTTCCCAGCCTATGGTCCTTCTGGATACTATTCGCAATCATCACATGTACGGTACCAGATAAGATGTCAATCCCTCCGGTCTATTAATTTTTTCTGCCAAGTGTTCATTATTAACTCTTACCAGTCTTGAGTTCCTCTCTAAAGTGATCTCATTATTGCCTTGACATTATGCATACCACTCCCCTTTATAACCTCAAACTAACCTTTGCCTAAATATTCATTAGCTATATTCTCCATTCTTTTGCAGTGGTTTCTAGGTAATACTTTTACCACCTGTGAAGTCAAACTTTGACCCATAGTACAGCTGAAGTCCTATAGCTCTTGCATACTGCTGATTTTCCTTATTTTGGGATTGGTAACAATATAGTTCTAACAATGTCTTCTGGCCAAATTCCTCCCTCAGAAATGATACTTATGGGACCATAAAAAATTTTCCTTCCTAGCCGTCATATATTCAGGATTAGTTCTAAGAGGATATTGCTTATTCCTAGAGCATGATTCAATTTCATTTCATTTAATGTCTTCCTCTTTTACTGTAAAGTATTTCTGGCCTTGCAAAGCAAAATGTATGGGAGAAACTTCCCACAGAAGCTATTCTTGAATGCTTCTGAAAACTCAAACTTTCATGTACTTTCATCACGGAAGTGACATCTGGTGAACATAAGATTAATTTGAAGATTTTGACCAAGGAAATACATTGAGACAATAATGCTGCGATGTACTTTCAATACAATCTTATTTCTTAGGTTTTTAAGGGAATAAGAATTATCTCATTAGTGGTTATATTGGTTACATATTTATTACTCTGTATTACTGGATAATGGTGCTGAAAATTGCACTTTCAGCCTAGTAGTTTTTATAGGAGGGGACTGACAGCTAAGGTCATTTGCACCATTAGGGGTGGATGGGTAAGGAAAAGTGGAGAGAAATCTGGCATTGGCATTGGTCTACTCTTGTCGAAAGGCACCAAGGGGTCCACAGTTTAACTGTCCCATCCAACAGGCGTCGTGTACTCACTCTAAGAGCTCACCACAAAGCAACTCAAGTAGGGATCGGGATACCACTGAAAAATATTTGTCGCCTGGGGGATTTGAACCTGGGCCCTTTTGGTGGGAAGCCTGTATGTTAGCCACCGCACCATCCTGATCCCCTCTTTTATTCTGTGTGACAAAGTGATATTATCATACTGAAATATAAGACCTTATCAAGCCTTCCTCTTGATAAATGATGAATGGATTGCTGATCGATTTAAAGAGGGACACACATCAACCACAAGGAGTTTTTTCTCAGTCATTTATTTCTCGTTCACATTCCTGTTTCAAGAGTTATGCATACAGCAGAATTAAAGCTTCCCATTTTGACAGAAGGGATATCCAAAGAAAGAATAAACAACAAACACCAAAATGAAAGAATTTCTCAGTTTCATTGAAATTTAAAATGGTAAAACATTCGACAACATACAACAATTAGGTTCAAATTTAATGTTGACATTTTTTCCCTGGACCAAAGTGGAAAACATCAATTTCCCAAGAGTTCAAGTCACAGTCGAAAGAGCATTGCATATATATAAACACCCAAAGGAAAATTTTTCACAGTAACTTGAGTACTTTTACAGGAAACCACAATATCACATTTCCCCGGGAAACCTCATAATTTTTTTCTCATCAATATCTCTCTAATTAAATGACTGACAAACGTTCATTAAAAATTGAATGAGAATGTTTCAAAATCAACTGCAACCAACAAAATAATTGCAGCGATAAAATTTATAAAGAAACAAGGCTGAGAACACTGAGATTAACTCATGTAATATATAAAAGATATAAAATTGTCAATAATCCCTGAATAAAAATACAATAACAATCTTCATCTCAAAAGTTAGAATTTTCACATTTCCAAATTTTGCAAATATTCACATGGCTCTGCTTTTGCTCATGCCCTTCACTAAAGAGCATATTATCCAGCATTGAAGTCAGTCTGAGCCAATACCCCTAACTTTCACAAACAATTGTTGAAGACTCAAAAAACTTGCATTATCAAGTCCAACTCTCAGATGTGTTTGCTTTGCCTGTATAAAGGAAAGAAGCATGCCATTCTCAGAGAAAAATCATAGAAGAAACAGAGGTTTCACCTTCAAAAGGAGTTTGTTTGATAAAACTATTTTCACAAAACCACAGAAGAATTAATACATTCAAACGCTGAACACTTGACAGAGAACATTTTCATATTCAGCGTACAATCCTGCTTCTTTTGCATTCCTGATAGAACAATGGGCAATTGAATGAAGCATACTTCTCAAATATGCAGATTGGAGACTCCATTGAAAATACATTCAATGCAAATGCCACATTTCAAAAATAAATTTTCCGCAACTTTTGCTGTAAATACAGTCTGTGGAACTGCTGTGGCAATGTGGCAACATTCAGCTTTTCAACTACCAATATCAGCTTATTTGATAAAACATCATTCCAAAACTAATTTAAGCTTAAGGAAGACATATTTGATTTGTGCTTGAATCAAAGGAGAATGCAAAGTGTATTGCATTTCATGTGGTTATTGATAACTTTATGGCATTCAAAGTACATTCCAATAACAATTGAAACCACACATACCCTATGTGATCTGTGACCAACTTGGAGTTTTTTTGTGCATTACCAGCTTGCAACATCTGAATATAACCAACATATGCAATGAAAACATTAAAATTTTTTATGTCTCCTTGCTTATGTATGCATTGTTACAATGCATAAATCAACTTACATCATATATAAAATAAAGTTTCATCAAAGCCTCTTATGCATAAAAAAATGGTGAACAAAGAATAAATAAAACAATTCCTGAAATTCATTCACCATCAGCCCTCAACTTCCATCTTCAGACTTGTAATATTAAACATGAACATGGACCATTCAACAGCTTAATAGAATGAAGACATATTTAAAGAGTGGCCTTTCATTAAGTACAATACAGTGAAACATAGACACACAATTAAGAGGATGAAGTGGACAGTGGCAGAGCTTGTCGGCTCATGTTAGAAATCTATGAAGCACACATCCAACACTTAACATTTCATTAGGAAGGGAGATATAGAATACTGATTAGGTAAATGCTTACTTAGGTAACACAGGAGCAAAGATAAAAATTAAAACCTCAGAAATGCTTACTTCAAGGTATACCATGCGGTCTATTGAAGTGTTACCATTAGCTGTGTTACTGGAACTCTTCGTAGAGAAACACCCATGGAATCTCACCGCATTACAGACACAAAGGATCATTGTTTCTCTTACAATAATTACATATCATCAGATGAATTGGGAAGCAAGAGCTATGGCTCCTACAAAAATTCATACTTTCATTAAGTAGGTGCCATGGATTCCAAAACAAGGATTTAGCAGCCCTAATTTGCTAATGCTGGCACATTGAAGATGATTAGGTAACAACTACTGATGGCTGGAATTAAACTCCATGCTAGTTCCCCTTTCACAGAGAACATCTTTAAATAGTGTTGACTTGGCATGGCATTAAACGTTTTACCACATGAATGGAGCCCTCTCCCGCAACAGTTTCACACCAAATCGAGACCACTCAGAGGGTCGAATCCACAGCTCATGGGCTGGTTCCAAGCAGGACATGATGGCTGCACCTTTCCAAGCGGTGATCTGTTGATCCATATCTTTGGGCTGCGTTATCACATCAAGTTGTTCTTTTAAAGGATGAGAAAATTTCATACTTTGTCATTGTCAAGTCAATTTCAATACCCTTATTCACATGTAAATATCCACACTACAAGTATAATTGCATTGTCATACTTTATTATAATTACATCGAGTATTATGTATATCCATGCCTGAGAATGTTAACTGTCAAAAATACTTTTTATTCAAACTAAATGCAAGCAAGTGATTCAATAATATGTATTAAATGAAGCAATGATGGCATAAAAGCTCAAGAAATTTGTGTGTATCCATATGGGTAGGTTTGAAATGAATGTTAATACATTATTACAAATGATATATGAATATGTATCATTAGGGATGATAGTATGATATGATAGTATAAATATTACACAGATTGAATAAATAATTAATCAATAACAGATGAATATTTAGAATATGCTGGAAAATGAGGACATAATATTGAAATATACATACTTCTAATCTGACCTGCAGGCATAAAAATATAAGAATATGATAAAACCTCTCCTCTTTCAAATTAATGTGCTTACCTCCTCTGTACATGTAGGGTATTTGAAGAGATAGGCGACTTTTGAGCCACATTCCAATTCCTTTAAATTTCATTCCTCCTCCAACAACAAGAATGCAGCTATACATTTTTCTTTTAAGGTCATCAGAAGCTATAGAATAATTGGAAAAATTGGTGGAATCAAAGATTATTAAGAAATTTCTAAAATAAAATGATCATTTTTATTTAATACCAAAAAGAATCTGTACTACAGTCAAATTACTTCTGTGTAATGATTAACAGTAGGCTAGACTCAACTAAACTCAACCAAATTGAGCAAATACAAGAACAAAAAATTTGAAAGTCACGGAAAAGTGTTCATAAATAATTGAAGATTAGATAAAATGAACGAATTCAGATTATTTTCTATAATTACGCAATGCTGCTAACAGGTATTCACATGGCCTGATTAAAAAATATGAATATGATGACAACAGGCATAACCTTAGACAAACCATTAAACCTGGCATGCATTACATTATTATTTGGTAGTCTAACATTTAAGGTAGGCTTTGGATAGACATTGACTTAACATCAATGTATTTAATACCTGCTTTTTTTTTAAGTTCATCAAACAAGACATACACTGACGGACCACATTACATTAAACTGCTTGTCTGTTCCACACACATTTTACCTCCGTTCATTCCATCCTTTATCTCCCTCTTCCTTATTCCCCTAATGTTCTCCTCTCCATCACAGTCTTCAACATTCCATTGTTATTCGAAATACTCATCATTCACTTTTCCTCCCTCCTTTGAATTTCTACCATCAATCCTCTCTCCATCCACACAATACCTAGTACCGCTTTGTTTGTCTTCCTTTCTGTCCATTTTACTTTTTCTACCCTATTCTACAATCTTGTACTCTAAAATCCATCTTGTCACCCACATGTCTAAATTTCTCAGTCCAATCAAGATTCCTATCATCTTGCTTCAATGATCAAGTTTCTGCACCAT
This sequence comes from Hetaerina americana, assembly GCF_022747635.1. Lineage (NCBI taxonomy): Eukaryota > Metazoa > Arthropoda > Insecta > Odonata > Calopterygidae > Hetaerina > Hetaerina americana. Next base: position 34,050,981 of record NW_027286985.1, on the reverse strand, counting down.
ACAAAATCATATTCCATCATCAAAGTTTCCAACAATCTTTTCTTAACATCGTTTTTCAATGTACCAGTCATCAACTCCCTCCTCCTCGTGAAAGGCTCCTTTCCTAAGGCAATTCTTAAGCCCCCGCTACTTTGACCATCTTGGTCGAAAACACTTTCGACATAGGTATACTGTTCCATCTGCTCCAGCTTTTGCCCAGCAATTTTAATACTAAACTTGGCCTTTTTCCTTCTCCAAAACATTATAAACTCTATTTAGTATGTGTTGATTCTCATCCCATACCTATCACACTGATTTTTAAACACAGTCATCAATGATTATAACCTTATGGCTGACAGTCTAACTTAAGCTTGATCATCTGCAACTCCAACTCTATAGATTTTCACTTATTTTACTCCTGCCTCCAACCCTTCCCATGCCTCTCTTACCATTACCTCTGTATATATATATTGAAAATATGAGGTGATTCAGGGCATCTACATCTCACTCAAATTTTGATTAATGATGACAGTGGAAGCCTTGCCTCTCCAATGCAGGGCACAACACATGGTCCGGATGACCAGGTCCCGTGGTTGCCAGGACTCATTTCTATGCTAATGTCCCTCATCATAAATTGGGATAAATATCTGAGATGGTTTCCCTTGGCCCTCCTCAATATTGGTTTTAATATGATATCATAGTCATGAGTAAGGATGTATAACATTTGATTTTAAACTTAATTTTCAATAGGCCTCCATGTTTTGGGCTCATTCATTCATTTAGGTTTTTTTTCATTGCTATTTCATTGTGATTGGTAAAAATATATAGGGGTGTGCTGTAATAACAATGTTGATTGGTTTAGTCAAAGTATAGAGTTCATCCACAATGCATCAGCGAGACAAACATGAAAGAGTATAAAACTAAAGAACAAGTGAATTCAACAATAACACATCAGATTGATGTTAAAAAATATTAGACGGGGTTTATAGCGTTCACGACATGCCCAAAGGTAATTCATTAAAATGAAATCATCAGATGCACAACACCGGATGGAATATAATAAATTCACTAATTTTATACTTCAAAAGCACTGACTAGTCAAATTTAAAAACATCTTTTATGTGTGCATAAACCCTGAAGTTACCCAAATAAACTGCAGGATCTAATAATAGGCGAGTTATTCACAGTATTTAGGCACAAAAACATTAACATTAGATGAGACAAACTTACAGCAGCGATCAATACTCTGGATAATGGCTTGATCCAGCCCCAACAGAGTCCCTGGATCTGGTTCCAATGGGCCCTCAGCCTCCCTTCCTCCAGCTCCTCCTCCCCCAGCCCCTCCACCCTCCATATTGTCCACCACTATGTCCTCCTCAAGGCCCCCTCCAGCACCATCGCCCCCCTGGCCACCATCACCACCTCCGACACCACCTCCCATCGAACCACCACCCGAAGCCTCACCCCCCCCTGTAACACCACCACCTGACTCCATCGCCTCCTTCGCACCCCTCCTCTGCAAGGGCACACATTCATTCACGAGAGTTAAGCAGTTATCATAATTTTCTGAGTAAAGCAAACAAAAAGGGTTTTCCAATGTACCCTTGCATGACAACTGCATGGCTGGGAAGTGATCAAGAAATGAACATTAGGTTTTGAGGTTCAAAAGCATGCAGAATAATAATTGCTATTGATAGTGTAGAGTAAGTCACCTTAGAGATAACAACATTATCATCCTCCAGAGTTCATATTTACAGGGAGGGTTGCGACCTCGATGTTGGATTAAGATTATAATTAGGTGTAGCAGCTTATTTTATAGGTCTGTTCGACCTTTAAATTCTTAAATTCTTGAAAATGTATTAAAAAACTACTACTGAAAGTTAAAATTTTTTGCAGAACTTTGCAATTATTTTGCACAGGCTGAGCATTGCAGCCTTGAACACTTTTGTAAACAATAATAGTAAAAGATTTTTTAGGATGGTAAAAGGATAAATGTCTTTATTCTAATGCTCCAGCAAGGAAGCTTAACTTATTTTAATAAAATCTAATGACTCTGCTTTAATATGTATTTTTTGGTATTTCCTAGTTCATTTGCAGTTTAAATAACAATTCATGTGATGCTATATATACCAATGAGTACCATTTTGCTTTACTCCATTTCGATTGGCTTTACACAGGCCATCTGCAGCGGAAATGGCAGTAAATATGGCCCACTCTAGAAAAATTTCAAAGAAAAAGTGTGAAAGTGAAGAAACTATTGATTGATTCACGGTTTTCAAAACTTTCCACCATTCATACAAGAAATAAGAATTTGTTCTCAAAAACAACGTGTGACATTGGGCATTATGTTTTTAATTCTATATATAAAAAATAACATTGGCAACTATTCTCTTAACTCTGCCTATCATAATCATTACACCAGAGGAAGGAATGGCATTCATTATGGGAATATAAGAACTAAAGCATTGAAATTAGGACCCAATGAAATGGGCATCAGATTACATAACAAACTACCCAAAAGTATCAAGGATACAAAGGGAACTGCTGCATTCAGGCATAAATTAAAAAGATATCTACAGCGCAATATGTTCTACTCGGTTGACAAATATCTCAATAATATTCCCGACCAGTAAGTTCATACTTTTAGTTTCTAGCAATGGTCATGGTCTGATTCATGTTGGTGATCAATGATTTTTCTGAATTTGGTATTGCATGCGCATGTTACACCCAATGTTCATGGGTTTGTGCCAAACATTTATGTAACTATGAGCATCATTTCTTTTATGTATTTTGTGACGTTGTGCTTGGCGCAGCATCACTTGCCCAGTTCGAATACGCGCGCCCCTCTCGCGAGCCGTAGAACGGCGGGGCGCTATCTGTTGGCGCCGACAATGTATGTTAGAAAAGAGAAGAGCGGGGCGCGCCGCGCGCGGAGAGTGCCGGCCAACACGTGGTAAGGAGAGTTCGTTGTGAGACGTCCGAGAGAGAAGGTCGTGTGCTATCATCGTCGAGTCACCGACAGCCTGCGAACACCGGTGGTGCGCGTGCCAGTAACCGACCTCGCCGTGTGGGCCCCGACCGGAACATCGGGAGCCAGCAGTCGACAGCGAGGCGGCCATCTTCGGCTGCAGCCGAGCGGCCACCCAACATCGTGGCCCAGCAGGCGTCGGCACCGCGCGTCATGTTTGCTTGGGAGCGCCCACACCTTTTCTTGTGATAATAAATAGTTCTTGTGAAGTTTACTCGTCGTAGTCCATTTTTATGCGCCTCCTAGCGTCCCTCGTGATTTCAGCTGAAGAGCCGCTGCCCACCCCGGGGCACATAAAAGGTGAGCGAGCCCTCCCCTGGGACGAGGAGTGTGATGGGCCAGGTGACAGCCAGCGGCGTGACTCTGCGGCTAGCCATGCGGCTAGCCTGGCGCCCTCAAAACAAGTAGAGTCGCGGCCTCCCTTGTCTCGCGGTATCGGGGAAAATTTATCTATGAATTAAATACCGCGTCACAAATGGCGCCCAACGTGGGGCAGCCTTTCTATTGTTGTGCGAGAAAAGTGACAATTATATTTCGAGAGTGCGCATGCGGCGCGAGTGTAAAATGGCGTCGCGTCGGCCTTGACGAGGCAACAATGGTGTGAAGGAGAGCGAGCGGAGTGATACCGGCATGGTGTGCAAAGCGTGTGTGTGAGCGGGAACGATGCGTGATTAACATCGCGCGAGCGCCAGTTATTACGTACAGCTCTTTCGCGAGCGGTATACAATTTTTCTATTTGATTTATAAATTAGTCCTTTTTTTTTTGCTATACATTTTCATGAAATTAAGAAATTTAAAATTCTTTGTGAGGGAAGCAGTAAATAAGAGATTATAATTTCTACTCAATCTTTTGTACTTGAATGTGGTTTGTGCGGTTGCTTTGAGTGGTTGCTTGGCGTTGAGGGTGGGATGAAAGCTGTGAACATTCCCGAGGCGACTTGTTTCCAGTTAAGTTGCGGAGGGACGATCGGTTTCTAAGATTAACTACTATTAATGGCGTGAGGGAAGCTCCGTGCGTGGCCACGTATCCCCAGAGTGGCAGAGGATCCTTTGAAAAGAGGAAGTGGAGTTTGTAATTTTTGAATTTTGAGGTTAGGTTATGCTTTTAATATAGAATTCTGATTTATTCTACCCTATTTGTTATAATAACTGTAGAATAGGGAGAAAGCTTTAGGTTAGGATTAAATATTTGCAGTAAGCGTATTTTAGGTTAGGTGGGGCAAATCCTTTAATTATTCAATAGGTTAAGAATTTTTTTTTCCTAATTTACAATGGAGGGTGACACTGGATTTTTGGCGAGATATCAGAGAGATATGAGGGCACTATTACGGCATTCAGCGGTAAAGGCAGAATTTGAAATAATTAAGCAAATGAGTGAAGAAGAGGTGGAAAATGAGTTGTCAAGTAAAGGACACTCCTTGGTAGGGCCACTCTTCGTGCGCAAAGAGCGATTATTGCGGGCTAAGCTTCTTTTGGCACAATCACGGTTAGGGACACCATGGTCAAAGAATTGGACGAGGATGTGCAGCCTGACGATGTAACCCTCTCAGGAGCTTTATACGCCTTAAACTGGGACGAAGACCTAGATGCAGGGCGGAAAATGAAACGAGCATGCAGTAAGGGGCATAAAAAGAAGCACATCGAGACGGAGAAAGTTGCCGCAAGCGACGGAGAAATTAATGAGGAACTGAACCCCATTCGGACCATTGCAGAAAACGCAGCGGGAGGCCCTCAGCCCAAACTGCCGCTGATGGACTCATATGATTTTCCGCCGCTGGGGGAAAGGAAAGAAGCGTCAGATTTGACCAGAGAAAAGGAAAAACTGCGCATTCTGCCTTCGGAAGCGAAATCAAATCAGAAAGAGATACCAGTACAGAGCGACCGCAACTCTGAGGAAATAAAGGAGTTGCGGAGTCAATTGCAACAGCAGAACGAGATGATCAACAACCTAACGGATGGAATTAGCCGAATTTTACAAAAATTGGGCAGTGAGAAGAACGATAAGGAAGTGAACTTGAGAAAGGGTTCCAAGAAAAAGTATCGGAGGGAAATAACATCCACTTCGTCATCTTCTTCAGAGTCGGAGGTAACGAGCGGGTCGTTATCTACTGACAGCAGTGATGACTCGGACGATGCATCAGGGGACGATGGACATAGACAGAGCATCAGCTATGAGTTAGGAAGGGCCATAACGAGACCTACGTGGTCTAGGCCTTCACAGGCGAGAGACCAGGGCCCGGGCTTTGACGGAGCTTGTTATTCCTGTGGAGCGTCGGGACATAGGGCAAATGCGTGCCCAAGAGTCCAGTGTTTCAGCTGTGGCGCAAGAGGGCATATCAGTGTCAATTGCCCCAGTCGACAGGGTAGTACACAAGAAAAGTGCCAACTTTGCGGCAAGGTCGGCTTATTGGCAATTAATTGCCCTAATTGCAAACACCTGTTTACTCGGCAGGAAAACGGACAAGCGGGGAGTCGCCTAGCCCAAGCGGCTTCCCCGCAAACCAATCCGTCGAACACAAAACGGCTGAATTAGATTTAGATAATCATAGGAATAAGTCGATTAAGTTAGGAAATGGTGATTCGATTTTGGAAAAGCCGAGTTGGACAGCCAAATTCTGCGAACCAAATTCGATCAAAGAAGATGTAAATAGTGGAGTAAAGGATTGTATAGAGAAAGGAAGGGAGATAAACTCAGATGGGCCAGATGAAACATCTGCTCCTGGGTCGAGTTGGACAGCCAACATCCACCACCCATCTGAGGCGTTGGCAAAGATCAAGGATGAAGAAATCTACAGATCGAGGTGGACAGCCAACCTCTATCGATCTGGCCAATGCAATGGAGCTATCAGGAAAAGCTCTCCAGCTGAGCAGTCGAGACGGACGGCCGACCTCCACTGCAAAGCTGATAGTTGCTGTCCATCCGTTGATTTCGCCGAGCCGAGCGGGTCAGCCCGTCTCCGCCCACCAAATCAACCGCATATGGGGCAGAAGGCGCATTGGTCGACGGAGTCAGCTCCGCTCTGCCAATCCGTTAGGTCAGAAGAAAGCGAAAGGGTCAAGTCTTTGGTAGGATCGAACAGGCCAGCCTGTCTCCAGCCGCCAAAGCAAGCAGAGAGTGAGAGAATGAGTGAGAGGCCTCAGAGCATCTCGTCGGTGCCACAAAGCCCGCCGAGACATGCGTGGAATGTAGATTCTGCCCAGTCGCTTCACGCGGGCCAGAAATCAGAACAGGACAGCGATTATGAGAAATTGCCTCAAGTACTGTTCACTCTGGATCGGTTGTGTACCAACAAAGGGACGGGCAGGAATGAGTCGAGTGAGAGTGTGACATACCCTGTAACCATTGAGGACAAACCTGATAGGCTGTGTCCGGTTCAGGGAGGGGGAGTCGGCGTGGAGTCCACGCCTAGAGTGAGTTTAACGAGTGTGACGGCAGAGAATAGAGACCAAGTCTCAGTCCTGATCGGGGGAAAAGAGTACATTGCGCTCTATGACCCCGGGGCTCAAGTGACCATAGTAGGTCCCGAGGTGGTGAAAAGGTATAAGTCAAGACTGAAGGGGTCAATGACTCAAGTGACGATGCCAATGACGCCCATACCAGCTAAGACTTTGGGATACCTAGATGTGACGATTACCATCGATGAAAAAACGGAGAAGATGCAATGGAAAGCCGCTGATTTCCTGTCTTCTCATCAAGTGATCGTTGGAGCGGATTTGAAAAACCTTTTTTCAATTGATACGATGTCCGCGGAGAAGTGTTGGAGAGCAAAAAAGGGCCCGTGGCACCCATTTTGGAAGAAAGGGACAAGAAATGAACCACACATTTTCGCAGAATGTGCGGGTCTATCAGTCCTAGAGAGTTATCAAAGCGTAAGGCTCAGCGCACTACTGAGCGAATTTAATAGAGAGGAAGTGAAACAGGGTGAGAAAAAAAACATGGAATGTGGAGGCATCACTACGCTCACTGATGACCAGAGAAGAAGACTGAACAAGGTAATAGAGCAAGCGATCACAGAGGGCCCGAAGTTAATGCTGCTGACAGAACACCATATTGACGTTCAAGGAGCAGAACCAATAAAACATCGGCCGAGACGAATGTCTCCTAGAATGATGGAAGTAGCTCAACAGGAACTTCAGAGGATGTTAGACGAGGGAGTAGTGGAAAGGTCGGCCTCAGCTTGGAGCAGTGCGCCAGTCATTGTCAAGAAAGCAGATGGTAGCGCGAGATTCTGTATCGATTACACAGACCTTAATAAGGTTACAAAGAAGGATGCGTACCCTCTGCCTAATATGGATTCAATCCTTGACAAGCTGAGGAAGGCCAAGTATATATCGAAAATCGATCTCCGTTGGGCCTACAACCAGATTCCTATGGAGGAATCGTCTAAGAAGTACACAGCCTTTGCTATTCCTGGCTCAGGTCTGTTCCAGTTCCGACGAATGCCATTCGGTTTGACGAACGCACCAGCAACGTTCCAACGACTAATTGATTCGTTGTTCGGGCCAGAATTCGAACCAATAATGTTCGGATATCTGGACGACATAATCATAGTCACCGAATTATTCGATGAACATTTGAAATGGGTCGAAATTGTGTTGAGAAAACTGGACCAGGCAGGGCTAGTAATCAATAAGGAGAAGAGCGAGTTTTGTTGTACCAGGGCTGCATATCTTGGATATCTGTTAGACGCAGAGGGACTTAGACCAGATCCGGAAAAGATAGCTCCAGTCGTGAATTATCCAGCACCATCTAACCTCAAACAACTAAGACGATTTCTTGGTATGATTGGATGGTACGCTCGGTTCATAAAGGACGATTCGGAAATCAAGCTTCCATTGGTCAAGTTATTGCACAAAGGTCAAGAGTGGGAATGGACAGAGGAACAGCAGAAAGCGTTTGAGACATATCAAAGGGCCATTACAGAAGCCCCGGTCTTGGCAAGGCCGGACTTCTCTAAACCCTTCATTGTACAAACTGATGCGAGTAGTGAAGCAATTGGAGGTGTTCTTTCTCAAGTGAATGAGGACGGAGAACATCCAATCGTTTATGTCAGCCGAGTTCTCACATCAGCTGAGAAAAACTATACGACGACAGAGAGAGAGTTGTTAGCTATTCTATGGGCCATAAAAAAACTAAGGCCTTATTTAGAGGGCTACAAGTTCCTCGTGATCACAGACCACTCCGCACTCCAATACCTACGAAATCTCAAGGAACCTACGGGTAGGCTCGCGAGGTGGGCGCTGGAGTTGCAGCAGTGGGACTTCGAGGTGGTGCATCGTCGAGGTAAAATCCATGATTTGCCTGATGCACTATCTCGTATGTACGAGCAACTATCTGGCGAAGAGAAGATCGCTGAAATTACGGAAGTAAAGGATGAGGACCACCAACGCAGAGTCGAGGAAGTCACCAAATATCCGGAGAGGTATAAAAATTGGAAGGTCGAAGCGGGCCACTTGTATCGTTACAAGTACGATGAGCTGCTCGATCCAATCGCTGATTGTGAAGAGGGCTGGAAACTCGTGCTTCCAAAAGAATGTCGAGAGCGGGTCATAAGGGATGCCCATTGTGAACCTTCATCGGGCCACCTCGGAGTGGAAAAGACCTTCGATCGAGTCGTACGAGATTACTATTGGAGAGGGGCCTATCACGACATTCACAACTTTGTGAGGCAATGTCAGGACTGTCAACAGTTCAAAACGTCGCAGCAAGCGCCTCAGGGACTATTGGGTAAAAGAACGGTAGAGAGACCATGGAGCGTCGTAGCAGCAGATCTCATGGAGTTTCCGCTTAGCAAAGCCAAGAACAAGTACTTAATAATCTTTCAGGACTTATTTTCAAGATGGGTGGAGCTAAAGGCGGTCAGAGCTGCTACGGGGGCCAACGTGGTTAAAGCACTTGAGGAGCTTGTCCTATTTCGCTGGGGAACGCCGGAGTATCTCTTGACAGATAATGGAAAAGAGTTTGATAACAAATGCATAAGAGAAGCATTGGCAGAGTATGGAATAACGCATACAACAACGCCTCCATACCATGCTCAGGCAAACCCAGTGGAAAGATCCAATCGAACGCTGAAGACGGCCATCGCGATGTTTGTAGAAAAAGACCATAGAGACTGGGATCAGCATTTACACGAACTAAGGCATGCAGTCAACACCGCGAAGCAGGCCTCGACTAAGATCTCGCCAGCCTACTTGAACTTCGGAAGGCATCCACTGCCAGTGAAGAGTTTGCGGCGCGAGCTTGAGAAGGGGGAAGGCATAGAGAGCAGATTGGATCCACAAGCGTGGAAAAAGAGGGCCGATAGGTTAGGCTTATTACGAGATCTAGTAGCCGAGAACATAGAGAAAGCTCAGGAAAAACAGGCGCGAGCGTATAATAAGGGTAGAAGAAACATCGAATTTAATGTAGGAGACCTAGTAATGCGTAGGACCCACCATCTGTCCAGTGGGATTGATAGGTTTTCAGCCAAGCTAGCCCCTAAATTTGAAGGACCAATCGCGATACTAAAAAAACTGTCTCCAACAGTCTATATAGTAGAAACGCGTTCCAATAAGCAAAACGCGAAAGTAGATATTGGTGACTTGAAACGATATATAGCACCAAGATCCACTCGTCAAAGTGGTGAGTTCTCCGAGCGCCAAGCCCAAGGAGCACACTCTCAAAAAAATTCCTTATGAATTTTGGTATTATGTAATAGGTCAGCATTGTGTGTTTGCCTCATGTTATCTGGTCTGTGAGTCAAAGTGAGCGATGTATTTTTCAATAATGTGAAAATCTCTGTCGGACATTATTGTTGCTATGGCACATAGCCCTTGAATTGTGGTGAATGAAAGTTTGCAAACGAGGTGTGATGTGTTTGAGCTGAGGACGTACTGCCTTTTATAGAGTGAATTATCTGAGCGAGTGATGCTTTTGTTGAAATTTTGTGAGAAATTCCCTTGGAATGTATGAAAGATTCATGCCAAAAGTTTGTTCATACCAAATGTATTACTTGATGTTCATAGAGAATGTGGTTAAAATTAGAAAAAGTTGTGCTATCCATTTTCTATCCAATAGCTGAAGACAGAATCTCAAAACTGAGTGAACTACTGGTAGAAATCTGTGAAATTGTTGTTATTATATTGTGTTCATAGGTTTCAGTTGCAGGCTCGTTTGTAAGCGGTCCACTCGGACGAGTGTCCGGCTTAGGGAGGGGGTATGTGACGTTGTGCTTGGCGCAGCGTCACTTGCCCAGTTCGAATACGCGCGCCCCTCTCGCGAGCCGTAGAACGGCGGGGCGCTATCTGTTGGCGCCGACAATGTATGTTAGAAAAGAGAAGAGCGGGGCGCGCCGCGCGCGGAGAGTGCCGGCCAACACGTGGTAAGGAGAGTTCGTTGTGAGACGTCCGAGAGAGAAGGTCGTGTGCTATCATCGTCGAGTCACCGACAGCCTGCGAACACCGGTGGTGCGCGTGCCAGTAACCGACCTCGCCGTGTGGGCCCCGACCGGAACATCGGGAGCCAGCAGTCGACAGCGAGGCGGCCATCTTCGGCTGCAGCCGAGCGGCCACCCAACATCGTGGCCCAGCAGGCGTCGGCACCGCGCGTCATGTTTGCTTGGGAGCGCCCACACCTTTTCTTGTGATAATAAATAGTTCTTGTGAAGTTTACTCGTCGTAGTCCATTTTTATGCGCCTCCTAGCGTCCCTCGTGATTTCAGCTGAAGAGCCGCTGCCCACCCCGGGGCACATAAAAGGTGAGCGAGCCCTCCCCTGGGACGAGGAGTGTGATGGGCCAGGTGACAGCCAGCGGCGTGACTCTGCGGCTAGCCATGCGGCTAGCCTGGCGCCCTCAAAACAAGTAGAGTCGCGGCCTCCCTTGTCTCGCGGTATCGGGGAAAATTTATCTATGAATTAAATACCGCGTCACAATTTTCATTGAGCCTGTGACTTTGCTCCTTTTTGACGTGCCTTATATCATGCACACACACCACCCACCTGGAATTTTTGTATTTTGATCTCTGGGCAAATAAAAAGTAATAATAATAATTAGTATTGGACCAGTTTGATTGTAAATGAAATTCGCTACATACTAAGATTTGCTTTAATCTTACACTGGTTTCTCTCAAGTAGCTTTCATCATGCGGGTCTTCTGGGTCACCAGTAGATCTTTTCTGCACATGTGTTCCTTTGATGCCAGTAACACCAAACAATTCTGGTTGAAAAAGACTTAGGGGTGCAATTATACATTCATCAGCAACCTGTATGAGATCCAGTAATACATTAGAGACATCTTAAAACTGACATAAAGAGAAATGGAATAATTAGCATCATCCTTCATGATTTCCAGACATAATATAAACAATGAGAAACTAGCTTATGGGATTTCAATACCTGCAGAGTAAACTTTTGAACAGGTACTGATGGCTGCCTAACAAAAAAAGATTTCTCTTGAGGCCCACAATTGTCCTGTGCAACGGAAGTAAAATAAAAATATTTATTATTATTATTACCCGTTTTACAACACATTTTCTTGATGCATGTTGAGTTTTTCACAAAGATTAATTCAGATTTTGACTTATCAATGAATGCAGCAGGTACTCACCAGGTCAACATGACAAAAATTTTCCTTAAGCTGATGCAACAGCCATCCATCTAACCTGTTGCTTGGATTGCACTGCCGATAAGGAAAAGCACATTTCTGAAGGAGCCAATGAAATGTCTGCGTTATGTCTCCACCACCATAATCCATCCTCAACTGTAAATAAATATATTTAAGCCCAAATTAGCAAAATTCGTAGCCCGAAGAAACTTACAGGGTAAAGGTTAAGAGCAGGTAATACAGGTTAAAGGTCGTGTCTGGTAGAACACTTAAGTTTTCAGGTAGTTTTAACAGGAAACATTCTGATACTCCTATTTAATTGAAGTACCTTTGCTATGTTGAGCATGCAATTATTAAGTGAAATTTCTTTAACTTAAAAAAAAAATTACCCTCAGATTGGGGGAAATTTTAAACGATAGCTGACACACAAAACTTGACGAAATAAAAATCGCAGAGGTTTTACGATGAGATTTTCCAGCGGAGAGAAATATCCTTTCCTCTAATTGGCTTACCGCTACCCATTCTGAAGAGAGACAAGTAGTTTGGCTTTTAAATACAAACATGAAGAAATTACGAGGGTGGTCCCAGAAGTACCCGGCCTGACCTAGAGATGGTGGTAGTTGTTTGAAAAATATCACTGTATTAGAAAGTATGCAATCTATAAAGCATATGTTTCAAGTTTGAAGATGCCACGCTGTTTAGTAGCCATCAATAGTGAACGTTTTCAATGTCTGAGGGAGTTTGGGGGAGGGAATTTGGAGGTGGGAACAGTCTTAGCAGCTCCAGTCAATTCTGCCATACCATCAGGGGCATTTGGAAAATGTTCACATTCTATATTATACACTTGAGGTGCTTTCTGGAGGGCACTTTGAGTGAGTACGCCGTCCGTCGGATGGGACGTTAAGCCGCGGACCCCTTGGCGCCTTTCGTAAAGAGTAGGCTAATGCCGACGCCGGGTTTCTCTCCACCCTTCATCCTTTCCTGTCCTTCCCCTATGGCACAAATGACCTAAGCTGTCGGTCGCCTCCCCTCAAAACTACTACTACTACGTAGTCACCATTACAGGTTTCAGAATACCTCTCCTAAGATTTTTTCTAAAAACTATTTACTCTATTGGTATGAACTCTGTTGTACTAAAAGCACAAATTCAAAAGATGCCTCATGTCAAAATGTGTTCACTTAATTTTACTCAAGAAAATAAGTTTATTTAGTACTAATGCAAAAACAGCCAAGTTTTGGCCTTTTACATAGGACTATAAAAATGAGATAACAACAAAAACAACCGAAAGCATCCAAGCCATAAGTGGAGAAAAATCCACCCATGCGAGAATCAAAACCGAGCTAAACTTAAATTAACCAGAACAATGCTTCCTGTGGAGAGGCCACAACATGTAACTTTAAAATATACCCAGACTTCATTTACTATGAAAAAAAAATCCAAGCAATAGGGTAACTTTCCAAACAATACAATTTTTTCTTTGCCACTGAATGAACAGTGGGTCACGGTAGTCCAGGGGACTACTGACATGAGGATCCCAGGTTCGATTCCCGGGCAAGTTTCTGGGCACCTGCAGCTCCACCCAAGCTATGTGATTTTTCGGGTACCAGATCTTCCTGGGAAACCATAACCGGCACAGGGAAAGGAAGTAGCCCCCCTACCCTGATGTGTGATTTTCACATGCCATCGGGCATAGTACTAGGTGAACTCTTCCATCACCTACCAAACTGACCTTCGGGTTGATTACTGTATTTATGTTATGGTTTTTTCAATGAATGAACAAGTTATGGTACCTAATACATGGTCAAAAAATGTGGAATTTTTATGAGGTTACAGTAGATAGTAGATGAAGATATAGTAGATATTGATATATACATCATTAGTCAGTTAACATCTTAAATGTACATGCACTGAGAATAAATATGTTTACAAATACCATTATTGTACCAACACAAGGGTACTGGAGTGTACCAGGTTACACTAGTAAAATAGAGAACATAAAGGTACGCCAAAAATTGGGCACTAAAATTTTGCAGTCACTATACTGATTGGACCAAGGATGACTTGCATACATGTAGGAACACTCACTGTTGAGGTTAGACCAAGTGTGCCCCTGCATTATTCCTTCATTGCACAGATTCAAACTTCTGCAAACAAAATATGGAAAGAGAGAATGGACAAAAAGAGGGGGAGCTCCTACCGACTATAAATACCACATTAGGATATGAGGGTCAGGTAACAGTCAAGTTGGAAGGTTCAAAGCAAAGTGCATATGCTTTCTGAAAATGATATGATATTCTCAGTTATAAGAATATTTTCACATTTTCCTCTTGAAAACATAGAAATTCTTTACATTGATTGGATGTTATGTTCAGAATATTCAAGTACTTCGGACTTATATCAGTACAAATATGTTCTACACTAGTTGATTAAGTAGTAAATTAATAGAATTACCCGAGTACTGCGATGAGAAATTCCATCCTCTACACAAGAAACAGATGTCTTCTGGTCTCCTATATCCACTACACATGCATAGCCAAGACCAGCTCCAAATGTAGCTGCAACATGATCCTGTATTTTTTGAGAAAAATATAAACTTCACCAGCATTGCCGACAATAATTTGTGAAGGGTCAATTATATTATAAACTGTGGTAAGTGAATGGAGAAATGATTATTCACACAGAACTACATGTGTCAACTGCTACATTCATTCTGCTGGCATGGATATCAGTCACATTCAATACACATTGAGTAATCCATTAATTCCAGGGCCAGACTCAGTTGAGAGGGCAAACTGTTCAGGCTGTAGAATACAGGAAAAATTCAAATGGGTGAGTTTAACAGTGTGATGACACCTAGTAATGTTGGTCAGATTGAAAACTTGGCTATACAGCTCCAGCTCAAAAACTCAAATTTCAAAACATGTTAATAATCAATGAGTCAGTGTCACTTCTACTTAATTCAGAGTTTTCCATTAGGTTACGCATGGAAAGAAGAGTATTATGAAGAAAGCAATAGTAATAGATAGCTACAGGTCCAAGAAATGAATGTGAAACAACAGGAGATGCATTCAAATCTTGCTTAGTGGAATGTTATTCTTATGCCATTTTTTTTCATCAGATGACAAAAGGCACTAGATCTAGCACAAATGAATTCATTGCTATGGCAAAGCACCACATACATATTTTTTTTGAGAAACAAAACCATACGTCATACAAAGTTATTTCCAAAACCAACAGGTATATAAGCTGGACCAATACATGATTTCAACCATTAATTAACAAAATACATTTTTTTTAGTCCATCCAGTTATTTTTCATCAATGAACATTCAAGCAATCACACATTTAACATGGAGAGTAAATCAATTTTTAGGTTTTGATTGCCTAATTCCCCTTAAAAAAGTTAGTCCTGGAATATCCAGTAAAAAAGTAAGTCCTGGGACATTAATGGGGCAACATTAAATCTACATGTTAAAAGGTATCATTCAAAGGGAGAGCAATTCTATAACAATGAATGCTGTGAGATCAAAGAACTTAATTCAAAACATCAAAACTATTACCTGTACAAGAAAGCAAGCTCCAAAGCCAATCTTTGTCAGGAGTAGGGTTGTCAATTCCTTAAGATACTGACGATTGTAGATATCTGGGATGACTAAGACAGCTCTATAATGCTAGTGGTGAGTAAAAATATGAACATTAATATCTACACCCACAATAGCTTATCATTATTTTGAAAAATATGCATTTTGGCCTCAAATTTATTTCCTAGCTAGGCAAAACCCGCATATTTTTGAGTTCCAATTCTGATATCATAAACATTGACTGGAATTGGTCAAACCAACCCCTTAATTCACCCGATCGCCCCCTCCCCTTGCAGGTCCTCCCTCCCCTCCCTGCCCCTACTCTGTTCTGAGCATATATATTCTCGCATTGTTTGTTAAGTAAATTTGTATCTGATGATGCTGCAAGTCAGTGAAATGCACTGTACCTTATAATAAAAATCTGTGGAAAAGTACAAAATCTTTTTAGTATGGATTGGTAACATGTTTCAAATCATCATATGCCTACTTATTAATCAAATACATTTCATGTTCTTTGAATTCCTGATGTAGAAAATTCACAATTTTCATATTTGATACCTATGGGAAATCAGTTTTCGAGCAAAAGCGATTGTCCGTCTCTGATCACCACTAAGTCTGTACAGGTAATTGAATTCTGTTCCAATGCATGAAGATAGATTAATAGGTACAACCAGTTCAGACACACTGCCGGAAAAGAAACATAATTCTGTAGTACAAATAAAGAGGTATTTTGGGTGAATGCTAACACCTGCTCGCTATACAGATGCTAGCGAGGCCTGCGACTTTTTTTTCAGAATTTATTGGTTATTCTTTATGTAAAGACAAACTGCAATAGGAAAAACCTTGTAACATGTGTACTGTTTCAATGTTGGAATCAATTTCTTTTAATTTATATAGATGGTCAAATGTCATACATAGAATTGAACACTTAACTCATATTCATCAAAAGGAAACTTAAGTGTCTTGTGTCTAAACAGAAGTTTGTTTTGTTTGTGAATGAAGGGATTCCCAACTTAGTTTCACAAAAACTCAGGAACACTAACCTTCACATTATCTTTTTCCTGGAATCTAGTGAATTTTCTCTAAACTTCATTTTGATTATTTTCCTTGACTGAGTGGTTCAAATCAATTCCAACGACATCCCTTTTATTTATTTATTTATTTGCCTTAGTCTGAAAACAGCACTCTGGCCTTTATATCGGACTATTAACAAAGATAACAATGGAGACGATTACAAACACCCAAGCCCTAGGTGGAGAAAACCCACCCAGGCGGGAATCGAACCCGCGACCCATGGATTGGCAGACGAAGACATTACCCCGCCACCACCGAGGCCAGCGGGGTAACGTCTTAATGGTACATTATCAACTTAATACTAGTATCTTGCCCATAAACACATTATGTTAGCATCACTATCTGCACGAATCAGAACTGTGGAGTTTAATAAAAGTTTCAATGTTTCAGCACCATTAATTCCAACCTTGATGCATATATGTACTTACTTTCTGTTTCTATTTGAGACTAGCAGTAAACAACAGTTAGCATGAACCCATGTTCATTATAACATGCTCTGTTCATTATAACAGAGTGTAGATTTGAATGACCAATAATTCCAACATGTAAATAACTTTTAAAAAATTGATGAAAATTCATGAGCAATAATATGAGATCATGTTTTGGGAAAAAATACATCATCACGTCACAATAGCAAAATATTTTCATGCTACAGCATATGCCTCCTACAACTGACTAACTCAATGTACCAATCGATGATTGAACTTTTAAAAGCATCTATTTGAACAAGGTAATATCAAATATGCCAATTTCATATACATAATTCAGACAACTGGTCAAAGCTATTGGTTTATTATCATAATCTCCCGTAAAATTGTTACAAATTGGCTTTTTTCAGTGAAGTAGGGCCATTCTATCAATGATTAAGACAATCCAAAAAACATAACTGCACTGAATTTTGCGAAGCAATGGCTATTAAATCAAATTTATGTATTCCAAAATTAAAAATAAAGGCACTCAATATTATGCACACATTCAATACATTTTTAAACAGTAAAAATTATATATTTAAGAGAACAAATACCTTTTTAAATTCAGTGTGAAAAGCATTTTCCACCATGAAGGATAATCACTTCATCAATTGGGACAATGCACAAAAATCATCAAAAACTTCAAAAGCATTACCCAACACAATACCCATTCTTACATAATTTTAAACAAACCAATTGAATGAATATATGTAAAAATGTATTTCATACAAAGGTTGATACATCCCATGACTAATCAGAACAAAGAGAGATTAAAGAATGTTTTTGTTTTCACCTACAAACATGAATATACTTAAAGCAAGCCAAAATAAATGGCATTGAAATTTCGATGATTAGTATATGCACCTTTAAGTCCCTGACGGGGACTTCCAACCGATACTGAATGGCCCAGCTCCAAATGGTCTCCAAGTTGGCCAGAACTGCAGTTAAGGATCCACCTGGGCCACTGTGAATGTGCAAATCTCCTCGATGCATAGGGAAATGAATATTAAAATCCTCTGCTGGATTCAGATACAAGCACTGAAAGAAAAAGTTAAAAATCACCACTCAGGCAAAGGATACCATCATCCATGATGGCCACCTGCAGCTGAGGTGTTTTGATTGCACTTTTAAGTTAGCACCTGTTTGTTACATGTTAGGAGAATTTGACTCATTACAATGCAAAATGTATCCCTTACTGTATATTACACCCATACATTGAAGCCTAAAATACATTGCTTCATTCCCCATATAAATGTGAGATAGAATTTCATATATCCTTTTCAAAATGGCTTTTCTGTGGAATACATGTAACTGTAAACATGCAAATAAAAATTCATTCCATTTTGTATTAAAATAAAAATGGCAATGACATATATGAAAATAACATTCAAAGTTATAAACCTGAAGTAAATCAACAAATGGATTATGCCTTACAATTTAATAATATTCTTGAAAAATCCATCAGTTAGTACAATAGAATTTTTGAAAAAATTGAATTTTAAAATACACGGACTTATTTTTCATTTTAATTTGAATCATTCAACCATTTATTTTGCTGAAGGTATTTCCCATAGAGGATTTAAGATATATTATTCATATCCAGTACTTTGTTTTTATTTATACCAAGGAAGGAATAAATACATATACTTGTATATATTATTAATATGCAAGCAACTTATTGTACGAGTGTATTGGGGATCGAGATGGTGCGGGGGCTAACGTACTGGCTTCCCACCCTGAGGGCGCGGGTTCAAATCCTGGCGATGTTTAATATTTTTCAGAGGTATCTCGATCCCTACTTGAGATGCTTTGTGGAGGGCACTTTGAGTGAGTACGGCGTCCGTCGGATGGGACGTTAAGCTGCGGACCCCTTGGCACCTTTCGTAAAGAGTAGGCTAATGCCGATGCCGGGTTTCTCTCCACCCTTCATCCTTTCCTGTCCATCCCCTATGGTGCAAATGACCTTAGCTGTCGATCGCCTCCCCTAAAAACTACTACTACTACGAGTGTATTCGTATATATGTCAAGACCAAGTACTGAGGTTAGCAAAATTAATTAAATTGTCATCAAATGAAAGTTTTTGAAGTTATAATCACTTTTTTCTTTGAATTTACTTGGAATTTCCTGAATATTGAGCATATTTTCAAGACACTAAGTGTTTCATTCTTTCCAACAAGAATACATAACATCAGGACCTCGTGGCATTCACTGTAGAAAGAGCAAAATTGAGTCTTTTGATAAACATACTGGACACACAGAAGGGAATCCTAAAATAATTATACAGCAACAATTATACAATTTTGAAGTAAAATCTTCCTTCTCCTACAGCTAATTCCCTACTAAACTTAGTAAACGCAAGTGAAATCATACTGTGATAAAGGTTAAACTTAAATATGGATGCAAAATAGTCAAAACAAGAGTGAGGGCAGTTGCTGATTGAAATGTATTGAACAGCATAGTTGATAATGGAGAACCCTGCCAAACACCTCTTCCTCACACTGCCCATCCAGACTCTCTGTCCCCCACTAGCACCTGAGCAGTCTGAGACATGTAGAGGTTGCAGGTTAATCTCCTATCCTTCCAATCTATTCCTATTATCTGCAATATATTAATTAAATTTTCCAAATTCACTCTATCAAATATCTTTTCGAAATCTAAAAAACAGGCAAACATGTCTAGATTATATTCTCCTCCTTTTGATTAGTGATCTGATTACTGCAATGGCATCATGCAGGCCTCTCCTCTTCCAGGACCAAAGCTGATCATCTCCTAAGTTATCATTTTCCCTGCTCTCCATCCTCTGGTTGATGATTCTGAGAACCACTTTAGATGTGTGCGTGCCATATAAAACTTATTGTTCTGTAGTCCTCACATGAAGTAGTAATTACCTTTTTTGGAGTAAGAACTAACACTGATCTGACAAGGTCTTCCGGCCAGATGTCTCTTCCACAAATGCTACAAATTAGTCCACAAAGACTCTTCCTCCCACATTTTCCTATAACCTTTTGGTAGTTCAGCAGGAATGTTGTCTACCCCCACTGCTTATTTGATTTAATTTCCCTTAATTCCCTTTCTATCTAACCATCTAGCAAGCCTGGACCTAAGCTATCTTCATCTAAGTCATATTCTATTTCTATGCCTAACATTGCTGGCCTAATGTTTTTAACGTACAGTTCTTCCATTCCTTCCATCTTTCCTGGTTCAAATAATTTTTTCTGACTTATTTCTAATTGTTAACACAGATTTTCCCTTCTTACTTCCCACCAGTGTTTTTACCTTGTTGTATAGCACACCACTTTTACCCTTCCTTTGCAAACTTCCCATATCCTCGCACTGCATCTTCTAATAAGCTTCATTTGCTTTATTTGTTGCCCATCTCATTTACTATTTAACTCTTTGTACTTCCTTCTACCTAACTCTGTATTTTATTTATTCCTTCTCTCAACTTTCTTTCTAATCATCTTCTCCATAAACCACAGTTTCCTTGTCCTTTTCGGATTAACACTTCCTATAGTTTCTTTTGTGGCTTTGAATAACTCTTTTTTGCTATTTTTATTTTCCCAATTTTCCTCAATAGTACTCAGTTCCTTTCCCTTACTTATGATTTTCTCTACAGCCTGCTGATACTCCTTCCTTGTCAATCCAGTTTGTGCTTCTGCATTCCATTTCCTGACCTGCCTTATCTTTTTGAATAAGACACTAAACTTCATAACTACTAAATTGCAAACAGAGTCAACTGGAGAGCTGAGCGAATCAGAGCTGCAAAACTGCAAATTTATAACATTGTTCCTAAATCTGTGCCTGACCATAATATAGTCTAAACGATACCTTTCTGAGTCACCCAGCATTTTCCACCAATACCTATGTTTTTTAAGGTGTCTAAACCAAGCATTAGTAATGATTAACCCATCTCCTGCAGAACTCCATTGCTTTCTCCCCATGGTCATCCCTCATACCTAAATTTTAATCCCCATCTCATCAACATATTTTCCTTTGCCTACTGTAGTGTTCTCATTCCCCATTACTATCAAAGGTTTTCCTCCAGGAACACCCATGATTATGTCCTCTGACTGATCATATACCTCATAGACTTCCTCCTCCTAATGACTAGTTGGTGATATGTATACCTGAACAATGACCAAGTTCATCGGCTCTACTTTTACCTCTACTAGTAATAGTCTACCCATTGCTTACTCTTATGTTGACTACACTTCTTCCTACCTTTTTATTCAATATTATTGCAACCACTGGCTAGCTCTTGTCCCCTCCACTGTATATTACACTATAAATATTACTCCAGTAATCCATGCTATCCTTCCATCTCACCTCATATCTATATTTCCTCTCCCCATCTCTAACTTCATATTCTCTAATTTTCCTGTACTGAACATTGTCCTAACATTCCAAGTTCCTATTCTAAGTAATTCAGTCTTCTCATGCGTCTTTTGTGTGGCTGCTGTCAGTTTTGCTTTGCAAGGTTTTCATGAGATGAATACCTCAGAACCTTGCCTCTCCTGCTGTCAAGCAAGACACACCAACGATTGGTCCGAGTTCCATAATTGCTAGGACTCATTTTCTCTACACTGTCCATCATTATATTCTAGGGAATAATAATTATTGTGGTTTTCCGTTGCCTTCTCCAATAGCATTTTTAACATGACACCATCACTCAATGGCTACCCCACTGAGATTAGACACCTTTGCAGGCGCCTCAAAGAGAAATACACTCTGCGACGAGTACCTTTCATCTGGCTCCTAACAGTGGACCTATTTCACATGGGTGACCCTATCAGGAGCAATTATCATTGCTCCTGCCAGCACAGCTCTAGGGGTCATTGAAAGCACAAGCCCTTCCACCACATCATGGTTTTAGTCCATGGGAAGGAAAAATGTTTAATAAGACATAGAAATATATCAAATCCTCAGCAACAGCAAATGTTTCAAACCTAAAAATACTGAAGAAATAGACTGAATTACAACTATGAATAGTAAAACTTAGTAATTCTGAAGCCAATTATGTAGCCTGCACCAATGAAGATGAAGTGGTTGCAGTTGATGTGGAGAGCTGATAGTCGGAGAGACAAAGAGAGACGAAGTGACGAAGAAGAGCACTTCCAAATCTTCTTCTGTATAAGAAATAACAGAAAATTCTACACCTACATTTTCTAAAGCCAACAAAATGTTTCAACTTTTGAGAATTGTTAAAGTTCAACTGCTACCCATACTTTTTTCAGCCTAATGATAAATTTGGAGACCTTTTTTTCACAGGAAATTCACCAAATTAAATCTCAGAAGGGGTGGGGAGAGGGAAACAATGGATAAAAAAATTGGTGACAGAGTAAGGGATGAGAGGAGAGGCCTTCACAGTGGATAAAACGATACTCTTCCATTCAGTGATATGCCAAAGCCATATTCACCAATGCGTTTATTGGGGAATATTAGGAAAAGAAGCTGTCCAAGAAATTACTACACATAGGCTTTTTTTTAGCACGTATACAAACAGCTAATTCGTAGAACATGTATTGTACCATATCTAAGACTAAAAAAGAAGTTGATCCAGCAACCAGCACCTTGCAACTATTCAACCCTGAAGGTTACCAGATTTCGTCCATACACAACAGAACTTTTAGATGTATTTTATTCCCTTGCCAGAGACACTGCTCTACTAAAATGGTTTTGCGGAGAGCAGGGCAATGGGCAAAATTTGTCGCTGCCATTCTCTCTCGTTCCTCCATGTCTTAATTATTATTGCCATATTGCTGACTTTGAAAAAAAACAAAGACTTTCCACGAAAATTCATCCAAACACCGAAATTTTAATTACTTTCTTCACCAAACGACTTATTACCTCGTCACCAACTACAACATCTCCTTCTGCTTTAATGAATTCGCCTCCGGATGTAGCCACAGTTTCTGGCTGAGATCGGCGATTGAAGGCTGCAATTTGCTGAGGAGGAGTGGCGTACCTACGGCTGCCATCGGATTGGAGGCATGACTGTAGTGTGTGGCTCACTTGTAGGCGGGATTCCTCCATTTCTTGAGCAGTCTCTTTAGTCTTCAAGTTCAGGAATTAAAAAGATTACGAATGGTAAAAACCACAAGTATAGAGATATTATTTCCAAAACGTTGAGCATAATCATTATAGGCATTCATAACCTATTATTGGTAAAAAAAATACTTTGTTTACATCAAATATAAATTCGAGGAAATAACAACAAAAATGAATTCCACAAAAAATACCCGTCGATGGGGTAATTAATCGGATAATTAAGAGAAGAGTCATGTAGAATTACTCGCGGTACTTCAGGAGGCAACAGATGATCTTGGTGAATTGGCCCACCCGGTAACCTTCGTCTAGCCACTGCATGGAGCATTGTGTGCGGATTGAGATCAGATGCGCGACCAATTCTTAAGTTTCTTGAACCCGGATGTATAACTATGACAGTTTGAGCATGGATTTGCTAAAATGTAAAAAGAGTTTGCATTTGACATAGTTAATATCAATTGGAAGAAAATAACCCACTTACAACCTCCAATTATTCCAAATTTTATATAAACTTGCAGCCAAATGCATACTGACCTCTGCGAATGATTCTGTGAAGTTTGGCATTTTCAAATTCAACACAATATCACTAATTACAGAATACTTTCAAATTCCAATTCATACAAAACCCGTCGCACCAACCATTATGCATTCCGTAAGTCAATTGTTTTCAAGGAACTCTCCCTTGTACTATCCGTAAACATCTTTTTCATAACGTCATCTCCTGTAGCGAGAGCGCATATTGCCGCCTTTTTTTAAATTCAGTTTTAATTTAATTTTGTTAGTAGGCTTATTGCAACTCATTTGCCTGCCCTGACTAATTTTCTATACGAGTAATTTACAGTAGTTATTTGCGTCCTTCATTGTCATGCATCCTTTACTCCGAGAGTTTTATTGTTTCTAAAGGGATTCAGGAAAATTCTTGATAACCAATAGGTGCCTATGAATAAGAAGGGTTAAAATGTCATTCCGCATCATTTACACTGTTCCCGTTTCTGATAAAATTTTTGAAACTATCAAATATGTGATTTTTTGAGTTAAATTATCCGTTTTCCTAGTGTCTTTGTCCGTTTCACAGTATGGCTTTCGATCTTGGAAATCTACAATTTTGGCTGTAGAGTCCATAGTTAATTATATCATTAATGCATTTGATGAGAAGGAATCAGGCTCTGTGTTTGGCCCAGTACTTTTAATCATCATGATAAATGATTTGCCCTGTAATATGAAATCTACATATGTGCTAACCAATCTAAAAATGTGCTAACCATAATATAACCTAACTGATACCATTTTGAGTCACCTGGAATTTTCCATGTATACCTGCGTCTTTTGTGGTGTCTAAACCAAGTGTTGGTGATGACTAACCCCTGTCTCCTACCGAACTCAATTGCTTTCTCCACACAGCCATTCCTCGTACCTAAACCGTAGTCCCCCACCTCATCACCATCTCTTCCTTTGCCTATGATAGCATTGCATTCCAATCCCCCATCACTATCTAATGTTTCCCTGCAGGAACACATGCGATTATGTCCTCTAAGTGATCGTGTATCCTATTGACCTTTTCCTCCTCATAATTGCTTGGTGGCATGTATACCTGAACAATAACCAAGTTTGCCCGTTCTGCTCTTTTATCTCTCCAAGTAATTTTCTATCCATTGCTTGTTCTATATTGACCCCACTTCTTCTTACCTCTTTATTCAATATTATGGCAACCCCTCATGGGCTCTCATCCCCACCGCTGTATATTATTCTACAACTATCACCCGGTAATCCCCACTATCCTTCCATCTCAACTCACATCATTGGTCGTTCAATCCTAAGATTAGTTGACTGCAGCCCTCCACCCTACCTTATCTGATGCTAATTGGCTTACTTCCTTGTATTTTTAGCAATGTACTTTCTTCTTTAGTTGTCCCATGCATTTATCCTTTGGCCTTCCTCTTGGGACTTGTCCCTCTTATTTTTCCTTCAATTATATTCTTCACAAATCCATTGTGCCTCAGGGTGTGGCCATTCCATTTGGTTCATCTTTTCTCTATGGTGTTCCATAAAGTCCATTATCCGTCTATTCTTCTGTATACTTCTTCATTTCTTATTTTATCAGTCCATTAGATCTTAAGCATCCTCCTCCAGCACCAGATATTGTAGGCTCCAATTCTTTTCTGATGGTCTATGCTTCTGATCCACAGAGTGCCATGCTCCATACAAACTTTTTCACACATTGTTTCCTCATCTGTAGTTCTATCTTTTTTGAACACAGCAGTTGTCTTTTCATTGTGAATGCTCTCGTAGGTTGAGCTATTCTTCGCTTGATGTTCGTAATACTTCTCCCATCCCATGTGATGGTACTTCCGAGATAGCTGAAGGAATCAACTTGCTCTAACGTTTTGTCCTTCCAGTGTGACTACTGTATTCCGCTTCTCTCTTCCACATCCTAGGATTTTAGTCTTCGCTTTGTTTATATTATGATATATCTTTGTAGAACTTGATCCAATGCATTTAGTGGCCTCTGACTATCCTCCTGGTTTTCTGCTATCATTGCAAAGCATAGCATGTTTATCACTACTCCATTGATCCTAATTCCATTTAATCCAATACCTAGTACTTCTCTAATTGCCTCCTTCAGGTACATGTTGAACAATGCAGGTGATAGGTTGCATCCTTGTCTAACTCATTTGTTAATTTTAGCCTCTATATGGCTTCGATCTCTCATTTGCATCGTGGCTACTTACTTTTTGTATAGCTGGTAGATTTTTCTTATGTCATTGTAATCTATTCATAAGTTTTTCCAGCAGTCCAAATATCTAGTTCCATTCCATATTGTCGAAGGCTTTCTGCAAGTCCACGAATTGCCACATACAGTAGCTTGTTCATATGCATTGTTTTCTCTACAATGATTCTCAGACAGAGTATGCTTCCCTGGTTCCTCTGTTCTTCCTTAAGCCAAATTATTTTCCAATAAGTAATCTTCAATTTTCCTTTCCATCCTTCTACTTATTATTATTTGCATAAGTCTTTTCTATGCATGCAAGACTCAAATTCGGTGTTCCTCACATTTCTCTGTCCAAGTCTTTTCTGGTATTGTGATCATCACACCCTTTTGAAAGTCTTCAGGAAGTCTTCCGTCTTTGTAGCTATCTTTGATTATTCCATACAGAATGTCCTTGGCTGTTTCCAAGTGCCTTCCTTCTCACTATCTAGCATAAACCTTTGTCCCATCTCTCACTTAATATTCTCTAATTTTCCTGTCCTTAACATTGTCCTAACATTCCATGTTTCTACGATGGTGGTCCCAGAAGTACCCGGCCTGACCTAGAGATGGCGGTAGTTGTTTGAAAAATACCACTGTATTAGAAGTATGCAATCTATAAAGCATGTTTGAAGTTTGAAGACGCCATGTTCTTTAGTATTTGTTTGCAACCATCAATAGTGAATGTTTTCAGTGAATTTGTGAAAATGGAGAAAATTGGTCATCATTGTGTGATACAATACTTTTATTTGAAAGGCCTCAGCCCAACCTATATAAAAGCTGAACTGGATTCTACTCAGCGTGAGTCTGCTCCTTCATTCACCACAGTCAACTATTGGGTAGCAGAGTTTAAACGAGGCCATACAAGCTGTCAAGACGAGCATTTCATTGGTTGACCAGATGACTCTAGAAACAGTGAAGAAAATCTACAAAGTGATACTGCATGATCGTAGAGTGAAAGTGCACAAGCTAGTGGACATAGTAGGTATTTCAAAAAGTGCGGTACATCTCATATAACCAAAAATTGGGACATGAGAAAGCTGTGTGCAAGATGTGTGCTGCGTTTGCACTCGAGCAAAGCCAGTGTCGTGAAGATGTTTTAATTGAGGGTCTAGCAAAGTTTCACAGAAAAAAAGCAGAATTTTGTGCCGTTACATAACCACGGATGAAACATGGGTCCATTACTTCACACCTGAGACAAAAGAACAATCAAAACAATGGATTCAAAAGGGAGAACCGACTCCAAAGAAGGCGAAGACCATTTCATCAGCAAGCAAGGTCATGGCATTGGTTTTTTGGGATGCCGGAGGGATAATTTTCATTGACTATCTTGAAAAAGGAAAAACTATCAATGGCGAGTATTATGTGAACTTATTGCAACTTTTGAGTGAAGAAATAAAGCAAAAGTGGCCACATTAGTCAAAGAAGAAAGTGTTGTTTCATCAAGACAATGTAACAGCTCACAAATCCATTATTGCAATGGCCAAAATTCATGAATAAAAGTTTGAATTGCTACCTAATGCACCCTATTTGCTAGATTAAGCCCCCTTGCATTATTTTCCGTTGGCAAACTTGAAAAAATGGCTTGGTGGTCAAAGATTTTCCAACCGTGACGAAGTGATGTCGGCAGTTAATGGCTATTTTGAGTAGCAAGACAGTTCTTATCATAAAAAGGGTATCGAACTTATTGAACATTACTGGGAAATGCTTATAGAGCTAAAAGGAGATTATATTGAAAAATAAATACATTTTTTACCAAAATTTTTGTTTTTTCTTTGTTGGGTCAGGTACTTCTGGGATCACCCTCATATTCTAACTAAATTGGTCTTCTTCTTCAGTGTCTTCTGTCTTGCTGCTGTCAGTTTCCTTTCCCAAGGGTTTTGTAAGATGACAACCTCAGAAAACTTGCCTCTCCCGCTGCTGGGCTCGACAGACAAGCGATTGGGCCGAGTCCCGTAGTTACCAGGAATCATTCTCTATATTGTCCATCATTATATTCTTGGGAATAACAATTGAGGTGGTTTCTTGTTGCCTTCGTCAATAATATTTTAATGTGACCCCACCACAAATGGCCGCCCCACTGGGGTCAGATGCCTTTGCAGCCGCCTCACTGAGGAACAGATGCTGCGTGGACTACCTTCATCTGGCTCCCAACCTTAGACCATGGGCTGCCAGGAGTAATTATCATAAATACCACCAGCACAGCTAGGGGTCATTGGAATGCACAAGCCCTTCCACCACGTCAAGGTTGTAGTCCATGGGAGGGATAAGACATTATGCTATTGATATTTTCAGCTAAAATTTTCCAGAGAGTGGAGATAGGAAAAGATAAGTGCTTCAACCACACATTTTGTGTAAAATTCACCCATCAACAATTATCCTAATTACTGAAGGACAAAAAAGCGGAGAATATCAAAATATAATTGCAATAGATATCTATATGGCTGTTAGTTTATTTTCATATAATTAAAGCACCAATTCATACACATATCACTTGTGAGTATTAATTCATGTGTCCAAGTCTCATATGTCACTCAACAGTACAATCAACGACACAAACAGTAAAGTCAACTAAATCACAAAAAAACAAAGACCATACAAACACTGAAAGTCTTGAAAATGTGGAAGTCTTGTCTAGTAGGCTTACTTATTTAAATACATATACTGGACAATGCATTACAATTGGTCCCACATGAAAAATAAGACGTAATAACTTACTGGCAACATTTCACAAAACAGACAAATTTAAAAAATAACAGGAATGAATTTTTATTTTAGGAGATTCATACAAAAATGTTGTTTATCTCAGAAGAAAACTTACTACCCCATCATCATAGCATTCCAAAAAATCGAAGTTATGCCTTCCATCAATTTAATCAGCCAACAAAACACTTGAATTAATACCTCCATGCCACTGCTGTTAAATAGAAATGCCATTGTACATTGAAAAGCCAAAAAGCTGGGTACACAATACAAATCCCACAAACTGCAAGTTCATACCCCAGTTGGGTGAAATTGTTTCTGGGGCTTGAGAAATTTTTCTATCATTCATAAAAAGAAACATCTCGGAGATGAGTTATTGGCAATTCTCGTTCAAATATTTCAACAAATGCATTACAAACATGACCCATTTGATATGTACATTTTATTCCAGATGAATTTTTTTAAAAAATGGCCACACAAGTTATGATACATATATACATATCTTTAAGATACAAAACTAAAAAAAACTTGCAAAAGGTTTACTTACCTACTGTATCAGAAGTATGAATATAAAAGTACAGGCAAGAACAATTATTTTTGCTTGTTGAGACTATTAGTGACCAAGTCAAAATATCACTGGCAGAAAACAGAATCGTAAGAAATTCCGTTAAGGTCACGAATCCACAAGCACATATGGGATTATAGTTCTGAATCATGCTCATCCACTAGATGCCAGTGAATATATTCCCACATGGTGCCCCTTTAAAAATTAAATTGAAACATTTACACTGCATCATGTTCCTGAAATGTGGCTTTAAAATCGATTGGTCTGTTGCTTATTAAAAACGATGTCTATTTACATATTTTAAACAATTCTTATACAATAAATCCACTGCCCGAGTGCAGTCGATGACTTCTGTTGCACTAAGTTTCATCAGCCCACAAGAAGGTTGAAATCTTCAAAGTGTTAAAATCCTTTGTGAAGAATTCACAAAGTACATCCAGCACACTAAAGGAAAAATGTTATCACAATGTCTCCGAGCCATCTTTCGTTTTTCCACCATTTCTCTAATCACCGAGCATGGAAATTCATCCGAGTCAATGCATGTGGAAATAATATAATTAAACCATTATATATAAAATCTCAGGAATGGAAGACTGTCAACACTGCAAACCTCTTCACAGGTCTAATTCTTCCATTGTCCGTGAAAGTCGATTGTTTTCAACTCGACGCCGCTGAGATCTGCGGACAGCATCTGCCCGTCTATATGGTTCACTTTTCAGGCCTAGGAGAATGTCTTCAAGGGCTCCGTTGTAGACTTCATCCTGTGGAAGGAGTTTCTTCTCATGCACCCGACTGCCTTGGCCAGGACCTGCTTGCTGTCCTGTCTTACTCTTCAGCTCATTTATCACAGCATCCTTTAAGCAAAAAAATGTGAATGTCAACAAAACAGTTTTAACTTTACCTCATTTCAATGGATAGCCCATTTTCTAGGAAAAACCTGAAAACTAGGTGGTTGAACTGGCTGTCGAAGGATTGTAAAAACCTACCTGCTGCTTCTTTTGATTGATCTTGTTCCTCTTCATAACTTCCTCGGAGTTGTTATTCTGGGCCTGAAGGGCAGCCTGCTGAAGTCGCCTTCTCTGCTCATTTTCTTGATCAGCCACCTGTTGTAAAGAGTGTCATGAATGACCATAAATAAAGTTGGTTGATGACGTAATAAATAAACATACAATTTCATCATGACATAACCAGTGAAAGCCCTCTGTGATTCAAATGATCTGTCACTTGATTAGGATGCTTTTCAGAGACTGAACCACCAAACTCCAGTTCTGAGAATAGAAAGTGAACTCCGAGTAAGTTGTATTATGAAGGGCAGGCTGGCCTATCCAGTTTCTGAGGAATTTAGTGAGATGTAACATGGCATAAAGCTTGGGGTTATGTGGTAACATAATGGGTAAAACACTTGGATGAAGGTTAGTTGGTCCCAGGTCCAAAGCAGGGAGGAGCCTCTGGACACATCCAAACTAAGCCACTGTTTTCAGATTTGGAAGCCACCAAAACTTTCTGAGATGCCAAAATTGGCATAGGGGAAGCAACTGACCTAAATGAATGACTTTCAAATGCTGCTTTGCAGGGTAATGTGGGTTGAGCTTCAGCCTCACACATCAAACCAACCTCCCAATGATTTATTCATATGATGTCCATTATTTTTCATCCACCAAATTTATATACCCCACTTATTTAAAATCATTGTTTCAAAGACTGTTTCCCAATGATCCAAAGCCCATTTTTAAATAATATTTTTGGCAAGCAAGACAGAATCTTGACTGAAATATCAGAAAATGAGATGAATCAAGAACCGAAACTGGGGAGGTGGGAATTATGTTTGTTTAAAGTTCTTATGACCTTCAGAAAACTCACAAATCATATTGATGATGAGATAGAGCTTTAATATTTGGAGATGAAAAAAATAAAGACTAATCATATCAATTTGGGCTGTAATGATTAATCACTTAATAACAGGTTTCCATATAAACCATGATTTAAGCAGTTGCACTGATAAAATTAGTGATGATTTTGTCATCGTGTCAAAAGACTATGGAAAAATATGTCTTCAAGGTAATAACCAGAAATGAGAAGACGAGATGGGCTTAGGAGCATAGGAAGTTCACCTGACCATACAGTTTACCCTGGAGATTTTCTGTTAAAGTTTTTGTTTAACATTTTCACAATATTCTTATCATTACCTTATTAAGTCATAACAAGACTTCTAACAAAAGATTTCTAATGGCTTAATTAGAATACTAAAATATCATGCCATATTTTGATGTCATCAGCATTTCCAAAGTCTCTTTTCGTATCGGAAATCAAGGAGCACCGAATAATTGCCCTTTCTGGCTCCAACTATGTTGACTTTACAGAGCTATGATGATTATAAAGAGAACCTCCATTTCATGAATCACAATAAATTATAACCCCATCAGAAAACATGAAAATTTTTAAGCATGCTTACCTTAAAAGCACGGACAAATCTCACTAACAGTGAGAAAAATGTGTTGGCATCAACCTGCCGAGGACTCTCGCCAAAATATTCCACACACTCTCGGAAAGCTTCCTGGCCAGCACGTGCATCATTCTTAAGCTTTCTAAGTTTCTCCTCAGAGTTTGCCAGAAAATCACGCAATACAATTCCATGCTTCTCTTCTCCTCGGAAATTCTTTCGATGTTCCAGCTCCTTTCTTGTTAGTTCCATCCCTTTCTCCAGCTCTTGGACATCTGTTGCAACATTCTCCAATGACACTGCAAGAAAGTTGATGTAAGTCATGAAAATTTCGCATTTATATTAATACCAATTTTTTATCAGAGTTATCAGGATGTAACTAATTATACATTCTAAATTCCTGATTCATTAATACAGAATTAAAATAAAGTATTACTGAAATTCATATAGGTGTACAAGTATAATATTGGGCTAAAAGGTTATTTGTTTTTGGAAGAACATTCTGAAATGACCAATTCATGAGATATAATAAAATGTATTAAAATTAAAATACAATAAATTTAATTATTGTAAAAATTCATAATTTAAGATGTTTTCTCCCATTGATTTAAATCTGAATTTAGACCACATGGCTCGTTGGTTATTGAGGAATCCCTCCAAAATATTAAAACATTCAGGTTAAGACAGTTTTTTCAAACAGATTGGCAACTTCATGAATAAAAAAATATTCATTACCCTTGGCTAACGTTACAAACTACTTACCAATGGCAGCTTTGTCAATGTACAGCAATTCAGATTCAAAGTTGCACAGATCAGGAAACTTATGCCTCACAGTGTCAACAATGTAATGAAGAAGGCACATCCTCTTATCCGTAGACTTAGTATCTAGGAGCGTGTCCAAACTTTGAAGTTTAAATCCATAGGCTGGCCCTCGTTTACTACTGTTTAAGTAGTTTCCAAAGGCCAAGATAATTTCTAAGAGCTTTCTTAATTTCTTGGAACTTTTCACGGAACTCGAGGCTGAAATAACTGCATGTATTTGCTACAAGAAAGAATATTTTATTTCAGTACCAATTCTAAATATTATGCAAAGGCAAAATTACCACAAAAATTTAACATCGATAATCGAAAAATGGTTGAGTAATGATCACTGAATAATTTAACTGAATTGGATTATTTCATTTTTAACCTTCTGCAACAGTCAAAGATTAACAAAAATAATGCATGTATTTACATTTATGAGTTCTTTTTATTTTAGGCAGACAATTCAAGTTCCTTTGTCTATTATTTAAACTAATATTTTATGTCAGAATAAAAATGTTACTATGGATGATATTGCTCATATGCCTTATTAGTGCATAGCAAGAACAAGACTTAGACGATCAGAAAATACTATGTTTACAGAACGTTTGCACTAAAAAAATTATATAACATCCTGATGCATATTATTTTCTTCAACTTTATATTTGTGATGCTATTCTAGTGTGATTTTATACTTATTGGCCCACTTTTTCAGATAAGGAAAACAAAATGGAAGATAGCAAGGTTTTTGGTGAAAATATATGGGGGCTAACATGCTATTTCAAAATAACTAACAAAAGAAATACATGTATGATGAAGGAATTTTTTATGATGTTTTGGGATGTTTCATTTATTTTAATGAAACATCCCAAGTGAACCATGGTTGAAGTTGGAAATATAGTAAACACATATCTCTACTTTTCCTCCTTTATACAAGAAGCAAGGATGCATGATTATAACTAATTCACATCAATGATTAATTAAGTGTTCAATTTAGAAAACAATGATTACTTCTTCCAGTATAGAACTAGTAGTTGGTGGTAGTTTGAGATTGGAGCATATACAAACATGAAGAACCACAAATAGTACTATATTTTACCTGAAAATTTTCTGTGCATTGATGGCAGACATTTGCAAGTGGTTACAAGTGTCGCATGATTTTTAATGAGATCACATTTATTTAAAAACTTTTTAAAATATATACAAATTGATGCTAAGATAATATGTAAAAATAAAATGCCTGTCAGCAGCTGTGTCATTATTTCAGGTGATCAATAAAAACCCTTTCTCACAAAATAACAAACTAAATTACTTCTCAAATGACCGTTACACAACAGTATAAAAATTCACCTTAATAATCAATTCATTAGTAAAAATAATTCTAATGAAGCAATATACTAACATGAATATAAAATCCAATAGTTATAAACTAAACTATGAGATCGTGTGCGAATTCCAGATTAGATGTAAATTTGAGAGATTTATATTTTTCATTAAATATAAATTTAATGATCAATTTGGAAGATGCATGTGCTCAATTTACAGAGTGTACATTGATAGATTTATAAGGATTCACTCACTGGTTGGACGACATGTATGTTGTCAAAGAAGTTTCCTATGTAACTCATTATGCTGAGTTTTGAGGATAACCTTTCAACTTTTCCAAGTTGCAGTAAGAATTTATCCTCTTCAGTCAGCAAATTGACATTCTTCTTCTCTGCAACATATTCACGATATGCCTTTGTCTGGAAAGAAATGAAGAATAAATACATACAATTATTAATAATGTATATAAAACATTATTATGATACTTGGAATGTGTCTGAACTGTGTAACTCACAAAACTTTCACGAAAAAATGACATTTTACACTATGACTCATTAATCCAGAATAAAAATAGGTTGTAATTATTTGATTATTCCCACAGAAATCACGTTAACACCAAACACTGATGTAAATTGCATGCCATTTTTACTCCTCATCATAGTCTTTTCATAATAGCAATTCCTTATATTAATGCAAATTGATTATAACCCTTGATGGAAGAGATAATGACAACCCAAGGTTTCAGAAAAAGGTTCATCACCCCAATAAATACTTTCTGAAGACTCTTGTGGAATAATCCCATGATGTAATTTCACAGAGAGGTTTCGTAGGCAGACAAAAAATTTAATCATTACTCGCATAAGAGAAGAACACAGGATTACTCAGAAAGAATAAAAAAAATTAACATCAAATTAGATCAAAATTAGAATAGGAACTTAAATTCCACATCATTTCATGAAATATCTCATTCCAATGCTCACCTAAATAACTATTTGTCTATATAGAGAGAGTAAAGCAATAAATTAAAAATGAGATAAGGTTAACAGATGAAGAATGTGAATCAATCAGAGATGAAGAGAAGAGGTCTTATTTAAACAGCAATACAAACCTCTTGTTCACTCGGCACCATCCTTTGCAGAATTTCAACATTTTCTAAAGACAGCAGCTTCAAATCAAGAGCATTGACAGCAAATATAACTTTCTCCACTGGCATTTCAAGTTTTCGCCTGGAAATAGCTGTTGAGAAAAATCAGAAATGGTGGAATAAGCATTCACTCATAATTTTAATGAGAACCTGAGCATTGGGAAAAATTAATAAATGTATAAATTTCACTTTTATTATTCACAAAATCATTTTTAAAATTTACCAGACAGGTTTAGAATAAATGAACGTGATTTAATTTAGAAAAAGTAATCCATCTTAAAATAAATCCATCTTGAGGATATTTTCCAGATTTCTGACTCTCAGTTTTACAAAGCTCAAAATTCTCAACCCTTACTCGAAAAAAAAACATTCCTGTTGGATCACAATCTAAGTCAATAGGTAAATTTTCTCTGAGAATGAATGAAATTGGGATATTATCAAGTTTTTATGATAAATCAACATTATTTTTGCAAGTTATCTGTAGAAAATTATAGTTTTTGACTTGTGGCTGATTAGATTGAAAAATATGATATTCAAAAAAAGATAGCTAATCAATACTAACTTTCATATCAATCGAGTTCAAACAGAGAATGGAGCAAATATGAGTTCGGATGGTGGAAATAAAGACAAAACCATATCTGAATTTCTTCATGACATTTCACATTGCATTTACTTCGTTAAGTCTCACATTTTAAGAAAAAATTGGTAATAGTCTTCAAACATTCAATCTCTTTTTCCAAATTCTATGAAAATAACCAAGGACATGATGCCACTAGTGGTCTTTTGGAGAGGGATTATGAAATAGTCATTGCTGTGAATAGTCAATTGTCAGTTACAATAGATATGGTGGATTATGAAGTAAAGAGGGATATTATTTTCAGGATTTCAAAATCCAACAGCTAAGAGACAAATCCTTCAGAAAGGTTAACTCAATAATAGGCGCTAAAATTGTTCTCCTTAAAAAAAACTTTGGCATTCCAACATTACAACACTTACCGATATTACGTAGCCTGGTATGCTCAAGGAGAGATATATTCTCAGGTCTCTTAAAGCGTTTACTAGGGAATGTGCTCAGTCCATCCACCTCAGCATCTCCATTTAGCATTCCACCTACTCCTCCTCCAATCTTGAACCGTTCCTCAAAATCGGCAAAGTCAATCACACCATGTAGACGATCATCATCTAACTCGTTGAATATTGTGCCTCGCACCTGAAATGTGTAGGAAAATGTGAGATAAGTTTTGATTCTCCCACTTTCCACAAAATTATCAATTTCTCCAAAAAAGCCATTTAAGGAAATGAGAACAGAATCCCAATTATAGTTTTGGTTCAATGGTCAATGCTTAATTAAAAATTTTGAAAAGTAATGAATCATATCTCATTCTACAAACTTCCTACACCTATGATATTGCTCATAGAGTGTAACCAGCCAAAGCTACAATTACATAAAAAAGCCATGGATTGATGCACAAAGATAATTCCTATTTTCTATCTATAGCCTCGTTCTATACCCTTTCTTTGATATTTGCTGTAAGCTTCATAACCTTTTATGAAGCAATAACTTTTTGTCATGCTTTTAAATATATATTAATCTCTCATTTTTCTCCACGTTTCCATGATTTTCAATGCATTATTAAATATTTTCACAAGTATTTTTCAAGATATAGTTATTATGTAACAATTAAATACAATGCATTAACAGTGAAAATGATCTCTCATATCATATTGAAAACCATTTAGCTTATAACATATTTACTCTATCACGGTTTACCATGAATTTCACTCAGTTGTGACATCAATAAAATGTCATTACCTGAAGACCCACTGTATATATCTTGTTCTACTTGCACTTTATCATGAGAATTACAAAAAACACTTTCATATGCAACTTTCACATTAGTTTTCCCCAGCCATACCTCCTGGCAGACAGCATTATTTTACCACGGTTAATGTATAGCATTTATTCATTTATACTTCCATATAATAATCACCTGGACTCTTTAAACACAGATTTAATCCACTAAATTATATGCTAAGCTACTAAAACTAAATTATATGCTAGTAAATAATTTATTTATGCAGCTCTATTTCATTTCAAAATAAATGGTCTATTAAGGGTATTTTCGCTGGTTTGGAAAAATTTGTTTGCTTGGACTCTTTTGGCCACTTTTTAAAATGCCACTCTGAAACTGATAAAATTGAAACAAAGTCCTACTACATCAATTTTGGTTTAAAAAATACCAATTCGTCTGATACTTTGAATTAAATAGGTTCAATTAATTTTTACAGATGCTTCAAAAATGTATTTGAATGCAATGGGATAGCTGACTTGAATTACATAGTTTCCCTGGTCCAGGTGATCTTTTTTCTAAGCAACTCTTATCAGCTACTAAGGCATTATTAATGCTATTTTCATATCATTGTGAATTTGGCTGTTCAATAATATGAACAAATAAAATATGGTCTTGGCAATGCTTCAGTGCTCATGAGCAAGGGAAACTCACTTGGTTCGGCTTCAGTGCAACCCAGTTTAGTGTTGGCAACTTGTATTTCGTCTGCACTTTCCTCTTGATTGTCATAGCCCCATCAGGAGCTAACATCATGCCAGGTGGTGGAGGCACTGTGACTGTGGATGACCCACGGATGGGAGGTGGTGGTGGGCATGGTGGAGGAGGAGGAGGTGGTGGGCATGGTGGGGGTGGTGGTGCAGCCACTTGCACTGCTGGGGGAGGCACCCCTGGCTTCGTACCGTCAACTCCCAGAGCCTCAAAAGCTATCAAGGAAAAGAATTACTTTCAAAAATTTTGGCCAAGAAAATGAAAGAAGGAATTTGAAGCACAATTTATACATTTGACCATATTAATAAAAAAAACTTAAGAACAAATTAAGCAGAATCCATGAATAAGTTCATTATTTCTCAAATTACTCAATTTAACTCCAAATAAACTACATCAAAGGCATAATTTATTAATGCTCACTACTTATTTATTTACAGTTTTACTATTCTCACATGCATGAGAATAATCAAGCAGTTTATTTATTCTATGAAAAAGTTTTTAATTCAACTTTTGAAGATTTTATATAATATTTACAGAATGTTTTAAGACGAAAATAACAGGTAAATTGGCTTGTAACTTTAAGTTACAGGAACTATTTGATGATTAAAATTGAGCCGTTTTTGGCCTATACTCGAGCAATTTTGAGTGTTTCATGCTCTTGAATGGATTCATGCCCTCCTACCAGCATTTGCTGCTGCCACTGAGCCAGGAGGAACATTCCTTGATAGTGTTTCCAGCTCCATTATCTTTGACTCAAGCATCGACTGCCTGTTCTGTGACTCCTGTTGTTGCTGCATCACGGCTCTTCGTAGTGTCGCCACCTCCTCATCCACCTGCCGCCTGCCCTCCTTCAACTCATCACGCTCAGACCGTACTGCTCCCAGCTCAGTTTCCAGTTCAGCCATCTTGGCCAATGACTCCCTCTCCAACTCCGCTAACCTCTCATTAGCCTGCGATAATAATGATTACCATATTGTTACAAACGTCTTGTGCATCTTTTGTAGAGGTGTCTCATCCTTTGATTTTATGAATGATATTGTGCACCATAGCTGAAAGTGTTAATTTACTTACTTAATTTATGCCTCCCTTAGACTTTAACCTATTCCATACACATCCCTCAAGTTGATAGGGTTTTCAGTAAAATTAGTACCGTAAAGTCTAAGGACAATTGTTTTTGCAAAAATGTGGGATGCTTCTTATTACAGGTATGTGTACTCATTTATTTATTCCCATGCAAAATAAATGACCAAGTACAGTTTAAAATTGGCTGGTCATCTGTATGATTACTCCTATGTTGCACCAATCCTGGCATCTCCACCATTAATGGCAAATGTAATTTTAAAAATAATTTACAGAATTTAAGAAAATTTTGTAACACAGTAATCCTTCTACCATAGACATGGATCGGTCTCCTCACTGTGGGAATTTGATAATAAAAAATGTAAACGAACTAAAGAGTCAAACACAATGAAATTTGATGAAAATGTTTTGTACATCATCATACCTCAGTGAAAATTCAGTAATGCAAATGCAAAATATGGAATAGTGAGCAAAATGATAGGATAAGATGTAGAATGTTTTAAATTTAAGTTATGATAAGTAGACAAATTTTCTCAAATTTCCTATTCACTGCACCAACTGCCTCCACTTACGGAGGCTTTCGAAGCTTATGATGCAACATTAAAATCACAATTTTGTTTTTAGCAATGAAAAAACAGATAGCTTTCTAATAGTTATTGGCTAAATAATTTCATGTCTATGACATCTATACACATCAATTTATGTCTTTCCGGGATGATATTGTGATTTGACTTTTCAAAGGCAACCAAATCAAGTTTAAAAAAATACAGGCTGATTCCAAAAATTTGGTCAAAGATATGGCAAACAATATATGCATGCAAGTGCATTTTTGACACTAATGGTGAGACTATATTTCAACGTTCCTCATAGCACATATTCCACAGTTTAAGAAGCACATAATGTCCAATGACATCAATGAAAAATAGAATAAAATTCAATCTGTATTAAATACAAGAAAATAGGTGGTGAAGAATAAAATCTGAACATGATGAAAGCTGTCATTAATTTACTACTTTTACTTTCAAATAGAGAAAATACTTACATGACCCAGTTCATCCTCCAATTCAGCAACTTTTTCTAAAGCAGCAGTCTTTGTTTCACTGTCTTCCATCAATGCAGCAACATCAAAGACATTATCCAGATAAGCTGATATTTGAACCTAAAATTAGAGCATTGCAATACATGAGGAAATATTTTTAAGATCAGTATAAGTAATACTTAATTTTTCTGGAGAGAAAAAATAAGAAAACCTTCGGACAGGTACCTTGCAAAACTTTCATTATTAATGAACAGATAAGCTTTTAATGACTTCATCATAATCAATAATGGGAAGCAATTAAGT
Organism: Hetaerina americana; assembly: GCF_022747635.1. NCBI lineage: Eukaryota > Metazoa > Arthropoda > Insecta > Odonata > Calopterygidae > Hetaerina > Hetaerina americana. The sequence goes on along the minus strand of NW_027286985.1, from coordinate 34,011,518 downwards.
AAAAGAATATTCCTAATAAGTAATGATATGGACTTTCCACTGCTACTTTCTTAAATGCCAATATTGCCCGTAGTTTTTACAAGAAAGTATGAAACTAAAATTCAAATTACTCCATCGACAGGGAAAAAAGAATTCAATAAATAGATGGTATACTGATTCCAGCCTCTCTGTAATTGAAATGGAATTATTGCACTCTCTCAGAAGAAACGCACCATATGTTGGGTGAGATTTTTACATGAACAGACAAGAGCATCATGTTCCTGAAGAGGGGATGTTTCAATGATTACATTTTTTAAATATTTATATTTGGTACAAATAATGAAAAACTCTTACACAATGATTAATAAGAGAGAAATGAAAATAAGAATCTTTTTTACCCATTGTACACAAAACTAGGAAAGAAATCATTTATTTTTTAGGTACACAATTAATTTTATGTAATTTTATTAATCTATGCAATTAAATATTTTTTTCCACATGTAATGCATACTTACAAGTAAATTCAATTCTGAGGGATATTGACCATCCCTTTTACATAATTATAAATTTCATTATTTATCTCTTCAATAAGTTATCAACCACTACTTGGTGAATGTAATCACTTGCATTGTTAACATTCATTGATGCACATCAATTTATCAAAATTAATGAGTGTATAAAAAAAATAATCTCTAAAGAAGACTAAGAAAATATGCATAGGAGCCCTGGCAAGATTTATGCCATTTAAGGCTGTAACTGAATGGCAGGGAGTTTGTTTGTTTGTTTCTTAACTTCAAAAACAAATCCAATTCACTGTTGAAATGCATATATAATGAGATTAGCTTAACTAAAACACTGATGGCTATTGTTTAGTCAATCAAAATAGGAAAAATTCATGCTAATAGAGATTTTTGGAAGTGTAATAATTGTGAATATGAACCAAGCAATTACCTGTAATTCTTCACTTTCAGTATGCCTCAACTTCTCCAGATAGTCATCAAGGTTAAGTTTGGTGAATTCATACTGGAGATGCACTCGGAAATTCATGTCTTCCACGGAATGTACTACAATGTTCACAAACTGCATACAGGCCACCTATCGTTCCAATGATGACAAGGAGTTCATTAGACCAGACACTGACAGTATAAATAATACAGTAAGATAAATTTATCATGCCCATCAATAATTATCACACAGTGAAACACCATCATGAAAATAATCACTAAAATCATGGAAGCAAAGATTTTCAGTCAAGCACCCCAACTGTTTAAATCATAAATTTTATCGTTTACATCATATGTGTTTATTAAAAATCAATTCCAAAAATGAAGAAAATGAGCATATTTACCATGAACTCAATGTGGAATACTTCATAGTTTATGAAATAGTCCATCAGTGTCTGGAAGCGATGAGCCTCTTGCACAACTTCTTTAAAGTTATCGAAGGCTGACAGAATAATTTCATGTCCTCCCTTCACAAGACAAATTGCAGCAAGTAGTTCCAATACCAGTGCTTTAGTCCTGTAAACAACATAATGCACTTTAAAATTGCAAATTTAAATACAAGACCTAGGTTCAAATAGCTTAAGATAAAAACTCTGCACCCATTCAATATTGCATTGACCAAGCATTTATTTTCCAAAGTGGCTTGATACAGCCTGTTAACTAGTCAAGAAAACTTTCTTCAAGGTAAAAGTGCATCAAATAAAAAACATAGGAAATGATCACAACAACATTTTCAGTCATGAGTATAAGTGTGAATTGGTGGAATGGGATATCAAAATAAACAACTTCCCTCTGCGACTAAAAGCATTGAATTAATTTTAAACAAACAGCATTTTTGCAATAAGTTTCACCTGATGTCGATAACAATTAAGGATGTTACATTAATGATTACATGTACTTTCTCCTGGTATGAAGCTAAAGGCAATGCTTTAATTAATATATAAATAACTATTTCATCAGTGATATCTAATCAAATGAGAGTAATGCTTAGTTAGCAACTATGTAGAAATCGTATCAACTTCAGAATTGAATCTCTAGCATTACTTGCATTCCAAATTTTATGCACTACTTCTACGAGAAGAGGTGCATAAACTTCTTGTATCATTCAATCCATTAATGCATACAATTATTTCCCATCCATCCTTTTTGCACCTATATGCAATTCCGCACTTTTTGATTTATTCCATCTATTATATATTATCATCATGTTTATTTTTATCGTTATTATTATAAAAACATCATTTATTATTATTTATCCATTCTATTATTTATTGATATTATGAAATGTAACTTTATAGGCCACAAAAATTGATTATTTTGATCTCATATAATAACACAGAGTAATGATGAAAATGTACGCAGCTGCCTTCAATATTGAGAAAACAATAATGGCGCTTACAATTAACAACAATAAACTTTTAAAATGAAGTTTCTGAATCTGAGGCCTTCTGGTCCACAACCTGCATGCTTTCCCCAAAATGCTACCACATGTTTAATCAAAATAGTGGATCTACTTCTACTATCCTCAATTATTTTCAAAGCCTCAAAAAAGGAAGAAATTGGGAAAATATACCTAAAAACCTAATTTTTCAATTACTTAAAAATTTCTTATTTAAAAAAATATAATAGCAGTTTTTAATTTGCCTGGCTTATAACTCTTCTTTCTCAACTTCCTCAATATTATTTTGCAAATCACTCTCAGTTAAAATACAAGATTTGTATGATTTATGCACCTTAATATGCATTGTTATTTACAGCAAGTTCCAAGACGTTGATAGGCATTGCTAATTCCGTTAAGAAAAGACTTATCCATCTAATTGCATTAGCAACCAATGACACCCAAAGCCTGCCTACTTTTTTGAAGTAATTCCTGCCATATTCCCTCTCCTCTAGCAAATATTACATCATCGCAATGAAAACATAATTTTCCAATGCAACAGGGTATCCTAACTGCATATTATACCTGCCATGTAACATAAGCACCTAAATATTATTTAATATGGTGGTAAATATCTAAATTAGCACATCCGAAATTACATTATTAAACAATGTAATGATTTGCTTCGTTGTTCTATAACTGCATGAATTCCACATGTCAGCCGATACACAGAAATGCCCCCAATCCATAGATACGCAAGCGGCTAGGTCGAAAGTGTGATCAATTATATGGTATCCTGTCCATACCGCAACCCTCATTTCTTTCAACGGTCACCACCGCGCGGGAAGAACCGCTAGAAATTTTTTTAGCCATTGCCGACTCAGAAGACTTGGGTCATGAGCTAAATGGTTTGTTTCAAAAGCACACGATAATATTTATGCCACACATTTCACAGCCTTCCGGTTCTCAATGAAAAAAAACTTTTGTGGAGACAGTGGACATTCCAAGAGGATTACCGATTCTCCCCGACATACCCCCTGCTCCCACGGACAATTTCCGATTTCTCAGGGCGGAGGACACCTCGAGGTCATTAGACAGTGTCCCCTGCGACCATAAGGGAAACGAATCGCACGCCCGTTTCACCACATCTGGCTGTTCCGCGGCACTTTCCGCAACACTTATCCGCCACTTTTTAAAAATGCGATTCGATTAGTTTGATTCTCACGCACAAAACATTGAATTAAATAGGAAACCACTCTAGCATCGACGCTCCCACGACACACACCTGAATTCCTTAGGACTTGGGCTTTGAACGTCGACTGAGTCAAGGGTCTGCATGGCGCACCGCTCTCCGAGAGCGGAGAAAGAAGTTTAACGAGGACCAATTAGGACGGGGGAACTCCGTCAAGCATTCTCCCGGGAGCTCCCCGACTCCCGACGCCAGAAGGGTGAATGGTTGTGAGTCAAGCAGTGCAGTCACTTTGGTGGCTCAATTGGTGACAAACATGGGCACTCAGGAGAGGGATTCTGGGAAATTCTCTCAAAGTTGGCAGGCGGAGGAGAACTAGAGAGGAAAGGGGTGAGGAAGGGTACGGCGAAGACGATGACATTGGAGAGGTTAAGCTTGTTGGCTGGAGAGAGGTCAAGCGCTGCCCATGCTTCGAAATCAGCCCGAATCCCCCCGATAAGGAAGACGACAGAGTGGACAACAAACGGATGCGAAAATTCCTAAATTCCTTTATCTCCCAAACTGATTCCGAGACAGGCACAAAGACATCTCTTTCCTGCCAGACAGTATTCTTCAACGGCAGCATGCGACGATGAAAACATTACGACAGTTTTAGGTGCTTCTCACTAGAGCTAAATATGTGCCCTGGCGTGAATTTTACAACTGGGCATTAATGTATTTTGTAATTTACACAAGACTATAAACTAACTACCCGAGGGATGAAACTTCTATTTATTTTTGCAAAGGATATGTCTAGGCAAGACGATTTTTGGACACTGACGAATGAGGAACCAATTGAATCAAGCACATTAATAGACTCGATAACATGGAAAACAAGCTGAGTACATGACACTCGTGTAAATAAGTCAGAAAGTAAAGTTTACTCCAAATACTTATATAATTTACCATTAAAAATTAACAGAAAACGACTATTCTTCGCGAATAAATCATTCATATCTATTATTTCGGCAGAGATGTAGAACCTGAGTCGAATCTTTGTTTGAAATAAATTCAGTTGCATGCATTCTACTTATTTTAGCAATCAGTTTAAAAAAATATTGAAACTTACGTCTGTCTTCATTTGCATTTCCAAAAGTACGAATTGTATCCCTTAGCAAACCATGCATACAGATATTTTGCATTTAATGTCGTCTTAATAAAGACAAGGCTATGGAAAATAAAGCGCCAATGCGGAAAGCCCACAAAATAACTGAAATCCGTTACCTTAGTAACCGAATGAATCACAGATATCCGTAAATAAATAATTATAATTGAGGTGCATGTTCATTGCTTTCACGGAAATTAAACTAGAAATTTTAGGACATGCTGAACGTTTAAATACCTGTTGCATACAATCCAACGATGATTTTTATGATTTTTTGAATTGATTTTTTTTATCCCGTCACATTTATGTATTTTACATTCTGAGAGCTTAATTAATTCTAAAAAGGAAGTTTTGGAGGGAAAATTGAATAATGTCCAAAGCACCACATTAGAAAATAGCCTTCGGTAGAACAACATGTACTTACCTTAAACTTTTATGCATTAGGCTAAGGGTAATGCAGGTGATTGCCTCTTGGTGTTGGATGACCATATTGAATCCATACTGAAATAGAAGGAAAGGGAGAGAGACATTAGAACATGCAATCAGCAATTTAAGTACGGGCATAATATAGTACGAGAAATATCTCTAAAGAAGGAGAAAGAACCGATAAGCAAATACCGTAATTGTCCGGTTTCCGAGTTTCCAAGCCAAGGAAGGAGATTCATAAATTAGTGATGGTATATTTTCGAGTGCAATACCGATCCTAACAAGACGACGACGCGGAGAGTACTTAACGTGCAACACGTCGTCCATAGCATGCCAACTTAGAGGGTAGGGTTCGAATCCCAGTCAAGGCGAATGCTTTTTACACTCTGAAATTGTTGCACTTAAATTAACCGTTTAGTAAGTTTTTATGCTTCTTGGAAAACATATAATATCACATGAAAGAAGTGATTCGCGAAGAAATGGAGGAGAGATAGACGAAAGACTCCATCCCTTAAAATCCTGCCCACCTCAAAAAAAGCCATAATTCGCAATAGAGCTAACCGGAAAGCCCTGATAGCGCAAATAGGTTCAACGTCTGAAAAATTAATGAGGTCAGAGTAAGATGATCACCCCCTCCATCGCAAGATTGATGTTAGGATATTTCACACCGGAAACGTATAAACCCAACGCATTTGGAAATCCTTCTGGCTCGCTTCAAGTGAGCTCAAAAATTCCCATGAAACAGTATGAAGGGTATGCGCTCTGATGAATGATGTTTATTCGATCTGATGCTATGAATAATGCCAATTAATTAATATACCTATACCTGAACCTAGCATGCCACAGGAAGACTTTGTGCCTAGGTGATAATAAGATCATCGAACACCGTAGGAATAGAGAAGATAGATGCCCCGACTGCTACGTTCATTTCGCATTATACCAAAGATGCAATGTTAAATTACGAGTGGAATACCAAATACCAATCGAATATCGGTTCGAATAACAAAATTGACAAGCTAAAATGATTTCTCCGCGAATCACTTCTTTCATGTGATTTTACAAGTTTTCCAACAGCATAAAATTTACTAAACGGTCAATTTAAGCACCATCGAATGTAATGCCTTCGATACACTTGCTTATCTGCCTTTAGGTATCGTTTTTGACTTTCGTAACCACAATCTAATATTAATGAACATTAAAACCAAGAGTCTGGGGTAACCGTTTGATGTATATGAATAAATAACTAAAAATACAATAGATTCAACAAGCTCCAATAAGAAATAAAATATTAAGTACCTTACAAAATTAAACAAATTTGTTATGTACTTGCCGAGGGGGGTAAAAAAATCAGCAATGTATTCCCCTTAATTCCCCATCCCCGACGTAATTTTGAAGTACACCACGCCAACCCCTCTAAACTTTTGGCCGGCTCCACTAAACCCCTTATGTTCACTCCTACATCCTCCATTTCATTCCATTGTCTCGCTCTTTGCCTCCAATTAATCTTCACTTCTTTACAGCTTCCTATGCTGGTCGCCATCATCCCGCCCAGCAGCTGTCTCTCATATTTATTCGCAAGTGCACCAGTGAATACCTCCATCGTTCCTCTCAAGCTTCACTCCCCCAACATTCTGGACCGAAAATACGACATTAATATTATCATTTCGATGCGGTGAACAACTTTCAACCAATGTAGTAGGACTCCCTTTCAAGTTTCCAAACAACAGTTTTCGCGCGTTTCTCTCAAGCCTTTTTTTTGCCTTGGAGGGCGATTTCCTTGGTATTTTTTTGGGCCATTCCCCGCCATCCTAATCCCACACATTTTCCCGACGGGGAATCCGCATTTTTAGTGCAGTAAACAATTGGTACTGGGAACTCGACCTGTACAAAAACTCTCCACTGGATGAGGAACTACATTTTACCCCTTAGGGCAATCGTTATTAAACACTCATGGGAGAATTCTATCGCACAAGCTTATTATCACGAACGAGAGAATTTATTACCACGTGCTATTCATACTGGCGAAAGCTAACAGTACTTGATTTCTCAAATTGGTCTGCGTTATTTAATATATGTGTATGATTATATTAACCCTCGCTGTTCAAAATGTCTACCAACAGGACAAAAAATTAGAAAGAATAAAAATAATTCAAAGGAAATAAGCCGAATTTTCCAGTCGTAAATTACGTCATATTAAATCATATAAATCTGAATTCATTTACATGGATTCAAAATTAAATCAAACAAGTTAGATGATGTTCTCGGTATTTACATTTAAAGTTCAAATTCTTGGCGCTTAAAATGGAGCGCTCAAATCATCTCTAACTCGTGACTCAATAAAACATTTTCGTAAATGACCAATTATCTTAAAAAGTGTTCCACGTTTGTCACTTTCGGAGAAAAAATATTGGCAAAACTATAGATGAAATAATATTGCATTCAACAGTACAAAACGCTTAGGACTGACGCTCAAATATGATAATAATTGAGGGCATGGGAAGAATTACGTGTACCGCCTTGCTTTGAGTGTGCTTCTAGTGAGTGATGCGATATTGCAGTGATTTTTCCATTATATATTGGTACAAAATTCAATTAAATATTTGAAGCCTTTAATTGAATTGGCTTTGCAAAAAATAACCATGACAGAGCAGGAGATTACTCCGAGGTTATATTAGGATTAGAATGGGATATGTTTGGGGAGGGAAGGTCAGCTAAGCTGAGGAAGGGCAGGCAGGGCTAAAACTAATAAATGTATTTCTGGCCAGGACATTCAGCTTACAAACGACCCCATAAATCGAACGCCTTATTACATGGGTAGGGCTGTCCAAGACGGGAAAATAACACAAATAAATATCTGAGACGGTAGAAGTCATAGTTGATTCTTTTCTCGAATGGAACAGAACATAATCTCAATAGGTAAATGACTACATTTCACTTTTATTTAGGCATAAAATTTTGGAATTCTATTCCTCCCCCCTTAAACGTCTTCTCCTTTCCTCTACCTCTCTTCCTTTTACTCTAATAGGCAAATATCATCCACTTTCATACCCGAGTGATACAGAGTATTTCAATAAACTTGTAGTTATCAAGTTTAAACAAAGTCCTGACAGAATACGAGGCGTGTTAAAAAAATAACGGTGATTTGAGTTATTTGAAAATAATTTTCATTTATTCGTCCGCATCAAGTTATCCCCTCAGTATTTAGTCCCCATTTTATATTAAACACTTATGCCAGCACATTTTACAACCCTCGAAACACTACTGGAACTCGATCTTTGGTATAGCTTTTAGCTTTCTCAGCGATGTGTTTGCACCCTCATCTATGCTTGTAAAGCGATGGCCCTTCATAGTTCTCTTTATTTTTGGGAACAAATACGTCACACGGGGCTATGTCTGGCAAATATGGAGGCTGGGACATCATAACAGTGTTATTTGTGCCCAAAAATCTACGAACAAGCAGTGAGCAGGGGCACTATCGAGGTGGTGCAAATCCATGAATTGGTTTTTGCTATTATTTTTGTATTGCTTCACGCGAACGGCGTTGAACTTGTAAGTAGTAAGTAGTTCTCTTTATTGATCGTGTGACCTTATGGCAAGAACTCATAGTTTACTATGCAAAATTACAAAATGCCCGTTACTCTTTTAACACAACCCCATGTGTATACATACATATGTACGTGTGGGTGTATTCGTACATATATATATATATATATATATATATATATATATATATATATATATATACACATATATATATACACACACACGCATATATATACATATATATGCATATATATAAAAAATTTATTTATTCATTTATGCATATAAGTGTATGTTTTGTTTTTACATTAGTCTGGAGTGTCATTCCTATTCAATTTTTTAATGCTGAAAAGAGTAGGTAACATACTTTATGTCTGACGACTAAATAGCGAGGATTAACTAATTAATAAATTATCATTTAAGCTGCCAATGATGATGAACGGCGTCAATTAATTTATATGCGTTCTTGGTTTAAATACTTTCTCAAAGGCAGTTTATTTTAATTCTTCACTCATTAAAGATCTGCTCGATGATCGATGAAAACTTGGTCGCACGCCTTGCGGGCACCTTGAGAGCTACTTAAAGTAAACTGCCTTTGCGGGTGTGAAATTTCAAAATCAAACACGGTCGATGCTTTCTTTATTTAATAGAAGAAAAAGGGCACAGGATACATTTTACAATTATAAACCTTATTGAAGATAATCACTGAATTGAATAAAACTGGAAGATTTTGTGAGTTAATCGACGGATATTCTAATGATTATCCCAAATCTTAACGCAAACAAATATAATTGTAGCACATGTTTACAGTAATACGTTCGCAGCGACCTTGAAGAAGTTACGTCGCAGGGACAAGCAGAGGACAAATAAACACGAACTGGGACAGTCCCTCTCTTGTAATCTAATCCGCACGGAATGGAGATAACGAGGTGTACTTTCATTTATCGAAATCAACTAGTCAAGCGTCGATCAATAAGGAAATCCGCGAAGACGTTGACCAATGCGTTCATGAGTTTGGGTACATAAGGTTAACATACATTACGTGAAAATGATTCCTTTCCGCCCAACTCATTAAGACTAAGCGATACAATGAAACACTGTCGCAAAACACAAATCAAACCCATAGTACCAAAAGCCGCATGTAAGCTCCCTACATTTTTAAATGCAACAAACGGGAAAGCACACCCCATACGAACACCCTGCACGTGCAAATATTTTAGACAAAACCATTTTCAATCCTTCAAATACTTATCACGCTTCCAAAATGTCACTCCCCAGACCCAATCTAAATTAATTTCAAGTATTTTTCCACACCATCGGAGAAACTGAGAAACTCACACATAGACACTGATTTATGACTAAGGGCCGCATTACCCTTAAAATGTAATATTTATTCACCCATTTTTACACTGAGCGAAAGGATAAATAGGTCGGCTAAATTCATGCACATGAGATGGGTGCCGCTTTTTGTAAGACATTTTTAGTGTCCATCATATAATTCGGAGTGACTTCCATCTATGAAGTCACTGGCAAACACGAAGCAAGAGGGTGAAAGAAATTTCTTCCTCACTTTGTTTTGTAAATAAAGCTTCTAGCTGCGGGTGACTTGAAAAAAATGTCCTTTTTCCACGAAGGCTAAGTTTCTGAGCCATAAATCGCACCGCCCCAAATTTAGATCGCCACTAAAATATATTTACCACTGTGCTCAAAGCTCCGATCATTAATTTCCTTCTTTTAGCGGACGCGTCTTCGGCTAACAAGAGTCTCCTCCTAATACACTTGTTATTTGGCTCATTTTTGATTAAAACACTTTCATGACAAGCAAATTGTTTCGACAATTCAAATTTGTGCCCAACTCAACCAATATTTCTACTTCCGACGTCTCGATAAAGTCAACTCCTTCATCTGTTATGATAAATCTTCATCCCGTGGGTCTCAAATTAATTCCGTAAAGATGACATAAGAAGGAGAAATTTATTTCACTTGTTTTTTCCATTGACGCAAGAGAAGAGTCGTTCCCTTTATCATCAAGTTGCGTAACTAGACACTTTCTTTCACGATTCCGCCTCCTAGTTTCAGTATCCATCCCGTCTTATCCTCCATCCATTCCATTCTGAATCTATCCACTTCTCATGTTGGTAGCTGGCCATGAATATTGAATGCTTCCTCATTGATGTTACAAGCCCCAACTCAGCCGTTTGGAAACACACATTGCCTTTCGTTAGACTATCAGTGATAATGTTACTGCGGGACTTGGAAAATATTATAATCAAAGGTGCTTTGCTTATCAGCAAAACGAACTCACAATGAACACGAAGAGTGCCACAAAATCCACACATTTCATCGTTTCAGAATTTCTCATCGTGGGGCGTCTTCAGGTTTCGCCTTTCAGCGTCGTGTGGCGAAGGTTGTGGAACCCTGGAGAGCGCCGTCCTCCGATGGAGGATATTTGAACCGGGTCGTTCATTTGGCGAGGGATGCGGAGAGGAGGCACACGAGGTTCGGGACCCGAGGCTGCCCGATGATTCACTGTCGTCGTATCTTGGAGCGCCACCAGCTCTTATTTGTCCCTCTAACCCCCCTGTCTTCCCCACCCCGTCCTCCCTCACCAAAGGAACGACGTCCGACGCTTCCTCAAAGGTACACGTCTCGGTTATCTCAAAAGATGAAGAATGCAACGCGAGCGCGTTGTTCTAACAGGATGACAACGGTATATTATCAATCAGACGATGGCAGTAACGCTTGACGTTTCAGTGGCAGAGACTGGTCTTTTAACCCTACCAAACCTAAAGCTACGTTTTCATGCATCCTGTTTTACGACGCCGAAGACTGCGAAGCCAATCAGGACGCAGATCCCCACCGCAGTAGAGGCGGTGAGCCAAGAGCCTATTCGCTTTTTCCACTCACTGGCGGTCACTGGATTCATCGTCGACTTATGATCTTTCTTCAGCCGAAGCCACAGACATGAAAACGGGGTATGACGGTGACGTAAAAATGAGTGCAAAACTGGAAGCATGAGAACATAACTGGTATCGTGGTTAGCGTAATGACTTTCCACCCTCAAGGGCTAAGGTTCGAATCCAGACAGATGCATACATTTTTAGAGGCATCCAGATCTCTAATTACTACGTGGAGAGCCCTTGAAGTGGGGTACGCTGTTCGTCGGTTGGTATGTTAAAATCTGCTTGACCCCTAGGCGAATTTCGTTATGAGACTAGGTTAATGCATACGCCGGGTTTCTCTCCACCCTTCCCACATTCCCTGAAAATCCTATCTCTATCACATTGGCGTTATCTACGCAAACCTACTCACCTCTTCTTTATTGACGAAAATACCTCAGTTCCCTCTTAAAACAGGGTGATTTGGGATATCCAATCACAAAAATTCCCTGATTTTCTGTTCTATCACTACGTTTAAGCTCCTTTCACACAATGCATTGAAACGTTGACAAGAAGAACTGCGCAAGACGTCTCGAATCAAAACGTAGGTCCCAAGCGACCCAACTTCAAAACTTGAATTACGAAATTGACGAGTTTTTAATGGTCCAGGAATCTTTGATGAGAATATTGCTACTTTGGTCACCAAAAGCAACGAAAGCGCATGCATGAATTCAATACCTTTCGCAAATATTTTCATTTGTCAACTTATATAACTTTGCCGCAAACAATATAAAACTTGCGAGTGAAAATATCGCGATAATACACGATTGAAGGCAAGTTGCCACCAGAGCCAACGTTAAGTTTGAACGTCTAGAAACTACCGAAAGATTTCATTCGATAAATTACGAGTCAACATGTGTTTGTGGGGCTCTAGTTGCTCCCGCGGTCATTCAGCGCTGGGACAAACTCTCAAAAGAGAACTAAGGACGAAACAAAGACCAAGCCCTTTACGGCACACGGCAATCTTCAAACGTGCGTGCATTCCCCCAAGGTTAACCGGGTTGACTACAGCAGTCAAGTCCGTGAGTGGCACGCGACGCGCATAGTTCATAAATTATAACAATCATAAAGCCCTTATCTTTTATCACTCGCAGATTCAAAGCGCTCTAAGTGAAAACAGCTTGGATACGACAAAGCAGAGAACATTTTAATTCCAACAATTTCCAGTGAATATGAAAAACTCGTAGATCATGAAAATCGATTTCGCACTGAATAGGAGGTAAGGAGGTTCGTAAAGCTTGACTTATCAATGTACTCACTTCTGAGGTTGAACACAATCAATTTTTATTTTATCAAAGTTATCCTTTCAACATAACAGACTAATTATTTATTTTCTTTAGGCGACGGTGTAAAGGGATTGATATGGTGCGGTGGCTAAGGTACTCGCTTCCTATCCAACTCCTGGAGCTGGCCGACTTTTCCAGTACAATCACTACTTGGGTCGTTGTGTGGAGAGCATCGTGAGTACGCCGTCGTTTTAATGAGGCGTTGAATCGTGGACCCCTTGGAGCCTTTCGCTACGAATAGGCTAATGCCGACCTCGGATTTCTCTCCACCCTTTCCCTAAAATAACCTACCCCACCCATATTACCTACCAACTGTCGGTCACCACCCCTAATATGAATTGCTACTTCTACTGCTGTGTGAGTGTAACCGTAGACTTGACAATTTTCTGCGACCTTTACCTGCAAGGAGTTTACAAACCAAGGGGTATAGTAACACTTTAAAAAGGTACGAGGGTGGGAATATATAGTATTATCAAATCTTGCTTTATATATTTTTGATTGAATAGGCTACCTATGAGGAATCTCGAAATGAAAAAATGTATTAATGGAAATTTAAGAAACACCATCATCTACTCAACGGTTGACTTGCTATAGGGGGTGTAGCTTACTTCGTTATAAGCCTAACGTGTTTTGAAATTCGTACATTCAGAGTTAAGGGGGACGGTTCCTTTACTTAAGGTTTCTCAAGACGAGCTCTCACCAAGTCCTTGAGCTTAGTTAGTACCGAGACATCAACTGGATTTGAACTGAGGACTTCCCGTTCAATAACTGAATGCTCCACCAACAGGAGGTATTATGAATATTGCTACAGGGCGGGGAACGAGATGGTGCGGGGGCTAACGTACTGGCTTCCCCTCTAGAGGGCGCGGGTTCAAATCCCGTTGGTGTTGAATATTTTTCAGAGGTATCTCGATCCCTACTTGAGGTGCTTTGTGGCGGGCACTTCGAGTGAGTACGCCGTCCGTCGGATGGGACGTTTAACTGCGGACCCCTTGGCGCCTTTCGTAAAGAGTAGGCTAATGCCGACACCGGGTTTCTCTCCACCCTTCATCCTTTCCTGTCCATCCCCTATGGCGCAAATGACCTCATTTGTCGGTCGCCTCCCCTAAAAACTACTACTTCTGCTACAGGGCTACGTTCGATTAACTGAAGTTAAAAATCTTACGATTTAAGAATAATATTCTTTTCGTTGAAAGGGCAACATAAACGCAGAACGGACAGAAATTCAGGATATGCTCATTTTAAAGTAGAGATATGTTTATTCCCTTTTTGCGAGCGAATATAGAGCATAAGTATAAAACAATATATTAGGTGGGCCACGCTAGTTGAAACCAAAGATGACGTAATTCAAAAAGCAGTAATAAATGTACAACTGGACGGCATGAAAATTTTACAAACGTGAATACAGACATTATTTAGTTAAAGTAGCAATATATATATAACACAAGTTTGACATTCTCTACCGATATTCACAGAGTTAGCATTAATAATTATCACTTCCCAAAAAATCAAAGCGCTTGAGGAGTATTGGAAATTGAGCCTGAAAGTGTGATAATAGAAGATTCGCGTCATAAAATGTTTACTCTTAACGGTGCAGATCCACAACACAGAAAATACGGATATCGATTATAAATTGGTTTTGCAAAAATCGACTGTAATGTCAACAGACGGCAGCTCTAGTAGCCACGGATTTTGTAACATGAAAGAATTTAAATCTATGGTTTAAAATGGTCGAAACTAGTTTTTCGGTAATAGCTAAAATCTCCATTCCGCAATTAGACACGTTTGCAATACAGTTAAATTTTAATATTGAAATAATACGGTAATATCAAATTGCAATTGCAATATATTTGCAATGTGTCTCTTTAGTACTGCACCTGAGGGATGGTTCGCGCGCTCCCACAATGGAGAGGAGGATCTCCGAAACTCATGGCCCTTAAACTGAAGGATTGTATCAACATTTTGGCAAGGTCATGCCAAATGCTATCGAGGTATTCTCTCCAGAGTAATATACCTACAGATCTTTCGTATTTGTTTCAGGTGTTATTTTGATATGGCTTTCAATGATTGGTTCGCCAAATCGTTCTAGTGGCCATTTTTGATAGTTTTTTTGTGTAGAATCTTTCGACGCGCTGGGTCTGGAATGGTTTTCAAAACGAAGATAGGAATGCTCACTGAAGAACGGGTTAACTGTGAGATACGTAGTCTTAAGTTTTATTCACAATTTATCTGTGGATAATCCGCATAAAGACACGAGTGGGAAATATCAATCAATGTAGGGAAAAGTTCAACACGGTGATTGCGACAAAAATACCACCACCACCCCTCCTCGCGCTTCGTCCCATGGACCCGTGGGGCTCATCCACAAGTTCAAGTAGGCAGCAGGCATTAGAAGGAAGGCGACTGAGAGGTGAGACCATTTAAACCATTGGAAATGTTACATGCGCGTTCTGAGGGCCAGTTTCTCAAAGCTACAAATCAGTGTTTACAAGTCCTTACAATTTGCACATACGGAGACTGTTGATAATAATAATGGGTGCAGCCCTCGCTATTAACCTACGTTACAATTTAATCAAATTTGAAAGGTTTCACTTACATTTAAGGCTGTCTTCAGAAGACTTGAAAATTCACATTTAGGCTAGGGGAATGGAACTGAAGTCTATCTTATTATAAATGAACTCCGAAGAGCGAACTTCAAATACAATCAAGTATCAAGGATGGTAATAATGGGCTGTTATAAATTTTGAACTAGCAGAATCATCGAAAGAAATGATTTAAATGGAAAGCTGTATTGTATTTATTTACTTTCACGGATCATCAATTAGTTGGTTTGTGGCGCATCTCCTAGCTATCCTGTTCCCGGTCAATCTCTTCATAGTTCAACATTCTGACAGCGTTCATTACCAACCTCTTCTCAACTCCAAGGTCTTTCTCCCTAATTCCCCCTCTGTTTACTCCTTTCACCCACGGTTTTAAGCAAACTATCACATCTGAGGATGCGTCCAATTTCCAAATGTGAAAATTTCACATGACTTTTACTACAGTTTTTCAGAAGAATCGTGCGCCAACTTGGGGCTTAACAGCAGAGTACGACCATAGAGAAAACCTTGGATGGGTGGGAATTGGTCAACTGTTGGCGAAAGTTGACCAAGGATCGGAAATGTTACGCCCCACCCAATATGATTGGGGGGGGGGACAAAAACGGCCCGTCCCGCGCGATTATTTTGATCTCCTGCAACGAGAAACCATTATCATCGCATTACGAATATATTATTATTCATTTCTTTCAGTACCAAAAAAAACAAGTCATAATTTTTTTATTTGTCGTTTTCTATTTGTTCCTAAGCATGGTTGATGCATGATCATCTTATTGGATTTAATAAACATTCTTCCGGAAATGACAATCACTGGAAATACATTAATCCGAAATGCACACCATCCTCTCCTTAGTTACCACGGGTAGTCCAACAATTGTATTCCTAACCATCGCATACGATGTACAGCGTAAATCATTTGAAGTACTCTCCAAATAAAACCTTAAATAAGGATAGTGCAAGATCCTAAATAAGGATAGCGCAATATCCTGCCAACAATGGCAATCGAATCTATCCACCGAATCAACCCGATCCCCTTTTACTATTTATTATAACTGTCGGAAGTTACAACGGGATGGCCAAATAACGCGGAAAATGTGGGTGACCGAAATATCGAGAGGAGGAGGGATGTCTAAGACCGTGAGCGTGGAGAATCCTATGTAAGCAGGGTGGAATAAGGAAGAGAATAGGCTTTTAAGACAGCATGAAGGTAGGTAAGAAGTATGAAAAACTGAATAAGGAAATAATGCAGGGCAGACAATCGGAGGATTACGTGGTACGCGGAAGATAACAGTCGTTAGGGTAATCCACGCATGCACTAACGGGAGGCAAACTCTCTTGAACACACAATGGAGGAAGACAAGGCATCTTTTAAATTGGATCCTTTGGTTAACAAACGTAAATTTTTTAGCCAAATGAAATAGAGCACGTTGTTTCGTTTTCACTTCATCAATTCTGCACTGTTTGATTGAGTTGGGATAAAACAACCCGCTGCTGCACGCGATCTAATTTGGCAACCAATCAAAACTTCATGAGGTACCCATATACCAGCAGCATATTCTAAATGAGGCCTAACTAGCGAAAGATAAATTGCTCTTTTACCTTTTCGTCACATTTTCCTAATACTCTTCTAATAAATCCAATTTTGTTAGCCTGCCCACATATTCCCCGCATATGTTTCACCCAGGAGAGATCGTGAGTGTGGGTACCGCTTATGTACGAGTATTTAATCGAGTCCACCTATTTCGGTGCTCCTGACGCAGGATGCATTCGGAAAGGAACTTATTTTAATCAAAAAATTCATCACTACGCACTTTTTTAAGTTAAATTCTAATTGCCAAGTGTCCCATCACCTTAAAAAGCATTAAGGTCATCTGCTAAAACTACTTATCCTCAGGGCTGCGCATACCTCTGTAAATCACTGTATCGTCGGCAAATACACGTATCTATATACCACGCAGATAATGACATTAACGTTAAGAAGGAGAGAGAGCGAAGGTCTGATAAAACCTCCCTCGGGAACACCTTAAGTGACTTCTACTTTATTAGAGCGAACTCCATCTATGACTACTCTTTGTATCCGACCATTCAAAAAGACTTTTTATCTATGTTATAACCTTCTAGCATGGTGAGTAATACCCTATGAGGCACTTTGTCAAAAGCTTGTTCAAAATCTAGAAAAACCGAAGCCACTGGAATTTTTCTCTCTCCCGAACCAAAGGTATCATAAACAAAAGGCGCAAGTTGTCTCGCAAGATTTACTCTTTCGGACACCGTGTTCATTTTTCATCAATAACTCTTGATTACCGAGGTGCTTCACGATCGAACTAGCAACTACATGTTCCATAACCTTGCTCGAAATGGATGCGAGGGAAATAGGTCTATAATTGCTTAGTTCCTTCTTCTCTCCGTTTTTAAATATAGGAGTTACATTAGCCGTTTTCCAGTTACTGGGAACCTTGTGATCTACTAGGGACATCTTAAATATGATTACTAGATACAGTGCAATTTCCGACGGTAGTTCATACGAGCTGGTATTTGATCAAGCCCGGAGGATTTGCTAGGGTTTATATTTTTCAACAAATGTTCTATTCCAGTATATGAAATTTCGATTTTGGGCATCGGTTGGTGGAAACAATTTGGTAAGCAATAGGATACGTCTGGTGAGACATTGGTGAAGACGTTTTGAAATAAGGAATTTAATTATTCGGCCTTTTCCAAACTGCAAACTACTGTTACTCTTTCGCCTTTGTTGTTTTTCATTGTGAATAAGTACACTTGTTTCTCTTAACCTCTCAGACATACGACCTAACTGCTTTCGGGATGGGGTAAATTTTCAGCAAATAATTTACTTTTGGGTTATTTTAATGCTTTCCGAAATTCCTTCAAATCATTCGCCCTAAATAATATCTTGGAATCTTATGATATCATCCTTTTGTCGCCAGGGGTATCGTTCCTTATACTGTTCATCTTTGCCTAACATGTCCTTTGACGTCTTAACGATTTTCTTCGTCCACGTTTTACCATCCGTGTTATGTTTTATAAATTGTACCATTCTGTGTTATGCTTTATACTTTTAATTTGGATGAATCTGTCAACTGCTGAGCGCGCGATGCCAAGGAAGAGATTCTACGTATCCTGTTAGTAGGTGTTTACTATGTTCCATAAAATTTGCAAATGAACTCTGTACAACGCACAGTTTACATTGGCACGAGCGATATCTATTGTGTGACCTATCCATATTGCAATGGAACTGTGACTAGACATCAACTTTCCAGATAACGTATCCTGTGCACGATTTTCCTATCTTGTACACGGAGTGTGATGAAGTTATGCTATGAAGTTTCACCCCATAATAATAGTTAACTGATGTAGAAATACTGTAGTCGTAATTTATAAAGAATATCTCGAATAATATTAAATAACGTGCCACAAAAATCAATTTGTCAAAATAGTATGAGTAGTCTAAGGCACATATTTTGACGCTGCAGGATAAGAAAGAAAGAGATCGAACGACTCATTGTAAAACGCGACCGTCAAGGGGACCCGCGATGCATTGCGCATACATCCGCTTGCCCTGGATCGCGGAGTCGCTTGTCAAATATTTTCCATTCGAATAGCCACGAAGGGGTGGAGAAAAATGGGGGCCCATCGCGTGCACTTTTAAGGCAGGACTTTTAGCATTATCACTAACGGCGGCCCGCATGACATCCACGGAGGATTTAGGGTAACGAGGGGCGAGGTTTATTAGAATTTATCAGTAACATTAATACCGAGATGAAATGTGTCACAAATCGACAAATTATTCCGGCCACCTTCCGCTAGCTTTCTGTCTTCCAAGAACGGTCGGGGGGAATATAATTCCTTTCTCAACGCTTCCCGAATGTCAGAGTTGATTCTTGGGAAGGGGTGAACGATGGCTGGCCATGGCGTCAAATAAACACCATATAGATAGATATATGAATGGCCTCATACAATGAGTGGATGCATGCGGGCGTTACTTCCGCGTGCGATCAACGACTTTGGGTTAGCGACACTTAAATTTCCAGGTCACGAATGAAGCCCTGTTGTACCCTAAATAACGACCAATTCATAACGAGAAACCGAAAACGACTCACGACTCTACAAAGAGGAAGGATGGAACTAGCAGTCAAGATATGGTTACGGTTAAACTCCGGGTACATTAGAAATTTTTGTTCATGCTTACTAAAAGAAAACTTCAGCCCTTTTTCTTTAAACTCTACGAATCTAAGGGTAACCTAGTTTCAAAACAAACCCACGGATTTCAAAGGAGCATAGGTGTAATTTTTACGGTATCGATATAATTTTCTTTTACTCATTCTCATTAACAGACAAAAAAAAGTCATTTGGAGCAGCATCACGCATAAAGCATTTGCAAACGAAAATCAAAAACGCATTTGTAAAAATCAGCAAGACAAAGAGTAAATTGAAGAAAATGACCCAGAGTTTTTTATAAAAATTGTAACGATTAACGTGTGGTGTTTCGTAACTTATTGCTACAACTTTGACTCTTTTAATTAATAAATTTTAAACCTTGAATTTTATAGAGTTCGCGAAGTAAACTTATTCAGCCACTTCGAAGAAAGAACGCATTTTTATTTGTGAATACAACAGGTGAAAACGAAAAGGTAATTTTTCGGCTTCATCCATGTATAAGAATTTTTCAGCTAAAGCTAAAATCTTACACAGGCAACAAAATCATGGGAATTGAATGATAGCCTGCTGATGAATAGAGATGTTTGAATATAAATGGCGCTCCTCTATCGTCATCTGAGAGACGCTTCCATTCATGCAGCTTATTGGTCTGAAGCAGCCAAGCAGCTTTGCCATTGGGTGCTCGGGTGACGTCATGGGTCTCGCATTTGTTTCTACGAGCAAATACTTATACAGTGGGCATTAAATAAGTCAACAAGCCATTACGATAAATAAGAGAAAAGCGCTGGAAACCGCCAAATTCACCCAAGCTGTAGTTTTACAGAAAATAATCTCCCTTGGAAAAACGCACGTGGCACAGGAATCTGCGCCCTAAACTCTGAGACGTGAATTACATATGAAATGTAAGGTACATAGGAGTACCTAAGAGCTCTACTCTCCCCTATTTAATCAAACCAACGTTCTGGTGAATTACTAGTGTATCTATGGGTGGAGTGTTAGCATAGTGGACACTGATCGGTGGTTATCAAGTTAAAATCCTGAGAGACGTATTCGGAAACCCCCATATAAATATCCATAAAAATACGATTTTCTGGCTAAGAAATTCATGCAAAAAATCTGGTAAGGAACAACTGGTCCTTATGCGCTGATTTTATTAACTTCACACGCAATATCTACTTATTACGAAAGGAGATCTACCCTCATCCATGAAAAACAATGATTGGGTTGATCGCTGTGATAATGAGCCCCGTAGTATCTCAAGGAACCGGAGGGATGAGGGAAAACATTTTCCAATTCGAAGCAAGGTATATCGCGAAAGCGGGCTGGGAACTGACCTTGTTGTTCATGATGGCTCGCAGGCACATAATGCAGACGTGTATGTCGTCCTTGGCCTCACCCATGTTGAGTTTGGCGACGTGCCGGGACCTCCGCTTGGCCCCGGGGCTGTCGGTGCCGGTGGGCGGGAGGAGCTGCTGGTGGAGAAGCAGGGAAGGCCTCGAGGGCCCCGTCCCATTGCCCTGGTGCTGCTGGCTGTTGTGGTTCCCGCCGCCCACGCAGCTTCGGGGCAGTGAGGACGAGATGCGCTCCTCGGAGGACTCGAGCCGGCTCTCGATGATCCTCTGCTCGTGCCTAATGGAGGGAGGCAGACGGGAAAGTCGGGACAAGGGCCGAGACGCGGGAGCAAACAAATGTTACACATCTTTGTTCGCCACCATCAAATCAAATATTTGTCCATTACAGAGGTCTTTGCGCATTCTGTGGTTTCTGCCCAACACAAGAGAGGCCTACAACTACGCCATGATAATCTGCAAACTGCCACGGTTGCACGCGGCAGCGTGTGGTAGTTTGGACGCAACACCACGTTCGTAATTTTAGGCAAATGTGGTGAGTTCGTGATAATAATTTTGTACAATGAATACGTGATTAATTGAATCATTACAATTCACCCTTTGAAACCATGAGGGTGCGTCAAACTTGCGATCCATTGACCTCGTACGCCACCATCGCTCGGCTGCTTTCAATTTAGAAACAATTTTTTATGACGAGGGATTATGGAATTTATCGTAGATGGAGATGCCTGATACAAGTTTTTCATTCTTGTGAAAGGGTGGAACCAAAGTGAAATATATGAATACAAATTTATAACTATATATAATGTGCTTTTCATAAAAACGATGTTGAAATATATTAAATAAACAACATTACATGAACTATACACAAGTCTATACTTGTAGAGAACCTAAAATTGTCTGCGCCGACTACTTCACGATGCGATGAATTTTAAATGGCACCTGTTTGACGAGTCGCTCCAAGACTGAACCGAAATATCTCAAAAACAGTTGGAGATGGTCGACTCCGAGTTGATATTTTTTGTTTCTTTTTAAAACCTAAAATTGTGTAGACTATTAAAAAAATCGTATAACGCCATTTCTTGCCTGATTTGACACAGAATCGACGGTATACGAATATATCCGTGCTACAGTCCCTTTCTCTTACTTTATTCGGGTAGTGTGATGTCACTATTAAGTAGTTTGGGGCACTAATGATTCCCACGGGCAGGGGGGGAGGGTGTTGCAACCTCGCAAAATTCAATTTCAACCGGACTAACACAAAGATTCAATATTTTTCGTAACTCATAAACAAAGTTTTGCCATAATGCAAGGTCATCTTGTTTTGGTGATTTACTTTAAGTTATCATTCAGGCTGGTTTTTTTCAGAAAAGAAAACCCATAATACTGTAAAAAAAACAAAAAAAAACAATTCCTAAGATAGGAAAAAACTACTGCTACAAGAAGGGGTTGGGGAAAATTGATTTTTGAATTTTTTCTTCATCCAATATCAGTCATATGTTTTCAGTATGTTAAGAGGAGCGTGTAAACATATTTATAAAATCTTATCAATAAGAGGAATTAATTCAAAACCAAACGACTATCAGTATCCCTTGTCGGGAAACAAAAACTCACCTCATCATGATAAGCCTCCAGCTTAAGTAGTCGATAAGAACGTCCAGGCCATTGTTCTGCTCGTCTAAAAATTCACGGACCCACCTGTAAGAAAAAAATAATGCTTTGTTTAACTGTTCCCAAAATAATTCACTTATAATCTTCTCTCAAATTATCGAGTAATTGTGAAAGAATCTATTTTATTCGTCTTTTACAAAATAATGTTGAGCTCCATCTAGGTTGAGACGATAAAAAAAGAAAAACAAAGCCTTAAATGCCCAAACACCTATCGAAGAAAAAGACAATATATTTCAGCACACAGGAGAAAGAAAATAATAGGGAAACGGAAAAGAAAAAACTTGAATTTAAACTAAAAATAACGATTTCGGTACAAACAATTAATTTTATAAACAAACAAAAATATATGTCGGCGGTCCTCTATTAACTTTTATGAATCACGAAGTTATATAATCAGGTGCTCATGTGTTTTCAACGAAGGTCTCCTGTTTTTTGCCGATCCAAAGGGGAGACTTTCTTTCGCGAAATAATCAGCGCCTTTGATTTACTATCGGCGCTTTCACAGCTGACCAGGTTAAACAAATCTGGATAAATGAAGTTTCATCTACTCATTACGGACGCTCGGATCTTTCCCTCCATGCATCCGCTAACCACACTCTACCTGGAGACATGCTGCCTCAGGGCATGAATTCAAATACATTAAAAATTACAATTTGTAACTTCGCTTGGCTTAAATCACCGCATGGGCGTTAACACTAATATATAGGTAAAATTTTATCTTTTTGTTCAAATAATGGACGAAATACTTCATTCATTTTGTGCATGAAGTGCAATTCAGTCATTATGTTGTTGAACGAATGTTAAAATCAGTACTGAAAACAAAGATTTCTTCAGTTACACAAAAATGCTACACAAAATAAATCATAGATCATCAAACCTAGGAGTTTTAATAGGCTTGATTACCTACTAGACGAAAACTTTCCCTTTTTTGCTAGATTTATTCTTAATTGGATAATGCCCGAACAATCAAATAAAATTTTGCTCCGATGATGTCGTTCTATAAAAACTAAACGAGAAGAACTAATCTCATTATCCTTCAAAAGTTTTTAGGGGCACTTAAATAATCACGACGTCAGTTGAAATTGCGACGGGAATTGCGAAGAAGACAAGACAAAGTTTTAACTTACGTCGCCTCCATTTCTGAGCGCGATTAACCACCGATATTAACGAACGTTTTTGGTGGGAGACGTTATGCATGAATAGATTTGGACCATTTTAAAACCGAGTCTGTTATTAAGACCAATGAATGACAGGGAGCAGGGAAAAAGGGTGAATTCGACAATGACCCATGCTTTCCAATAAAGTAGTAGAGCTAGAGGGCACGGAAACCACTCACCAGAATTGCACCAATAAACATGGGATGAGTGGTTCGAAATTCCCGTTATGATAACATTTAAATTTAGAATGTTGACCTCTTCATTTTATTTCAGGCCCGTCTTTATCAACTTATCCTCCGAATACCCGGTAGAAAACTAAGATGTGTTCGCTGGGCAAATACAGAGGAGGATTCATTCCAAAACTATTTTTTATATTTATACATATTTATGTATATTTATACATACATTTATATATGTTTATACATATTTAAATCTATGTATATTTATAAATATTTATGTATATATTTATTTATATATATTTATACATATTTATAAATACATATTTATAACGTGGGTTCAACTCTTAATTGCCACTTAGGCGGATAATTTCCTCTCATTTGATATGAAATGCTCGCTGGTGGACGGCGGCATTGCCACGCGCATAACGCCCAATTACGAGTGGATAAACGCCACACTCAGTTTTATTCGGGAGATAACTTATTCGTATCTCCAAAACCCTTTACCTGGAGATGGATTAACTGGGTCTTAATTAGGTTATCAAGGGGACGGAAAACTGTTATCGCGCGAGCTCATTCAACGATCGTGCGACGCGCTAAACGCGAAGGGCCTTCCTTTCTTTTTAGCGTCGGTGGACGGAGAGAGGCAAAGGCGAACGGGAGAACGAGAAAACGAGAGGGCCAAATCCGCGCATTACGGAGATGAAACCAGGGTGAGTGCGAGAAGGACGGGAAGAAATGATGTTACGGAGGAGACTTTCGTGAGCGGCTCGAGAGCACGGAAGAGTTACGGTGAGGAGGGAAATAGGCGATAAATCACACACACACGAGGAGCGGAAGAACGGCAAGGGAGCGGGGAATGAATTATTACGGTCTTCTGGCGGACCGTGGGTCTGATTCGTAATTGGGCGTAAGGGTTGAGACCCGGGGTGGGGTGGCCACTCTGGAGGGAACGAGGGCAAAAATTTACGGTAAGGGGCGCCCAGATCCTTTAATATTTAACATTTATAATTTCCTCTTCAACGTGAATACCTCAACTGGATTTGCCCATGCGGCGGGTGTCCGTATCTCTCCTGCTGCACGACGAAACTACGCACACACGCACTCTCTTACGCCCATTATTCATCCCAACTCCCTTTAATTGATCGTCGAAAGGTAGCCCGAAACGAGAGGGGAATGAATCAAAGAGTACTAAGACGGCGTAAAATTCTGAGAAACGAGCCTCCTCGGGACGAAGTCGTAATACGCCAGCAAACATTCCGGGATGGGATAATTACAACGGACATCCGAAACAATTAGGAAGCCGCACCGTTTTCCCAAACGCGAACGCTCCACTCCGAGTGGCAAATTTGGATTCGAGAGGAAAATCGAGAGTCAAAAAATCATTCCGAACATTCATAACCGTTCCTCTTAATACCCGACGACTTAATATACGAAAAACGTTCCACACACAAAGGGATTACCACGATACTTAGGTGAGTGATTTTACTGGGATTTAAAAAAACAAACAACACAATGAACTATGCATTCTGGCAACTATGAGCTCGCATGAGCGCTGAAGGCAAGCATCATTAATGTTGTTTATTGTGCCCCCGCTGATTGATTCTCATTCACGGCAGGATTAGTCGGGTGGATACCGCGCTCTTCCTCGAACCCAAAGGTCGCGGGTTCGAGTGCCGCCTTGAGTATAGGAGTTTTGCCGATGGTTCTGCCCTTTGAACACCAGATGAGATGCCAGGAGCGGTTTTTCAGGATCCCGGTTAACGCATCTTCATGTATTTTTCACTGGCTGTTTAAATGCAAGGCATGCTAATGTGCAAACACCAGGTGAAATTCTCCAAGAAGACGACAATATCAGTTTCTCTCCGCCCTTCCTATTCTCTGCCATTGCTACCTCTCATTAAAACCACGTTTCATAAAAACATTCCCTTCCCTTGAGCAAAGTAAGCAAAAGAACTAGGCACTCACGTTCCTCCCTAAGTGTTCAATTCTACGCGCATCTACCCCAGAATTATTATCATGAATTTCACGGACGGGAGTGACTGGGTGGGGCCTGGCCTGAGAAGCGAAGAGCCCGAGGAGTTGAATGCACTCACGAAATAAATATACGTCCGTATTTCAACCCGGAGATAGGTTGACTACAGTCGTCTCTCCCTTAGCCAATTCCCTCGGACACCTGGGTTCCTCTTTTGTCGTACATCCCTATTAGGCTTAAATATGCTTCCTCTGGTCCCCTCCTCTTTGGAACTTTTCTCCTATTTTCTCTTCCTTGCACGCTCCTAGAGAAATACGCTGTGCCACAATGCGCGCACATATGCATATGTTTTTCTTTCCCTTAAAATTGCTCATCGTGGCTTTTACTTTCTCGGTTCTCACCAAATATGACTTGAAAAGGTACCTCTCCGAAACCTAATTCTGGAAAATGGGAGCGAGGAGGATGATGTTAAATCAGAAGTGATGAAGACGAGATTGGACATGTCGAGTTATGAGAGATGGTCGAAAGGTCGGAGGTGAAGTCAAGTGCCCCAACTCGAAAGGAGTCATGTAAATGTCTTCGAATTCAAGCCGGGGGGGGGGGGGAATTTATCCCAAAGGATCCTCCTCCTACAATAAGCGAGGTGAGGACTTCCATCGACAACACTAAGCCGTGGTTTGGTTAAGAGTAGGCTACTAACCAACACCTACCATATGATAGCGCACTAAATATTATAGAATTGATTTCTATTTCGAAATTCATAGAAATGAAGGAAGCGCTGAAAATTTCAAATATTTTCAGCTCAAAAATAACATGGCATAATGATTTACGCAGACGGGTAGTAAGGGAATTAAACGTTTCCTTGATCATAGCGAATGAAATCTACAAAATAATTTAAAACCTTCGCCCTTGATTGCCCGACGTTGGGCCACGGAGGGTTTTGAGAGTGGAGTGTGAGAGGCGGAGGGTGAGGAGGAGGGAGAAGCAATCAAAGATGAGATTACCGCGAAACGCAATTGACGAGAGTGGAGAGGACTTCGTGGAGCTTTCAATTAGGTAATGGACATCTAAACATCACTATTGAATTAATTCACGTGGAGCTATTGTAAGACGGAGAAGACGTTACAAATCCACTCCGCACCGAGGGGTTCCCTAGAACGAATTTGACATTCATTTAAATACGAACTCGCTAAAGGTCTTTTGAATTCTATGACTCACGGTCATTAATGCGTTTAATAAGAACATGTAAAATGTAACCAGGAAAATGGGTACACAAAACATCCTCTATCGGTTTAAAAATTTGTTCTCAATGACTGTCCATGGCAAAATGATTTACCATGACTTGAAATTCTACGTCAGTTCAATATTATTCAGTTGTGTTTACCGCATCGTTACGGGTTCAAATTTTTGAAACCATTCTTTTGTTTTATATTTTTATAATTAACAAATTAAATCATTATTGAAACGCCATGGATACCATGAAAATGATATTTTCGAGAGTAGTCTATATAAGATAAAATACAAAATACAAATCACCTTCAAGTGGTGAATTTAATATACCATGAACAACGGAAGAAAGGCGACGGGGAAATAACCGTCTCAAGGGATAAACGTATCTCAAACTAAAAAGTAATTTACCAAAATAGATCTACTTTGTTCTCCTCTGATCTTTGAAATAAATTTAATACATTTTTTTTTCTTTTTATTATTATACTTGAAACGTCTTCATTTGTTCCTCGTAGTGTGAGTTCTCTTCGTTTCAAAGAGTCATTTTCACTGAAGAAATGCAAAAAACAGGAGCAGGATTCTTTTCGCGAAGCTTTTTAGTAAGTTAAATCCAATAAAGCACATACAAAGGCCTGATGAAAAAGACAAAGGCATTTTATTTACATTTAAAAAGGCCCAGAGTGACGACATGAGCAAAAGATCCATGGTGCAGTTGCAGAAAATTTTCGATTGCATTTCTTCTGCTAGAGATGATAATCCCGACACTTTTGACTGGTTATGTCGCTGCGAAAGAGAAAATATTTTTAAAAAATTAACTAGAAAATATTTAGGAAAAGGCAGATTTTTTGTCTCAACGACATCACAATTTTTCTTCCTCCTATTTTTTCATCACTTTTTTCGAGGGGTTAACTACACGGGAATGAATTCGTGCTGAAAAAGGAATTTGAGCCACAGCAGCAAGTGTTTTTTTCTGATTATCGTCGCGTGAGTGTCTATCAAGCAGTTAAAAAAACAAGAAAAAATACCGGACGAATATCGCACTATTTTCATAAATGAAAAATAGTATTCGCTCCAATGATGATCATTGACCACACAGGACACCGATATTTATTCCCTAGGGACATATACTACAAAATAAGAATTGCGAATCTTTAAATTGGGGTCCGTGACCCGCTTCTTGAAAGTTTCACATTCACAAGCGGAGTCCTCTGGATTTGGCAATCAGTGAGAAATAGTTTTGAAAAGAAATATGCGCCCATTTCCTTCGTCGATCGAGCCGAATTCTTTACCGTAAGCAATTTGTTTCACGTAACATTTTGCAGCATTTTTACGCGGAATCTTCCGAACGCGTAAAATCCGACGTTCCTGAAGTAGACGTTTCCGGAGGAAAAACAAGCACGAAATTTAACAAAAATCGCAAGGCAACGAATGCTCAACTGTAGTGAGCATATTAGAATACAGTATGGTGTGTCTTTGACCGTATGCTTCCAAATTCATTACATTTATGACTCACTCGACCCATTTCGCGTACCAAGAAAATGAAATACTTCATGAAGGCACCGATGATACAATACGAGTATATAATAATATCGAAAGGAAGCACCTTTCATTGGGGTGGATTAGAAGTTAACACAATGACTTTGACTGTTTTTTTTAATGGCCGTTCCTCTAGAAATATTTCTGGGTAAGTTAAATTCAACCAAAAATTCATCAAAATCAAATTTCGTAGGATAAATAACTAGGCATTTTCCCACAGAGAAATTACCTTCATTTACCTTAAATAAAATTCTTTCAAAAGTAGAAAAAATGCCATGTCATTTACCTTTCAAAATGGATATTTTCCACCACAATAATACTATCACCGCCGAGAATATAATTTCAAAATTTCGTAAAACTTCGAATGTTCTGCGGTTGCGTAACATCCCACATCAAGCTCTCGCTGGTCATGGCCATGGTTAATATAAATTATATCATCAGAAATGACTATAAAATTTTTAATATGCATCAATTCTATCCTTAGAGGAATCCAAACAAAATATAGTTTCGCAAATAAATGTTATGATTACAACAGATGTTATAAAAATCGTGCGCCAAGAATTCAGCTGACGAGATAAGCAAAACCAGCTATGGGTTTGTGTGAAATTAACTCTTTCCAAATGAGCAACGATCATCGCCTTCAATAATAGGTCTCGAACACTAAGGAATAAAGTGGGTGAGGAGTGGAGAGGCCAAGTGGAATGACCTCAACAATAGCTGCGATAAAATAGAACATTGAATTTTCCATACATAACTCCCACACGAGAGTTTGTATGGAGAGAGAGAGCATTTACAGCCCGTGATTTAATATTCGAGATACTCTAAGAAGTACATATCCCTATATAAAAATCTCCGATGCGATACTCCAGTGCTTGGAGTTACCAAGGACTCTATTACGCAAAAAATCACAAGGAACATTTCGACGTAAGAGACTCCTTAAGGGCCTTTCAGACCCGAGAGACGACATAAATACCTGTATTAGTCCTTGGCTCGTTTCATAAAATTTTATGTACGTATCGCTGTCATATAATGTGCTTTTATCCAGAATGCGCACACGTCCTGCGAGGTAAATAAAAAGCTTTTACACCAATTCGAAACAAAAACGCACGGAAGTGAGCCCAGATAACCATGAAACACATCGAACAGACAAAGGAGAGACTTATTTTTTCGCATTTCTATACCAATATCCTCCTATCCCAGCGACGGCGTGGTTTCTATGGCAACGGACGTTGTCCCCCTCGCTATCGCGACCCAGCCCCCTTACTGCACCGCTCCCTACCCCCATCGAGCCTGGATGCACACCAATCGAAGGCGACCCCGTGTCCCTCGTCTCCAAAGACCCCTTCCGTCACGATTGGAGACACCGCGAAATTGGTCGAGGGAGGGGATGACGAGGGGGATATAGTACAAAAGGACCAACAACCCCTAAGGCGTGCAATACGCAAAATGATCCCCGATCTAAAAATAAAGAAGCGCTGCCATTACGCACGCCAGGGAAAGAGATGGCGAAAGGATAAAGGGGGGAGGGGGCAAGGGATGTGACCAAGAGAGGGAGATCCTTCACTCGAGATCCGGTGAAACGTTAAGAGTGCGGGATTGAGCCACCCAAACGCCCTACTTGCCTTCCATTCACGACGATCAACTATCCCTCCGATATCCTCCATAAAGGAGACAGGCGGAGGATACCACAGTAATTACTAGATGGGAGATGTATGCATTG
The DNA here is from genome assembly GCF_022747635.1 of Hetaerina americana. Taxonomy (NCBI): domain Eukaryota; kingdom Metazoa; phylum Arthropoda; class Insecta; order Odonata; family Calopterygidae; genus Hetaerina; species Hetaerina americana. Next base: position 33,981,052 of record NW_027286985.1, on the reverse strand, counting down.
TGATATCTCCCACGTGCGACTCACGTACATTCGGAGGAGGGAACCCTTCCACCAAGCCATAGCAAACGAAACGGATGGGAGAATGGAACCGAGGGCCCGCATGGAATAAAAGCCAGCAACCAGCTGCGATCATGCATATTCATATAAAGTATATTCATTTCACTGCAGTGCAGGTGCGCTACATATAAACAAAAGTATTTTTACCGCTCGCACAGCGAAGTCTGAAACGCAACGGTATCGTTTGACCTCAGCAAGCGAGCAGCTGCGGCTCGTATGCAAAACTTCACTTTTATGCGAGCATTTTTTTATCCTAAGAAATATGTTTGAACTCCGCACGTCATATAAGGCATAAGCGATTAACATCACGAATTCAGTGATCAAGAATTATTGAAACGAATATACATTACGCAGTATACAACACAATAGTGTTATCATTCCAAGAGCCTCTCTTATGACATCAAGTCACCCGCCGGCTTGACGTGAAAAGGGTGTGACACAAACTCACGTGCAAATGTGATGAATGGCAATTGTAGAAATTTCACAACGGGATGCCACCTCGGACAAAAAGGAATAGATTTCATTCTTATGCCATCAACCGTGCATTCAAAGGGAGGATTCTCTTTGGAGATATCCAATCTCGGACCTTAGGGAGTCACCACAAAGCTTAAGTCATATAAATGAAGTGATCGATCGTTCACATAAACCTCACTCTCCAAAATTTTTAGACCTACTCATTTTTTTGGATAGATTCCCCGCATCAAGTCTCAGAGAGATAATTATTAAAATAATACCTCTAATTAAGCGAACTGCTGGCTCGAAAATAAGATTAAAACCCAATTAAAATTTAACAATAAAGATATATTATGTATTTCTTAATAAAATGAATACATATTTTACAGAATTTCAGTTTATTCAGCGACCGAATTATGATTAATCTTCAGAAAATTACTACCCATTAATGTGATGCAGTTCGTTTTCATAGTAAAAATAATGACGAACCTTGGCGCGCGATATACGGTGAATTTCATTTCACGAAAAACGGTAGGGCACGAGAAACCGACATGACAGGACGGACTATTGGTTTCCTTCGGTCTGCCCGAAATTACAAAGAAGGGAGGAGAGAGAGAGATAGGGGGGGGGAGAGAGATGAGGCGAGCAGAAGAAAAGATTTCAATCGGATTAGGAAGATCGCGATAAGGGGATTTTCTGATTGGATTCACATGTCCTCGACTTGATTCGACTGGGACTGAACGTCAGCAAAAGGGATCAGGAAGGGTGGGGGGTGGGGGAAGGATCAGAGCGACAGGGAGATAAGATTTCGGTTATTAGGCAAAGGGAATAGATAGGCAACTGCAGTCCCCTCGACTGTCATTACATGGAGTATGGAAACACAGTCGCCTGTTGGAGGTGTTACTGGTTTCGGGAAATGCACCAAGCGCCGGATATCACGCGCCCTGCGCAACCCGAACCACTTAAGACGTTTAAGTCCAATCGCCGCCCACACCACCTAAATTAACGTCGTCCTCAGAGAACTAACTTCCTCATCCTTCTTCTTGTAATTACCACGCGCGAAAAAATGAACTTAAATAGCATTTTTATTAGCAGTAATCTACCGTGCCTTGTATGTTCCATTTGATGGACCCTCGCATTGCACACTAATGTAATCCTGAGCCCTAAATAACGCGACATTAAATAACCTTAAAAGATATACTCACTACATACATGCATTACGATCACTCGTTCTCTAGATCTGCATACTTTTACGACCCCCCTTATTTATATACAAAATGCCAATTCTTCCCCTCCCACTAGATCGCTTTCCCAGCATTCTCCACTCTATCACCGTCTTCGGTATCTCATTTCCTCTCAGTATCTCCTGCATCCACTCACTCGTCCTGCCCTCTTCGAATTTCTCTCAACAACCTTCTTCCTTCGAGCCTACCGTCCATGGATCTACATCGTGCGTTTTCCTTACTGCCCATTTTATTTTCTCCAGTCTTCTCCTCATCCGCATCACTAAAGACTCCAAAATCTGCAATTATACTCTTGCCGTAACTAACGAGTTTCCGCGCCACCTGAAACTACCCTCCATATTAAAGTGTTCACTCCTCTTTTCTTTACTTCTCCACTTAAAGGGTCTGTCATCAACTCCCACCTTCTTGTAAAAGCTTCTTTAACCAACGCAATTCTTTTAATATCCTTACAATTTTGCCCACTTTCTTCTAAAATATTTCCTAAATAGGTGAACTGGGAATCGTTTTAGAAGAAGAAATGTTAGCAATAATAAGTAATAATAGAGTAATAAATAAAAACACAAATTACATACGCTTCGATGGCCTAATGGCAGTAAAAAGAAGATTTCAATTAATCCTCGAGTGAAGTTTTTGCAAGTAATGAAATAAGAGTGAAACAAAACATCTAAATCATATACAGCCTCTATTAACAAGACTTGTATTCCTGAAAAATTCCAACCAAAACAACCTTTTTCCCCAGCCAAAATTACCTTAAATAACTTCCTATCTCAATAAATATGATTTAAAATTACTTCTCATTTTCCCGCCTTGCTGAATATACAAAAGAATACGTACCGATTTATAAATTTTAAATAATTGCCTTAGTCACCGTACTAATATTTCACCTTTTACTCCCAAACGGTTTCACGTACTCTTGAACTCTCTCTCTTCAAAGTGCTTTTCAACTTTCCCTCACGGTACTCGTTTGCTGTCGCTCTCGTGGTCGTATTCAGTCTCAGGTGGAGTTTACCACCGACTTTGGGCTGCACTCTCAAGCAACCCGATTCCGATGTAAATTGATTAATTTAAAATGTGATCCAAGTTTTAGATATCACGGGAAAGTTGCAAAAAAATACTACCTTGTCCAGTGGAATTGTGAACTATGGAACCATACGTAGAAATGAGGTCAACAAAAGGCGCAATCGTATAACGTGCGGTGATCCTCGAAAGCCTAGTCTCTATACAAGCAAACTCATATCCCTCTTAGAACGCATGCGATCTTTTTACCATTCATCAATCAGAATAAAGCAGCGAACACTCATGGTGCTTCATCCACCAATGCCCTCTTCGTCTCAGGCGAGGAACCAAGAAAACAGGTGAACAACATGCAAGTCCGGTATGACGGGATTGTCATTGCATCTGATACTCCCGTCAGCGTGAATTTGAGCAATGAGATATATCTCCCGCTAACTTCCACAAAATTTATGGCCAAAGAAGTAGTTCCGTCCCCTTTCCCCAAACCCCCAACTCGAAACAAGTTTCACGGCTCATCACAGTTTTTCCAATCGAACAATTTTAAGAGGGAGTTACATTTGCATGGGAGGGTATGGACAGATTTATCACGGATATTCCGATTTGAAACAGCCACGGAAGAAAAAAAAACCAAGCTTTTTAAAGAGTCCCCGGTGTTTAAGTTACTTACTGAAGATGACGACAGGTTCTTGGAACTAGCGCAATAGCGCGAATGTGATTATCTTTTACCGCACAATATCTCATGGCGAAATATCTGCTATTTTTAGGGAAAGGGGGACTCAAGGAAAGGTAAGGGTCAGAATACACTATTTCATAAGGAGATACGAGAAAATCAACGGGAGAGATAACAACGGCCGTACTGCCTTCGAGATATAAATCTAAACACGTATAGACCCATTACAGTTCCCATTAATCGCCACTAACATCACCTGAATTTCCAACAGACCCTCAAAGCAATGAAAGATAAAATACGGCAATCGCGAGTTCAGAGAATTACTAATAAAAACACCATATTTGCTTGTGCGATATTTAGCAATTGGATTCATAAATTTTCGCAAAACTATAGAAAACGCGGCTGGAACCCGAAAAAATACAAAGTGGTCGTGATGATATTCCGGAGAGGGTGGAGATGTATATTCTTAACCTTCTTCTTATTCTTAACCTTAATCTTATATTATTAACTTAACCGTCCATATGGCATTCGCGAGATCAAATTAAGTTTAAGTAAACTATCCGCTCCTCGATAATTGGATTATCGAATTTCAATTGATGAATGAAATAAATATATCGATAAGAATGGAACGAAGATTGAAATGAGACGCAAGGAAATACGAAGATTTCCACGATCGAGCGACTTAGGAGTTCGCTTTACTACCTTATTGAGGTAAGGGCAGCGGTTTTTTCAGCCAACGAAAGACCTATCAATCCGAGAAACCATTACTGGACTTTATTAGTTACCTAAGAGTAATTTGTGGGCTAAATATTATTGCAGGTAGCATTCTATCACATCTTTTCTTAAATGCAACCTTTTCCCAGTTATCTTGAACAAAATAACACGTTTTCCATAATAAAAATGTTTTTATAAGATTTATTTAAATTTAATAATTTACATTCCGAGCTAAAAATTTCGGTAGAAATCATACTTCGTAGAAAGTCTATTTGGAACGTTTTAGGAAAAAAAAATAAAGTTAATTTCAAAATTAAAGTTCGAGTGACATATAATTGACAACTCGATAGGGGAAGAAATTAGTTCCAACAGTTTTCCTTCTACGGTCAACTAAACTTTCGTTCAAAAATAACAAAATTCTTTCATTCCAGGAATATTTTCTTTAACCAGGATCTTTTAGAACATTTGGAATAAATATTAAATTTGCGTTCTTAATTAGTTCAATAGTTTCAGCCTCAACTTTGTGGAAGTTCATTTTAATAAATGAAAAAGAAACACTTTGTTCCAATCCACCAATTTATAATAAATGAAAAAGAAACACTTTGTTCCAATCCACCAATTTATTACAGGTACGACTAGTTTCGACGCTACGGCGTCATCCTCAGGTACAAAGTTTAAAGTCACAATCATTGTATATATACTCTCTTCTGGAAAGGGTGGGGGAGTTGTGGGAAGAGGGGGCGGGGAGGGGAGTACGGGGGTAGGTACGAAAGTATGTGGGAGAGGGTAGGGAACACCAGGAAAAGCGTTAGTGAGTGGGGGGGATTGGAAGGTGGGTTAAGAAAGGGGAAATTAGGGGAAAGGGGAGGGGATTAGTAAGCTAGGGATTTCATTGGTCAGTATAATTTGAGTCAATGGCTAATGGGGATACAGGTACGGGTTAGGAGTCAATGGGAGTTGGGGGGAAGGGGTTATTGGTTCTGTTTTTCTGTTATTGCTAGGGAGGCTTCCAGGAGAGGTGATACGTTTTCAAACAGAATGTCATTGAGTAAAGGATGTTTCTTCATTGTTCTCCGGATCTCCAACTCTTCCTTTAACATCGGGAAGAAAAAGGGAGGAGGATGGACAAGAAGGAAGAGTTGGAGATCCGGAGAACAATGAAGAAACATCCTTTACTCAATGACATTCTGTTTGAAAACGTATCACCTCTCCTGGAAGCCTCCCTAGCAATAACAGAAAAACAGAACCAATAACCCCTTCCCCCCAACTCCCATTGACTCCTAACCCGTACCTGTATCCCCATTAGCCATTGACTCAAATTATACTGACCAATGAAATCCCTAGCTTACTAATCCCCTCCCCTTTCCCCTAATTTCCCCTTTCTTAACCCACCTTCCAATCCCCCCCACTCACTAACGCTTTTCCTGGTGTTCCCTACCCTCTCCCACATACTTTCGTACCTACCCCCGTACTCCCCTCCCCGCCCCCTCTTCCCACAACTCCCCCACCCTTTCCAGAAGAGAGTATATATACAATGATTGTGACTTTAAACTTTGTACCTGAGGATGACGCCGTAGCGTCGAAACTAGTCGTACCTGTAATAAATTGGTGGATTGGAACAAAGTGTTTCTTTTTCATTTATTATAAATTGGTGGATTGGAACAAAGTGTTTCTTTTTCATTTATTAAATTTGCGGTTCATCTGCTCAAAGATCACCTGCATTAAATACCCAATTATCAAACCTCTTGAACAAGCAGGCACAGCATTAAAAAAAATAAAACGCACAAGTTTAAGAAGTGGTTATAAATCACACTAAATGAAGAATATCACTTAAACATCTTCTTTCCATTTATCTGTTAGCCTCTATTTCCGAGTTTGCAACGGGTAATAAAATACAACGCAGTAAAAATGTACCAAAGAGAAACACGCTAGAAGGCTCGTAGTTTGAATCCCTTAAAGAGTATGAGCCAAGCTTTAATGGTGAACTTGAACTGCGGTAAAGCTACAAAGTATAGCCAGCCATTAAAGAGTCCTAATAATCTCATTGCGAAAAATCATGCTGCCGAATAATGGAAATTCTTGAACATACCAATAAAGTTTTAGATTTCAAGGACCGTTCGACGCCCACACTATAATTTTCAAAAGACTAAAGACAGAAACAAAGCTATGGGATTAGGGGAAATGCAAAAACGCTTGTATTTTGGCGTTCACATGTTTGCAGGCATTTGGACGCACGCCACTTTTAAGAGGTCAGAGTGCCCACTAGTCAGTGAATGCCAACATAATAAACGATATCACATTTCTCCAAATCTCAGGAAGTTTAATGATGGTCCACAGACTTTCGAAAATGATTATGCACACTACCAAACTTTACCTATAATTGATAACAAATGCTGATATTTGGATTCGATCAGAACACACGGACATATATTTTTCTCTAAAACATATGCATTCTGAAGTATAGACCAATTTTTGTTTGGCATACATGGTATAAATGCTCCCAGTATAAAACCTTTAACTTTCAACCAAAGAGGGAAGTAGCAACAGCACCGGCCCTGTAACATGCCACAAAAATAATTAATTTTAACGACACAGCATATTATCCTTATATTATATGATATGCATCTAATTTTAACCCCTGAAATTAGGTTAAAAGTTTTTCGAAGGGAGAAAAGAATTGAGAGGGTGGGAGCTATTCCAGCTCCTTCATCCCGAAATTCATCCTGACAACATGGAAATTTAGGCTAATCCCAACCTGTGGCAGCCACAGACCGTTAGATCACGGTAAGGTGAAAAAAGGATTCATAATAAAATCATCGTGGGCACGTGCCACGCCAAAAATGCTTGCGATTAACCGCTAGAGAAACATTACTACAAAAATTGGCAAGGTTTTCAGTTACGTGGAGAAGAGATTCAGAGATGACAAATCAAAAGGAAGCCGGAGAAGCAGCAACAAAACCATAAGTTTGGAAACAGAGGGGGGGGGGGAGAGATGCAAGCGTACTTACTCGATGTGGTTGGTCCGAAGCGATATCTCGAGATCCCGAAGGACCTGCGTCGACGTCGAGTCGCCCACCATCTTCCGTTTCTGCAAAAACAATTGGGTACACACAAACATGAGCAACGTGATAAACGGCTGATCAACTATCATAATGCAAAAATACAACATCATCACTGTCATCATCATTGGCATTCATTTGTCTATAAATTCACCAATATTTCACTTAGAGTGAGTTAGTTTAATGTTTAACCCCAGACGAGTTATTACTAACAACGGTAAATAATAGGGTACAACTAGTCTATTTTAGGGTAGACTTCTGGTGCACCCTGGCACTACACACTACTGTATTCCTAGGCCCTAATTAACGTGACACAAAATATCCTTAAACAGCATGCTCACTAAATATTGCAATAACTCGTTATTCAAATCATCTACCTCCTATAATTCCATCCGAAATGCCTTTTCCTCCCTGCACTTCGCTTTCCCAGCATTCTCCCTTCTATTACCATCTTCAGCATCTCATTGCCTCTCAGAACAGAGCAGAATCTCTTCCGTCCACTTGTCCTGCCTTATTTGAATAACTCCCAACATACGTCTCTCATCCCCAAGCATTCCTTAAACGTCATCGTTTGCTCTCCTTTCCATCTATTTCACTTTTTCCATTCTTTCCCAGGCCCACAGCCCAAAAGCCTCCAATCTATGTTTACTCCCTGTCTCAAACGGCCAAGTTTCTGAACCATGTAAAATTACTCCCCATGTTAAAGATTTCGCTTCATTTTTCCTCTACACATTTACTTAAGGTGCCTGAAATCAATCCCCCCCCCCTTCGTAAAATGCTTCTTTACGTAACGCATTTCTTCATTTAATCTTCATCTGAACGTCATTTCCAACATTTTCAGCGGACGTAGCAGGACACGCTCCAGGTTTAACACTACAGAATTAACTCATCGTACATAATAATGTCAGTCAAAACATCAATATTTTAATCATCTCTCATGACGGCCATTGAAACTATTGAGTATATAGTTAGGTGCGTAAGTAAGTTGAATAATAGTAGCAAAATTAACCAGCGGTATTCCGTGATTGGCACAAAAAAAACTCAATGTTAGTGTAATATTTCAACGCAAAAAAAGTTCGAAGGCATATTTCTAAACACCTTTTTTATACCCATAAAAATGAAACGACCGATAGCGTTTTTCTTTAATTTTGTTTAAAAATTTTAAGGATATTCGCGCTTATTTGTATTTCTCTCTTTTAAAATATTATGAAACAACGATAGCGCAACTCCGACTATGCTCAACTAATATAATTACTGACCCTTGTACACACGAATTACGTTCTTTCCTCAGTTTTCGATAAATCGACCTACTCTCATGTCACCGTATTCCACGCGGGTGACTTTTATCGGCGGGTCGAATTACAGTTCGCCCCTTCCACCAGAGTGATGTGATCGCACATCAGATACCAATAAATTTGCCGTTAATTATCCACACCCTGGGAAAACCTTAATCCTGGGGAAAATTGAGGTGCCAACCTCGTCACCCTGATTACCCTGGCGTATAATGTTCTAACCGGAGAAGCCGAAGGTCGCGGGCTTTTAACCCGACACCAGGTATGGATGAGGTGCGGTGACGGGATTAACCGAAATTAGTTTGCGTGCTGAATGAACCGTTCGAACATCTCTTAAATATCTGGTAAGTGCATTGATCGCATGCTCGTACAAGTCCTTGATAAGGACGTGTGCTTGTGTCGATCGTCTCCGAGATAGCAGATTGCGAAGATTCCAGAAATCAAAAAGAGGGGATACAAGACGATTTTTTAGAGCAAGATCCGGAGATCTATCTGGTAGAATAAGAAACAAAGAATTTCAAGAACCGAAGACATAAAAGGCATTAATATTATTGGTATTCTACCGACTAAGGTAAGTTTTGTATGCAATACAACGGTATGATAATACATTCCTTTGGTATCTCCTAATATATAAGTAAAAGTTCAAACATATAAATACTCTAATAATTACAAACAATAAACAAGCATTCATAATTGTCAGTAAAAATGTATTTAGCGCAAAAAAAATCCAATCTTGCCCACGCATTTTGGGATATTATTAATTAGAAGACCCAAACGCAATGATAAGTAGTGACAACATTGCTTCTAGAAACTGTAAGTGCACACTTGTCTCGATTCACTTCCTAGGATATTTCATAGTTTTCACTTCGCGATGAAAATACCCATTTTTCACAATACATTTACAACTGATTTGGTATTATGGGTACTTGCGACGGTGAAAGCAGTTAAATCACTTTTGCTCGAAGAATCACAAAGTCTCGCTGAATTTAGCTGATTTAATATTCTACTACGTGAGAACAATTTAATTGATTTGGTTGGTTAATTGGCTTATTTCCACGCAAAGTCTTTCTATCATTCTGACACTAAACATTGAATCTAGGTAATGCCCTAGGAGGGTTAAGCGGGACTTTAGTTCTGGAAAGGGTAAAGTTAAGGTGCGTGTGGAGGGATCGTAAGGTTGGAGGATGGGAAGAAGATAGGCGGAAAAGGGAGCTATATAGAGGAGCCAAACCTCACCACTCTCACTCTCTCCCACCGGCACCACATTCTCTTCCCACCACGGCTCCACAACCTGCCTCCTCGGAAAGTGGCTCGTTGCGTGGCTGGTGCTGCCATCTGACGGATTGCGGTCTAATTCAATCAGGCCAAACGCTGAGTGGCGGCAGCGGTCCCAACAGCTCACTCCCTCCGCTCGCTCTTTTACATCCCCCGTGATCCGGAGGAGGGATGGACATAAATCCCTCACCGTGGACGACGAGCACATCCAGCCAGGTAAATGCCTATAGACGCTTGTTTTCCTTCGCGGTTGACTACGCATAAGAGCCCTTTAATTCTTATTATCCAATTTCTTTTAAATGCTAATTCCATTTCCTTTCCGTGACGAAATAAAATGCATCTCAAAAAGACCTGCGCTAGCGTCGTTACTGAAATAATCTAAGTATATGCCCCCCATTCAATATACATACAATACTATACCATTGTACATCAGGAGTTCATGGCAAGAAAAGCATGGGGTTGGCCGGAGGTAGAAGCGAAAGTAGGAGAGGAATCCACAAAATCATTTCGAGTCGCAGACGATCAAGACTTAGTTAGACAGTCAGTCAAGGGGTTACAATCATTGCCGAGCGCTTAAGAAATTCTGTGTGCAAGGCATGGAACGAAGATCATGGTAAATAAAACAAAAGGTTATGAAGTTTTTGAGAAGGAAGTAGGCTAAGCTAAACATTTAAATTGGAAGGACAAAACTGGAGCAGGTAGAACAGTTTACCTCTCTTGGAAGTGTGTTGGACCAAGATGGTCAAATTATTGGGGGCATAAGAATTGCATTAGGTAAAGAAGCTTTCTCAAGGAGGATTTCTATATGATAGGGACGTCAAGTAAGGACGTTAAGAACCATTCGTCAAAACTTTGATATGGAACATATTTTTTTACAGCGTGGGAGCATGGTAATTGAAACAAGATGATAGGTTTAAATTTGGAGGCTTTTGGAATGTGGGCGTGGGGAAGGGTGGAAAAGGTAAACTGAATAGAAAGTAAAATAAAAGAAGTACCAGAGGATTGTTGGGATAAATACAAAGGAGGCAGGAAAGGTGGATGAAGAGAATTTTGATAGGCAATGGATTGTTGAAGACTAATAGAGGGGAGAATGCTATGCAAACGAGGAAGGGGTAGGAAAAGAATTGGCATATCGGCCGAAGCGAAGGGAGGTGCAATATACGCCGAATTTAAGAAGAGTTTAAAGCAGTTTTGAGTGTCAGGGTGTGCCTTGATAGGCGAGTTTAAGATATATTGCGGTGTTAAGTTTGTGTCCATATAAAATCTACCTTAAACGGAGGACAACCAATTAATTTAGGTAAATGACGTACTCACGAAGCAAGAGGAGGGGAGAGAAGAGAACGACCAAACCCCCCACGCCCACTTTGATCACAATGGATTTCCGAAATTCACCTAAAGCTGTTCTAACCAGAGAAAGTAATAACGCATATTGGTTATCCGTACATCCTGAAGATTCCTCAGTATTATGAAGCCACGCTTTGTTACAGAATAATGATACTTTACATGCAATCGTTGAATTTTGATTAACTCTTGGGGAGGGGAGAGAGGTTTCTCGGCATCATAACCTCGTGATAATGGGTAATATCAGTTACTACTCAGAGCTACTCCACCTTGATTGACCCCCGGTTTAAGGTACCAGAAATCTTACTGAGCTGATACAGGATGTTAGCCAAATATGCTGGAAAAGTTCCCCTGTAATTCCATATAGTTTCAGGTGAAAATTTCTATTTTTCCTTTTTTTTCATTCCTTTGACATGGTGGACAAGATCAATTAGGAAACATGGAAACCAAAATGAGAATAAATGGCTTCTTTCAGCTTATTCAGGGTATATTTGAATAAATATGTGAAAGTAAGAAAAAAATAAAAGCAGAAAATGCAGAGGAAACAAGCGACTATGATATTATCATTAAATATCCGAAATAACCACAAATAAATGGCAGGAAAATTAATTTATGGTCTCATCAGCCTTTAAGGGTTCAGTTCAAGAATTTCGTAAGATTTTCACGTGTACCTAACTCAAGGCATCAAAGATCCTGTTTTGAAATAAGATACATTAGATGACCGTTTTCGTCTTTCAATACTACGGTAGAAGTTATTCATTCTTAGTCACGGCGCCAACTTTAATCAATACACAAAGAGCAATACTCTACTACGCATAGAATGCACACCATACGCAATTTACATCGCCAAACTCTGGGCCAAAAATAATGGTAAAAATTACGCAAAATCTGGCATAATTCTATAATTCCAAAGTTTATAGTTCAGAATATAGCAGATAATGATTGGTGCAGAATTTCATTTTGGAGAGAGAAATCCTCAACTCAATTACGTTAGCTATTCTCAATATTTTCAAAACCGATTTTCTCTATACGTAATCTAATAAAAGGCTACCAAATATTTTAAATCATCCCGTTCATTTTGACTTCTTCTGTTTATTGGCGCGATCCCTGGAGGATATAAGATTTTTAATAAGTTGCAATTTGGTGCGGTTTTCCCCGGGTATTTACGTTTGCAGCGAAGAGATGACTCAAAATTGAAAATTTAATAATCCACTCTATAGTCCCTCCCGGGGAAAATACGCATAATACTAAGCGTTAGCATAAATTAACGTAAACTCCATTGTATGCTAAATAAGACGATGTTTTCATTTAGGGGTAACCGTACGACTTCAGAAATGTACGCTATTCTGGGCCTAAATCGAATCCCCCCTTCGAGGATAACCTCCCTCCAAGGCTCAACCTACCTAAAACGTTTCCGTTGCAATTTTCTTTTTCCACCCTTCTCAATACATCCATTTCAAAAGCCTCAATTTGGCCACATCCTCTTTCTAAAGAAAAAGGCTTTCTGAAGCTTATAATTAACTGAGCGCTACGACGCCCACTGAGGTACAAAAAATAATATCATTGACTGAGTACCCATTACCTAAATACATTAATAATCTCTCAATCCCAACCCCCGACATTCTCCTTAACAGAAATAATACGGTAACAGAAATTTAACTACAAAAATGGTTTCAATAATGCACACGGATACGGAACAAAGGAATTAAGTTTTGACGACAGATATTCCATATTCAGAAAAATATGGAATCGCCTCGTTTTTTCCACTTCTGTCCTTTACGAAGTTAGAATTACAAATCGTCAAGCCGGAGAGTGGTTTCCGAAATATCTTAAGGGTTGAGGAGTATCCTATAGTACCGAACATTAACGAACCATGTGATATAGGTTACTGAGGGCACTGTTTCATAGACAAGTTTAAAAACAAACATCAGATACCTTGATTCTAGCTGCTGGCCCCATGAATCTAACAATCCTCGATCGCACAAGAAAAATGAAGAAATATTCATGCAGATGACAATATTAACTTTCACCGAATTCTCTCTCTTTCTCTCCCTGGATACAACTGTACTTTAGTCAAAACCAATTATAGATCATGTTTGATTATGGGTTTAAAGGCGTTGAACGATGGGGAAAAAGCACGCTTTAGAATTTATTCGAGACATTAAATAACTTTCAATTATTATTATTTATTATTATGTATTCTACCGGTTAAGGTAGGTTTTTGGATGGACATAATTACTAATTAAATAATTTGTGTCCCCTAGCAAAACACAACATCCTACTCTACATCAGGTCCCTCTTCAGCTCTGAGTACTTTCTTCCTTCCTTCATCCCGTCCAACATCCCTATCCTGTTCCTTCCCTTTCCTCGCTTGCCAAACATTCTCCCGTCAATTACAGTCTTCAACATCCCACTGCCGGTCATAACCCCCTTCATCCACTTTTTAACTTTCAATGAAGAGTAATAAATTAATCCCAGGATTTTAACTAGTCTAATAAGCATTCTCAACATTCTATCAAATGTAACACAGATATTTGCTAGAACGAAAACTAAAGTATCTATCCACACAGTTGGCAAAGTACCAAAATTCAACTTGGACGCGTGATACTCAAAATTCATTAAGACTGGCCGGTCATGAAGGGGTTACTACACCGCTCTGACGTTTATTTCCCATCAACTCTGTACCTTACACCAGACTTATATGACATCGGTTGGCTCAGAGAAAAATCCGTACCTACACGAGGACGTTGAACGTCTCTGGGCGTTGAATGCGTGTCAACGTTTTGCAAGGCGTGTGTGCCTCGTTTTCACACCTCTTTAAGGAACACAAATTGCATCACAGGAACCTGTCGACATAAACGCGGAGGAAGCGTCTTACCTTCTCCTCCCTCCCGCTCCGGGGACGTCCTCTCGTTAGACGCGCGATGAAATTCACCCATTCCGCACGAAAGGAAATGATTTAAGACCCAGAAACTCAATTTCGAACGAGGTAATCCCTTTTCCGGAAAGAACGGCACGAGATAAGCCCCTCATGACATTTACGGCATTCGCGTCGGCAAGGTGTTTTCGCGTTCTTTTTGGACTCGTAGTTGCAAAAGGTTCCGCCTTTACTGCGGAGCGTTGTAAAAGATCCAGACAACGGATGAAAGGGTTTTAACTTCATGTTTTTAATCGGAGAACTAGTATATTGAGTTTAAAGCTAATGAAAGACGTCTCGTGCTACAAGCTGAACACTTTCAAAGAGTTCACATGATAAAATGGCCCAATCAAACTTCCTCCGACACACTTGTGAGCAATCTAAATATTTGAACGAACATTTCCCAACGGGCACAGTGCACACTCATCTAAAGCAGTACACACTGTCCGCTAGATACGTAAAAAATGGATCATTAGTTAAGTGCACCCTATTAATCAGCTATTAATTCATCTATCACTTTCTCCATTTTCCTAACGAACACTCAAGTTGTCATTTCTATCTATCCACACAGTTACTCACTAACGTAGCAAACGGCATTAGCAATCACTTCGTCTACCACCACAGCTGCTTGTTAAGCTTCTGAATGAACACAAGTGGGATTGAAAATTTAAAAACAAGTTAAAAAGATAAGTTTACCAATACCATATCCAAATATAATAAATTAATACAATAAGAAACTCAAACAAATAATTGCGCCAAAATTTCCCAAGTACGGACAAAATTCAAATTTTGTTCCTCTTCCATCACTTTCAACGAAAATACCTAAATTAAATATTTCACGAAAGCCCAGGGAAAATGGTGAATATGAACATGGCCCCTGAAACCGAAAACAAAATCTGCGCGCACAACTGTTGGTCTCAGTGACATTCAATTTCTCCTACAGTTAATTTCAACAAGAATCCTGAAAACAGCGGGGTGTTTCGGAAGTACACGGTATTATCCCAGGGGCGTGGTCTGAGAATAAATACAAGATGGATTTAAATGAATGTGTGCCGCGGGATGCTAGGCTTTCGAGTTTCAACCAAAATCATTTGCATACTCTGAAGAGAAAGGGACCCTAAGGAGATACAACCCGAAATACAAGCCAACCTTCGTTACACTCTCCCAGAGCTTAAAATGTTGCGTTTTACCTTACATCATCCGGTCAACGGCTATGTGATGCTTCCGGGTCCACCGCACGAGTTTACACGGTGCAGTTGATCCTACAGTAATTTTCGAATTAATTGCCACAAAACAAGTTGCATTGAGGGCTTTGGGGCAATATGCTACGATCATTTCTCCTTCCAATTATGCATGCCACTACGCCGTCAACTCAAGAGAATGAAGGCTTAATATTGCCGTCACCCGGAAACCAAGCATCAAGGGACGAAACAATTTCTAACACGTTATCTTTGTTTTGGCACATAGATAACATCCGTTGAAATTCCAGAAATCCTGTGTATCAGCTCAGAAAAATGTCTTCTTTCTTCATCTATCTCATTTATATCTTTATGCTATTGCTATTTCATTTCAGCACAGGAGGTTGTTCCAAAAACCGTTGTTTTTGCCGGCCATATCATGGCAAGAGAAGATAAATTACTGCCCGAAGCAGTAACAACGTAAAAAAGATACCTGAGAAAAAGGTCAAAGACCCTACATACTGTTAAAACACTGAATGTTGGACAAGATAGTCGATTACAGAGTAACAAATCATATTACTGGTACCAGTAATCTCCAGAGTATGGCGTGGGAGTCGATTCGTAGGGATGCATATTCATTTTATTTTTAAGTGTTGATGAAATACGTACTTACGTATATGTGTGTTTGCATAGGTATGAGCGCAGGTCCGCAGTATCCATTTTTTCCTGTCTTAGGTGTACGCGATCTAAAAGGTTTGGAGACCAGCGATTTAAAATATATCTGAACTATTTAATTCATGCAGTACTCTGCGATAATACCGATACAAAAATGATATCGTCAACACCCTGGTACATGGAATCTACAAGGATTCGGAGTTCCCCAAGATTCATTTTGCACCAATGACTAAGGGACTAGGAGGAGAAAAGAACTCTGCACGCACTGCAACCTGAAGGATGAGGACCTTGGTCTTTCTCATTCAACGACCACGATCCTGAACAATGCCCACTCAACGCTTTATTTCCCTGCCGCACTTCCTCCCTCTCGACACTCGCTCCCCGCACAGCCCATCCCTCTTCCATCCTGCTTCCTCCCCTCCCTCAGATGAGAGATCATAAACAACCCATTGAAAAGTGACTGAAACCCCCCCCCCCAACACTCATTCCGACCCGCCGTTCCACCCATCCACACACCCCAACTCCTCCACGTCCCTCTCCGACCCTCCTCTCCAATCTCGGAAACTGCTCCGCCCACGCACACGTGTGTCCTGCGCGACGAAAAAGGATAACCTCTCGTGTGGGCAAGGACTGGTGGAGGGAGGGTTCACACACGGTGAGGGTTTGGGGGGGTGGGGATAACACGAATAACGAAACAAGGCGACCAGGGTACGTTGTGAGAAGACACCGAAGGGGTCAAGGATTCATGGGAGAATTCGAAAGGAAAATACTCGTAATCACACAAGTTTTCGTAAAAGTGCAAGTGCGGAATGGTTGTAGTAAGAGCGCCCTCCTTTTCAGGCGGTAGCATCCGTTTCGACTTCCTACGACGGGGCGATTACGATCCCGTTCATTTGCACGGCCCAGGTGCGAAGGCGTTCATGACTTCATCCGACAAAAATTTCACAGGCATTCCGACGGAGCGAACTGATTGGCGTAGGAATACACGGCTGGGCAAACATATCATATGCCCGCAACACCAACTGGATTTTATTTATTAATTTCGTTTTTTACTCTTCCCTCTTATTCTTCTATTATTATCAAATTCTCGACTATATTTACTTAATATTGCTTTGTTTATTTTTGTGTTGCAACATGAGAGACAATCCTGAAAGAATCTAGAGTCACTGTCAGTCAAGCTACGAATATTCTCGTGAGAAGACTTCAGTCTTGCTTCGCCATTAATATCATCGCTATCCATTCGGAGTCGATTGTGTTTCACTCTGAAATCGAATTGTAGAGCACTAATTATAACCGCTTAAAACTACGCAGAAAATGTGAGAAACTGGCTGGATATTCTTGATGCCAAGACTTAAGTCCACTTCAGTTATATTCGTTGCTGTCTTGACACTGCATTTTGTAACTTTTAGAGCACTAGGAATCCCGAGATTATGCTGATTTTTTTAAATTGTTCTCTCCGATTTAAATTATGTTGGATTTCTTAAAACTACACTCAGCCGCGTAAAATCAACTTTTTAGCAGGCAGCTGGGAATATGTTCGTCTCAGCATAGAACTAAACTTCCACAAGTGCAACCCGTAATTAGTCGATGGGTGACGCCATTCAACCTACATCTTTTCATAAGACTAATACTTTTTTGGTTAAGTTTTTAAGAACCTAAACAGAGGGGATAAAAAATGAACGACTCTCGTTCATTGCAGTCGACATCCTTTCTATCGATTCGTTTTTGATAAAGAGAAGTCCTCAGACGATGGCTTTTTAATAATTCGTCACCGATACACTAAATTCAACTTAAAAAGAGTTTTTTCCAGAGGGACATAGAGACGCCTAAATGACGCGTCACAGGTTCATTGCGGCGAACCAGTGAATCAACTTAGGCGCTTATTTTTAGGCGAACGCCACGTGCGGTATGATGCCCAGCAGGAACTTTGAAGTTCTCAAAAGAAGAATGATGGGGCTGCCTGCGGGACGCTCAGCCAAAATATTTACAGGCTTCACGGAATGTCCACCGCTGCATTGGTAAAAGAAATAAGCACAAATCCCACAGATGACGGGGCGATGCGCCTCGGGAGCTATCAAAAGCTGCGATATCGAGAAGGTACCAGAACACCGATTCACCGCAAAGTCCAAAGTCACCTCTTTTGCCTGATCTATTGTTTTGCCGGAATATAAAACGATGTGGTTCGGTAGAAATTCGTAATGAAAAAATCACCAATCGTCTTAAATATATAAAAAAATGCTAATCTTTCTCAGTTTTAGACAGAGTTTCGAAAGAATAAAAGTTAGCATTAAATTTCATGACATTTAAAAGAAGGCCCTATCAACTTTAAATTGATAAATACCTATTTTTTGTTTTTTTCTATCAAAACCCCAGGGTGGATTAAAATTTTGCACGTAAACTAAACAGATATTTACTAATACTTCCATGATGTATTCTGATGCTCAACTGCTTGAATTCCGATTACGTAAACAGAGATTTATTCAACGATTTCACCCACGCTGGGAACTTTAACTCATTTAAGCAACAGAACATCACTGCACGCAATTTTGGTAGTTCATTATATGAGCAGTGATTTGAAAAGCGATAAAAACATTTTTGGATGAGCATAGCACTCAAAACGATGTGTTTCGAGCTATAAAAGCTTATACTATATGTAGGTTTCAGGAAACAATTCATGATGTACCATTTTATTTAAACGTGGAATCACAATGATATTGGAAAGGATATGAGAAGCAGTAGTATTCATTATTTTACTAATGTAATAGTGCCTTTCATAAGATATGGAGGCAACGAAATTACTAATAATAAGATTAAATCACTCTGACAAAATTTGGGGAGGTAAATTGAGGGCGTGGAATGTTAGATTCATGCAAACAAAAAAGATACCTTCTGGCATGAATCACTTATTATTACCACAATTCCTTAACCTATTCAATTAAAAATAAAAAAGTACAAGTTACTGTAGGCTTACCTTCAAATCAATTTTTTTCCAAAAATATGCTCAAGAATTTTAAGTGATCGGCCTAAATCCGGGGTCAGATACTATTAATGGCATGGGACACATTTTCTAAAGGATTTGCATACGTTTTTTTTTAAAGAAATAAAAACATTACCTATATTTGGGATCAAATCAACTGATCGACCGATGCAGGAACAAAATAACATTGCCCGTAGAGTCATATCCGGGTCAAAATAAGTCTGGTGTGCTTTCGCCCCCTGCCACACATCCAAGCGGTGGCTTGCAGGGTACATAAATTAATTTAAAAAATAATGGAGAGATATAAATAGGACACACTACTCTAAGAGACCCTATTAAATCAATAAGAAGGGGAGGAAAGCCATTAAAATTATTTTAAGTATCACAGAAAATTGTTACTAATGCACCTTTGGATAAATCTTACAGCTTGAGATGACCTAAATGGTTTCGAGGTCTCCCTTCAAGTTTTCATACTTCCAAGAGTGTTTATAAAACGATTGCATTACAAGGAACTTTTTTTCTGTTTAATGTGATTAATGTACTAATCTGTAAACCAAATTCTCTTACTGAGTCAGGAAAACATCATAATAATCAACTGAAGAAATTCTATCTTAGAATTTGATACGGTTAGCGGAGGAAAATCATGTATTTGGTACAGAAAGAATGACAGATCATAACAAGGCCTACCTAAAGTGACGGGGAGAATAACTTTGGTGCGGCTGTGATCGCACCACGCACGAAAGATAAAGGAGCACTTAAATTTATTACTGCGGGAAACTATCTCATTATATCCTCGTGATCCAACTGTCCTGTACACTGCAGGACGTAAAACCTAAGCGAGTGAAGTTAACTCCAGCGCCGTGCAGGAATATAAAGTCTTAAAATTAGCAGAGGTTTCTTTTTTAGAGTTCCTAACCTAGTTCCCTTTAATAGTCCCATCCCATTTCCGTCGCGTTAAAACAATTCTAACCGCGCCGGGAGGATATATTGCGCAGACCAATTACCGCAGACAAACAAGATTACTTCCAATTTTTCCCGACGTGCGACGTGATATCGTTCCGTAAGCTCGTACGAGACAAGTGCGGCCAATAAAAAACGTATTCCCCTTAGTTTCAACTGGCCCACATAGGGGGTGTTTATTTTAATCTGATAAAGGGGGAGATGAGATCAAAGACGCCGCCGACCAGAGGGCTCACTGGCAATATCGGAATCGATTGCGTCAATGACACGTGACCCGGAAATGATAATATTAATTCATTCACTAACGGCTGCATATTTCCCCAGAAATTGTTCAAAGAATCCATACCGCGTGATGAATTCCAGCTGCGTAGCCATGGCAACGTCCGTTCGACGCTGCTAGTGGAGACAACGACCGCCGAAAATGCTTGGATGGCTGTTCCAATGTTGTGGTCATTCGCGTTGAGCAAGCCCGATACTTATCTGGATCTAAACCATACTTTAAGCTACGAATTCCGAGAGGTGGAGTTCTGGTGAACATGGGAAATGTTTCGGAGCCAGGAATTGTACAATACAATACAGAGCTAATGTCATTCTTTTCCAATTTTATGGGAGGGATCAGTGGATGGGGAAAAGTTTATAGACCGGAAAAAATAATGGAGAGGTTTCTATGCTCGGGAGAAGTTTTTTGAAGTTTATATACGACTCTAATGCGTAAAGAAGCTAGCACACGATCCTCAGCCTTAAAGAGAACAAATGCCATAAAGTATGGAATCACTACTTATAAAAAAATTACACCAAATTCCAAATACGAAAACTATAAATTTCACGCTACACGAGCGCCAGCAAAAAAAATGGCAGAACAAAATATGCCTTTGGCGCAAGAATACCAGAACACCCGAAATTGTCTCACACGGGAACGGTCCCCCCAACATTTTCGATTACCTCGCCCACCTAAAAATTTTCATTCGCCCCTGAAAAGTAGAAATTTATGAAAAACCGATGTATTCCACGGAGTTGATTATTACGGGTAGCCATCTGTGTTTCAAACGTTGTATCTGTATATTTTTAGAAAGAGAACGAATGGAAGTAGTTTAAAGCTAAGGTACTACCTGGTTGTCATTCCGTTTCGTCGTAAGTTCAATTTAAAAATCAGATTTTTAGTTTATAAGAGGACGCATTCTCACTTTTACCAATTAATTTCTTTTTGTTCTATCCTTGCAAAACCCTTCCGACTCCGATACGTTCATAAATAGTTTCTTGCATGCTTTCCTATTCATGATACTTCCATGATTCCTCGTTTTGCGAGTCCCTTCGACCAATTTTACACATCAATTTCTCGGTCCAAACTTTCCTCTCAAAGTATTTACTTTCTCTCGTGCTTGGTGATTGAACAATAATTCAGTCTTTCCCTACGATCAAAACGGCATTAAAAATGTATCTCATTCCCGTCTATTATTGGTGCAACCGGCCCACATTTTATCATGAAACACTCATTATTCCATACGCCTTACTGCTCAAAGTTTAACGGCCAACAATCGTCAAGTGATCGCGACTCGCCGCATTTAATCGACATCTAAGCTTATGCCGTCACATCCGAGTTTCACTTGCACGCAATAAAGAGGGGAGTGTGTATTTATGCAATAGCATTTTTGCTGATTTACTCAAATATTCACAAATTCAAAATATTAAGAACAACAGGCCGATATTTGATCATTCCGGGAAAAATATCTACATATATTGACACAAGTCTTTACAGAAAGTCATCATATCTCAAAAATGTGAAATTCCATCAACATTTTCAATTGGCCGTTAACATTTTTTTCGAAGAAGTCAGCATAGCATCTTAACATACAGGTATAGGTTATGTCTACAACTAAGAATCACTGAGTACTAATGTCGTCTCTAATTTTCAATTTCAAGCGATAAAAAATAGAGCTAACATTATCTCAGTTTTTTTAATAAATGGGAGAAATTGCTACTAACCTCGAGATTTATAAAGCGTGGTGATTCTATACTGGACTGGGCGTCCATTACAAGTTATTTTGAGAATTTTGAATGAAGCTTAAATTGGAAAAAAAATAAAAAAGTTTAAAACGAGCTTATAAATAAAACGAATGCATGGATAATGTTTCCTACGACACGAAGGCTCTATATTACCTTAAAATGAAACTCTAGATATAAAGAGCGTACTTTAAGCAAAACTATGCCATGCGTAACTAAGCCATGCCGGTTACGTTCATAAAATTCCCTGAATACTAAAAAATTCCAACCCTAAAATATGCCAATGATTTTTTCCAACACACATCGAGGGTTTGAATACAATTTTTTTACATTTTAACGAAACGAACACTTATTCAAAAATATCAATCAATAGCTGATCAAAATCTACCCAGTCAGCATGAATTTTTCTTCCATGGCTAAAGGGTTCCCTTTGAAGAACCGTCCAGTAAAAAAACAGAGTAGGGATACAAAGAGAGGTCAGAGGGCACGTGAAAGCCATGGGATATATATTGCAAGTACCGATAAAAAATAAAATGATGATCGGATTCCGATCCCCACCTCTGAAAGGACACAGTCCATGGTAAAAAATGATCTGTGATGTGTTCCATGCAGAAAATTTCGCGACTTTTTGCCCCATTTTTTAGCCTTGATAAAGCCAAACCATTTCGTAAATTTGTATCAATGTGCTAGGGTTTTGCTTCGTAGTGTTCGATGACTAAGCTACTGCATGGGGATTTAGTTAATGACAGTAACTGGAATTATATCAATACCTTAATTCATGATGGATAAGTTTAAAAGTCTTTTACTTACCCTAGAACTCCTTGAGGCCTTGGGATCCAAGTAAGTCCTCAATTTGTTTAGGTAGTACGATGGGGGATCTTTGGCTTGAACTCTCTCCTGAAAAGACAAAAAAACATACACAATTAGCAACCAAAATTAGGAGGTTTATTAAATAAAAAAGAGAAATTTTTTGAAATTTATATTATACGCACAATGGGATAAGATATAGGTAGTGCAAGCATAATTTAAAGGATAGGTAAGTTATATTAACTTGTCAGGCTCCTCTCATCAAATAAATGGTCATACAGTTTCCGACTTCGGCACGAACTCAAGATGAGTCCTTCATTTATAACTGGAAATTAACACTTAAAAATGACAGAAAATAACCCTTTCTTAATTGATATACAAGATGGTGAATAAAATCAAACAACAACAATAGGTGAATAAAATCAAAGCGTGGCTTCTGTCAGCATGGAATTTTTCACTTCAGATAAAATACGTAGTTTAGAGTTCTGCATCTACGGTATGTCCATCTACACAAATACCCCGCGAACTACCAAAAAGGTGAGTGACAAGAGGTGCAAGCACTAGGTGGAAAGGGTAAGGGAGAGGGAGGATGTTCACAGGGTGAGGAAAAGGGAAAGAATATCCACAAAAAATCCTTTAAAGATAGGCATGGTGGGCACATACATACGTGTATATATAAATATATATATATACATACATATATACATGTGTGTGTGTGTATTTATATATATATATATATATATATATATATATATATATATATATATATATATTTATACACACATGTATATATATTTATTTATATGTTAGCAGAAAACTTAATTTAAAACACGTCGCACAATGGTAATTTTACCCACTGCACAAGTTCGCATGCATATGAAATAGGAAGGAATAAAAATGAATCACAACCACTAATAGCATAGACCACCACCATAATAGTAAGACAGATCATGTCGTAAGTATAACGTGGACCCTACTTAATCACTCACTCACTCGCATATCCTTAAATATTCCCATAGACATTTACATGAAATATTTACACCTAAACACTAAGAGGAATAGAAATATATTGTCCGAGAACTCAAAAACATTCGGTAAAAAAGTCAGGTGACTTCTTATCACGATCTCGTTACTATTTTTAGTTTCCAGAGTATTTATTTTGTGCATACGCGTATGAGATATTATCAGAACTATTGGGCAAGTTACCCATTTTCAAGTTTTAGTATATAATAATTGACCTTACCTTTCAATTGGTAGTCTATTGTTTATGCCTTGCAATTTATAAATATATATATATATATATATATATATATATATATATATATATATATATATATATATAGATTTCGCCGGGGTGTCCATTTATAATCATTTAAGTAATCAATTATGATCACAAATAATCATGTATAGTATATCACAAAATCGTCAAACAGTTCCCTTCGTACTTTTAGAACACTTAATAAACACCACAATCTACTAAATATCAACACTTGTTTATATGCATGCACCAATTATTTAGCAAAAAATATGAAAAAGGTAGAATTATCACGAAATTACGCATGAATTTCCCGGCTCATTCATGACGCTAAATTACGTCATAAACGGCTGAAGATGGATATGTAGTTTTCGGTTTACGTTTAGGCCGGCATCAAAACTCTCCCGATGAAATGAAAAATCCCAGAGGAGTGGCGTGGATTTGACTCCTTAAACTTGCAAATTCAAGATTTCCGCTCAGAAAGATTTTCTACTCGGCGTTTGCGAAAATCATTTTATGGTCATCACCGAAGAGGCAGATACGCGGAATATTCCGAGAGGGCAATAAATCCGGGGAAGGAGTCGACAGTAAATCACAGGTGCCAACGTAAAAATCCAGGCAGGATGACCCGGGATATATTTTGAACAGAGGCGTGGGAAATAGAGTTGCGTCTGGGGGATCAGAAGTAATCATTCATGGTGATGACACTATCAGGATGAACACAATCAACTGAGGCTTTTCTTTCAAAACTGTCGGCTCTTCTGGCCTGAGGAAAGCCTGTCCGACAGGGAGGATTCACGTGGGCCAAAAACAATCACAATGCCAGGTGCAGAAGTGCTGAGTTTGCGAAAAAGGTAATCAATGTAAAAACTGCCAT
Organism: Hetaerina americana; assembly: GCF_022747635.1. NCBI lineage: Eukaryota > Metazoa > Arthropoda > Insecta > Odonata > Calopterygidae > Hetaerina > Hetaerina americana. Next base: position 33,956,286 of record NW_027286985.1, on the reverse strand, counting down.
GCCACTGACAGCCTCAATACGAAATTTATCCTGGAGTCTCAAAAAACCTTTGCTAGAGTAGAATTACTCACACTAGCAGCATTCTTGGAGATTATTTTTCATAAAATTCAAACAAGACTCTCGTATCAATTCCATATTACAAAACTCCGGCTGTATGACGATATTAATACGCCGCGGATCTACATCCACGTAGTCCACGAGTAAAATCGGGAGGGAGGGTTCGAATTTGTTTTAAATTTGGAAATAACTCCACCGTTGAAATTACCACCATGCCATCGAAAGTCATCATTCGCCGTCTCCATTTCCTCTCAGCCATTGTATATAATTTTCCACGGTTATTTGGTACCCGCACAATTCAATGAATAATAAAATATATTGCGCACACATAAAAGCAATACGCAAGGCCGTAATGAAGGTGATTTATGAACATTTCAAAGAAACAATTTCAGAGTGTAAAAATCATTCGCCTTGACCGGGATTCGAATCCGGATCCCTCCATGTCCGGTCGAGTGCTTTAGACAGCTATCGAGGCGTCATCTTAAACTCTGAAATTTTTGAAATGCACATTAGCGGATGACTCCGTTAAAAGTTACTGTTGCGGCATCTCCCGCAGTTTCTTTGGATTTATGAACAGGTTGCAATGAAAATTATTAATAAAGCTGAAAGTTCAAAGAAAAGTATAAAGTGGGTGAAACGAGGCACGAGGGTTTGGTATACCACGAGAGTGAGAAGATCAAGGTCAAAACATTACCAAACTGAGTTATTTTAGATCCCTGATAATATTCACTCACGATATTTTCAGTTAGATCGCTATGAACCGAGGGATTTAATTACGGGTAGAAGGCAAAGAAACACATTTGTCACAAAAGAAATTCACAAAGAAGTCTTCACTATTCATGAAATCACCAGACCAATACTCACATCGAGTATTTTTTTTCAATTTTACCGCTCGTTAGCATTCTTATTTGTATTCAGGGAAGATGGGCAGCAAACGTTCTGAATTACACTCAATGAATAAAAATGATGCTACCTCAAAGGCGGGGGATTTTAATCGAGTGTCGGTGACTAATCAATTTTACTCCTTGAATTCGAAGCTTTACTTTGTAAATCTCGAAAAAGTCATTCCTCTCAGATCACAGAAGAGCTTCCCAATTAGCTAAAGCTACGTCGGTAAAAAAAAGATGGATTTCGGATGTAGACGAGATATATTAATTTTGGAGTTTCGCTCGGCCGTCATAAAATCCTTCGTAACCTTCTCCGTAAAATCCTTTGTAAAAATATTTAAAAAATCGTAATTAAAAAAATTCAAAAATTTAGCATTCTAGGTGGTATAGAATTTTTAAACAGTTCCCCTTGACTTTCGCGTTTCCTCCCGGATTGATTATCATCCGCTCAATTAAATATCTTTTTGTTTGACTTTAATGTAGTACTTGGTCTAATTTGGAATACTTGGCAACTTTAAAGCCTAGAAACAGTTCCCGAGGGAAAATATGAAGATATTTTTACAACATACTAACAGTTTTTCGGTAGTCTTTTATTCGCGCAACATTTGTATCTCTTAAACCGGAAACAGAAGTTGAAAGTTTAGCTAAGGTAATCGTATTGCATTTCCTGATAAACATAACAAGTTTTCTTAGAGTAAAAAACTTTACCTACCACTTTTTTGAGTTAATTATGAATCGTTTAAATTATAAAAATTAGTTCTGGGTTACAATATTCTAAGCCTAATCACAATTTTAACCAGACATGACGCGACAAAAATCGAAGTTGTTTGCCCCTGTTTACTGCCTTTTATAAAATATACTTAAGAATACCTCATTTATGGAGTCCTGACACATAAATACTACAACATGAAATGCTAAATTACATTTCAAAGGGAGTAAAACATATTTTCAAAATTTTAAATACCAAACTCAGACAAAATAATGATGCTCTCTCGTTTAAAAATTCAAATTTCATCATAACAGCCCTCATGACTCTAAGTCTCTCACTGACCACGGATGAGTCGTCACCCAAGGAGTCACCCAGAATATGGGAATTGGTCTGTAGTGCGAAGCGAGCATAACTGAAATAAGTATGAGTGCAATTTTTGAAATTTGTTGTCTCAGGCGTAACTTTGTGGAATTTGCATAGCATATTGAAATGTAATGAAATAATTGACTTTGTAATTCCACACACTTTATTTAAAAAACACGACCCAGGTTTCGACGTTTCATTAGGTGGCCTGATGTCACCTGATAATGACGTCAACTGATTATGACGTTCAACGTCGAAACCTGGGTCGTGTTTTTTAAATAAAGTGTGTGGAATTACAAAGTCAATTATTTCATTACATTTCAATAAGTATGAGTGCATTAGCACAAAGAAGATCTCATTTTGCGGATGGAATTAATTGACCTCGTTTTATTTACAAGAAACCTCCCCCCCCCCCCCGCCGTAACTCCGTCGTGACGGCGAATTTTCAGCAGAAGCAGCAGAAAAGATAAAAAAAACCAGAAATGGCAGTTCAGGGAAAAAGAGGAACTTCGGAGAGAAACCTTTCGCCCACGGAAAACCATTCTTCGCCAGTGGAGATGAGAGAAAGGGCCATTCATCAAAAGTCGAGGAAATTTCCATCCACCCAAAATACCCCGCGCTCTTTAAATAAAAAAAAACACCCCCCCCCCACAATCCCCCGTTCCGACAACCCTTCTCTTTCGGACAGGGGTCGGCTTAACATTAGCCAAGTGGGCGTGGCGTTTCCTCGTTTCCGAGAAAAAAATTTGGATAATCTTTTTACACACAATGGCCATAACCTTCGAAGTTTCTCGACTTGTGAGCTTTCCTTCTCGAGGTGATGATAAGAAAGGAAGAGAGGGTGAAAGTAAAGGGTGTGGCGGTGGACAGAAGATGCCACACAACCAGGCACGGGGAGGAATAAAATATGTGAAGATAGGGGAACATAAAAAATGCAAAACCAACAAGACAATGCGCTAATGAAAACAAAAAGAGAGGAGGCCTTCTCTCCCTTTCGCGAGGCGGTAAATTTCACGGGCAGCGAGGAAAAAAGATATTCGAATTAAAAGAAACGAAAGGAATACAATTAAGGACAACGAATATCAACGGAGATTACGAGGACTTGAACAAGCATCTTTGTATAACACAGTACGTCACTTAGACGCTATGGAGCCCTAAGAATACTATATGTCTACTACACGAGCGGGAGGGCGTAGAGACGCGAAAGCATTCGCCACGCGGGCGACCCTGAAGGCGAGTTCCAAGGGGACAGTGGGTGGAAGGGTGTAGTGGCCGGAAATGGGAGGATGGTGCTGTTTACCGGGAGGCTAGAACCTAAACAAGAAGCTTGATCCTAACCATGAGTCACTGACCTTGAATTACTTTTCCGGGAATTTAATTCCAAAAGCGTCACGGAATAAATTTTAAAGATGAACGAGGCGGCGCATATGAATGTATGTGTTTCGTTGATACATCGCGTTCAGTTGGTTGCGCTCTCGTCCCTTTACACTAGGTTCGAACCAATACCGCTCCCTCGATAACCTGAAGATAATTCAACGACTTTATAAAGACTTACGGCGGAGTCGCGCCGTATTTTTGTCAATGACAAAGAGAGAATATTTGTGTGAAAAAATCATCATCTTCTAAAGGCGGAGCCTTGTCGTTGCAGCCATTGATCCCTCTCCATTGTCATTCTTTTCAGTACATTGTAGGTTGTTACTATCATAGTAATTTTTATATCATCTATTAATTTATTTCTTGGCCTTCCTCTTTCTTTTTGTTCCTATTACCCTCCCCTCCATTACGTTTTCCCAGAAGTTGTTATGTCTGAGTACATGTCGAGCAAATTTAATGTTCCTTTAAAAAAAATAAAAATACTAAGTTTAATTATTCAGTGAGACAATATTTCCATTCGATTGGTTTACGTAATTCTGCAAACCATACATTTTCGCCATTATGCCGAAATACAAATGGGATTGGGATAAATTGTGTAGTACTTGCAGGCCTCTACCGTACTTAGTCTTCTCAATTTCACTATAACTAAGGTCCCGTATACATTTGCTGCCATAGTGCGCGCATGACACTTAAAGAATCATGGATTTCTTTTTGTCACGAAAAAAACATTCAAACGTCGAGGATAGGCCAGAGTGACATTTCAGAGACAACTTCATTCATCAATTACGACTAATTCATAATTGCACTCTGGAGCAATGGGGATAATAATTACTCTATTTCAATGTTTTTTCTATTTGAAATGACGTTAATTTCTCAAATATAATCTTACTTCATATTAAAACGCAGAAGATTCACTTATTTTTTACGAAGATTTAGCAAATGAACAATTTTTTATTGTTTATTAATTGTGTATTATTTAGCAATACACAATTTTTGTTTGCTTCATATGGAGGATTTGCTTTACATTTAATGTCATTATGGAATACGAATTTTAAAGAGAAAAGGACCACAACGATTGAGAGATCATCATTATTATGTATCGTAGAAGTGTGCTTTATCGCTCCAGAAATGCACAAAAGGCTGAGAGATAACTCACACGCTGGTCAATAAAAAGAAAAAAAATGAGCACTTCATTGACACGATGTCGCTGTTCGCCGATTAATTCGGAACCCATTATTATTATTAGATGCAATTATATAGGTCTCGGTGCACTAAATTATCAGAGCAAAAATCATAACATTTACATTGTTTTCGTCAGAAGAGAATAGCGTACATTTCTCTTCGTTTTCAGGACTTAAATGGCTGGTCATGTTACTGACCATAATCCATAAAAATAGGCGATGGAGAATATCAATTACGATGCCGAACTCATTTTCTGAGACACTTAAAAAATGCCTGCTTGCTCGCGTCAATGACATGTTGATCACCACAAATCCTCAACACGATCGATAATGTCCAGATGTAAAAAGAGGACACTGTTGGACGGATCAATTCCTCGGGACGAATTCTCGCAACGGATGCAAGCAACGAATGAAGTTGTTCAACATTCAACGGATGTTAGGGAGGCAGTCGTATGCATTCACTGTTCCATGACAATGCAGCTAAACGAAAAAAGAATTCACGACAGAAATAATTCGGCACGCTTAAAACAGGAGCTTCGCTTTCCGCTCCTATACGGGAGAAACTCTTTATTTTGCAAGACAGAATCGAGTCGATTAGAGGCGAAAAGACTTCGAGTTATGCAAGGAGGAGCAGAAACGGACTAGTGGAACGTCAGTCGATGAAAGAAGTAAGACGGAACTACGGCGGTTTACGCACTATCCAAGCGTGGACAAGCGGAAAGATGAGAGCGACCATGTGAATATATAACTTGACATTGGTAAAAATATGAATCGATCTCAATTCACCAATTGTTTGAAAAAAATATACCAAAGCTTACGAGCTTAGAAATGTACTGACATCTCCCCAAAATGATGATCTTTGGATTTAAACCGTCCAAAATTCTTTCAAGATAAAACTTTTAGCAAATTCTGTGCAATGCGGAATTGTTGAAGCGTGATACTTATTAATTAATGCGCACCAAAACGCCATTACCTTTATGGCGCGATATACATTGATACATAATTAATGAGGTCAAGATACGCTGAGTTTTCCTTCAATTTGATGAAAAACCACGACGAAAACATCAAGAGCAGCAGTTCGTCAACTCCCAATGCCATTCATCTCCATGGCAGTAAATTAAATGAAGGAAAATGATGATGGAAAATTGAATATTGAAATACGTAATAAGCGAATTTTAAGTCAATTAGACATTAACAATTGACGAAAAAAATTAAGAAAATTAAAATAACTGAAGGTTCAAGCGACATTAAGTGGAAACCAAACTTCACTAAGAGATAACTAAAAAGTTGACAAGTCCACAAACTAATTATTTATGACTACAATAAATATTTGAGCTGCGGAATCGCCCATTTTTAGTGATCTCTAAAATAAGATAACGTTTTCCTGAATCACAGGGGAAAAATAGGAAGTTGTGTCGGAAAAATAAACGAGCGTTTTTGGCAGGTGAAACTTGGGTCCGAGTTTCAAGTTTCGCGTTTGTCATGCAGGTTGTGAATCACCTAAATTTCGACTTTCTCGACGGAAAACTCAGCCAGTCAACCATTCCGTGTTGCATGGTAGTTTAATAACCTTATATTCCCACACAACTACCGAGCATGCAACACTAGGTATCTTTGCTTATCTGAGTTTTTATTGAAACAGACCATATGTTACGAGAGTCGACAAACATTCGCCTTGACCGGGATTTTTACACTTTGGAATTGTTGCATCTTAAGGAACATTAGCGGATGACTTCGTCAAAGTTACATTTGTAGCAGATCTTTGAATTTGCTATGTGATTCATTCCTAACATTGTAGGTTCGAAATACGAAACTCTGGCCCTTCGTTTAGACAACATTCTACAAGTATACTGCGGACTCAAAAGTTCACTGTTCAGAAACGCTAGCATTTTCCCACAAAATCAGACTATGATGATATTCAAATCAGGAACAACCTGCGTACCACACATAAAGATCATGAGCAAATGCCTATCCCGCAGGGGAGAAGATCGATTCTATTGGAGGTGGGGGGGACAAGCTATTGTAGTATGTTTTTGTTTTTAATAAATTCAAAATGAATATTACTATACAAGTAATATTTATGTCCGACACCACGTCTCATAATTACCTATATATACCCCAACCGAACCAAATAATCCACAGCAGATTTCGCCGTGATCTCTAAATTATTGCGAATAGCTTTAAATTTAATATGATTTTCATGTATTTCTCTGTAAGAAAAATGACATAAATACTGCATAAGTTCAAGATCTATCAATATTCATTCATCATTATCTTTATTATTATTCATTATTACAAGATTAAAAGTCTTAGTAATATTTGCCAGCATTTTGGGTATATGGTGGGTGGTCTCTGAAGAGGCGTACACGGCACTAATGAGAATTGCCCGCGACTGCCGAGCACCAAAACATTTTTGTTAACCCACGAGTTTCAAATGTACGCTTCCGTTGTTATTTTTCATCTAGCTACATAGCTTCCTCTGTATAGGCAATCCGCAGATTTAAATTCGGCCGTTCGTCCCCCTCCCTCCGCCCCCTCTCCTCGCCCCCCGACGGCATATGCAAAACTGTATTTATTTCTGCGTCCCTCCATTATTGCGGATGCGAGACTTGGCAAGCAAGTGGTGTAGAGTCGGATGCGCGGCGGCAATATACGATCCACAAAGGACAACGCATTTGGCGCCACTGCGGCTTATCGGAAAACCATAGCGGAGGGAAATGTGTATTTAGGAAAATTAAATCGCTTGAATCCGCGTCTGCCGCCACGAGAAACTCGTGCACCCATAAATATTGTCTGCTGTTGAGACTTCGAGATAGAATATAGTTTATGCACTTCGAGAGAAATTTACTGTTTCGTAATGATCGCTGTTTCTGCTCTTATGTCCTCATTTCAGTGTGTAAATGACGTACCAATATTCGTAAGTATTGGATTAAAATTACCACATTACTCGTAAAAAATTCTTTGGATAAGAAATCGGTTGAAATTGCCGTCCTTATGAAAAAGATTAAAGCCAGTGCTCGTACCAATAGCCGTCAATTTAAACGAGCTTTTGAAAAAATATAAAAATATGTGCATAGGGCCAACAACGATTCCGTCAGTCTCAAAGAAGGGCAAGTTTTAAAGTAGCGAGGTCTACTAGAGTGCATTGATTGGAAAAGTAAAATGAATATCGGAAAACACACCGCCCAATGGAACAAAGGTGACTCCAAATCATCCTTAATGAATCTGCTTTGTTCAAAGGGAAATTTATCCTACTTCGTTTGCGCGCATCAATTGTGCGTACCATTAGAGGAGAGATGTTCATTTTTAAAACAGAATTCTGGATCTTGCGACATTTAAAATTAATAAAACTGTGCTGGGAAAGAACGAAAAAAATGTATAAATTGAGACTCCATCTATAACATCAAAACTAACAATAAGTACCTGTTTAAAAAAATTCAATTATGAAATTAAGCCGGTTTTATAATTTTAAAAATATGAAAAGTGGGATATGGCTAATATTGATTAATTTTTAAAATAATTTTCTGCGAATTTATAAAATTTTATTTCATACAACAAGTGGCTAAGATTGATGAGTTTTATTTGCTAGTCTCTTGTGAAATTATAAATTTTTATTTCATATAGCCAATTTTTTCAGGAACTTCGCATCTTGGGAGTTGGCACCACGAGTCGAATATAGCAGATTGGGAACGAGAAGATCGCAATAGCGTTCTACCGAAAAAAACAAAAGGGCCAAATATCGTTGGCCACAAGTTATTTACTCAAGCAACCGCTATGAGATTCCCATGCGCAGAAGTAAATTGATACATTAATCGTGTACTCGTCTCATTCTTAACCAAAATTAACCCTTAATAATGTTTATGCATCAGCTTTAACTGACGAACCACTGTAAAGTATCAATATATCCTTTTCATTCACCCAATATCGCTCATCTATTCCGATTCTTCACAATAAACGTTAAGTTCTCCATTATTTAGAGGGATTACCATCGTAGGGGTTTTATGCTAACTCGAATTAAGGGAGTAGTCATGATCACCCCAGGGAGCTGAGTCTGAGTGCTGTAGGTAAACGTACAAGTTCTCTATAAAACAATCGTAAATGTAAATTCTCAAACACTATTACTGAGCGAAGTAGAAGTGTTAAGTGTTGAAGCATATGCACCACCGTTAGAAAGCTCTAAATGAGCAACACACGACGATTCGTAAAGTACCTCTTATAGTCCGGAAACGTGCTGTCTGACACCTTACCTTACGGAAGAAGCTATGAGAGATTCGTAAGAAACGGGTGGTGTCAGAGAGGATAGTAGTACAATGGAAATGTCTTGGGCACACATTGAAATGTCATGAACGATCAAAACGAAGAAAAAGTGGAACAGGATAAAGCTATGTTCGAGAGAAAATACGAGTGGAATTTGAATGACGGTCTAGAGCAAATGACAACGCCATCGAAAGAAAAATGAAGACAACAAAGGACAGCGTATAACCCAGCGAAGATTGAGGTATGCTTTATTACATATATATTGGTAAACATGACTTTGTATCAATTTCACTAATTTTTATTTACAAAACTTGCCCCAACAAAACTTTTTCAACAGGTGTAAAGGTAAGATATTTCCGCCCGCCATTAAAGTAGTCAATTTTACCTAATATTCGTAATTTCCACCGAGCAGAATTTCCGGTCCAGTCTCTTGATCTCATGAGTTACGATTTGTCCGGAAAAGAAGGGGAATATAGTATATAGAAATAAAATGATTCACGAATTCTCCTAAAGCCTGTCAAAATAGCCGAAAATATGTGAAATGTCATCGAATTTATCAATAAAGTCGAAAAACAATAATAATAAGAACTAATGCTTCATCATTTGCAGTAAATCATAATCTTGGTGAGTTCCCAAATCAAGATTAAATTCAATCGTTTTTGCAACCACAATGATCGAGTATGCATATAATACTATAACTTAGTCAAATAAGGGGATATCGCTTTCAGCAATATGTGATTTTCATTTTCCAGTTAAAGGGACTAAAGAGAAGGGACGAAATGATAGATTCAAGCCTCACCGCTAATCAATTAACACATAAGAACTTAATGTTATCGGATCCATCATTTCATGAAGAATAAATTTTTCCCAACACTAGTCGCAAAATAAGTAAAGCTTGAGTGAACGAGTAAATTTACTCCAAGGCAATTGCGAGCCACGTTCACCTGACCACCCAACCCAACATACCCGCCAAAGTGTTCTTCCTACCTCACTTCTCCCAACGCAAACCCCTAAAGTGGCTCTCGGGTCGAATTTGTAGACACAAGCCTATGCTAGATTTCAGCAAAGGTTTAACCCGGTGAATTAATTACTAAAAGGCGCGAGTAGATGAGTTTGAAAAGCGAACCCATTCCAAGGAACGGAACTGACATCAACCCATTAATGGCACGCTGAGAGTGGGGGCGGCCGGAAAAGACGGGAATTCGGGGTTGGCGGTGGAGGGAGGGGTGAAGGGGAGGCGGGGAAAGGATAAGGGAGAGCGGGAAAGATAGGGAGAGGAGCAGGTGGGGAGGGGGGGTGTTAGAAGGATGAAAGTCGGACCCACTACGGATGGGACGCAATTACGCAAAGAGCGTGAGTGTGTGTGAGTGTGCACCGGGAATCGATCGGGCGCCCTCCTGCGAGGAGGGTGATGCGGCGTCGTAGAAGGGGGCTGTAGAGTGGGGCGGGGGGGATATGAGTGCGGGTTGGTGAGAGTAGGGTGGTATGGGAGAGGAAAGGGGGAAGGGGGGGAGGTAATAATGTACGCAGACGCCAAATCCTGCTCCCGTGCCGCAGTCAGACAGACGTGCAAACACACCCACGCACTTGGGACGCTCACACACACACACACACACACACACACACACACACACACACACACACACACATACACCCAGACCCCTCTCGCCATCCCCACCTGCCATTTTAATGCGGCCGCAGTCCACCGCCGAGAATTCGGGGAGGGGGTTGAATGGGAAAGGGAGACGGAGGGAGTGCCCGCCCGACGGGGATGTGAGGGCAGAATAATATGCAGACAGCATTTCCACAGACGCGGCGGCAACATCTGCGGGAGACGCTCGAAAGCCGAAATCATTCGATTCGTTTCGGCGACATTTTCCGCATTTGCGTATTGGCAGGATGGATTAGGAGGAATTGGGGGAGGGGGGGGAGGATGGTGCGACGCATCGTCCGCCTCGATCTGGATACTGTCAATGTCTTAAAATAACGGCATAGGGATTCTTCCATCCGAGGAGAAAATTCCTTAAAGACAATTCAAATAGTTTAACGTGGAATGAAAATAATAAGTGGAATGAAAAACAAATTTCAAGAACCCGTATCATTTTAGAACTGATGTCGTACACGGTAAGGATAACTTTCCGATAAGGAAAATGAAACTTTGCTCACTAAGTTAAGACGTAAGCAACATTCTAAGGTGCTATTGTCTGAACTAGCCAAACAAATACATTCGGCGACAGTTTAATATGATTAGAATAGCATAAATTTCGGCATTGTATGTAATGCCGCTATCTAGTTATTTTTCTTTATAAATATTAGATTAAATTGCATTAGACCAGACACTTTTGACTTTTCTATAGCAAATACATAAAAGTTTCGCAATAAATTTACTATGCTTCCCACTATGGACAACATTCCTCCCTTTTCAGCCACGCCTAGGGAAGCTGCTCCGATTGCCCCGCCCCAGTTTGAAACGCGACCACGGCAGCGGTCTTAACGAACGCCGGCATATTTTAGTCTCGCTAGCGAGCACAGGAGGTACCGGGCGCAGAAAAATTAACATATTGATACAGATTTGAAATTCCATCTAAAAACTTAAATTTTTATTGAACCGTAAAACTCTACACTTTTACAATATGACTTCTATCGAGAACCTCGAGGCGACTCTTCATTTCAAATGATCTTGGCACAATGAAGTCAAAACTGGTGGTGTCCAAATGAAACCTGTCGATAGCAAAGAGCTATTCATTTTCCAATTTGACACGTCTGTACCACCATGTCACGAATTTAGCGGTTAAATATATTTGTAAGCATTCTCCTTTTCGTCTCTTTGACTGTCATATGACAGCTGACGGCTACTAAACGATTTGACTTGAGGATTTTGAAATGTGGGCGTGGGGAAGGATGGAAAAGGTAAAATGAACGGAAAGGAGAAAAAACAATGAAGTACTACGCATTGCGGGAAGGGAAGTGAACTCAAAGGAAAACAAACGAGGGTGTGCTATACATGGTGGGGTAATAGAGAGGATAGTTGGGAGAAATTCAAAGGCGGTAGGAAAGATGGATGCGGAGCATTTTGATCGGCGTCAGTATGTTGACGACTGTGACTGAAGGAAAGACCCTAGGCAAGTTAAGGAGGGTGGTGGTAGTAGTTATGGAATCGAATATGAAAACTATAGGCATGTTCGACAGAATGAAGGGAGGCAGAAAGTATGCAGATTGAAGTATTGTAGAGTAGAGTGTCACATTGGGTCTTGTTAGGCGAGACTAAGGAATGTTGTGGCATTCGTTCTGTGTCCATCCAAACCCTACCTCAATCAGTAAAATAGTGGCCAATAATCCTCAATTTATAATCACCTGCTGAAATGCATACGTTTATGATCCGAGTATCAATGGATATTATAATTTCCAGTGTCAACTTGGAAGATCTGCGACCACTATACAGTGTCGTGGGGACAGAACACTTTTTGGGCTCGACACTGATCAATTTAATGCATTATTTCAAGGGGAGCCAAGAGCAGTATACGTGCAAATCCTACCCATTACGATGATCTACGGTTTCATTTCATTTCCGGAAAACTTCACATTTGGTTTGGTAATCACCTCCGCACCTTTACGAGAAGCAGTGAAGAACCGGAAGAGTTTTTCATCACACTGCGTAGTAGCATTAGCATTCATCAGTCAAAATTACCGATGACAAAGATGACGCATAGTGTAGCTGGAAATATCGAAGGATTTACCCGCAGTGCTGAAGATTTTTCCGAGTCCGAAGCGGGGTTAATCGTTCACTTTCTAAAACTCATTTGTGGAAAATTTACATAATTAGTTCTCATCGTCAATTTACGTCGATTATTACGTAAGAACTCAATGACAGATTTCAGCCATTATTTTTTTCTGGGGACGCAATTAGCGCATGATCTTTATGACAATAAATAGGGGGATACATTGCGCATCTGATCTCTCCAAACATTAATCTAAAATCGACCAGAACTTTCTAAAACTGTCACACGACTCGAATGTGAATTATACGGAATAGCATGGTTGAAAGTTGACGTAGCCTTTTTTGGAACCGATCATTTTATTTATTTCATAGCCAATCAATCATATGGGGCTTGGAACATTCGAAATCTAACGCACCGTTGGTCCGAGAATCATATAATAATTTACAATTGAAATTTATAAGGGTCGTTTAACTCGCGTTTCGTCCGTGGACAAACACTCAACAGTAGTTGAAAATGTTTCAACATCAAATATCAAGAATCACTCGAACTGGAAGGATGTGGAAGGATTCCCGAAGGAGGGAAGTCATAGAAAAAGTCCATTAATCCAAAAAATACTTCGTCAGCTTTTAAATATCGCCATTTTGCTAAAACGACAAAAGCATTTAATGACAATATTTTTTCTGTAGGCCGAAATCAAGCGCAGAAGCTTGGTCTAACACTTTATAAAATTCTGATATGCATACAAAAAAACTTCACTTACGCCCCACTTTTGCAAAAAATGTGGCTGGCAGAACATAACATACATAATCGCGGGTAAAAGTGCACGGTCTCTTTAAAATCTTTACACATCCAGGAATTGAGGTATTACCTATTTCAGAGAAGTTTTGGAAACTGCAAAAACGATCAATAATTGGTACAAATATTCTTTTAATCTCCATCAGTTTTAAATATCTTTCAGTCAGTTTTAAATATCAGTTCAAATATTCAGTTTTAAATATCTTTCGTCTTTTAAATATCTATCAGTACGAAATGGAGCTACAACATCAATGGGAAACGAACACGTGACTGAATCTCTTCAAACCATCCTTAACTGGATTTTAAATTTCCGTAAACTGAGAGTAATTAACGTTTGTAAATCGATACCCGGTTCAAAGGGTCTCCCCGAGAGTAAATTAAAATAAGCTATCAGAATATATGGTATTCACGCGGGCAAAATTAAAAACCGTGCATTTAATTAACGGAAACGTGCTTACGAAGCCAGTTCCTATTAAAATTAAACGAACTTTGTTCACTTTCAATTCTGGCTGATTAAAGGAGAAAGGACACACTTCCGTCCAAATTACAATATCGGTATCTGGTGTTTAGGGAAAGACGGCCGAAGGATTGAAAATAACAATCGAGCCTTATTGGAAGGAAAAGTGTTCTCCAATTCGCATAAAATTTTCTTCGTGAAAGGGGTGTCTTTTCTTGAATGTGAAATTCCGAATATTGGTGTACTGGGCACATGAATCAGAATAATCAGGATAAGATAAAGCAGTGATGTAGAACATTTTCCCCAATAACAAGCTTTTCCTATCACGAGTGACATTTTCCTAGCTGGCCGGCCGCATCACGAACATCGTGGCAAATACGAGTACATAAATTAATGCTTCGTGAATTTAAATTATGTTTTACATTATTAGCTCCTTAAAATAACATACATTTAAAATTAAACAATTAAATTAAAGTTATAAGAGAAAAACGAAGTGATGTACTATTTAGAATAAGGTTTAATCATAAAAAATCAAAATTAGCGGTCGCGGAGTCTATAATAAGTCCCGACGCGCTGCATGTGGCCCGCGGATGGTGCTCCACTGAGTTGAAGGAACAAAAAAATTGCTTTAAAATTAGAATCCTCTTTTGTGAAACATTTACGAAAAAATATGAACCATTTTAGAATTTTTATCCTAGGCTAGAATTACGCCATCGTTGGTAAGTTAAAAAAGTCAACATGACTCTTAATTGTATAATAAACATTCTCACTCACCCCCGCCTTCCCCATCGACACCTGCCGGCCTCCCCGCTTGAATCGTTTGTACGGCGAGGAAACATGGTCATTGAAGCAGGATGATGGCTGTAGATTGGAGGCTTTCGAAATTTGTGTGGAGAAGGACGGAAAGGTTAAGTGGACAGAAATGAAAACAAATGGGGTATGCTAGGCATAGGAAACAAGTGATAAGCATGATGGGGGAGGGGAATATTGGGAGAAATCACAAGGTAACTGGGAAGCTAAGTGGAGAACATTTTGATTGGCGATGGGATGTTGAAGACTGCGACAGAGGGGATAACGTTAGGCAACCTAGGAAAAAGGAAGGAATAGGATAGGTATGTTGGGACGAATGAAGGGATGAAGGAGGTATGTAAAATCGAAGAACGAATCATTGCAGTGTCAGCTGACAGGTTGTGTCTTGTTAGGAGAGGCAAGAAAAATGTATCGCTGTTCAGTCTTTGTCCATCTAAAACAGACTTACACACTAGAATATAAAAAAAATAATAATTTTAACTTTGTAGGCATGAGGATGTGCCCCGTCTGCACTCACGCACTCCTAAGTTTTGGGGCGTGACCGCAGGGCTCGCGGGACGCCGCCAGGGGGAGAGAAATTTCAAAGGCTTGTTTTACTTTTACGTTTCCTCGACATACTATAGAGCGTTTCTTGGCTCGGCGCTCTCTCCGAGTCGCATTAAGCACGCGACCGAGTGGAAACTCTCAACGACTCGACGGTTACTGGTGAGAGGGAGGGGGGGGGGCAGTGAAATGAAACGCACAAGCAAACATGGCCAAACGAATTTATCTTTCTAAATTAGCCGGACGAACGAGCGCCAATGTTATCTTCTCCTCCCTACGTTCATCCTCTTATCGTCGAGAAACAAAACGGCGCATCAGGGATACCACCAGAAGGCGCGAGAACAGCGGTGGGTATTTCAGTCTCCAGAGCAGGGCAACGCAGGTTTGTTTCGCGAGGATCCCTTTCTTGAATTGAGAGAGCGAGCTTAAATACTCGCGATAGCGAGACACGCATTATCATCACTCGTCGTGGATCTCGAAGTGAGTTCGTTAGTGAAGAATTTCTTGCGAGCTTGGCATAGCCTCGATAAAAAATAGAAATCTTCAATTCTGATGCTAATTACGTCAATACACACCTCGAGGACAACGATTAATAAAAAACAATTTACATCCAACAACATCGGGAGTTCACCGATTGGGAAAATTCCTGCAAGAACTAAGACTGTCCAGGCATCATCCAAATTATCTAAAACCGTCAAGTGTCACGCACGCGATGTTTGTTCACGATACCAAATATCAGGAATTTACCGCCTGGGGCTACTATCCCGAGAGCGCACTCGATGGGTTTGCACGAGTCATCAATAGATGGCGGGGATAGTTTCCCGCGAAAGGCATCGCGTCCTCCTCAGGAGGTGAAAGAAGGGCTTTAAAAGCAATTAATGGAGGGAGCTAGCTCTAAGCGCTCGAGCAACTTTGATGCCAAATCGTCGAGTGATCGAAATGCCGTTCCACTTGCGATGCATGGGAGGAAGGGGGAAGAGGGAAGGGATGCAGAGAGAGACTCGAGTTTAACATCCCCTATGAACAAAATTTCGTTGCTGAGAAAAAAATATCAACATAAGCGCCATCCACGGGGAGGGGGAAACCAGCTGAAGAGGATCATGCGAGACCAATCGGCTCCTGGATTCTATGAGGGCTAGGATCCCCCCAGAGGTATCTATTCTATCGATCAGCATTCTCCTGGACTGTCAAGGAAATAAGTTCCGCGCACATATCTTCATCTTAAATAGGTCTTAGACGTATTAGGTTTACCTTAAAATAAAGGGAATTATATTTGGTCATAGCAGATAGTGTAAATTATTAAAAAAACAATTTTCCTAATTTTGGGCTAGAAAAAGAGATGACATGGAAGGGCTATTAATCATGCCTGTACTTAACGTTTTAGTTTGTCAACTTGTGGATGAAGTCAGCCCCACCTAATAGTTTTTAAACAAAGACTGTGTTATGGCTGCTTGCCAAAGAAAAATATAAGGAAGTAACAGTAAATCCACTGGATTTATATCTGCAATTGTACAAATCCCTTACCCACCTCAATGTCTTAATTGCATTCATGATATCTTTCATTTAACATTACTACTATGACATTCGCTGTTTAAATTGCCCCCCTTGTGATAAAAGTAGCACAATTTCAACCATGGAGATTATTTTATACCCGAATCCGAAGATGTAAACATTGGAAGCCAATAAACATAAAAATTAAGCATAAAACGGCATTTATAAGTGAAATCGTCCTATTACGGAATATTACTTTATAAAAACAAGAATATTTAATCTCCTTCGACACAAGAACTAAAGCTTCTAATCGGAATTAAAGAAGTACCTCTTGAAAAAGACTCCAAAAAGATTAGCGTTACTTCATAATTATAAAAAGATCACACATGCGGCTACTGAGTTGGAAATATTGAGATCTAACTTGAACCTGGGCATATAGAGATTCAGAGGAACTTTTAACAGAACATCCTTACCATCTTAAATTTAAAATTATAGAAGTTTTTAACTGGAAAATTAAACCTTGTTAATACCCACTGAATTTTATTAAAAACGACCGGTTTCGTCGATCATGTCGACTTTTCGATGAAACCGGTCGTTTTTAATACAATGCAGTGGAACTTACCATGTTTTATTTTCCAATTTTAGCAGGAAGTTAGATCAAGTTGACCCGAGTACCATAGAATTTAAGTGTATTTCATTAAAATAGAGGGAATTTTTGAAGAGTGTTACGCGGTTAGGGTGACATGGTAGTCCAGTGGGCAGTGTGCCGGGCTACTGACCGGCGGGCCCAGATATGATTCTTGGAGATGCCTCTCGGGCACCCTCAACTTCAATAAAGCTATGTGCTTTCTCGGGCACCAGATCTTCCTGGGAAACCACAGGCGGCACAGGGAAAGGAACTGCTCCCAATTCCGTCTAAAGTGTGTATTTCACAAGCTGTTGGATTTGGTGGTACAAGGTGAACTCTACCCTCACATATGAAACCAACATTTTGGTTGATTACTTTACGACGAGAATTAAAGTGTCCCCTTTTTTCGAGTCTAAGTGCTGTACGACACGAAAATGTTGATGTTTACCAATTCATGGCTTTTTCCAATGCCAACATCCGGTAAAATGGAAGCTAAACAAAAAAGGTACGTACCATACGTATTCAAGTTAACGAGTCTTATTCCAAATGATTTACGAACTTGCTAATGTCTCAAGTAAAAAGGTAAACACATCACATGGGCGAATGTAAGTGGGCGTTTTCTGCGAAGGTATTGAACAACCTTGAAACGGTCGGTAACATATAACTTGCTTTTCGTGGAACATCAACAGTATGAGAAATTGGTACGAACATGAGTAATTCTTAAATAAAGAGCACAAATGAGTGCGCTGACGAGTGCTTGACGAAGCAGTGGTTCCGGCAACACAGGCAGCTGCTGTTTCTCCAGTCTCGGTTACGAAAATGAACGCGAGCGTCGCTCCCGCGAACTCGTAGCGAGAGTCTCGGCCAAGATGCGTGAGAGAGAGAGGAGGTAGGAGAGGCACGGCTGTGATGACTGGTTGGGGAGGGAATGCTGTCTCCGAAGGTGTTCAAGGAGTGGCTGGGGGGTGGGGTAGGTCCACAACAACGTGAGTCATCAATGGAGAGGAGAGGGAGGGAGAGACTGAGAGGGGAGTGAGCGGAGAGGGGGAAGGAGTAAAGAGAGAGGGTCCGAGACGCAAACTGAAAGTTTCATTTCTCCTAGAATAAAAAGGACAAGATGTACACTCAAAAGAACACTGCAGCGAATATGGCGACACTTACAAAGCAGGCATACGGTGCAGCACATGACTAAGCACTCGAAATACCTATATATGGCAAATTCATCCTGCACGGTCGTAATCACCACGTCAGAGAGGTCATGGCCGTCGGTCTGATGAGTTAACAACATTGCAACTCATGGCTGGGCCCTCACTTTAATTACGCATATACATGCAAATAGGTGGCATCTCGAACGCCAACGTAAACTTTCGTGGGGGATCGACGGGAAACCGAATGCCTTAGTAATCCCTCGGACAGTAAGTAGCAAGAATAACTTATGAATTTTTATCGCGTATTCTGAATGAACTTTATCGAGGACTAATATCATTCGTCATTTTATGCTTGCAATCGCTACGTAATTCACCAAAAATAACAATGTAAATTACATAAAAGGAGCTGTGGAATTTTCTAGATGGACAGTGACAAACGAAGAGAATGTCGAAAATTTAGCCGGGACTGCTCTCCGCGTCAAATATTTCCTTCTCGCAAGCATTTTGACAAAATGAGTACATATATATATATATATATATATATATATATATATATATATATATTATATATATATACATACATGTACACACACACACACACACATATATTGCACAGAAAAAAATGAATGCATCGGAAACGAGCAAAATAAAAAATTCTAATACTGAAAATTAAAAATGTCGGTATATTTACGAGAAAGAATATCAATCACGCCGAAAAAGTGGCTATAAATGCTGTTTATCATTCAAATTCAAATATTTACATGTTTATTTATATTCCAATATTTTCACATTTCAAAAGGGTATCTAAAATTAATTGAATAAATTAATGCTATTTTCATGCAAATAAAACTCCGTTAAATGAGTTATCTACCATACTTTTACTTCTTAACGCGGGACTAATTAAAATGTCATAAATACCATCACTATTATCTAATTTATCTTGATAACTATTTTAAATTTGGCAAACTGAATATAATTTCATTTCTACCATACGTAAAACAATCAATAATAGAAATAAAGTGTTCGTTAAAATTAAATTCAAGTACTTTCCCTCTGTAAAAATCAAAGATCGACTCTTACCTATTGTCAGTTTGTCTCTTGACAATAACGCTCATGCTGAACGGATACTGACAAGGGGGTATCTCCAATAGCACACACAGATGTAATTACGCTATTTTTCAACTGGGGATTTTTGAATGGCAACGTATGTTCAGCAATTTAAATCAAAGACCTTCAATGAAACTCAAAATGAAACACTTTAAAATTTGTTACAGATACTGAGACTGTGTCGGTCTTTTCGCTTAATTGTCATTTGATTAAAATAAAATGTATGAAATATATTACAATGATTTTTACGAGCAACTCGATTAATTAGATTAGTCGCTGAAGTTGAATATTTCCTAGAAACTAAGATAAACGGGTGAGGTAGTAAGTAGAGAAGATCTGAGAAAACAACAGCCAACTTTCATTCATCTTATTGCTTATTTTTGAAACAACGGAAATATTTTACGATTTCCATTCCTATTATTTGCACTGTTTTATCATCACGGGTCCTCTCAATTCGAGGATTGGTTAGGAGTAGTTCTCCAAACTGTCCTGTTCCCCACCAATCTCTTCATTCCCTCAAAGCTCCTTGCACCCACATTTTCCAATCCATCTACTTCTCTTAGCCAACTTACCCCTTCCTCTGTAACACTTCCCCTTGATGCTTCCTCCAATTACGGTTTTCCGTGAGATATAATGCCTCAAGATATGTCCAATCAATTTTTCCCTTCATGTAAGTGTCCTCTTCACCCGCTCCTCGAAGTAAATTTTCATTTGTTAATCTAGTCTATCCAATTTATTTCATCATGGTATGGTATCATCATTTAGCACGATTTACAGAAATGAAAAACATAGTTGTAGAAATTTTAAGTTCTCTAGTGATCCGATGATTACTGAAAACAGGAATTATGATAACGTATACATTTTGTATGCTTCCCAAATGGCTTATACGCTTCTAAAATAAAATGTATTTCGTTCCTCGGGGAATGGCAATGTTTGCATGAGAAAAACGCAAATATTTACGCGAGGCGGACTCTGTAGGTGGGTTATTGCGCCTCACGCTGGCAATCTCGTCAGAACGAAAAGGGAGAGAAATGAAAGCTGGAGTGATGACGGAAGAGCGTCAAAGAGAAGCGCAGAGCAGCTGACTGACTATCTTGCTCCTTTTGGGGAAAAACCACAGAAATCAACACGAAAATTTGTTTGGTGGGTGAGAATAGAGTGCGCCTTGTACTAAGGCCTAGACGGCGTGTGAAATTCACAAACTCGCGGCAAAGAGCCCAGTCTGCGGCATATCACTATTAAGTAGGACCTGGTACGACAGCTAAATAAATTATATTGAGCTTAAATTTGGGATCCATTGGAGATAATATTTATTAAGGAATGGGAAAACTTCAAAGAAAAATCCAAATATCTTTTAAAATTTTCTACGAGAAAAGAGTAACCATGAGGGGTGTGTTACAATGGGAGGCCGTACAGTCACGAAATGGGTGGGCATTACTTAGACTATTGGAGAGGTACAGGAAATCCGTGTTAACTTAGGACACCCAGGGAATTAGTATGGTAAGACATTGCATTGGCAGAGATGACCAGGATAACATAAGAGAGACAAAATCAGTGTCAGATTCAAATACACATTCCTCTTTCCCACAATACACAATGATAATAAAATTCAACCGATCTAACCGACATTCTAAATTCATGAAGAAAATATTAAAGATTCACTCAAATACATAAAACAATTATTGAATTATGTAGATAAGTTTGCATTCATGAAAATAATCATTAAGGAGTCAGCAAGTGAAAACTAATGATATCCATAGTAAAATATTATGCATAAACTGATACAATATAATTTTAATAATATTTTAATTAACTAAACGAATATTTCGAAAACGTGCGCCATCATCAAGGTGATGATGACAAAAGTGATTGAAACAATTATCAGAGAATGCAAATTAAAGTTTGAAATGTAAACAGCGGTGTTTTATTGTAGGCACATAAGTGTACGAGTGGTATGCCTTTTTTATTCATACCTGTATGTACCCTGCAAGTCACCACCAGGGTATGTGGCAGAGGGTGAACACACACCAGAGTAATTTTACCCGTACTTGACCCTACCGCGGTCGAACAATGTTATTATGATCCCCTATCCTTCGTGGAAAAAATGACAACTTAAGTCTATCTGTTCTATACTTAAATCTCTCTAATTTTATTAGCAGGATCTCTCCTACTGTAGTACGATGGGGGTAATAATACATTTTCAACCTCGCTGCTAAAGAGACCTCCTACCACTTTATGCAAGAACTACAATCTGTAATTTAACCTTCGCTTCGTGAGTGATTCCCAGCCTAACTGTTCTAATATTTTGGATACGCTGCAAAGTTTATCATAACAACGTTTAACAAATCTAGTTCCTCTACGCTGTACGCGATCCAATCCGGCAATTGATCCAACTTCAAGAGCATCACATATACTTGCAGCATATTCTAAACGAGGTCTAACAAGCGACAGATAACATTTATCCTAGGCCTTTTCATCACCTTTACCCAGTACTCTTCTAATAAATCCTAATTTTTTTTAGCAGGTTCACATTTCCCCGTATGTGTTTCATCCAGGAGAGATCGTGAGTGAGGGTAACGTTTAGCCATTTAATTGAGTCTACACATTCCAGTTCGGTGTTCCCAAAGCAGTAGGCGTTCAGGAGGGACTCTTTTTCCACAAATTTATGACTGCGCACTCTTTTTAGTTTAATTCTAATAATATTCTAATAAAAGCCACGTGTCGTACCAGCGTTGTATATCATTAAAGTCATCTGACAAAGAAATCATACTGCCTTAAATATTCGTATATATATATATATATATATATATATATATATATATATATATATATATATATATATATATATATATATATATATATATATATATAGCTCAAGTGGTCAGAGCATCCGTCCGGCAAGTGGAAGGATCCGGAGTTCAAGTCCCGGGCTAGGAAATATTTTTACACTTGTGATTTTCCTGATTTCGCCTTCCCCACGTCTACTGTGTTCGTCCTTTATACGTGTTCCTATCCCTTTTCCTTATATCTATTTCCAAGTGAATGAGTATATATATATATATATATATATATATATATATATATATATATATATATATATATTACATATATACACGCATTCACATATAATTACATATTTTAACTTAAAAGGCTGGAACCGTACACCCCGTCATACTCCCTTGACAAGTAATTATAAATAAATGTGGATGGGTTAGAAACATCAATCCCAATTTGAACCCGGAACCTTCAGGTCACTCTACCCACTAGGCTACCACTAATTGCTTCTACTGGAAAGCGGGGGGAATGTGGAGCTGAAGTCAAAGGAGCACAGAAAGAAACCTTGGTGACGGGAGGGGCGTGAAAGGGGAAACAGCAGTGGAGAGAGGGTATGGGAAGGGGGACGGTGCGTAGGTAGCGCACATTCGCGGAGATGACGTCAACACAGCTTCTCACGGACTAAATACGAGCCGCGATTGTCAATTTTGTTCAGTGGTCTCCTTGAAAAAAATCCAAATCGACCATAAGTCGAAAACGTAGACAATCAAATGATTCGCCTCTCATGACGTGGGTTCACTACTACAAAGTCACCATAGCACGTACGTAGGCTATCTCAACCACTGAAATATATCCTAGGAACTCAATTTCGCTAAGAGAAAAACATCACAGGTTTTATATTCCATGCAGACTCTGACCTAATATCCACTTTTGTGAATTGCCAATCGACCCAAAAACCCTCGAGTTTAAATTCTACTCTTCGTGTTTCAGCTTGGAAAACACTGCATCTCGCATGTTATGAAAAAAATTTAAAAATAGGAATAGTTGGGGGCAATGATTAGGAGTTGATTCCAGGACACGGGAGCATTTTGAACACTGAGCATTAAGCAAAAGCATTAAAATCCATTAGTGAACGATAAAACCTCTTCATGACACGTACGAAGGTTTGAAGTCAGATGAATATTGTTTTCTTTTAAATATTTGAAGAATGAAATTGATTCGTTAATTAAGATGAAAAAACAATAATGCCAATGGTGGAAGGTTCGATTGTTTTAGGCTCAACTATGTGGTAGTTCATGCACATGAAATAGGAAACACTGTATTCGTCCACATAATTTTATTCAAGTGAGACTAGTTTCAACGCTTCAGCGTCATCATCAGTAGTGTCTGAAGTTAATGCTGAAACATTTAAACGAGTAGTACCTGAATAAAATTCAGTGTGCTCCTTAATTCACGGTGGAAAGTCCACTTGAACAAGGAACTAGAATAAGTCCTAGGAAATATGAACGTGACTTCAATATAAACACGGAAATAGAACCCAATGCATGGCCGACGGATGAGTCATCATTTAATTTCATATCGATGGTGTCATTGAGTTGAGAAACTACTTGCCACACCTCTACTGCCCCGGTGAGATCGGTATGCTAATTTATACGCCGAAAAGGGCTCATCCTCCTCCAGGATTTTCTTCGTAAATAAGAAACTTCGGATAAGCTGTGAGTGGAGATATTCACAACGGTTGCGTGGGGAGAATGTATACCTATGGCATTTCATGCGGCTGCCGAAAAATGCTTGTTTTAATTTCAAAACTTAAAACATTTTGCATTCAATGTAAATTTAACATAAACGTTCCTAAGAAATGAAATGTAAGACGTTATAGCTGAGACGGTAAAACTTGTTTGGCACTAGGTTTGTTTAATGAGTGGGCGGTCAAAAAATGTATACAAGTAAGGGGAAGATAGGAAACAAACACTAGGTCACTTGGGTGTATTTGTAACCCACGTGTACCTCAATCACACCAGCAATGCAAAATTAATAAATAAGGAAACTAACTTGCAACCATTCGATCACCAGGGTGTGTCAAGGAATTACGGTCACTCTAGTGACTCGCATTCACACACACACACACACAGGATATTATCTCCTATACCAGGGACCCGTTGTACTCACACAGGAATGAAAAACAGATTGAATAAAAAAATCAAAAAAGAAAAGAAGCCCAAATTCACGTTCGCAATCACTCAATCACCCGAGTGTGTTAGACCGTGAATCACACTTACTCACTCGTTCAGGGTTAACAAGGATTCCTCCTAAGCCAGTGACCCGCCAATAACACAGATGAATAAAAAATAATAAAACGGATGTACGCACGTTTTCGCTCATTCACTCGGGAGTGTTTGGAAACAGTTACCGAAAAGTTTAATGTCTCGGCTATTTCGTTTTCCATTCTTTATTCAGCTAATTAAAAAAAATAAATAACTGAAACATTAAGTACAAAAATAGGTTCCTTCATTTATGCATTACTTTTAGTATGCCGTTACTATTTTAGTTGCTATTTCATCTCGTTAATAAAAAATGATGTTATCATTGATTCATAAACTTAATACTAGACCAGATTTTGACAACGCATGTGTTAAATTAGTGAAAAGAATATATTAAGCACGATTCCATAAACTGAGTCGCAGCACGAGGAAAAAAAAACGCGGAAGCACAAAGGAGTAAAATGCAGAACACTCTCCAGTTATAACCTTTTCAGGAATATTGAAAGCAGGAAATCGATGATAATCTCGTCGTTTAATGGTGAAATGCATAAAATCATGCGAAAAGCAGTCATAACCTCTTTATTGATTTGAGATCAAATTTAACAATTTATTATTCGCTTCTATACCAATAGTCGTCTATTACTCTCAATGATGTTAGTAACCTTACATTGCAACATATAACCCGTTCTTAAAATCATCCATATCTTCATGCTTCATTACGGCTACTTCGAAGAAAAACTAAAAGAATCGAGAGAGACCTCGGCGACATTGCTTATATCCGAAATTTACTACGTGAAATCTAATAATAATTGATAAATTAATAATTACCGATAGCTATAATGTAGCTACCGATAAGAATGCTAATAAAGTATGTTGGAAAACTCAAGTGAGTATCGTAATCTTAATCTTAATAACGTATAAATGAAAACATTTTTAAATTCTGTTTTCGCATACTAACGATTTGATTTTTTTCTGAAAAATAAATAAAAACCCCCGGCAAATATTACGGCTTGCAACAACCTGGACATTGAAAGGAGTTGTAAAATCAGACGCAGTGCTGACTTACATAAATTTTGGCAAAAACAATTTTTAAGACGTAAGCGTGAGGAGGATATGGTCATTTTGCACGTAATTAAAATGTCGACATAGACAGCTAGCGTAACAGTACCGAGCCGTAATTTTACTAACAATAAATATGTATTTACAATAATAACATAAATACTGCCACTCAAACAGTATCATGACCCGTGAACAGTCCTTCCAGAAGAACAAAAATAAAGTTGGCTAGAATAACACGACTGGTATAGGATTACTGCTAATGATTCTCTTTTAGAAAATAGCCATTTCTCCGCAGCCACCTCCCGTCGGTGATTAGGGGAAGCCCAGCTCGGGCGTGAACCTGAGCCAAAGCGCTGCGGGGAGTAAGGATCCAGGCATTTCCGGAATAAAAAAAACTCATCCCTTAAAACCCCAGACGAGCCACGAAAGAAACGGTAGATTTTTTTCCCGATGGGCATTCAACAGCTGACGCCGAACCAGGGCGAATAATGACGAAGATTAGATCTTGTGCCAAGGCAAAAAATTCCGAGCAATGAAGGCAATTCCGTATCGAGTTCCTCAAAATATGTATGAAGGGCCGCCGTGATCTGATTGAAACAGGTGATCGCCATTTGAAGAAATACGAAAGACAGATGGGCAAATTGAGAGTACCATACTTCCTTCCTCCTTTGAAATTTCGATTTCGTCTGCAATAGTTTCGCCTGTGATGCAAGATGAGGAACAATTAGAATCGCCGTCAAATTAATTGCATGACAATAAAAAAAAACAAAGCAATAAAATCCAGGATTGGTTTGATATGCTTCATGGTAGGGGGTCTGCTTTCTCATTCACTCTACCGTCAGTGGTTTTTCAGGAATATCTGATATCCTAAAAATCATAGAGTACGAGTGAAACTGGAGTTGATTAAGTATGGTGGAGAATATTTTTACCACAATACACGATGTTGTTCACCTACAAAATAGCGACAAAGAAAAACAACTTTGAGACAAAAACAAAACCATGACAATGGTGAGCGGCAAAATAACGGAAGGCGAAACAATCGCACCACTCGGCGCACAAGATTCAACTCTTGACGCAGGAATATTAAGCAAATTGCAAGAAGAATACGATGTAATACGAGAATTGAATGAAGACTACGACCAAGAAAATTTTCCAAAGGTTGGGAAATCTACATATGTAGCATAGTACAACACAATCCTAGTAATAAAAAACATGAGCATACGTATGGGGTGGTCTTCTCCACAGGCTCGAGGCTTAGGCGCTATTGGGATGGCAGCGTGTAGAAGAAAAGAATTGAAGCAATGCAAATGCACTGCTGCCTAAGAATTATGAACAACAAAATAGCGGATGGAGAGATAAAGACGAAGGGATAAACTAAGTATGCATTACATTTAGAAACACGATATCTTGCGGAAGAAAACTCTTCCACAACTTCAACGGAGATTGACGATGCGTTTACCACCGACTTCCTTAGAGCCTCACCCCATTCCCTCAACTCCTACCTAACCCTAATTACCCACCTATCCCTAGAGATGGAAATTAACTATATCGCCACACTTAGTAGGCAATTAATGCTTGCACCGGAGGACGGCAAACAGCGCGCAGCAGTTCCCCGGGGAGGCGTGGAATAATTAAAGTCATTAAGGGAGGAGTAACATGATCTATTGTAGAAAACCAGGAGGAAAAAATAAAAAATGTTCAATACACATTTTCACTCACCAAATCCTTCAATACATTGCATGATTTTACAGTGAGAGATCGTTTTTTTATATTATATTCTGTTAACTAATTCAACAAGAAAAAATGCTATTCTTTATTCTTAAACCTACTAAAAATCTACCGACACAAGTTACTCAGATAAACGAGTGTGTATACAATTTATAAAGACATCCATTTTCGTAATACATTAGCAGAGTTGCCACCAGCCTGCGTCCAAATCGGTTACCCACTGGCCACGCAACCCAATGATTTGAATCCAACCTCGAGCATGGAAAATAATAGTTCTAGACTTAGTTAAAAGAAGTTTCGCCCTGAAATATGCGCCGATGAAGACTTAAAACCGAAAAACATACTTACACTATTTATTTCAGTCAGTAGTTATCCCTAATCGATAATGCGGGAAGTCGCCAAAGCTATTAAGGAGAAATTTATAACAAATATTAAAGAACTCTTAGCTAATGAATGCAAGTATTTAAACTTAAATGAGGTCAATGGAAGCTTTCGCGTTGGTCAGCGTCATTTCCATCCAACGCGAGCCACGATTGGACTTGCGAAAGTCTCTGTTCACGACTGCTCCATACGAAGTAGAGGAGCTAAATCTCACCCTCCGCATCAAAATGGGGATGCCATTGGGAAAACCCTAAGACCGACGAGAATGGCGTGAACACAGTGGGTGGTGATTGTAGATTCCCTTAACGGGCAATTTAACCACGCACCGCCGCCTCGGGGGAAGACTTCTAATCCACTCGTCGCCCGGCAGCGTCGTTTGTGTAATTACTCCCGCGGAGAGGACTTTATTGTGGGGGCAGAAGGGGCGGGACTAAGCGAGTTTGCTCTGTTTTAAGGGCCACGGAGAACAACTTAACTCCCTCCCTCGCCTCTTTTCACCGCCCGCTCCCCCTCGCGTCATTCCTCACCCTTCCTGCCCCCTCCTTCCCCACATCATCCGTGCCGATTGTTTCGGGAGCTCGTGCGGGCTCCGCAACCATTTCACTCTTTAACGGACCCCGCCGCCGTTTCCGACGACCGATCTTATTATTTTATCGCCGCACCTTACGCTGCTGATGGGGATGGGAAGAGGGCCCCCATCCACGTCCCTTCTTCCCCCATCGTCGATGCTGTGGAGCAACAAATTAAGGGAACGACGCTCGCCTTCGCTGGCGCCACTTTTAACGATGTCTTTTGTCGAAATCCTTTTCACCTCGAAACACTGATGCGCCTCGTGAATATCTCGATGGTAATATACCAGGATTCGCCTCCCAATAAACGGCGACTGAACACAGGCACTCAGGGTTGGCTCATAAAATCGCTTCGATAATTTTAGTGAGATGGATTACGTAGGACGACTCATTGGCCATGTCCTCAGAATGTTTCAGCTGCCTCTTCAGATTTCACGAGAGTGATATAATTTTTCTTTTACGTGGATCAATTAGACGGGCATGGAATTACAAGCGAGCAATGCAGTTATTTTTATGTTTGAGTATTATAATGCTGGCATCTAAATACTAATTACGCATGAGATTATTTTTGCAATGCAAAAAAAACAACAAAACATTATTATTGGTGTTATAGTATCTGCAAGCATGAAACTATCTTCATTATATTTTAAAGTGAATAGAGATGAGTGGACAGCTTTACTCATCGATACTTATTGACACATTTCTCCCCAACGTCTCCACTTTTATTATCTATTTTAACTTATTTTAGTATCTATAACAAGCTAAAGAAACATTGAACGTTTCTCGTTGGAGAAACGAGCAGAAAAATTGTTCTCTAGTGACCGTTCATCCACTAAAATTATATTCCTTCATTGCGGCACGTTTTTAAAACAAAAGCTAACATTTTTTATTTCGAGTAAATATACTGCAACATTCAAGAGTAACTAAATCTCGGAATGGTATCTATCTGAAGGATGTTCGTGGTCAGGGGATTTATGATTTCTCTGAAAATCTCACAGGAAAATTCATTGTCCATAAATGCCTGCATCAAAGTCCCATTCCGAGAAGTCGATGTCCTCCAAGAAAAGCTCCTCCTACTTCGTGAACCTCGAATAACACGTGTGTTTATAAAGGGAAAGAAGTTGATCGTGAAATATTAAGGTGAATATTTTTTCGCGCCGGAATTTTGATTGCCTCCGAAATCTCGCTCTCCCCAACAACGCGCGGACCACACATCAAGTTTCACACTTTCCCGGCCCAGTTTAATTTGACTGCTTTATTATGGCGCTGAAGATTAGGCTAGTTTGTGTCTGGACGCGTATGTAGCTATATGACTCTCTAATAAATGGAACCCATAATAATACGATAAAAAATATAAGTCCAAGCTACGCACATTGCTACACCATACAAAAAACGGCCAAGGTTGGGAAGGTTCGCATATATATATATATATATATATATATATATATATATATATATATATATATATATATATATATATATATATATATATATATATATCCACTGGCTTGAAAATTAAAGTTTCGTGAGAGTGATCAATCCTAATAATTATTGAAATTACATCAAATAATTATTAAGTAGAATAGGCCAATTGAAAGCCAAATTACTGACAATAACATCAACCCTAACGGAATTTTATCGATTGCAGTTCTTAAAAAGACACATCTGTAAGAATCTTCCTCATTCCATCCCATACCCTGAAAGGTCACCGTCCATCAGTCTAGGTGCGGTGGCCTTTATAAGTTACTTTGAGCCGCATGATGCAACAAAAACTAAAACAAATAATTCTTCCCACGCCTATCCACTAGCCACGGTTAAAATATTTGCTTTCTGATAAATGTGAAGTCATTTCCGAATGGAAGGAGAATACTATGTATTTTCACGACACTTTTTTAATAGTATAAGTTTTGTGGAAAATACATAGTATTCTTCATACATTCGAATTATATACACGTAGTAGTATTTAGGGGAGGCGACCGACAGCTGAGGTCATTTACGCCATAGAAGATGGACAGGAAAGGATGAAGGTTGGAGAGAAACCCGGCGTCGGTATAAGCCTACTCTTAACGAAAGGCGCCAAGGGGTCCGCAGCTTAACGTCCCATCCGACGGACGGCGTACTCACTCAAACTGCCCTCCACAAAGCACCTCAAATAGGGATCGAGATACCTCTGAAAAATATTCAACACCGCCGGGATTTGAACCCGGGCCCTCTGGGTGGGCAGTCAGTACGTTAGCCCCCGCACCATCTCGATCCCCTTTATTTACACGTTTATATAGCACTGTGGGCAGGGTAGTAGGTAGAGGGTGGATGTTGGAGACCATGCCATGACATAACCACGTCATAATTTTGTGAAATTGCCAGATGATGACACTCAGTATCGAAACTGGTGGAAAATAAATGTATAATGCGTGGAAAAGCATTAACTAGTATTAAAAAGTATTAACTCTCCTGCTTGCCATGGAGGAGTTCTACAAAGCAATGTCACCCACCATACTTGGACATATTACACACTATTTTACGTTAACTCATAACTAGCAGGCGGCTGATCAAACCAGACGAAACACCTGGTTCCGTACAGTATGATCTTTTCATATTGAAAAAGAACTACGAAGCCTGAATGGCCCCGTAGTTCCGAGCATTCGTCCGGAAAGTTGAAACGTAGGAGGTTCATTTTACCATTTGCATTACCTCAAATTAGCCACCAGACGGCATTACTCCCGAGATCATGGATAAACCACCATGGTCTATACCTTCACGAAGCAACACCGAACTCCGGCGAAACGGAAACACACCCCTTCTACTTAAGGCGCGAGTGCGAGGAATATGCTCTCGAGTGTTACCGAAATTTGTAGCTCTGTCCTTCGCCTGAGACCCTCACTTTCGCGTCCACCCTAGAGGATGGAAGGGCGGATGCGGGCCTGAGTCATGATTTTCCAACAGAGCCCAACGTGCACAAGAGCTTCCAGGGAAAGGGACTATAAGTTGGAGAGAGAGTGAGGAACTGAGGTTTTGACTGGTGTTCCAGTTCACGGGAAGAGTTAAAGAGGGCTCTGAAGCACTTGAGCTCGTGACGCAAGGTCAAGACCACAGCAAGACACCAAATTACCGCCCCGAAACAAGCCGCTTGCCAGCCGAGGCAAGAAGTGGCTCCAATATGCATTAGTTTGGGAAAGGGCATTAAGTTTCACATTTAATTGCCAAGAAGAAAGAATAAATCTCTAGGTTATTCCTCTCTCTATGCCTAGTCTTCCGAAATTTTTAAGAGCGTCTTATACCTGGCGTATTACCATGAAAAACCCATCATGTATCGTAAAACATCCCGCTAAATGCTATAAATCTTTGGAGGATCTTGAACGAAAAAAAGTTCCAAAACTAGAAAAATAACGTAACTATGTCTTTTTAAAAAACTGAACATTTAACAGGCATTATATGCAATTTATTGACTAACAAATGGTAACTTTGGGCAATTTCAAAGATACAAAGATTCGTATCCGATTATGAAACTATATTTATAAGTTGAAGACGTATTACAGCTTCAAATCGATCTTGAACATACACGGCTAGTCGATATAATAGAATTTGCGCGCTACTAAAACATGTGTAAATGGAAACTCTTACAAGGATTCTGAAACTCTTGATTTGAACGGGATTGCTTGCTTTAAAAAATGAACGTTCAATATCCCTAAGTACATAAAAGTTCTACTGCAGGAGAGAGAGAAAAAAAACCATTCCCAGAATGTATCCCCTGATAGGATGGAAGAAACTTTTCGAAGGTATTTTTCTCTTGAATTGATATTACTTCTCGTTATTAAAAACTTCTGAAAGGAGAAATGCGTCTCTCGTCGTAAAAAAAAGTATTCTGGGAGCAAAAAGCACCTTTTTGAGACTGATTCTTGAGTAAACACTTCCCAAACGCTTTCGTAGCCAGCCACCAACTCTGAAGCACTTGACAGTGAACCAAGAAAAAATTCCTTAAATGGATGAGAAATAACAGAGAATTCCTTCATACAGGCGACTGCGACAGTGAAGAGGCAGCAGGCACTCTGCTGGGAAACCTTTTTCACATATGATGCTAAGGATATGATCAAGACGCAATGTTGAAAAAAATTATTCTGATATAAATAAAAAGAGTCCCAAGTGGTTGACAAGAACGAAGTATGAAACGGAAAGAGAGAAAAGAAGCGTATTGTCGCCGCTGGATCCTATCCCTTGTTTGAAATAGCTAGAAATTCAACAAGGTAAATATTTAAACATACAATTCAAGAGTCTGAAATATAAAAATAAATACGAAACTCTTATTAAAGCCTCAATGAATAAAGGAAAATAATACTCCATTACTTCATGATCAACCACCTGGCAGGCAATTTTTCAAGGCTGATTCATGAATATACAAAACGAATAATATCATCCGAAAGAAGAATCAATCACTACCGGCTTTCCCTCATGGGTCTCTCCGTGCATTCCAATTGTGAGTGAAATCACACTTGGAGGTAAGAATAACCGAAAATAAAATAGGGAAAGTCGAGGGATGTCCAGGCTTCCTCCTGGCAAGGAAACGTGAATGCAGATTAAATTAATCTGGTGAAGTTATTTCTAACAAGAGGGGGTAAGTTACGGAATGTATTTCTATTAACAATGATTGAATGAAAATGAGTGTAGAAGCACTCGGACTTCTTCAGGTCAGACTGAAGTGGACGTGTGTGTGTCCTTTTACGTGTTCTCTATTTATATTTTTGCGTTCTATTGTGCCGTCCAAATTATATGTACACAAACACACTATATATATAGAAAAATGTAGTGTGTTTATAAAATACGAAATAAATGTTTATAAATAACGAAATAATATATATATATATATATATATATATATATATATACATATATATATATTTATATATTATTTCGACGAAGTAACACGGAAGTGTTGAATAAAAAACTTGGACATTAACAAACAATATAAGAACACACGTTATTTCTTAATATTTCCGTTGAAATTATTAAGAAATAACATGTGAGTGTTCTTTCCATGTGTTCTTATACCGATTGTTGCTGATATATATATATATATATATATATATATATATATATATATATATATATATATATAAAGAAACTCATTCGTGTTCTAATTTTCGGTGTCAAGCTACCTTTCCCAAAGAAGAGAAAGAAATGAATGTAGGTTCCTCTCTTCTCTTCCCGGAGAAAGGTGGCTTGACCACCGAAAATTCGAAAATTTGTGAGTTTCTTCTTTTGCTTGTTTCCTCGAATTGATTTTGTTCGCTAGCGCTAACTTGATATAGCTAATTATTCACATCCGTGAGACTTTCACATCACATACAAGTATTGATCAAAATCAAGTACTTGTATTTAGACGTAATCGTTTTTTTATTACGAAATTACCGTTGAACGTGAAATTACATCGCTTATAACTTAAATCGGGGCATTATTAAAAGGAATCTACTGCATTCCGTACTTCGGGGAAACTTAACGCGTCTGAAAACGACCCTCTACTATATCCTTCATAGGATTTTTTCCTCATCAATTCAGCGTAGGAAAAGTGCCATTCTTTCGCTGTACGTAGTTTTCAGGGAGACTAGGTCTACGAGAAAATGGGCTGATTTTTCAAAAAGTTGCCACCACGAACTTGCTGAGCGCGATCTGACTTGAACCAACCTCTCACCATTGTCGACGAATCGATGCTTAATGGATCCTATCGAATGCATTCGCTTAGTGCAGATTAAATTCCTTCCAACGCTTTTTCCACCGATTCAATAACGGAGACGGACGAAGAATACAATCTATAGAGGGGAAAGAAAAATAGTTCTCTGGCCTTTTCACCCGTCAATGGGACGATCTGGTCGTTTAAAGATTCAAACGAAACACTCTCGATTACATCAACGAGAGAACGAGTGCGCAGTAGATACTGGTTCGCGTGTCTACTTCCGTCACTCCCACTGCCTTCCGCGCGATTAACATCTCCTCCTCGCTTCCGTTTCCTTCCGGGGAAAACTGCACGTTTCCGCGAAGCTCCGGGACATGCTTCGGGACTGGGATAGTGCACGGATGCGATTTCGAGAAGAGCGCGTCACGATCGTCCCCCCAAAGAGGTTCGCCGCCTAAACCCTTCCTCGTAAAATAAGAAAATCGCAGGGGAAGAAGGGGGAGACTGGAGCGGCGGAAGTGCCCCCAGTCCCCGCGGTGAGACGAGACGACAGGAAGACGGAAAAAAGGACGCGTCGGGGGATACAGAGAGAGAGAGGGAAATGGGGGAAGGGGTGGGGAGGGAGAGAATCGCTATCTTTCCCAACTACAGTTCGGCCCAAGTCACGAGGAAAACGTCTGCGAAGTGCCAAAGCTCCTTGGAGAACGGGAAGCCACGTACTGAAGAGAGGCAGACGTCCCTTACTAAGACAGATTGTCGCTGGAGGGGAGAGAGGGGGGGGGTGTTCGACTAGTAGTCCCGGGAACTTAGACCTCGCGGTCCATTGTGCCAACCCACGCTTTACCTGTTTGCCTCACGCAAGACGGGGGACAAGAGAACCACGGTAGAGGTATGGAGGTCACTCATCCAACCTTCGTCCGTGCTCCGGTCATAACATGTAAGATCTTACATATACTCGCTTTTAAACTAGGATGGAGCTTCTCCCCGTCCCTTACTCAGCAAAAAAATGTTCATCGCAAATAACTATATTTTTCAAGCTACAGTTTATAATTATTAATCGAGCCAGGGTTTACAGAATTATTAAGGTGTTTTTAATGATAAAATTGAAGACCTTGATAACGACATATTCTCTCCATCGGCTAAGGGAAAAAATAATATACCGACTGGTGGGGTGAAGTAAGAAGGCGATTCATTAATAGGATACGACACGAAATAATTAAACGGGTGCTTCTTCGGTTCATCAGTCAGACAGAAATTTCAAATTTTACGGGGAACAGGACAAAGAAATACTGTCCACAGTGCAGCTTTAAAAATAATAATCCTTAATGAGGAAAAGCTACTTCTTTACCATTTGAGTAAACAAACTCATTTTTCCGAATACAGTAACGAAAAACGAAATCTGTTTTCCGACGGCAGGACGTTCGTACTCGATACTAAAGGAAGAGTAAATAACAGTGAAGAATGTCGAAACTTGGAGACTATAATTTTTTCAGAAAAGAGACAGAGAAATATATTCATTAGCAAGTTAAAAAATCAGTCTCCTCCATTAAAACAACTATTTTCATTTACTAAGATACACATAATATTGAAATAAAACGTTTAGCGAGACTGAAAATGAATTTCTGATATTAAAATGTCGTTCATGCAGCTCCGACAAAATTTGATAAAACTAACTCTGACCAGTAAACTACTACATTCGAAATACCAGCGAATATCAATGTGCGTCCTAAATTTTGAAAACATCTCTGCATTTGACAGGCTCATGAAAACAGCGAATAAAGAAGGGCTATTTTCAAAGTTTTTAGATTCTCGATGGGAGGTTGAAGTTTGACAAGCAAGTACGTACTGTGAAATTGGAGAAACTAGCAGAAATTTCTTCGCCTCGAATTTTAAATCTTGATAAACATTCTCAGCATGAAGGAGGTTGACCCTTGGTGATACTTTCATGCATTATGCATTGAGGACATTACTTCAGTGCCAACATACTTGATCTAAAACAACTACCTTGATCAAAAAGTTCCCGGAATAACCACCGTGTGGCGCTCCCATTGTTCCGATTTGAGTTCTGTTTTTTTTGTTAAATTGGTACATCTGTTGTTGATATTCCCTTTAAATCTTAGTGTCATAACTTGACATTTGCAAAAGTTACGGTCGGTTTTCGGTATGTCCATCAGTGCTTCCTGCGATTTTTCCATTACTTCCTCTCGGCTGCTAAAACGCGTTCCCCGTAATGGTTTTTTAACTCGATTGAACAGAAAGAAGTCACAGGGAGCCAAATCAGGTGAATTCGGTGGCTGTTGGATGGTATTTGTTGCATTTTTCGTCAAAAAATTACGAATAATGATAGCACTGTGCGACGGTGCGTTATCATGGTGCAAAATCCACGAGTTTTCTGCCCACATTTCTGGTCTCTTTCGGCGAATTGCTTCACGCAAACGTCTCATAACGCCCAAATAATACTCTTTGTTTACTGGCTGGCCTTCTGGCAAAAATTCATGATGCACTACACCGTTGTAATCCATGAAAACCGTCAGCATTGCCTTCTTTTTTGACTGAAAACGACGTGGTTTTTTTGGTCTCGGCTCATTTGGTGAACGCCATTCACTTGCCTGATGTCTGGATTGCGTGTCGTACTCATAAACCCACGTCTCGTCTCCAGTAATGATCCTTTTGATGAATGTGGGATCGGATTCAGCCTCGCAAATCATGTCTTTTGCGACGTCAACACGGTCTCTTTTTTGCATGAAATTGAGGTCTTTTGGAACCAACTTTGCTGCTACACGACGGAAACCCAAATCATTAACCACAATGTCTTGGGCGGATCCATAGGCAATGTTCAAGTCCTCCGCTATTTCTCTGATGGTTAATTTGCGGTTATTGACCAACATTTCTTTTACTTTATCAATTTTTTCACCGACTTTCGATGTCGATGGTCTGCCACTGCGTTCATCATCTTCGATTGACTCACGACCACTTCTGAACCGCTCGTGCCACTGGTAAACGACCGTTTTTTTTAGAGAATCGTTGCCGAAACACTTTTCCAACATTTCCATCGTCCGTGCGCCACTAAATCCGTTTTTTACGCAAAATTTAATACAAGTTCGTTGTTGCAAATTTAAATCCATTTCTGAAATTGTAAAAAAATCGCCAACACACACAGAGATAGATGTACTCTTGGCTACGTAACTTTTGCAAATGTCAAGTTATGACACTAAGATTTAAAGGGAATATCAACAACAGATGTACCAATTTAACAAAAAAAACAGAACTCAAATCGGAACGATGGGAGCGCCACACGGTGGTTATTCCGGGAACTTTTTGATCAAGGTAGTATTTCGAGGATGGACATTTACCTTAAAACTTGAATATTTTTAACTCGCAATTTATTGAATGCAATAGGTGCACACGCATATAATTTTTATGTTTAGTCTTCATAGCGGGCAATACAAGTGTTACTGAGCTTGGTTACCCCAAAAATCATGGGTTCAACTGCTCCAAAGGCCTCTTTGTGTCGTTACTCAATATTCCTGACCCAGTAAAGAAGATAGCACGGAAGTACTATCTTCTTAACTATCTAGTACAGAAGAAAAAGGATGTTCACGTAATTTTTAGACAACACGCAAATCTGCTGGAGTGATAGACGCTCATCACCAAAGTTAAATTTTGCTAGGCAAAATTAAAATAATTGAATGACAAAACACCATTGCTCTGAGGAGCATGTCTCAAGCGAAGCCATGTTTACACTAATTTTCCACCACATTATTGCGTTCCGTCATCGTAAGACCGGCTGTGGATCAATCCACAAAAAATATGCGTCACTGCTACGAACTATCAGGACATTGACTCGGGTGTTTCCAATCGTTGGCGCACTTCTAAGGCTTGGACTTGACTCACCTTCATACGCTCGATAATGATCTCCCAAAAATTAAGGTAAAGGAAGACGGTTTATACATTCATGACAACTTTCAAATGCGATCAACGCCACGATAAATTAACTCGAAACTCACGTAAAAAACTCAATTGTCCGTTTAGAAACATTCGAGATACATTACAGAAAATGAACCAGGCGTGTATTCTTGTAAGGATTTATGTTTATAAAGGCAATAACGAACAGAATTGGCCCCTGACCTGTGATCAAAACCTGATTTGACAAAAGTGTCCAATCAAAAAAAATCGAAAAATACGTTTAAAATGCTGATTTTCAGCAAACAATTGGAGAGTATGACCAGAATGATAATGAACCGAATCCCTTAACCATCTTGGAAACGTCAAGGGAAGGTATTTGGAAACTTCCAGAACTCAAATCGTTACTTCAATTTTTTTTAAAGCCAGTCAAATGGCAATGTGGCGGAAAAGAATGGAGAAGAAAGGATGGAGGTGGTGATCAAGCCCAGACGGGACATATCTCACCGTTGATCGCGACACGATTTCTGGATTGAGGGTGAACAGCATACGTCCCACGGACGCAGAAAAAGACTCTATTCCCAGAGATTAACTCACGTTCGACACCATTTATGATCGATCCTGAGATCCAATGAAGCGCAACCACTAAACGCCATAAAGAAGCAAGCATCGCCAACGAAGCATGAAACACCCGACGGCGGAGGCAGACTGGAAAAAGGACGCTATGGCGGGCGGACGTCGCCGAGGGAAGGTCGTTTGTAATCCCCACGGCCGGCGCTCTGCTGTGTAGACGACGGAGAGAGAGAAAAGGAGCTAAAAAGAAAGGATATCGGGGCTATTCCGTTGGCCGGGTAAAAGATCGGACCACCCCATTGGATATGGTGTCTCCATCGTAATCAATTCGATATTAAGTTCTCCATTACCACGGGCATGCAATGAAAAATGGGGAAACACTTTCAACCACGGAACAGTCGGGACTTCGGACATATAGACACCATAACACTCAGCCTTAATGTTGATGGGCGCAATTGCCCATGAAATTATACCATAGGAAATCCAAATTTCATGGGAGATCTTAGGTATAAGTTGACGAGAATTCCATGGGATATAAAATGGAAAAATCAAATGGTTATGAGCGGAAAATCGCCTTTATGAATTACAAATCTTAGGGACTAAACTTCTGACCCTTCTTTCCCATGAAATCCCTCCTTTCGCCAAGAGGAGGTGGTTTTCAATAGTCCTCCCTTTCCTTAGCGGAAGGTGGTATGGCCACCGAAAATTTGGAATACGTGTGTCATTTGTGTGCGGGGGACTTTATTACAAGATATGTATGTGTATATATATATATATATATATAATAAAAAAATACAGGAATAAGAATACATAGGAATAAGTATAACTGCATACGAGTCTCTTCCAAAAAGAGCGATGATTTATATATATATATATATATATATATATATATATATATATATATATATATATATATATATATATACACATTCAAACACGAAATCCCGCCAAACGGCGAATACATACTCATATATACAGAAACATATATAAGGAAAAGGGATAGGAACACGTATAAAGGACGAACACAATAGAGGTGGGGAAGGCGGAATCGAACGGATCACAAGACTAAAAATATTTCCTCAACCGGGACTCGAACACCGGATCTTTCCACTTGCCGGGCGTGTTTCGTGTTTGAATGTGTATTTGGCCAATGTGGCTCATCTCTTTCTTCTGGCTATGCGTGCCACGAAACGCACTGTTCTTTTCCTGTATGATGTTGTATGAATTCTAACCACTGTCCTTTCCTCTTGTGTATTGTCTATTTCTCCTTTGGTGGGTGAAACAGCCCCCTGACGCCATCTCTTGGCTAAAGAATCTGGGCGCTTGGCGACATATAAGACCCACGGATCTCAGGGTAAATTACATATCCTCGATAGCTCAAGTGGTTAAGAGCATCCGCCCGGCAAGTGGAAAGATCCGGTGTTCGAGTCCCGGTTGAGGAAATATTTTTACTCTTGTGATCCGTTCGATTCCGCCTTCCCCACCTCTATTGTGTTCGTCCTTTATACGTGTTCCTATCCCTTTTCCTTATATATGTTTCTGTATATATGAGTATATATATATATATATATATATATATATATATATATATATAAATATAATATCTTCGAAATGGAACGCTCTTCGGCGACACACAAATATATAAAAACACAGATGTAGATTTTTAGAATATAGAGACACAAAGAAAGGACACTCACAATTTGTTATTTTACGTTTCGACAGCAGGGCTGTCGTCTTCAGAAAGGCCACCCAGACGACAGCACGGCTGTCGTCTGGGTGGCCCAATCGTTCAAACCGCCCGGGCTGAACCAAGCCCACTGAATACATCAATTGGCTGCATATCCCCCCCACCCCCTTGTTCATTTCCTATTGGTCCCTTTACCTCTCCTTCCCCCACCTCTCCCCCGCACATCCTCTCCGCTCTTCCCCGAAAACGCCATTCTGAAGACGACAGCCGTGCTGTCGAAACGTAAAATAACAAATTGTGGGTGACCTTTCTTTGTGTCTCTATATTCTAAAAATCTACATCTGTGTTTTTATATATTTGTATATATATATATATATATATATATATATATATATATATATATATATATATATATACATATATATATATACATATATATATATACACATATATATATATATACATATATATATATACATATATATATATATATACATATATATATATATATACATATATATATATACATATAATGGGCTGACACAATATAACACAAATAGAATAAAATAACAACATTTAAAAGGACACTCACACGGATAGTCCTTTAGACACGGTGAGTGTCCTTTTAAATGTTGCTATTTTATTCTATTTGTGTTATATTGTGTCAGCCCATTATTGTGCCGCTGGTGTGAGTTTTTCCGTACAATCGTTATATATATATATATATATATATATATATATATATATATATATATATATATATATATATATATATATATATATATATATATATATATATATATATATATATATATATATATATATAAACACAGATGTAGATTTTTAGAATATAGAGACACAAAGAAAGGACACTCACAATAGGCTTAGAAGCCCTGAAACATTACCTCTCCCTACGATCCACACCACACACCCCATCCACAGATTTCCTCCTCGAATTGAGCCAAATCGTTCTTACCAAAAATGCTTTTCAATTCAATGACAAAATATATTTACAAATAAAAGGCACTGCAATGGGCACGCGTATGGCTCCTGCATACGCCAATCTTTTTATGGGTAAACTAGAACACGACTTTCTGCAACAACAAACCCTAAAACCACTTTTCTGGGCCCGCTATATCGATGATATTTTCCTCCTTTGGTCCCACGGACGCGAAACTTTATCCTCTTTCATTTCCTCTCTCAACTCCTCCTCCTCAGTATCATTCACTTCTTCTATATCCGACTCGAATATTACCTTCCTAGATATCGATATTCACCTCCAAAACAATACGTTTCACACTTCAGTCCACATTAAACCAACCAAAAAGCAACAATATCTTCATTTCGACAGCTGCCATCCTGCTCACACAAAGCGCTCCATCCCATTCTCACTCTCTATCCGTGGCTTCCGTCTCTGCAACAGCACCCCCTCCCAACAGAAATACTTGGACCAGCTGCATGAATCCCTCAGAAAATGTGGGTACCCTGAAAAACTGCTAAACAGTAAAATCCTCAAACCGTCTACCCAATACACTCCCCTCCCCAAACCAAACCGCCCAAAATGCCCTAATCTTATCACCACTTTCTTCCCCGGAACACACAAAATTAAACATCTAATCCGTGACCTCTTCCCAATTATCAATAACACTCAGTCCACATCACTTTTATTCCCACACTGTCCCTCTGTTTCGTTTAAACGCCCGTCGAACCTGCGAGACATCTTTAAGTCCACAAATCCAACTTCAAGCACCCCCGTCTCTTCCCCGCCCCTATCCGCACCATGCAACCGCCCACGCTGCAAATGCTGTCATCTTTTAAGACCCTCCCCCTCACTCAGTACCAACTCCCAACCACTCGCCACCTGTACCTCAAAAAATATTATATATCGCCTCTCCTGTAACTTCTGCCCTGCCTTCTACGTGGGCGAATGCAAGACCGCACTTTCCCTCCGCATGAATAACCACCGATATTCCACCAAATCTCCCACCTTTCTTAATTATCCCATCCCTACTCACACCGCTTCCCACAACCAATCTTTTGACGACTGCTTCTCTGTTTCGGCGATTGAAATCCTTCCCAAATCTGCGAGTATAATAGAGGTGAGAACCCGCGAGATGGCGCATATCTGGGTGGCCCAATCATTCAAACCGCCCGGGCTGAACCAAGCCCACTGAATGCATCAATTGGCTGCCTACATATCCCCCCACCCCCTTGTTCATTTCCTATTGGTCCCTTTACCTCTCCTTCCCCCACCTCTCCCCCGCACATCCTCTCCGCTCTTCCCCGAGAACGCCATTCTGAAGACGACAGCCGTGCTGTCGAAACGTAAAATAACAAATTGTGAGTGTCCTTTCTTTGTGTCTCTATATTCTAAAAATCTACATCTGTGTTTTTACATATTTGTGTGTCGCCGAAGAGCGTTCCATTTCGAAGATATTTTATAAATATATTATACAAGGTCCGTACAAAAG
Source organism: Hetaerina americana (assembly GCF_022747635.1). NCBI lineage: Eukaryota > Metazoa > Arthropoda > Insecta > Odonata > Calopterygidae > Hetaerina > Hetaerina americana. The sequence goes on along the minus strand of NW_027286985.1, from coordinate 33,913,688 downwards.
GTATCGGGACTGGTTCCAAAAATCAAATTTTATTGCAGTTATCATAACAATTACTTAATAATCTTCAGAATACATTCCTCCTGCATCAATACACTTAAATCGGCGCGTCTACCACTCGTCAAAAGCCCGCTGGAAGTCGGTTTCCGGAATACCGTTCAGAGCCTTTGTCGTCGCCGCTTGAACCGCCTCGATTGAGCCGAACCGATATCCTTTGAGTTCCCTTTTTATTCGCGGAAAAGGGAAAAAGTCAGATGGAGCCAGGTCGGGGTTGTAGGGGGGGGATGAGGCGACGTTGCCACGGTGTATTTTGTCAGCAGCGAAATTTCCACCCGCGACAGTTTGTGTTCCCCACTCAAGACTTTCGCCACCAGCTTAGCGCACACTTTCCTCATTGCAAGATCCTCGGTTACAATGGTGTGGACAGTATCGACTGAATGGCCGGTCTCCTCACTGATAAGGCCGATGGTTAAACGCCTGTCAAGAGACCAAAACGTTTTTCACTTAGGCCACCTGAGCATCGGTTCGAGCGGTCGTCGGGCGTCCGACGCGGTGCTAGTCTTCGACGAGCTCCCGGCCATCCTTTAACATTTTGTACCACTCAAAAACTCTTGTGCGGGTTAAGGCATCATCCCCATAAGCCCGTTTAATGAATTAAAGTGTCTCCGACGCGGATTACCCGAGTTTAACGCAAAACTTCACAGCGTAGCGTTGCTCGAAGGTGCGCTCCATGCTGGCGCGACGACACCACAAACAATCACACGTCACAAAAATCCACCTACTGTCTCAACGCACGCCCGGAAGCGACTGAACTAAAGTGCGCCTGAGTGATGGGGGACCTGCCCCACTGCCGAGCCAATCGGTCGGATCCCCATCCACCGCTCCGTTGAGGTTACAGCGAACCAGTCCCGATACCTTTTGTACGGACCCTGCATATATAACATTTCTTAAACACTATAAATAATATTTAAGATGCAATAAAGAAGTATACAGGGTTCGTCCGGAAAATAAGTGTACTGACTACTGATTTTTTTCCCGCCGCTCCAGGCGCGCCCAGCACCGCTCTGACGGGCTGCGATTGGAGGGGGTATGTTGGCAAGCGACGCTGAAAAAGGCAGTCGGCTCTGAGCTGTGGTGTAGTGAGGAGCTCTGTTAACGCGAACCTCCACGCTCGACCCACGTCACGGAACGCGATGCCGAAGTTTTTGGAGCAGCGTTATTCCATCAAATTTGCGGTAAAGCTCGGGAAATCGTCTACCGAAACTGTCGGTATGATTAACCAGGCTTACGGGGAGTCAGCCATGTCCAGAAACACGATCTTTCGGTGGCACAAGATGATCGTGGAGGGCAGAGAAGAGGTCGACGACGAGTCTTCGAGAGGTTCCCGATGATGCCTTCGCGGGAGCGTTCCAGGAATGGGAACGCCGCTGGAACAAGTGTATCGACTCACAAGGGTCCTATTTTGAGGAATATTAGCTTAAGATATGTAAAAGTGTAATACATTTTTTTTCCTGAGCTCAGTACACTTATTTTCCGGACGAACCCTGTATGCTGCTGTGAAGGAACACTAACGAAATAATTCGAGAAAATTGAAAGGTGCTTTGATAAGATAGAAACGGTGGCCGTGAGCAAGTACAGTTTACGGGTGCTATTGCAGCACGCTTAAGGGCAGCGGAAATCCACGAGCATTTTAGCTCACAGAGGCAGTATTCACGTGTTCGGGTACCTCAGGGGAGCGAAGTTATGCAAGCACCCCGCAGTCTCTGAGGCAACGTCCTCGAAAAAAGGCTACGAATCCGCTCGCTGGGTCAAGCGATCAAATTTCCACTCAAATTATTTGCAAGTGAATTCTCTCGAAACGCACACACGACCTCAAGGGCAGCACTGTTGCGCTGTCGCCATTTGTGGCGCATAAAGGGACACACCTTCCGGCGTCTTTCGTCACACCAACTGCCACGCGACGAGTAACGCTGCCGCCATTTCCCTCCCCATTCCTGGACATCCTGGAAGGAAGGGTCCGAGTGAGGAGAGTGGTTCCTTGAAACTCGAGGAGCGGAGGAGGGTCAGAGGGCCCGTCGTCGTCCCCTTTCCATCCACATTTTTGGGAATAACCACTCAATGTTGGAAGGGCACGCGCCCACTCGGGACGCCCACGGTCGGGACATCTGCCGCCGCAGATTCTACAAAAAAAAGAAAAGGCGAAGAAGAGCCCGAGAAAGATCCCACAAGGCAGACATTCCGGGAGCGAGCGACAGACAGCGAGGGATTCGAAAATTGCGATGATTCGTCTTATTTACGTCTCGTGCTAGGAAAACCGCCCTTTAGAGTAATCGGTCGGAACAGCTGCTAGTTCTTCCCATAGTGTTTCTATTTGTGAACCTTATCTGGAAAGAAATAAGAACCCAGGAGCAGTGAATGGTAATACGCTAAAGCGGCCTAAAACTGGTAAACATCATAGTCATATTGAAACTAAGTATCCAAAATTAGAAATTTTAAATGAAAAAGGAAATATTTAAGGAATACTGGGTCAGCGGCGGTGACTACGTTGGAATTTAGGGTTTATTTTTGACACGCAAAACTTCATGTCTAAAATCACGGTCATATACACGTACGTGTAAACTGCACAATAACTGCTACATCATCAACCTCAAATACGTTGTCTAAGAGGCGAGGTTTCCCATATTTAATCTTTTTCTAATACTGCTGCCTTGACAATTAAAAATATTTTCAGAGTTGCATAAAATGTATAGAATCATAAATTATCCGGGATAAAAAGTGTCTACGCTGTTGTTTGTTTTTTTTTTGGTCCACAAACGATCTTTGTTCGATTTCGTCATGGGTGCAAAATCTTTCAATTACCTACATGATTCCTTTGAACAATCGAATTTCTCGCGAAGAATGTGGACAACCGATTATATTAATCGAGTACAGTGATGATTAAGTGCATGACCAATTGAAGTTTGGAGGTAAAGAGCGCCAACATCAAACACTAACATCAAACACCCAGATTTTGCCTTAATGCCGCATGATATTAGATATCATGCGCGGGCGACGAAAACAATACCCGAAAGATGCCAATTCGAATCCTTGAAACAGGGATTAGCATCCGCCGATATGACATAGTGCTTATCGAGGCATAATATTTCCACAAAGTTAGTAGAAAACTTAAATCAAAATTAAACCCATAACATGAATCGGACATATGTTCCACGGAATTACGAATGATGAACTTCTCCATAGTGCAGGACACACACACGGACTTGTAACACGCTTTCATGTTTTTTATGCAACTAATTTCCGCCCATTCTATTATTTTGAAAAAAAATTGCAAATAGTCAAATATAGTTTTGATAAAAATATTAGTTGGGGGAAACTTCTCACCATTTTCCGACGATTGTGACGCAAGCTATTTTGTCCGAAACACCGAAAGGTTCATTACAAAAAACCCACGGTTATCAACCCAAAGTTGGTATGACGGTGAGGGTAGCACTTTTAAGGTCAACTACAGGCGAAAGTCTCACATCAGGGTAAGGTAAATCAAACAGCTGACTGTACCCAGAGTCAAAATCCGGAATCGAACCGAAGCCTTACAGTCAGTAGCCCAGATCTCTAGTTTAATTAACTACCTCGCCGAATAATTGAAAATGTCTAACATAATTGATTAAAACATAAAAATGAAATTACTATGATGTTTTCGGCTAAACGTTTTACAAATGAGAAAAATTGCTTATATCCAGCTCTGGAAACGTCGTCTTTATCCGAAATCTCATTCTCTGTTGTGCTAATGTTTTTTTTCGCGTATATCCGCCGTCCGTACAGGGCTCGGCTCACGAGGTATTGGCGGTGACCTCACCGCAGAGAACGCCATCATCACCGATACCAACAACGAAGGATGACGCCGAAACAGCAACCGTTGTCCCCGTGGCGACGGGAAAGACGGAGACTGACCTTTCTCGCCCACGTCGTGATTTTTTTTTAATTACTCAACTCTGGAATGGACCAGGTGAGGTACCTAGAGAAATCACCGATTCTGCTCATACTTCAATGTCGCGGTGCGAATGGGATGAGCTAAAGGAGAGGCGAAATCGGGGGTGGTCTCGAGGGGGAGGGAATTGGAAGAAGAGAAAGGAATAGCGTGAAGATGAAGAAGAGGTTTGCGAAATCCCCCCATTCCCACTCCCCATCGATGACGATACCAACATAGACGCCAATAGTCCGGATTTCGAAATGTTCGCGCCCACAATTTCTCTCGGCTTGAGATCTCACGTCCTTAATACGTGCCCTGACGCCTAATATCATTTCTCTACGTTTTCGAATGAGCATCGCCCTTAGGCGTCTAGACAACATTGAAAATTGGCCATCTTTCTTTAATATGGGGAAGTCACTTATGTTTAAACATATTGTACGATAGATTTAACATTTTAACTTTCCACGAAAGGATCCTCGGCATTGTTCGGCCAACCCCAACTATGTTATTAATTCTGTCGAAAGAATTCTGGATCACACCCCTTTGAATTCCTCGTCAAACGCCTAGTTTTTGAATGTGGAAGCTCATTTACCTAAAATCCGGAGGGTTAAGACGTTCTTATAAATATTAGCTTATTCATTTGGTAGTCTATCGTTTAAGATTAAGTTCTGGACGGGAACTAACTGATAACCGCTATATTTTTTAGCCTGCCTAACAAGACACAACTTGACATCCTCCACTGTAAAGAAATACTTCTTCAATTTTGTATACTTTCTACCTCCCTTCATTCTGTCCAATATGCCTCTCCTTTTCCTTCCCCTACCTCGCCTGTCTAACATTCTCCCTCTCTCACAGTCTTCAAAATTCTATCGCCGATCAAAACGCTCTGCATCCATCTTTCCTGTCTCCTTTGGATTTCCTCCAACAATCTCTCCCACCACCGTTGCCAACACTTCCTCGATTGATTTCCTTTCTGTCCATTTCACTTTTTCCATCGATTCCATACCCACATCTCAAAAGCCTCCAAATCCGCGCCTATTATTTTGTTTTAACGACCAATATATCTGAACCATATAAGAAAACGCACCAAACAAAGGTTTTCGCTGGTCTTTTCTTAACATTCTTACTCCACGTCTACAAGGCACATATAATATCACAATGCACAAGTATGCCAGCAGTTCCCTCCACCTTGTAAAAGGTTATAAGCAGAGCGAAGGTTAAATTACATAAGCGAAGGTTATGGTTAAGGTTATATGTACATAAGCGAAGGTTAAATTACAGATTGCAGCTCTTGCATAAATTGGAGGGAGGTCTCTTTAGCAGTGATGTTGAAAATGTACTATTACCCCCATCGTACTACGGTAGCAGATATCATGCTAAAACAACTAGAGGGATTAAGTGTAGAACAGATAGATTTAAGGTGCCATTTTTTCAAGAACGATAAGGGATCATAATAACATTTTCCGAGCGCGGTAGGGTCATGTTCGGGTAAAATTATTGTACGGTGTATTCACCCCCTTCCAAACACCCTGGCGGTGGCTTTCAGGGTATGTATAAATAAATAAAGCTTCTTTGATAAGATTAATTCTTTTCGCTGAGGTCGTCTAAAACATGTCTTTGGTAGGAACCTGTTATTTTTACCCTCAAAGTTTAACGTTTAACGCTGCCTTACTTTTTTATCGTAAACTGAAACGCCTTTGACTTGTTTACATTGATTCTCTTCCCATGTCCATCTCCTTGTTTCGTAACGCGCTCAGCAGACTCGGTTTCCTAGTTATCAAAAGTTTGATCATCCGCGATACTAAGTGATTTTACACATTTTTCACCGGCTTTCATTCTTATCGCCAGTTGTTTCCATGCCACCTTTACAATTTCTACATTGAATGTCATATAAAATATTAAAATTGTGATTTTCTACAACAATTTACTCCGTATAACGCAGTTGACGATTTATAGTTAATTATTATTAATAGGAAGCGGTGGGGTAGGTTTAGCACACGAGGGTTCTGGGTTCGTATACAGACTGGGACCTTCGAGCAACTGCAGAGAAACATCCAAGAGGTGCGATTTTGTTGTTGTTAGTAAATCGTGGGAAACCTAGTGGTGTGGGGAAAGGAATTGGCCTCCATACCATTGAAAGTGTGATTGCACATGTCTTCAAACTTACCTCGGGGCGAGGTGTATCCTCACCTATTAAAATCACAGCGCTGGCTAATTCTTAAGAAAAAATGATTCGAGCAACCAGCAACAGAATAGTTACCCTCCTTCAAGTGGATGGAGATTCGCTTGGAGGGCCAACATTAATACTAGAATTGGATTGCAGATATCCAGACTGGCGTGATGCAAGTTTTGATAATTTTGTAGACCAGATGGGGGAATTTACTATTAAGTTTACAATGAAGGGAGGGAAAAAGAACACGCTGCCGATTCCTTAGAGAAGAGTTAAGTAAGAGTTAGGTCAATTTTATTTATAACTTGCGCACAAAATCGCTGATGAAGTGCCTCACACTTTACCATTTACGTCCGCGCTATTTTGATGGCCGATGATGACAAATTACTACGTGCCTAACGCGATGAAAGTCAAACGACGCTTACTCGAGGAAAACAATCGCAATGGCCGCGGTTGGTGACGCTCAGCACGAGAGCATCTTCTAATGGGGGGGGGGTGCAAACTTCGAGATAGCCGTAATGACTCGACCGTCGTATATAGTATGATTTGATCGACATCAAAATGCAGACAGACACCCAAGGGGGAGACTGACAGGGGTCATTCTACTACGGCCCCGTAGAATCCCCCGCCCAGCACCCTTCCCCTTCCCCGCTAATCGATGAGCCAAGGGGATGGGGGAGGAAGGATGACGAGGCGAGCTAACACAATCACAGGCAATGAAGCACGCCCTCACTGACACTACGCCGCAAGAGTGTGTGTGTTTGTGTGAGTGTCAGCGGCGGGTGGAGAAGGGGAAGAGGAGAGGGACGGACCATAACGGATGAAGAAACGGGTTGGCATAGGGCGAGCGATAGGAGAGAGACAGAGAGAGGGAGAGAGAGAAATTGAGGCGCGAAAGAGAGAGATGAATCCTTTCTCACTCCCGACGCTAGTCACGGGATTCGCCGCGAGATGGCTCTCGAGTGGGCTTCCCTTTGAAACTTTCCCAAGGCTGTTGACTGATAATTTAATTTCTACGCAGGTGAGAAATAATTCGGAAAACTCGGAAAAGAGGAGAGAGAAAGAGAGAGATATGATGGTTCACGACTTTATACTGGCGAAAGCTGGCGGGCAAGCTTTGTCATCTATTTTTCCATGGATAAAATATGAAATTCCACTCAATTTTCAGATTCTTACAATAACGTCACTAATTTTTATGAAAAATGAAAAGTGAACTGCTTGATTCTGGATCATTTGCATGCGTGCGCTGTGTTTCCGAGCTTTTTCCATAAATGTTCGGTAAATTTTATACCAAGCCATTTTATTGTTTTTGTCCCATTCCATTCATTTATTTACGAGGTCTTTTCAAAGAGTGAAAAATGATAATGTACTGAGTGTAACCAGATGAAGAAAGCTTGATAATGAAAAATATGGTTTCTTAATAATACGCAGGAAAAAGATAGACGACTAGTATCCCCTAATCCAGTGCTCTTTTCTTTCGGGCACTTCATTCCCAAACGTTAGAGCAGATTTCGACAGTTTTTACCTGTATTACTGGGTGACTGGGACCATATACGTAAGGACTAGGAAACTATCTCCTCAATATGCTAGTTTTTAAGTTAAGGTGGAATAATCTTTTCCAGAGGGATTCTGGAGCTGAATAATAACTTATTTAATGCATAAAAATAATATTCTTTTCATGCATTGCCTTCATACGCGAAGCTATACTGTTACGGCTATCACATTCACAAAACAATCTGGCGCATTTCATTTTATGGTATTCAATATGAAATATTCTCCGCATGGACTACAACCTTAGCGTAGTGGAAGGGCTTTTGCGTTCTGATGACCCCTAGAGCTTTGCTGGAAGTAGTAATACGAGTAATAATTGCTCCCAGTATGGTCACCAACTCATGGGTCGAAGGGTAGGAGCCAGAGAAAGGTAATCCGCGCAGCGTCTATTTCTCAGTGAGGCGACTGAAAAGGCGTCTGACGCCAGTGGTGTGGCCATTGAGTGATGGCGTCACATTAAAAACACTATTGAGGAAGGCAACAGGAAACCACTTCAATTATTAACCCCATGACTTTATAACGGAAACACAGTTTCATTTGTGACCATAAAAAACCTACCACAGACGGTGGACTACTAAATAATATCCCTTTGCAGCACCAAAGTGACTCGTGAAAAAAAAATCACCAGAATTTGTTTCTTTCGTACAGCTGGTTCATTCAGGTGTAACCTCAATGAGGACAGCAAAATATGAACACTTCATTCAACATGCACGCTAAAATATGACAAACAGCAATCTCCTCGTCTGGGTCCATTTTTGAGTTTTCCTTCAATTATTATCGACTTTCCACTCGAGACTTATCTCCTGCATAATTAAATGAGTTTCTACTACCAGGGTATAGAGGAATAATATATTTCTTTTCATTACCACTAATACTAAGAAATAGGTTGTCTCACCACTAATTAGAATTCCTTACTGCCATTATTACTACTAATTAAAATGAGTTATAATTATCAATAGTTTGAACGCAACTTGAAAAGTTGCCGTCCGGCTACCCGATAAAATTTGTACGACGAAATTCATGTTTGTCACATATTTTTTTCCGCTTTTCCCAATTTTCAACAAAATATTTTGAATGCCAGTTTGCCTAAGGAAAAAGTTCTATTCAACTTTCGTGGTCGACAGACGAGGTGGATTCAAGGACTTGAGAGATGCCGTGTCGTCAAGTTCCGACTGTGACTGCATAATTCTTCCCGAACACAATCGAACCAGACATAAAAGGAGGTATTAAAGAGACTCAGCGGATCCAATCGATCATCGACAATCTCAGATTCCCTCGATCGCCCAACCCATATTTCCGAGGGGGAACTCGGCCGGCATCCTTCCACGATGGAGTGAAGATGATGATTCATTGTACTAGGCGGCCAGGGTGCCGAGGGCCCACACCGGTCCTGCCGAGCGGCACCCTTAAATCAATCGCAAAGGATCCCGAAGCGTGGCAAATGAGACGAATCTGACGTCGAATTAGACCGCCCTTACCCCCCGAACTCTGTACCACGTCATCTACCCCTTCGGGTTTCATGGAGACTACCTCCTACGGTGCCAACTGGTTGGATTTTCCGAGCTGACGACGGAATGGGGTTAAAAAAAGCCCCCAATACCACAGTAGGAATTACCACCAACGAGGCGTTGAAGATTTAGTGGAGACTGAATGCTCTTGGTGGGTGTTAATTACCACGGAAGACGCCACTTCTGAATCCCAACGCCGGAAGTAGTGCCATATCACATCGAGAGCCCCCACTTTGTTCAATTTGATGACGCAAGGGAGTGAATGATTTATTTTTTTCCCGATAGAGGCGACTAGGATTACAAATGGCCATTGATAAACTAAAGTTTGATTTTTTTCGGTGGGTCCACAATTGGAACTCTTAAGTGGAGTAACAAATTAGTTATCGAACACTGTATCCGCGAGAACGACGCTATGTCAACGTTGAAAGGATGTAATAATGTTTAGCAACAGAAATGCAAACGCAGTCTATGAAATCAATCATACGATATTAATTGGTAATGGAGATATGAGGTAATAATGCTGTAAGACTAAGTGGGTGCTCAGGGAAATTGTGGGTGTTCACATAAACATAAACAAGGGTGTTCACATACACATAAACAAGGGTGTTCACATAAATTAACTAGTTACATATCTGACTGCGTGTTCGACCATTTTCCTCTTATCAAATTATCACTAACAAATCTAATTTCATCAAGTGAATATTAATCTAATCATCATATATTTACTGGTCGAGGCACCACACATAAAGAACAAAATACTTCAATCCCTGAAAAGTATAGTTTAATTGTCGCCAAAAGTGTCATGAATTAGGTAACTATCCTTCGAGGCATTGTAGCCATTAAAGGTAAGGTTTTTTGGACGTCCTCTAACGACTATTTACACCTACGTTTCACTAGGACCTCCTTTGATCAATAATTCGATTTCCTACTATCTTAATCAATTACGAAAGAACCGAAAATACACGAATTATTACGGAAGGATCGAAAGATAGCACATAGAGCACTGTTGAGCACTTTGTCGAGACTCTAATCATCAGATTCATCAAAATCTGTCGTCAACTCTTCAAAATCAACTTAGGTAAACGACGTTTGTAAACTTTAAGAGGGACTAAAAGGTAAATTTTGAGGGCGGGGTACGAAATAAAAGGGCACCTGGCCGCCACATTCATGCAAGACTGGCCTTTTCATTTTCGGAGATAGTGACCGGGACGGTAAATATCCGTCGCACAACGTCGTTCAACCCTCGTTTTAGTCTTTCCCTTAAGCGTCCAAAAATCACGGAGTTAGTCGAGACGAACGTGATAGCGAGGGGGGGAGGCGAGGGAGAGTGCGCGTGAACGTGACAGGGGTTAGAGGGGGTGCGCGAACGTGTCGATGGGATTGCGAGACGAGTGAAGGGGAAGGGACGCCGGAGCACCCGAAGGGACTTTGAACACTCACTCCCCCTCCCTCTCACTTGTTAGTCACCCACCCGTTCCTCAAGTGTCAGACGCCGGCGCCGGGAGAGCGGTCATACTCGCGAGCGGCCTCGTAAAGAGATTTATTTACGCTGAATGGGAGGGGACGAAGCTTGAATGTGAAACGGAGGGCCGGTGCGATGCTCGGAGAATCACCACTGCCTTTGGATGACGAGCCAGGAGTCGATGCATCGATACTGAGATCCTAAGAATCATCGTGGTGAGAAAAGTGGTATGAGAAGAGGAGTATTATCGGACTTGACAGCTAAAAGAGGACTAGCGACTCGGTGAATCGATGATAACCGATGTCGAACAGTCAATTCCACATCGACGAAGACTTAATCGTAGCACAGTACAGAAATGTTATTCTTAGAGCCTATTTACTTCAACGTCCCTTGATTGAGAAAGGATAGCGAGGAGATGCAAAGCTGTTCAAAGAACCTCGAAAAATGCCACAACTATTACTTTATCGGAGTCACCGAATTGCGAGAATTTCACAGGGTGAAAAATATTTCGCCTTGACCGAGATTCGAACTCGGAACCATCGATAAGCTGCTGAATGCCTCGGCCATTTAGAAATTCACACTTACAAAGGCCGCCGCGGTGCCGTGACTGGTGAAGGCACTCGTCCGGATTTTGATTTCGGGTCCGAATTCGAGTCACGATCAAGGCAAATCATTTTTTTCTGTGAAATTACCACAATTTGATGGAAAGCTATGCATACGTGAACCTATACGCTGTGGTCAGCTCGAGAGACTTATTCCGAGTTTTCCCGGCATGCAAAGAACTGAGAACTCACCGGAAATCGGCAAACTTTTCACAATTTCACTTAAGGCTGAAATGTCACTAACCTGAAAATAGAAATAACAGAATAAGTACGGGAAAACACGCACCAAAGACACACATAACATCGCAAAATAATAGTAACGCCAATTCCACAATAGCCTTTGTTAAACAATTATTGAAATTTACCAAAGGAACTGGGTTTTCTCAAAGCGCCTCTTATTACCATATATCGACCGTGTAGTAACGCATTCAAGGTTAGGGAGGAGTTCTTTTCCTAAAACCGCCTGGATAAGTCGGACACCTACTCAAAAAACTTTACTTGGACCCGATTGGTATCATTCGAAATCCTTCATCCTGTCATTGGATGAAAGACTTCTTTTATTTGAATAAGACTTTCTTCGTACAGAGCAGAGTTCAAATTAAAGTGCAAAAAGCCACATCTCGTTTACTTTTAAGAATTTTTAAATCTTAAAATGCTAAATAACGGTTTATATCTACGATTGCATCATTGAAACGTCTCGTTCGCTGGTTACAAAAATCGAATAAAAAATGAAAGAGCAGCCAACATTTTTCAGATCGTTTTGCATAATTGAATTAAGTGGCCATCTAAAATTGTTTTTAAATTCACTATTCTGAATAAAAAAGAGGTGAAATTTACTCCATAAAAAGTTATCCGAAAACTTCCTAATTCGCACATTTCAACAAACATATACATAGGTCCAATTAATCTTTCGGATTTAAACCTAGGGCTTCGCGAGCATAGTCCATCCACTCGCGAGAGCTCTATCCATTAAAGTCAAGTTTTCACTCCTCGTGCAACCTTAATAAATAAATAATTCCGTGAAATGAGCACGTGAGCACGAGGATGAAACGTGAAAGTTGCCCCTAATCCTTATTTACGATCCGACGCGTTATGGAGAGTGACAAAACGAACTAACATTGATTCATCCCTTCATATATCATAAAGGATTCAAAATCTCCATCATTGTGCGAATTATTTTTTATCAATTTTACTTTGCATTCTACGTAACCTCCTAAAATTATGCCTTCTTTTTTACACAAGAATAATATTTCAGGGTTACTACTTATTGTATTTCTTAAAATTCCCCGATTTCACAGGCTTTTCAGGCTCAAAATTAAAATTTTTTCCAGATTAAAATTTCATTGAGGAGGCCCAGAAAGTTCAGAGATCTTTCTCCCGCACTCCAATTCGCTCAATTGCGCGTGGGAAAGGTTCATCGATGTTCATAGAAGTAGATTCAGCGACAACTCAATCACCCATTATCCTTTCGTCCTATCTTTCCTTTATAGTACCTCGTTTCAGAGATACTTAAAAAATATCACCACATAGGTGTATACCAATGGTAGTTATTTTATGAAATCGTTAACCAAACAACGATCGGGGATTTTTTGAGGAGATTCCTCAGTTTAAAGGCATACATGTTAATGGTTCACGGATTCACGGATTTTTCCTGCTTTCCGCGGGAATACCTACTTTATTTCACTGATCTTTTTCGTAGGCTACAAGTTTTACAGTCCAGCAACGTGTTAAATACGTGTACCTGCCATGACAAAAGAAACCCCGTGGTTGTGTGCCGCTCCCTCATTATGAAAAAGTGATGCCAGACCTTGTTCCTCGGCATTGTAAGGCTTTTATTTTAAATCCAAGGCTCGAGTGGGGGGATAAAATTCATTCAGGGCATGAGTTTTCGAGACCTAACCGCCTGTTTAGTTGCGTGTAGCCCATGCCACCTCCGTTCGAAAAATGCATTCAACGCCGCGGACAAAAAATATATCAGAGATCGGTTTAGCCCCACCACCCAGTGAGCGCGAGAATGGGGCCTGCGGACCCAGGAGGGAACGGCAACCGGGGCCTCCGCCGACCGCTGTCATAACAACCGCCGTCCGTGAATCACGCATCCACACCCAATCGCCCCCTTCCCTCCTCCCTTCCCCCACCGCCTCTCTCCTTTCAACACACCCTTTCCTTCCAGCTTCACTCATATCTTTCGAGTATCTCTTTTCTTTTCAATGGTGGTAGGGATGGAATAAAAGGTTCGCCTTTCGGGTAGGGGGGAGGTGGGAGGGAGGGGAGGCGAAAGAAAATGGAATTGTTATCGAAGGCGGTGGGGGAGGGCGTGCCGACTGACCTCCACGTGTGCAAGGCGTAGTGCGAGCACGACATTGGGGGCGACCTCTCTCCTCCCCGGGATCTTTTGAACTTATGCCATTTTTGCCGCCGCAGAGATAATCTAGGGAGGCGGGAGTCGAAGGTGGGTGAGCGGAGATGTTATCAATGGAGGGTGGAGTGGGAAAGGCTATAGAGAAAGGGGTAGAGTATGGAGGGAGGCACGGTATTGCTCCATATAACCGACCGGTCGGGAGAGTATAAAACGCTTATCGGGTTGGGAATTGGAGAATAAAGTTGGGGGGGGGACCGCAATATTCAATGCCTTTCCTCATTAAGTATATTCTTGGAAACAGGTACATTCTAAACCCTAATCGTGATGAGATAATGACTCATAAGGAATACCCACGTGTGAAGTCGACATTTTCATTTTCAGAAAACGCGAAAAGCTTTCGGGAGAAAACTGCAGCATATGCCTAGATTCTCGTCCACACGGCCACAACAAAAGAAGTACCGCCCCACTTTTCAATGAAATTACTTAATTTATTGAGCCGTCTCAGAAGGTGGTCAAGGTTTTGAAATAAAAAGTGCAATTTGGTGAGCTGCAAGTTGGCCGATGACTATGGGAGATTACTCCATCCATAGAATACGGGCGAGAAGTTACATAGGACTTCACATTTAACATGTGGTGCATAAAAATCCATAATAAGATATTTAATATCTAGAATGCGAGAAATATATTTGTTTTATCCCTTACTTTGGAGTATGAATTTAATAAATATGGCTGCTTTAGTAATCAATAATTCTAAAATTGCGACCCTTTAATTAATCCAAATGCTTACCTAATCGTAAAGGCATGCTTTGCACTGTTCCTAAAACTATTAAATATCGCCATAGTCATCTGAAACAATTTCGAACAAAGACATTCCCTTGGGATCATCGTTAATTCTCTCTCCATCCCATAATATTTTCACCTCTCTTTTCTATTCTTTTATTTACTCCTCCATTTGCCAAATGTTTTACCTTCCAAGAGAACCCTCAACGCCCCGCTATGACTCAATATCTCCATGATTCACTTTCCCATCTTCCTAAAATTTTTCCCGGTAATTTAGTTCCCTAACCACACCTAACGCCGTTTGTTCTCATTTCGATCGACTTTACTTTCTCCATTCTTCTCTTAACCCACATTTCAAAAGTCTCCAATCCATGCTGATTCTATATTTTTAGAGAGGAAACTTTACCATTAAGCACCATGCCCTGTAATAAAGTATCCCTGAAAATTATTGGAAAGGAAGGAAGCATATTGAAAAGTGCAAGAAAAGGGAAATAAAGATGGATAGGGTGTCTCTTAAAGAGAGACTGCATTTGGGAAATATTCACTGAAGGAAAGGTAAATGGGACAGAGGAAGACAGAAATTTGACGTAATGACCGATATAAAGATAGGAAGAGCTATATACAGGCGAATTTGACGAGGAAAGCACAAGACAGAAATGCCTGGAGGCAACTACGATTCTACTGAGTCCTCTACTAGGACAGATAAACAACGATCTATTGTATGATGGATATTCCTTTTCCTTAGATATTTACTTACAGAGCCAATCATCCATTCGCAAGGCATCCATTCGCTCCGTGCCATATCGGCTTGTTTCACAACCACAAACATTAGCGCAATACTTTCATAGTAGTACATTTCCTGTCCAAATATCCGCGCAAACATGCAGATTACTCGGATAGTTCGAATTTTTGTTCTCTTTCAATATATAATTCGATACCCCTACTTTAAACCGATACCCAAGTGAAACGAGAGGAGGAAAAATAAGCGCTCGTTTTATTGTATGCCTATTCTCTTAACCGGTGGACAGCTGTGCACGAGAAAGAAAATATTCCATAAGTCAGTGGTTGCAAGCGCGAATCACTAACCTAGGAAAAGTAGGCGATTTTCGTACAGGACCCATTTTCAGAACTGATTTATAATTATATTTTACACTATTGCACACCACTGCCATGAGACATCACGTTGTGACGATGCCAGAAAAAAAGAATGCATTCATCATTCAAAAATAAGAGCCGAACTATTAAAACGAAGTTAACCGATTAGATAATGTTTACTCGCGGGAGAATACCAAAACTAAGAGATTCACCAATATTTCTACGCTTTCCTCTATGTACAGGGTTTGTCCGGAAAATAAGTGTACTGAGCTCAGGAAAAAAAATTTATTACACTTTTACATATCTTAAGCTAATATTCCTCAAAATAGGACCCTTGTGAGTCGATACACTTGTTCCAGCGGCGTTCCCATTCCTGGAACGCTCCCGCGAAGGCATCATCGGGAACCTCTCGAAGACTCGTCGTCGACCTCTTCTCTGCCCTCCACGATCATCTTGTGCCACCGAAAGATCATGTTTCTGGACATGGCTGACTCCCCGTAAGCCTGGTTAATCATACCGACAGTTTCGGTAGACGATTTCCCGAGCTTTACCGCAAATTTGATGGAATAACGCTGCTCCAAAAACTTCGGCATCGCGTTCCGTGACGTGGGTCGAGCGTGGAGGTTCGCGTTAACAGAGCTCCTCACTACACCACAGCTCAGAGCCGACTGCCTTTTTCAGCGTCGCTTGCCAACATAACCCCCTCCAATCGCAGCCCGTCAGAGCGGTGCGCGCCTGGAGCGGCGGGAAAAAATCAGTACACTTATTTTCCGGACGAACCCTGTATTCGTGCAAGAACAATCGCTAAATGATTAGTTTCCCGCGACCAGTTCCGTGTTTTACGTTATCTTAACATTTTCACCCGCGAATGCAGTTTCTACAAACGGACTTAGCACGAAGAGCGCAATGAGCATCAAGCATCTAGTAACGCCGAGCTAAGGGGGACTCAAGCCCTATAACAGCGACAATTTAAAAAAAACAAGTGACTTGATTTTCGCCGGTAAATTGCATTTTATTTTTGTCGAGCGAAAATAAGTGAGAGAGACGTGCTGACTGTCAGACTGAGGAACAAAGGGACACGCGATCAGCCGTAACCAAAGGCTGTAAAGACGGGACGCGACGCATCAGAGCGGATAATCAAAATCTCGACAAAATCCTGCCATTGTTGTTGGCGGGGAGAAGCGTTTCCCTGCAGCTTGAGCACGGAGCAGTCGCCCGGCCTACTCCATTGTCGACCTCGACAATGGAGGAGCCGAAACTCTTTTTGCCGCTTCACAATATCGAAGCTCGTGTTTGGCAGAACTTATCCCCCTTCAGCCTTCCCACCCTCCTCCTCTCCCACCCCCTAACGAATCTCACATCCGTCACGGCAGTCACCTGCGAGATCCAACCCGATTACAAGGGCGCTCACACACACCTAGGATCAAGCATAGCCACTACCCCTGACGAACCTTCCCCACCAGCAAGAACGCTGTAGCCGGGGGCAGAAACGATAGTGGATTTGCCGGTACAACTACCCTGAGTTTCTACCCAAATAACCTAGCCATATTATCTTCTCCTTCTTCATCGAATTCCCGAAGGTTAACATTCCCTCAAACGCTTCAGGGTAGCTCCTTCGCAAGACGAAATAAAAGCAGTGACATATGGAGCAGACGACGCCCATCGGTCGAATACCTGATGCATACTCGTAGTTATAAAATTGGACGTAGGATAGGCTAGATATGTGAGTTCGCTTTGGAATGGACACGATATAAACAAGTACTTTTTCAGTCAAAATTTAATCAGTGGGTAAGGCGCTTGGTTACCGAGTGGAGGAGGGCCTGGGTGACGCATCTGGGCATCTACAGCTCCACCAAAGCCGAGTGATTTTTCGGGCTACAGGTTTTACTGGAAGACCTCAGGCGGCACACAGAGTAAGAAACCGACCCTCCTACCTTGATATAAGAATTTCACACGCCGTTGGGTTTAATATTGGGTGACCTCTACTCTCACCTGTCAAACCAATTTTCAGGTTGACTACTCGTACTACGATCATACATTTAATCTTACGAATGAATTCTGATGAAAACTGTGGGCAATACACTAAGAACGCAGGCGAGCGAGTGACAGCAAAAAGGAATGAGTCGTGCAATGTGGGAAATGTGGGTGTAAGGGTATTTCTTGATCGATTACCCATTAATCTTATAGAAAATGTGGGATTTGTGAAAGGTGCTAAATGAGCTTAGGAATCGGCACACCCTGATAAATTTATCCCAACTTTATTTACGATAAGTATCAAAAGCATTTTTTTTCTAAAAAATGAAGACGATAGTATGAAGAAAAATACCATATATAAGAAAATATGATGTCCTATCCCAATCATCACGATGCCTAAATGGAGAATAACCAGAGCAACACTAGCAGTGGAACAGCCACATTAATACGCGTATTCCTATGGTCGTAATTCGATCTAGTACGTCCATTCACCATCAACTCATCGACAGTTCACAGCGATCTTCAACAAAGAGTCATAAATAAGAAGGAAAACATGCAACCTT
This sequence comes from Hetaerina americana, assembly GCF_022747635.1. Classification (NCBI taxonomy): domain Eukaryota; kingdom Metazoa; phylum Arthropoda; class Insecta; order Odonata; family Calopterygidae; genus Hetaerina; species Hetaerina americana. The sequence continues at coordinate 33,895,657 of NW_027286985.1, read as the reverse complement.
TTGTGAAATTTCTTGGGAACTCAATTATGATTAAGATAGTAAAATGCACGCAAGGATACACCCACGAATTGAGTAAACAGAGTAAAGAGTCAAATACAAACTAAATATGAGACCTCTCAGGAGAGAATCCTTTCCATATCCATATTTAAAGATCACCTAAAACCGTACGGGAGTATGATAGTGAGTGTTAGACGAGCAATCAGTACGGTAACTAACGATTTGATTATCAAATTTAGAATATAATCAGTTAACTTCTTTTTTTCTACTTTGGGAATTACTGTGATCATGAGTTGTTTGTGTGAAAACAGGATTTTTATGTCGATTTGTACCTGAATGCAGATTATCCTTATTTTATCTTCGAGGACTCGCCAGCCAATGAATTCATGAGTGGTTAGCTCGACCTTTTCTGTAATTTTCCGAGGCGAAATAGCTCCTCTTCAGCAAATTTTCAATTTGGTATCCTTCTACTAATCGTGTGACGCAGACAAATTTCTTTAATGCAGCTCCACTGTTATCCTGAACGTTTTTCTCCACATCGGGAACTTCACTCTCAAGTATTTCACTTTGTCTACGATTATTATACATGCTCCTCAGTCAATAGAATTAAGAGTGGAGGTAATTCCTTCCCCATCAGTTCATCGCAGAGCAATATTTTCAGATTTTATCAGGAGACCTCAACCTTACATATTTGTGCATGATTTGGTTTACCATTCGGTAATACATGGCTTTGAACCACGAACGTAAGCATACCCGTCGCAGATAAAAAGAACGAGCGTGCCATCAAAATTATACCCACTGCACATGCCATGATTTCAATTTTTGAAACAATCTGGAAGGTGGGTTTAGAGCCGGAATTCTTCTTTCATAACACTATGCTTACGTCGCACATGGACCGACTCGTTCGTTTTGACTCATTGAATTACAGCGTCTCCTCAAAGACATCAAAAATGTACACGGGAAATCACATATTTTCTTCAGGTAGGTCAGCACGAATGCGCTCTTTATATTCTCTCGAATGGGTCGGTGGAGCACTAAGAACACGGATTAAGTGCCGGGCGAGGGCTTTTCGTCGATATTTCGAGCGATAGGTGGGGAGGAGACGAGGCTTTCGGTCGAGGCCTCCATGTGTGAATCAGCCCAAAGGGAAGCGGGGAGGGGGGCGGGACGGGGTTCCGTCGAAGAAAACATAAAGACATACCTATCTCTGGGCTACATGAGGGAAAAAATTACTAATGATTCTCCCCTTCTCCCCCCTCCACTCATGTTACTCGTGTGAGTAAGGAAAGTTTCACATCCCGTTCACGTGCAAGAGAGCGCCCACTTCATAGGAAGGTCACACGTCCTCCGAGCAGGGAGATATCAAAGTGGAGAAGGCGGCGTAATGAATAACGATGATGTCATGGGGGTGAAGTGTCGGAAGGGAAGGGAGAGAGAGGAGGGAGAGGCAGAGGCGTATATCCAGGGCGGTCGTTGTCACACAACCTAATCCCCCCCCACCCCTTCTCACTCTCCACCCTCCTCCCCCACCCTTTCGTTTCACCCATCAACACGCCCACCCGCCTGCCTTGACCGGGATTAAAAAAAATAAATAAAAATAACCCGCACGGCAATGCAACTACCATGAGCCGACCCCACATGCAGCGAATGCCGGCACGGAACAAACGCAAGCTTCAAGGCGACAACCCGCCGACTTCACTGCGAGATATGGAGAGAGGCAGGGATGATACACGATCAGCTTTCGCGACGCAGAAAAATATAATTTATAGAAAACGAGAAACTTGTCCGCTACAACAACGATATAGTTTCTAGGAGCGAATTTCGCCTTCAGAGCTAATACACTTCTCTATTAACAGGGTAAAAGTGAAGACTAATGCCGTTAAAAATATCACTCCGAATCTAAAAAATACTTTTTTTCAGTTGGAAATGAAATTTCCAAGCTGAGCTCGATTTTGTTAACCAGTTAAAATATAAGGGGGACACAATTTTCTCTCTTTTTCTCTCCGATAATGAATTGGCGCGATATCAAATCAAGAACTTTATTTCAATCATTCATTCAGTAACAGAGCGCGTTTTCATCATTATGAACATTAAACAAGAGTACAATCACCAGACGATTGGGAATGAGGTAGTAGGTAGGGAATCACCAGAGGAATGCCGTAGTTTCACAGCTGTTGTACAGATTCCAAAAATAATTGTGTGTATCACAATAGCATAAGCGAACCAAAACAAAAATATTGGAAACACACAAAAATGAAACTCACACGTATTCATAATTTTCAGTGGCGCCTCCACCTTTCTCAATGCAGAGAAGGAAGAAACAGGTCCTTCATTCTCCCCTAAGAAAGGTGGCAGCGCCACTGAAAATTCGGAATGCCTGTGAGTTTCTTTTCTGTGTTTTTGTTCGTTAGTGTTATCGTGGTACACATTACTATTCACATCCGTAAGACTTTCGCATAAGTTATATATATATATATATATATATATATATATATATATATATATATATATATATATATATATATACCCCTCCCCGGACTACAACCTTGACGTGCTGGACGGGCTTGTGCGTTCCGATGACCCCTAGAGCTGTGCTGGCGGGAGTAATAATTATTGCTCCTGGTAGGGTCACCCTTGCCAGATAGGTCGAAGGTTAGGAGCCAGACGAAAGGTAGTCCACGCAGCGTCTGTTCCTCAGTGAGGCGGCTGCAATGGCGTCTGACCCCAGTGGGGCGGCCAGTAAGTGATGGTGTCACGTTAAAAACACTATTGAGGAAGGCAACGGGAAACCACCTCAATTATCATTCCCAAGAAAAATATGATGGACTTTACAGATATTTTGAGTCCTGGCAACCACGGGGCTCGGCCCAATCGGCCGTGTGTCGTGCCCGGCAGTGGGGGAGGCAAGGCTTCCGCGGTCGTCATCCCACGAAACCCTTGCATGGGAAAACCAGCCGCAGCAGGACAGAAGACGCAGGAGAAGAAAACCATATTAGTTAGAATAGGAACGTGGAATGTTAGGACAATGATGAGGACAGGGAAATTGGAGAATGTTAAGCGAGAGATGGAAAGGGGAAATATAGATATTTTAGGTCTATGCGAGGTGAGATGGAAAGATAGCGGGGATTACTGGAGTGATAAGTACAGAATAATATACAGCGGCGGGGAAGAGAGCCAACGAGGGGTTGCCATTGTATTAAATGAAGAGGTAGGGAGAAGCGTAGTCAACATAGAGCAGGTAACGGATAGAATACTACTAGTGGAGATAAAAGCAGAACCGACGAACTTAGTTATTATTCAGGTATACATGCCACCGAGCAACCATAAGGAAGAAGAGGTCGATAAGATATACGATCAGTTAGAGGACATGATCGCGTGTGTTCCTGCAGGGAAACATTTGATAGTGATGGGGGATTGGAATGCGACGGTAGGCGAAGGAAGAGATGGTGATGAGGTGGGCGACTACGGTTTAGGCACGAGGAATGACCGCGGGGAGAAAGCAGTTGAGTTCTGCAGGAGACAGGGGTTAGTCATCACCAACACTTGGTTTAGACACCACAAAAGACGCAGGTATGCATGGAAAATGCCAGGTGACTCAGGAAGATATCAGCTAGATTATATCCTGGTTAGACACAGGTTTAGGAACAGTGTGATAAATTCTCACAGCTTCCCGGGAGCGGATGCGGACTCAGACCACAATTTAGTTGTTATGAAATGTAGCGTACGTTTCAAAAAGATAAGGCAGGGGCGGCGAGTTAGAAAATGGAATGTAGAAGCATTAAATGGGTTGAAAAGGAAGGAATACAAACAGGCGGTAGAGAAAATAATGGAGGATGGTAAAGGGCTTATAACTATCGAAGAAAAATGGGAAATGATCAAGAAAGGGTTGTCTAAAGCCGCAAAAGACACTATTGGAACCGTTAACGCTAAAAGGACTAGGAAACCATGGATCACGGATGAGATGATTACAAAGATGGATGAGATGATTACATAGATGGATGAGCGGCGAAAATGGAAGAATATAAATACAGAATTAGGCAAAATGAAGTACAAAGAATTGAACAATAAATTGAGGCGGGCAACAAATAAGGCAAAAGACGCATGGTGGAAGACGCAGTGCGAGGATATGGAAAGTCTGCAGAGGAAGGGTGAAATCGGTGCGCTGTACAGCAAAGTTAAATCGTTATCGGGAAGTAAGAAAGGAAGAGCTATGCTAACAGTTAGAGATAAGGCGGGTAAGGTAATAGTTGACGCAGGAAAGATCCAAGAGAGATGGAAGGAGTATATAGAAGAACTGTATAGTAAAGGACTCAGATCAACAAAGTTAGACATTGAAAAAGAAAATGACGTAGAGGAAGATAGCTTAGGTCCAGGCATACTAGACAATGAGATAGAAAGGGCATTAAGGGAGATGAAACTAAATAAGGCCGTGGGGGTAGATAACATTCCCGTGGAACTTTTAAAATGCTTAGGAAAATGTGGGAGGAAGAGGCTATATAGGCTGATCTGCAGCATTTATGAGGAGGGAATCTGGCCGGAAGACTTTGTGAGAGCAGTTTTAGTTCCGATTGCGAAAAAGGTAAAGGCCACGTCATGTGAGGACTATAGGACAATTAGTTTGATATCCCACGCAGCTAAAGTTGTTCTCAGGATCATAAACAAAAGGATAGAGAGTAGGACAAGTGATTACTTAGGGGATGATCAGTTTGGGTTTAGGAAGGGGAAAGGTACGCGTGATGCCATTGCAGTAATGAGATTATTAATCGAGAGGAATATAGAACACAACCAGGAGGTATTTGCCTGTTTCGTAGATTTCGAAAAAGCGTTTGATAGAGTGAATTGGGAAAAACTAATGAGTATATTGCAGAAAATAGGAATAGATTGGAGGGAAAGGAGGCTAATCCGCAACCTGTACATGTCTCAGACTGCTCAAGTGCGGGTGGGAAACGGGGAGTCAGGATGGGCAATGTTAGGAAGGGGTGTAAGGCAGGGTTGCCCATTATCACCGTTGCTGTTCAACCTGTATGCAGAGGAAATGATCAAAGAGGCATGGGAAGAACTCGAGGTAGGAATGAATGTGGGCGGGGAATTCGTAAAATCAGTTAGGTTTGCTGATGACCAAGCTTTAGTTTGTCAGTCAGCCAAGGGGCTGCAAGCATTGCTGAGTGAATTGGAAATTCAGTGCGACAGGTATGGGATGGGAATCAACATTAATAAAACAAAGGTTATGCGATTTTCTAGAAAGAAAAAGGGCAAGCTTAACATTGAAATAGGAGGGCAAAAACTAGAGCAGGTAGAACAGTTTACGTATCTCGGTAGTGTTTTGGACCAACACGGTCAAAGTAGTAGGGACGTAAGGAGAAGAATTGCGCTAGGCAAAGAGGCTTTCACGAGGAGGAGGGAGTTGATGACGGGGACTTTAAGTAAGGATGTTAAGAAAAGACTCGTAAAAACTTTGATATGGAGCGTAGCTGTGTACGGCGCGGAAACGTGGTCATTGAAGCAGGAGGATAGACGTAGACTGGAGGCTTTTGAAATGTGGGTGTGGAGAAGAATGGAGAAGGTGAAATGGACAGAGAAGAAAACAAATGAGGAAGTACTTGGTATGGTGGGCGAAGAGAGGGGTTTGTTGGGAGCAATCCTATGGAGGCAGGAAAAGTGGATGAAGGGGGTGTTGACTGGCAGTGGGATGTTGAAGACTGTGATAGAGGGTAGAATGTTGGGCAAAAGAGGAAAGGGAAGGAACAGGATAGGGATGTTGGACGGGATGAAGGGCGGAAGAAAGTACTCAGAGATGAAGAGGGACCTGGTGTAGAGTAGAATTTAGGGTTGTGTTTTGTTAGTAGTCACAAAATATTTGTTTGGTAGTTGTGTCCATCGAAAAACCTACCTTAACCGGTAGATTACCTTAAAAAAAAAAAAAAAAATATATATATATATATATATACATACATGCATATATATATATATATATACATGCATATATATATATTCGGGGCGCTTGGCGACATGTAAGACCCACGGATCTCAGGGTAAATTACATATCCTCGATAGCTCAAGTGGTTAAGAGCATCCGCCCGGCAAGTGGAAAGATCCGGTGTTCGAGTCCCGGTTGAGGAAATATTTTTACTCTTGTGATCCGTTCGATTCCGCCTTCCCCACCTCTATTGTGTTCGTCCTTTATACGTGTTCCTATCCCTTTTCCTTATATATGTTTCTGTATATATGAGTATTTATTCGCCGTTTGGCGGGATTTCGTGTTTGAATGTGTATTTGGCCAATGTGGCTCATCTCTTTCTTCTGGCTATGCGTGCCACGAAACGCACTGTTCTTTTCCTGTATGATGTTGTATGAATTCTAACCCCTGTCCTTTCCTCTTGTGTATTGTCTATTTCTCCTTTGGTGGGTGAAACAGCCCACTGACGCCATCTCTTGGCTAAAGAATCGGGGCGCTTGGCGACATATAAGACCCACGGATCTCAGGGTAAATTACATATCCTCGATAGCTCAAGTGGTTAAGAGCATCCGCCCGGCAAGTGGAAAGATCCGGTGTTCGAGTCCCGGTTGAGGAAATATTTTTACTCTTGTGATCCGTTCGATTCCGCCTTCCCCACCTCTATTGTGTTCGTCCTTTATACGTGTTCCTATCCCTTTTCCTTATATATGTTTCTGTATATATGAGTATATATATATATATATATATATATATATATACATATACACACACATATGTATGTATGTATATATACAATATGTGGCTCGTCTATTCTTCTGGCAATGCGTGACACGAAACACACTGTTCCTATCCTTTATGATGTTACATGATTGCTAAACTATAATCCTTTCCTCTTGGCTGTGTTGCCTATTTCTCCTATGATGGGTGAAACAGCTCCCTAACGCCATCTCTCGGCCAAAACAATTGGGGTACTTGGTTGCATAAAGCATCGCAGATCTCAGTGTAAATTACGTTTCCTACATAGCTCAAGTGGTTGAGAGCTTCCGCCCGGCAAGTGGAAAGATCCGGAGTTCAAGTTCCGGTCTGGGAAATATTTTTACACTCGTGATTTGCCTGATTCCGCCTTCCCCACCTCTACTGTGTTACCGTCCTTAATATGTGTTCCTATCCCTTTTCCTTATATCTATTTCTATGTGAATGAGTATTTGTTCGCCGTTTGGCGGAATTTCGTGTTTCAATGTATGCATATATATATATAAATAATTATTTACCGTGTGATTGTTCTTTTAAATGTGTCTATTCTTTTCTATTTGTGTTATATTGTGTCAGCCCATTAAATATATATATATATATATATATATATATATATATATATATATATATATATATATATATATATATATATCGTGTGTGTATATATATATATATATATCGTGTGTGTATATATATATATGTGTGTGTACACAGAGCGGAATTTTGTAATTATTCAAATAATTCGAGTACAATGCAAGGTTCCAATTTGCGTACGGTGTTGAGAAATTAGTCTCGGTGTTTCCGTATCAGAGCATGAAAATGCCAAGCAGCGAACAGGGAGGCAATCTTTCCATGAAGTAAAAACCCGAGGGGTGGTGGGGCAGGGATAATGGGTGGCATGGCGCGTTCCCCGTGAAACCTTCTAAAGGGAACTGAAAGTGGGAGAGGAGGAGGTAAAGAATCGAAGGGGGAGAAAGGGAAGGAGATAAGTATTTAGAGAGAGCTGAGAGAGCGTGGGAGGACAAGGGTAGTGAGCGATGTTTGTACGTGGCCAAAGACGCAGAGCTTGCCTCCCTACCTCTTTCCTCTCAATCTCTTTAACGCGAATACTTTAAAAACCCCTTAAAGAGGAGAAGCCAATGAAAGACAAAAGGGAATCATGCAGAAACGGAAATTCCTCTTAGAACAAGCCCATAAGCGTGTCACTTAGAGGGAGCCACTTTCGGAGAGACAACACGACCAACTGAGACATCGAACAGGGCTTTGAGGGATTTCATTATGCTACCAGTTGCACTGCCTATCAATTAAGCCGAGAATCCTAATTGTCAGTCTTGCCTCGAAATATTTTCTGCGGAGTTAAATTCTTAATTTGATCAATAAACTTCTAACGTGAAACTTACGCCTAGCATAATCGAGAGATTTTATACAGTTTGCAATCTTAAATAGACAAAGTTAAAAACTTTTCGGTAGTCTATCGCACTAGGATAATCATGAAGCTAATAGAAAAACAGACAGGACTACTTGTCTCAATATTTCATTCGTCACAATCTCAAATATATGCATACATGCATTCAAAAACGAAAACCCGCCAAACGACGAACGCACATTAATTCACGTGGATATAGATATACGGAAAAATAATATCACTGTGTAAAATATATTAAAATATAACAGTGTTTGTATTTTACATCTTTTCCTATCCTTTTCCCCTATATCTATACCTGAGACTCTTACTTGAAGAAGGCCTCGGAGAAGGCCGAAAGCTTAAACAATTTCCAATGTGAGTGTACTTTTATGTGTTACTGTTTTATTTGTGTTCTATTGTGCCGTCCAAATAATATATATATATATATATATATATATATATATATATATACATACATATACATACATATACATACATACATATAATTTTGAGTTAACCAGAGGTAAGTAAACATTTAACCGCTTGATTTATCGCATTGTTTCAATACAAATCAAATGGTCGGTAACCAGATTCACTCTGCGTTACACTTATGCTTTGCTTGAATAGTAGTTAATATGGGCACGAAATTAAATTCAATATAAGACGACAGGGACATCTTGGAATTCATTGGTACTATAGAACTAAATCAAGTCAAAATGTGCAGAAACGAAGAGGTTTGTTACAAAAGAATTAAAAAAGTCATTCCATTTACGTGATTCTATGATGGGAGACAAATATGCTAACAGTCCAAAGAAACTGCGGGAGATGCCGCAACAGTAACTTTTAACGGAGTCATCCGCTAATGTGCATTTCAATGCAACAATTTCCCTCAAATGCCTACTACGAATGCCTGTGACATTGTATGTACGGTATTTCGTCACAACATCTTGTTCCTTTAAAAGCCCCAAAATTTCAGAGTTTAAGAGGACGCCTCGGTAGCTTAAGTGGCTAAAGCACTCGACCGGATATTGAGGGATCTGGGTTCGAATCCCAGTCAAGGCGAATGATTTTTGCACTCTGAAATTGCTGCATTGAAATGCTAACAGTCAATATTTGCATGAATGAAGAAAAGAATTAATAATGATATTCTGTAGACAGAACTTCCTGAAACCCATATGTTAAAAACATTACGGCGAATTACCGCATCATTTAGAGGGAAATACTATCATAATGATTCATAGATGAACTCGCGGAGAGCATATTTCATAATAGTGAACAAACAAAGAAATCATTTCCGAATTAATTGTAATAAAAGCTGCGTTGGACTCACCAGGGTGGCATTGACGCAATTTTTTATCTCCGAAAATCGAAAAACAACAATTTTCGCTGAGGTCCTATAAGCACGAAAGGACTCTGATTCAAACACATACTACCTTGATCAAAAAGTTCCCGGAATAACCACCGTGTGGCGCTCCCATCGTTCCGATTTGAGTTCTGTTTTTTTTTGTTAAATTGGTACATTTGTTGTTGATATTCCCTTTAAATCTTAGTGTCATAACTTGACATTTGCAAAAGTTACGTAGCCAAGAGTACATCTATCTCTGTGTGTGTTGGCGATTTTTTACAATTTCAGAAATGGATTTAAATTTGCAACAACGAACTTGTATTAAATTTTGCGTAAAAAACGGATTTAGTGGCGCACGGACGTTGGAAATGTTGGAAAAGTGTTTCGGCAACGATTCTCTAAAAAAAACGGTCGTTTACCAGTGGCACGAGCGGTTCAGAAGTGGTCGTGAGTCAATCGAAGATGATGAACGCAGTGGCAGACCATCGACATCGAAAGTCGGTGAAAAAATTGATAAAGTAAAAGAAATGTTGGTCAATAACCGCAAATTAACCATCAGAGAAATAGCGGAGGACTTGAACATTGCCTATGGATCCGCCCAAGACATTGTGGTTAATGATTTGGGTTTCCGTCGTGTAGCAGCAAAGTTGGTTCCGAAAGACCTCAATTTCATGCAAAAAAGAGACCGTGTTGACGTCGCAAAAGACATGATTTGCGAGGCTGAATCCGATCCCACATTCATCAAAAGGATCATTACTGGAGACGAGACGTGGGTTTATGAGTACGACACGCAATCCAGACATCAGGCAAGTGAATGGCGTTCACCAAATGAGCCGAGACCAAAAAAACCACGTCGTTTTCAGTCAAAAAAGAAGGCAATGCTGACGGTTTTCATGGATTACAACGGTGTAGTGCATCATGAATTTTTGCCAGAAGGCCAGACAGTAAACAAAGAGTATTATTTGGGCGTTATGAGACGTTTGCGTGAAGCAATTCGCCGAAAGAGACCAGAAATGTGGGCAGAAAACTCGTGGATTTTGCACCATGATAACGCACCGTCGCACAGTGCTATCATTATTCGTAATTTTTTGACGAAAAATGCAACAAATACCATCCAACAGCCACCGAATTCACCTGATTTGGCTCCCTGTGACTTCTTTCTGTTCAATCGAGTTAAAAACCCATTACGGGGAACGCGTTTTAGCAGCCGAGAGGAAGTAATGGAAAAATCGCAGGAAGCACTGATGGACATACCGAAAACCGAGTATAAAAAATGTTTCGAGGATTGGATCAAGCGCTGGCATAAGTGTGTTGCAGTCGATGGGGATTACTTTGAAGGGGACAATATAGATTTAGATGAATAAACTTGTATTTTTAATTTTCTGAATAAATTCCGGGAAATTTTTGATCAAGGTAGTACTGGAAAACTTGAACGCGTCGGATGGAGGAAACAAATTTCGTTTGAACGCAACCAGAAAAGCTTGGAGTGGGCGGAGAAAGAATTGCCAGAAGAGCGAAAAGGAGTGAGGGAGAGGGGGAAAGGAAGGGGAGGGGGAGGGGGAGAAGTGGGGGTGAAGGAGAGGGAGAGAGAGAAAGAGAGAGAACGGGAGGAGGAGGAGTGGGGGTGAAGGAGAGAGAGAGAAGGCTGGAAGGAATAAGGCAAGGGTTCACGACCTGAGGCAACAAGTTCCCGACCTTTAGACCGATCCCCACGACCGAAATCCCTTCTCCCTTCCTTATCACATTCTCCCAGGCCGCCTCCTCATCTCCACCTAGCAGGCTCTAAAAATATTTACTTGAAATGAAAAGGGCACAAATAAAAGCTCCTTTGATGAACTCAATAAAGAGATCGACGCAGCTCATTCGCGAGGACGGGGAGACACTTAAGCGTATTGATGTTTAACTACATCATTAGACACAAATTTTACCGTGCAACTGTACGCTGTTTTATTTCACGGTTCTGGGAATGCCATAAAATACTTATTACGTAAGATATTTATTTACGTCCTCGTAAAAGTTAATTTCTTGAATTGATTAATCAACCAAGTAACTAAAAAATCCTATTCGAATACTTGTTTTCTGAGCTCGTTTTGTGAGACGAGGTCAGGGATGAAAAATTATTAAGGCTACAAAGGAGCAGCTGTGGCGCAATTTTACGAGGAGATTATGTGTAAACATTAGAGAAGTATGACAAGAATAAACGGGGTTTTATCCAAATAAAAAAATTGATGCAATTGAAGGACATAACATTAATTCCAATGTTAGATTGGAAATGTTAGATTGGATTAGATGTTTCATTAATTCAACCCATGACACCATTACATTTATTTAAACACAGAAGACATCTCTCTATCACAATGGCTTCCCCATTATTTGCGTTGTAACCAGGCAGCCGGCTGTAAATGGACAAAATCTTTGCGGGGCACCGCCATATCTGCCACGTCATAAATGACTTTCTCAGCAGAGTGGAGTGTGGATGCAAATGCCGCAGCGGCAATTACGAAGAGGCGGCCATGTTTAAGCCGGAAAAATCAGGAAAAGAGAGGGGAGAAGAAATGTCGAGATTCGCATCGGGCAGCAGCGCCCTTCCCTGGCCACCTAATCTGCCCTCGATCTTCCGGCAGCCACGGGGATTTGCATAAAGACGGCAACAAGGTCATTCCCAGGGGACCCACGTCGAAATCCCGGTGAATTTTCCGTGCACCCTTAATTTCAGCACCGTTTACGCACATCTCACGCGAGCACCATGGTGCACTTGGACTAAGTAACGGATTAGGATACTGGACAACACGGAATGGCCTGAACGGGCAAGCCAAGCTCTTGCCTTAAACGAACGTCGGGCTAGAATCTCGTTACTGATGCAGTCAGCCGCTCCACACAAATATCATCATACAGTCTGAACTACTTTTCAAGATAATGAGTGCCAATAAGCTAATATGCAAGATCTTCGTAAGCGATTTGTAATATTCGCGAGCTTTATTGATGTTTCTTCGATGGAAAAGTGGCTGCATTTATCACCTAACTCGGTTGTTCGCAAATGCATTTCTCCCCAAAATCATTCTAACTCACAGGAATACTCCCTATTACAATTTGGCACAAATTTCAGGTTGCAGCTCGGATATTCTTAATGGATTTATTTTCTCCCTACGCTGAGAGCATCTTACGTTAACATTGCTACATGACAAGCGAGAATTTCACAAGGCTGAAATTTTATCCATGCTTAGGGAACTCCAACGGTTAAGGTGTCATTCACCATTATTTGAATCATTGAATAACACCACCTGAAATCATTCAGTTTTGCAACGGACTGCGAACGCAATTCCACGGAGCTATGCGGATGGACCTGGTAGACAGTATATAGACACAAGACTTTACATTACCTGAATATGAAAACATGAATTATATTAATTGACTAAACCGGCTCATCGATAAGCGAAAATTTAATGCGCTGGACCAATTCAGAAGTTTACACTGCATTCACAATACGCACTTAAGCCCTGAGTAAATGACGCTTCAACAACTGGTTTGCTTTGAAGAGTATTCCAGAAAGGGTTGCAAATTGATCTTCGCCGAAAAGAGCAAAGAGTGAGAATTCAGGTTTCATTACTCTGCGACTACTGAAACTCAGAGCTTTAAATGAAATTGCAAAGATAAAAAAGAACGAGTAAAGATTATATTCCACCACCAAAGTGTTTAAAATACCTAAATAAGAAAAAAATATCTCGACCAAAATTAAGATACCATTCAGTGAGAGCGGTATGCTTCGTTTCCGTCCCGAAGGAGATTTATTTACGCCGTTTGACACGACGCCTGTCACATTAATCTGCTTTCAGCGCAGAAATCCGGGAAATTACATCTTGGCTTGAAATTTACGCAAGCATTTCACGAAGTGACACCTTTGAAACAATTTGAAGTAGAAGAAAATAAGGCGCCCATCACATCCGCTTCTCGTAGGCAGTTATGCGTGTTCCCAGCTCTTTGACTCAGCCGCGTTAAGGAGACACAGGCAATCACAATTAAGCCGGAGGGGAGAGGGGGATGGAAAAGCAGGATAGCCCTCGTTACGGCTTGAAGAGGAACCTGAATGGAAAACCGACAGCTAGTAAAAAAATAGGATATTCATCATGCCATTTAATTGGTGATCACGGTACGTTTACCGCTTTACTGCGCTACGCGTCTGCACAAACGTCTCTTCACTCCTGAAAATTTCAACCAGTACAACACCTAGTACGATTTCCACTCGTCCTCGCCTTCTAAGCTTCCTCCCTTTCGCAATTTCCGCCGAAACCACGTCCACACTTGCTTCAAAGACCACCTCCACATCCGCCTTGCCAAACTGCCATCTAACGTACGATACGCCATCGGAAAGAGAAAATGTGAAAGGTATCACGTAATAATTAAGTCAATTAGTTTGGTCGGTATACATTATATTCCTTCTACATTTTAAGGAATAAAAATCACCAAATTCACCCCCACCCCCCAAAAATCGCAAGAAAAATACAGCTTATTTCGCGTGGACTTAATATAAATAAATTAACAATGGGACTCATTATTTTCTTTCCTTGATTGCTTTTGTAAAACAAAATTCAGAACTAATGGCGTTTGTTTCACTGCTTCCGTCCATATGAGAAGATAATACCTCATCTCGTTTGACGCTTACAAACTACAAACCAAACTGAATAAAAAATTGGCAGGATATCTCATTGAATAGACTAATATTTCACAGATAAATTTAAGCAACTTCAATTGACTTTTTTTCCTCAAAAAGAAACTATACGTTTGAAGTATACGCCCTCAATTACGGAGCATACAAACCACAAATTTCTCCACCAACGGCATTTCGGATCCGAATGAAATGAAGGGATTTACACGTATTTATATTGGGATATGGAAAAATTGCCATAGGAAATCAACCTCAGCAAAGCTACCTTCTGTGCATAAACAAAGAACTGAGTTATTTTATAAAGTTTTAAAAGGTACACGGTTCTAAATTAAAACATCCACTCGGAAGTCTACGAACATATTACAAGTAGGATCTATAAATACAAACACAAAAGGTTGTACTTATAATCTCCTCATATGGATTCTTTTCTAAGTAATATCTGAAACCGAATGTATCATGCATAATGCAAAGGAGTGGTTACATTTAAATTTAATCATATTTTTGGGACCAAAAATATCTGGCACATTGACGCTTTAATTGCATTTTTTCAGTCAAATGAATATTTTTTGCGATACCTAACTTCCGGAATTGAAATTAACATATTCAGTGTAAAAATTAGAATTAAAATGTAAAAAATAAATCCCAAAAAGTTCGTGTTGGTTTCGAGATTTGAGGAGAAACAGTAATAGTGCACGTTAGGTTTAAATCAATTATGCCATAAATGTAAATCGCCTCGGATTAGTCGCAAAGACACGCAAAAAAAATTGGAATTTCCTGCACAAAAATACGATCATCCGCCCATGAAGTATCTACAAGTAAATAAATTGAAAATACACGGACTTGCCACCATTTTTTTCACGAGATATCTCATTCTGAAGCTGTCCAGCCCCCACCGTGCAGGGGTTCGACAACCCTCCTCCCCCCCCTCCCCCCATAATGCTACACCTCCGGATGCATGCCTCTGATTCTCCGCCACAACTCACAAATTCGACGCGGCCAATTCAGCGACTCCACCCTTCTCATTACCTCCGATGGGCGGAAGAGACGATTCCTCCCAGGGGATAAACGCCGCCGCCTCGGGCGCCCGCAGCATTATTTGCTACCCCCTCTTTCACCCCCCCCCCACACTCCTTTCTTTTCCTCCTTTCGCCGCATGCATTTCTTGTGTACCGTCGAAGGGGGGATGAAAAAAGAAGGCACGGGAAGAAGAGAACTTACGGCAGTCTTTCCCTCTCTCCCTTCCCTCTTCTCCTCGGGATGGAAACAAAGGAACGGCAATAAAGCGCTGCTCTTGAAAATCTTTTGTAGGGTGGGAACTGGGGATGGCGGCGCGGAGGGGCGGGGATAGAATTTACGACCCTTGAGAAATAAAACCCTCCCGTCCCTCGAGACGCATTCTAATCTTTCACGAATTTTCTACAAGCCAAGTACTACGTAAGTATAAGTACGTAGCCGGAACATCCCTTGCTCCAGGAAATAATGTTCCTTCTCTTAACTGACATGAGGAGGCTTCGCAGCAAGAAAATTTCATCTCTTTTTGCGGTATATTTTATGCCTTCCCAACTGATGCAATTTATTCGCGTTCTTTGACCGGAGCAGTGCTTAGAACTACACGAGTGTTATCATCGCATGAGTTTCTTTTAAACTCGTGGTTTACAGGGACCGGTAGAGCGAGAGTAAACGAGTGAAAAACTAATGGTAAATAAGTTTAATATGCAAGGTACCTAAATACGCACTTCGTAATTCTTTAACATATTGCATTTTCATGGAATCTACGTAAGTACAACTTGTCGCCAGGAATTACGCTCGAACAAGGAATTTCTCTCTTAGAGAGAGCAATTCATATGTATGTACAACTGAAATATTGATGGTATTCCAACATGTACATTTATTCCTTACCGAATATATATATATATATATATATATATATATATATATATATATATATATACTACCATGATCAAAAATTTCCCGGAATTTATTCAGAAAATTAAAAATACAAGTTTATTCATCTAAATCTATATTGTCCCCTTCAAAGTAATCCCCATCGACTGCAACACACTTATGCCAGCGCTTGATCCAATCCTCGAAACATTTTTTATATTCGGTTTTCGGTATGTCCATCAGTGCTTCCTGCGATTTTTCCATTACTTCCTCTCGGCTGCTAAAACGCGTTCCCCGTAATGGGTTTTTAACTCGATTGAACAGAAAGAAGTCACAGGGAGCCAAATCAGGTGAATTCGGTGGCTGTTGGATGGTATTTGTTGCATTTTTCGTCAAAAAATTACGAATAATGATAGCACTGTGCGACGGTGCGTTATCATGGTGCAAAATCCACGAGTTTTCTGCCCACATTTCTGGTCTCTTTCGGCGAATTGCTTCACGCAAACGTCTCATAACGCCCAAATAATACTCTTTGTTTACTGTCTGGCCTTCTGGCAAAAATTCATGATGCACTACACCGTTGTAATCCATGAAAACCGTCAGCATTGCCTTCTTTTTTGACTGAAAACGACGTGGTTTTTTTGGTCTCGGCTCATTTGGTGAACGCCATTCACTTGCCTGATGTCTGGATTGCGTGTCGTACTCATAAACCCACGTCTCGTCTCCAGTAATGATCCTTTTGATGAATGTGGGATCGGATTCAGCCTCGCAAATCATGTCTTTTGCGACGTCAACACGGTCTCTTTTTTGCATGAAATTGAGGTCTTTTGGCACCAACTTTGCTGCTACACGACGGAAACCCAAATCATTAACCACAATGTCTTGGGCGGATCCATAGGCAATGTTCAAGTCCTCCGCTATTTCTCTGATGGTTAATTTGCGGTTATTGACCAACATTTCTTTTACTTTATCAATTTTTTCACCGACTTTCGATGTCGATGGTCTGCCACTGCGTTCATCATCTTCGATTGACTCACGACCACTTCTGAACCGCTCGTGCCACTGGTAAACGACCGTTTTTTTTAGAGAATCGTTGCCGAAACACTTTTCCAACATTTCCAACGTCCGTGCGCCACTAAATCCGTTTTTTACGCAAAATTTAATACAAGTTCGTTGTTGCAAATTTAAATCCATTTCTGCAATTGTAAAAAATCGCCAACACACACAGAGATAGATGTACTCTTGGCTACGTAACTTTTGCAAATGTCAAGTTATGACACTAAGATTTAAAGGGAATATCAACAACAGATGTACCAATTTAACAAAAAAACAGAACTCAAATCGGAACGATGGGAGCGGCATACGGTGGTTATTCCGGGAACTTTTTGATCAAGGTATTATATATGTAATACATACATATACAAACACTTTAAAATCCTCGGAGAATTCTCAAAGGCTTCAAAACAACATTAAAACCTTTTCCACTCCACCATTTCATTCAACAGCTTCTCATTGTTAAAATATTTCTTCGGACCATTCAAGATGCCTAGTCTTTTCCTTTGAAGGTCATCTTTCATTCATTCTTCTTTTAGTTTTTCCATAACCAAAGCAAAGTAGTCAACACAATGGTTAATTATAATTGCTCACCTAATACTCGGTTTGAACGACGTTGGAAATTCCCACACTAACAGGGTGTGGAAGCGAGTCTAATTCCCCGGGTCACCTGTGGTTTTCCAGTCAGATCTAGTACCGGAAAAATCACACATCTTGGTTGAAGCTGAGGGTTCCCAGAGGTGCCACAGGGAATCAAACCCAGGCCCTCCAGTAAGTAGTCCAATCCTCAACCCACTGGACTACTACGCTCCTTTTGTCATATTACCATCAGTATTTCAATCCTAAGATTGGTTTACTGCAGCCCTCCATTCTTCTCTATTCAGAGTTAATTCCCTCACCTTCTGATAGGATCCCTGTTTTACGTCCTTAATTTACCCTATTTACATGTCTCTTGGCCTTCCTCGCGAGATCTCACCTTAAATTTTTCCTTCTATTATGTTTCTAACTGATCCATTTTGCCTAAAGGTATGTCCAATCCATTTAGTTCTTCTTTGCCTTTGAACTCTCCTTTCCTCTTCTGCTCTTCTATATACTTCATTATTCCTCACTTTGTCGGTCCATTTAATCTTCAGCATTTCCCTCCAGCACCATGTTTCAAAGGCTTCTATTCCTCGTTGGTCCACTTTTCCAATATTCCATGTCTCCGACCCTTAGAGTGCCATGCTCCACACGAACGTTTTGACGAACTGCTTCCTAGTTTGCAATCTAAATCTTTTGCCATAGAGTACTCGTGTATCATATTTTACTTGTATATTAATACTCATACTTTAAGCGGGGTTTCTATAATTCCTACTGCAGAATGTATGGTAGCGGCTGTGGATGGAATGATCAAGTAAATAAGTTAGCATCAATTAAAGCGGGCGTCAAAGTGAAAGGAATCTTGCTTTTAGTTAAGTATAACACTTGTGAAGAGAGAGAGAGAGAGAGTAAGAGAGACGGTAGGGATATTGATCCCTTTTAATCTCTTAAATATTTAAACCAAAATGAATGGTTACACGGGGAGAAAGATAAAACAATGGACGAACACGTCGCGAAGCTGTAAAGAAACACAAGGGCTTGAAATGAAGGCGCAACATGGCCTGCACTTCCATTTTCCCGTGGAATAAATCTCCTTGAGGTTGAATAGTCGCCCCCATTCTTCTTTAAAGGCGAAGCAACGGGTTCCAATGGGAAAACAAAAATTCCGGCGTCTCGGGAAGAATTATTTCACACACAATTCTCTCTTGTATCATCGCGTGAAATTTCCTAGATAGGGTCACACATTCCACAAACCTTTCTCCTACATTGGATGAATTATACTACATCACTCGCCTAATCTCTGCCTAATTATTTTCGGTTAAATGGAAATCGTTGTGGAAGCAAGGACTTGTAACCACACATATGCAAAAACTGCAGTAAGGTAGCGCTCGTGACGGCAACTTTAAAAACTATCATTCGGATAAGCAATAAAACATGAATGTCGTGTTTGTTTGTACAAGAAAAAAATACGATTAAGTCGAAATGTGATAGTTCTAAACGAGTGTATCATGTGATAATTGCAACAATTTGGCGCGAGATATGTCAATGTAATATAGTCACAATAATATCAATTGACAATAATAAATTCGAAAAATAGATAATAATATTCAACACTGCGTCACTTACGTAGTGATTGGATAAACTGATTAAACGTAATGACGGTGGTCAATATAATATCAATAAATGTTGAACCACATTTGCACTGACTCTCATAAAGGTTTCATAAAAAATTTAGAAAACATATTGCAACTTATAAATTAATTAGGAGAGGAAAAAAGAAAGACGAGAATGCTGAGAAAGGTATAGGGAGAAAAATAATAGGTTTTGAATGGAAATAATGGTGGGATGAAGTACATAGAGCTAAAGAACGAGCTGTTGTAACATGTAGCATGGGATTTAAGGATATCTTGTGCCATGTTGGTTGGGGCTTTAGAATACAGCAATGAGTAGTTACGGGATTCATTAAAAACCTACCCTGACATAGTAGTTTGGTCAGTTATTTCAGAAGATTACTACTGAAAAAAAGGACCAAAACATGAAAACTCGCTGAAGGTTTCTTTAAACAGCGAAAACGAAAAAAAATAATTGAAAAAAAATAAAACAGTTTTGTAAACGCTACAGCCATAACATATTATGAGTCCTACTTTGTTAGGATTTAAAAACAAAAACGAAATTAAATACACATTCTTGACTTATTTCTTCAGTATATCTTGCTAGCACTAAGACACCTTGTAGGAAAAGTTCCAATTTTTATCACCGAAAAATCCTGAGGAGATTGACGAAACGTTTGCAAGATAGAAAAATCCGCTACTAAACAAGAAGATGCACCCCATTTAAGAAAAAGCCTTGATTGGTTTTGCGTCTCCCGAAAAAAGTCAACGGAAGACACGAAGATTGGGGGAGGGGGTAAGGGGGTAATTAATGGCGTGGGGTTGCGACCGCAATGCACCGCCGCCAAGCTGGCCGCTCCCGTTTCCGCCGCTGCGTTCGCGACCACCGCTCCCGATGAGAGGTCGACGCCTCCCTATCAAGACGTCCTCGAACGTCCTTGAAGATCTCTCCCTCGAAGGAATCGGCCGCCCCTTGGGAAGGATCTCCATCCTTCTCAGTGGGAGGGAGATGGCAGGAGGGAGTGGGGCAAGTCAACAGGCTAGCATTCCGAAGCCCCGAAAAAAATTAAAAATGAATGCCGGATAAAATCTACAATTCCAGGCTGCCGAGGGAGTGGCGAAATCGATGGCAGACGTACGAAAGAAGTTACGAATTCACGCTCCTTACCCCATGCCTTGCTGTTATTTACGAAGGATTTCGTTTAAAAAAAGAAACACTACCAAAGGACGGATGGCAACCACGGAAAAGTTATCACATCTGTGAAATTCAATCAATTATTAAGTTTTTTTTTTCGTTTAACAATCTGTCCGAGAATATTGAAGGAGAGAACACGCTGAAAAAATAATTATAAAATATTAGACACCCGCGCGGGTGAAGTCGGTTAAATACCGGTCCGATAACCCAAGGTCGTTGGTTTCGTCCTCTTAAGAATGCATTGTTCTTGTCCTACGATGAGTTCTTAGATTTGATGGTGCGACCGGGGCTTAGTCGCTCGATCCCATAAAACTGAAATTTTATATTGCAACAGAAACACATTCCTTTTGCCAAGAACAATGGTGTGACGACAGCACCTTGAATTTTTTCATCGTTGTAGTCCCTTAATCCCTTTCCTAGCATTCATCCCTCATCACCGGTGTCCGTACCCCTTGCCATATTCCATTCATTGGCACGCAATACATTTATTTAATGATTAAAACCATAACCATGGTTCTACATGTGAGGGTAGGGTTCACCTAAGAGGATAGTACCAAATCCAATAGCTCGTGAAATTCATACAAGACGGCACGGGGACGAGTACTTCTGTATGAGCCTCCTACGGTTTCTGGAGAAGTTATGACACCCGAAAAATCATATAGTTCAAATGAAGGTGAGAAGGCCCAGGGGTGAAGCCCGGGCCCCACGGCCCGCAATCCTACGCTCTACCCCTGGACTACCACGTCCCCAATTTAATTATAGAAAAGTCATATAAAAAAAAATTGAGCTTGAATGATTAATGTATTTGTTACTGTTTTTAACAGTGACCCGATAGCAACTGTTGTCCAATCCGATAATTGACATATACGAGGGTCATCCGGAAAGTAGTACCCGTTCGTGAAATAAAGACACAAAAGTAAATATTAACAAACATAAAAAATTTTATTTGAAAGAGGATACTTTAAACTACTTCTCAACATAATCTCCAAGCAAATTAAGGCATTTGTCATAACGTGTGACAAGTTTCTGTATTCCTGCTGCATAGTCCTTCGCCGCCAGCTCATTGAGATACGCGAGGGACCCATCTTGCACAAATTTTTGCATAATGCAGATGGTGTTTAACAATTTCATGAACAATTGTTCGAGAAACATTGGGAAAATGCTCACAGATGTCATCAATTGTGACGCGCCGATCGTTCCTCACGAATTCGTCAACTGAGCTCACCAGTTGGTCTGTAATGACAGACGGTCTCTCCGAACGCTCATCGTCGTGTGTGTTCCCCCTCCCCATGTTGAAGTTGCGACACCACCGCCGAACAGACGACTCGTCCATTACATTGTCTCCATACACCTCCTTTAATTGGCGATGAATATCACATGGGCGAACGTTTCTTGCATTGAGGAATTTAATCACTGCCCTCACTTCACAACTGGCGGCGTTCTCAATTTTTTTAAACATTGTAAACAATCACAGAAACAACACAGGCAATGCTAGCGTCACGCAACTTGGCTCAGAGAAGGCAGACAAGCCACTGAAGCTATCTGACCTCGTCCAGCGGCTACTCGCGTCGTCAGCACTTCATGCGGCACGAACGGGTACTACTTTCCGGATGACCCTCGTATTTTTGGTACATAAATGTATTCCACTTGATCATGTTACTACACTATCAATACGGGTATGCTCGGATCAAATTGTTCCATACTTAGCGAACCGTTAAAAATTTTAATTTTGGCTAATGCAACGCACTTGATCGGAGACATTTTTAATCACGTCAACGAGAAAAAGGTAAATGAAGAACCGTAATAGAAAAGAATCATAAAAAATCAAGTTCGAAACACACCTAAAAAATTATTTCACAAGAAAGTTCCGGTAATAGCCGAAATGTCCCAGATTTCAATTGCGGAGAAGCCTACACGTAGATGCAAAACACAGTTGGTGTGAATTACCGAAAAGTACAAGAACTTGAAGGGAAATCACAGGTGGAAGAGGGAAATGATGCTGGCCGCTCTAGCCGGAATGATTATGCTTCGTTCACCGCTAGGGCGGAGGATGAAGTGAGCCTCTCTTATCCCTCACCCATTAAAACGAATTTCGGGCTGATCACCAAGGTGACGAAATAAATAAATATCGATGAATGACAGTAGTTAATAGCAGTTTTATAATGATCAAATACCAGTGGTATAAGCAGTAAACCTTATCATTTCTCGTCAGTATTCCCCTTAGAAAAACAGCCGAAAATACGTGTATCATTACTTAAGTATTCGGAGGAAACGAAACGGAAAATGGAGCAAATGAAAAGGTGCACATAGAAAAGTAGGGATTGAAAGTAAAATATTTCCACCTCAAAAACACGCGGCGTCGTTTCATTTGCGCATTATATTCTGGGTGAGTCGTGAAGCTTATCTGATACAGGAGCAAGTGAAATTTAGGAGAAATAATCAAAAGTTTTTCGACGGGAATAAATGAGGGAAAGGGAATGAGATCCGTTATTGGCACATTTAATCAAATTGTTCGACTTGAGAAGGCGCCCGTTCCTTCAGAAAATTTTCTCTCTCTCTCTCTCTGCGAAGGTTCATAAAAAATCCGAATCTAACAAGAAAAAAGGGGAATGTTATTTTCACATCAATTCTAAAAACGAAAAAAAAATTTTCGATGCTTACAATGGCGCGAAAACTGCAGAGGTAATCCCTCCTTTAACTACTAAAGCAATCGAACGATATGAGGTAAAAATATTGAAACCACAACAGGATTCGAATCGTTGAGGTCTTAATTTAAGAATAATTTAGAAATGGCAACGAAGAATCAAGTCAAGTAAGTCCTGACACCTGAATGATATAGGTAAGACCAATAAAGATAACCTCGTCGGTTTTATGTATTTCCAAATAATTATGTTCGCCATTCTTCATTTGACCCTTCGCTCCACAATAAAGATTAGTTAAGACAGTTTTATCTAAATTAGGCCAAGACGACGTTTTTTTAGAGATAAGAGTTCAAAAGAAAAAAAAAACTATCAATTATCCAAGAGTTGCACGGGCCAGTATATTCGATTAAAAATTCCGTACGAGCAAAGGAGGTTAATGGCCTTAGCAAATATAAAGCTCTAACAAATTCATGCAAAATAATGCGAGAGATAACACGTATAAAACACAACTATACGACGAAAGGGCTCGAACCAGCATGAGTTTGAGTATGTAATACTTCTGATCGATTCGAGAACTTCGTAATGGGTCAGTTTTGCACCAACTGGCTTGAATGCGAGAGCGCTCCGTGTGTGGCTCCCAGCGGATGTTTTTCCCGTGACGCAATCAGAGAAAGGGGAGGAGGAATAAGGGGGGGGGGAAGTGGAAGTGGATCCCTTTGCCACCATTAAGCCAGCTATTAATCTCTTGCGCGAAATCACGTCGAAATTCGCTTGTCTCAACGCCGACTTCCGTGAAACCATGGACCCTGGATACATAAACCTATATTATGCCCATTTACCCATAAGTTATCATTATTTCTCGAAAAAATATATATTTCTCCAAGTCTGCCGCAATGCTATCGTGAAATTACAGGCGAATAAAATAGTAAATCAGTTATCCCAAGGCATTTATTGCTTTTTATGTATAATTTACAATTGTAGTACAATCTTCATCATATATAATATAAAAAGAATTAAGACAATCAACACAACAAACAATTACGGTCAATCTTTATCATATACCAATTAGATACGATCTTCATAATATACAAAAGTAGTATAAATTTAAAATGTATACATGGAATACTCGTTCTGGTCCTGCTAAGCCAATCAGCTCTGGCTTGACAACAGGTGCCACGTTAACAAAAACTAGAGCTTAAAGTGTTACCATTATAAAGCTAGATATATTGTGTCACGTTTTGTTCCAAGCCCTAATCCATTCTGTATAATAGCCAGTCTTTTATTCTCCCTTTCACAGTAGTTACAGACTGTATTATTCTTAAATCTTTAGGTATTTCATTAAAAATTAGAGGCACAGCAACATAATTAATTTCTCGATAATTTGTGAATCTGAATTAATATTCGGCTAATAACCAGCAGGCGAACTTGAATCCCAGAGATTCTTCCGGACATTCCTTGCTAAACCCAAACTGAACACTTTCCTTGGTAATTAAACCTCACGAATAACTGCGGTTGGCAATAGGGTCTCACTTTGCCCTAATTTTACTACACAGGCCGTTGGGCTTAATACGCGATTAACTCAATACTCACTCTTCAAACGAGATTTCAGGTGGACGACTTTTGGTAATAATTGCAGCAAAGGTTTAATCGCTTGAATCATCACAGTTCGATCATAATAATCGATCATCCTAATTAAGAAAATTTAATGACATTCAATGACCCTGCTTTGAGATACGTTGCTCATTTTGGGGTCAAATCCATTGACATTCTCTCTCCGTAATTCGACCTCTAGACTCTACTTTCATTTAAATACGACGTTTTAAGGAATATTCGATGTCGAATAGGGGGATTATTTTGAAACAGACACACTAGATGATCGCGGTAAATATTTGAAATGTGAAGAAAAACAGGGACTACTTTGCTGACGTTTATATCATTCCACCTAGTCTTAGTCAATTATTCATGAATTCCATAACCTGACGGTGCCTGAGTGACGTGATGGTACGTTGCAAAAGAAGGTGATACTGGATGGGAATTCAATCGACTCTTAGAATACTAAGGAAGCGAGAAGTCGCTGGGCTCTGACTGTACAGAATGTCACAGTAACTGCTTGGACGGTGCAAAAAAAAAGTAGAGAATACTTTGTTTACCTAAATATCACTCCACACGATCTTAGCCAATCGCACCATGAATTCCGTAAAATGACAGAGCGCGTGAGGCGATGGTTGATTGCAAAAGAGGCCAACGCTGCGTGAGGATTCTGCTGACTCGAACGATACTGACGAGAGAGAAATGTTTCCTCAACACACGGTGGCATTGGTTGCACATGAATGAGGTGGGGGAGCCTTCCCTCCTCGAGCAATGCTGAAGGAAGCGCATCGCCGACACAGCTGTGCTCGGACGTCACCACACGCCTCGATAGAGTCAGCCCCCGAATTCTGACTTGAGCGAAACGGATCGCCCAAATTGATCACCGAACGCGTCTTATTTCCGAAGAGGGGGGAAAGAGAGAGGGGGGGAGTGAGTTGCGCGGAATTTCCGAATGCCTTAAAACCTGTGTCGCGAACCACAATGGCGTTTATTCATCACGCGGCGACGGGATCGCATCAATCTTACCGCGTCAGCCTCCTCTTCTCCTTCCCCTCGGAGCAGGAAGAAGAGGAGCGCTCCCGCTTCTCCCCACCCTCTCCCGAGGGAACGGACGAGATAAACGCGATGAAAGGACCACCATTCACGCCACGACGCTATTTTTACGTATCGTTTACGAGTGGCGTTCGGGCGATGGGACCTCCTCCCTGGGTAGCTGGTGCCAGTCGGAGTGGGAAAAGGGGGTGTGGGCAGCACAATTAAACTTCTTGTGCAAAATTGAAATTCTTCGAAAAAGGGTCTCGTTTCCAATCAAAATATTAGCGTCCGTTTGAGACCGAGGCGTCAATTGCCTTGATAGGGTTTCTGCTCCTCGAGAGCCAGTCCCTTTTCTCACTGGGGAGAATTGTGCGATTTGGGACTGATCCTGGTGGTAGCACAATTGCAACAAAATTCTAAGTCCTCGGATTAGATACCCATATTCATTAAGGTTGTCATTCTGCGCCCTACTGTATTCCTTCGGAAATGACATGCCGTAGATTATGTCGGACCTTTAGGTTATCTCTGAATTTCCGGTTTAAAAAATGAAAAAAACGAATGCACCTCACGATATATCATGAAGACAAACTGATTCTCGCGAACTCAAACGTGGAAGACGTGCACCTTAAAGTCACCGCATGGAGCATGAAAATCTACAGATCAGAGACATGGAACATTGGAAAGAAGCCCCATCGAAGGGTAGAAACACACTAGCAGAGAATTCTAAACATTTAAATGGACCGATATCGTGAGGAACGAGGAAATATAGAAAAGAGCAGAAGAGGAAAGGACTATACGTATACGGACGGCAAAGAAGAACTAGTTTCAGGGCACACCTTGAGGCACAATGGATGGATCAGTTATAAACACAATAGAAAGGAATAATAAAGAGAGGATCACGTGGGGAAGACAAAGAAATTAAGGAGTGAAACAAAAAAGCTTATCGGAGGTGAGGGAAATAGAGAAATGGAGGAGTGTATAGAGAAGAATAAAGGGAATAATAGTACGTGTATAATAATAACCTATCTAGGGGATCGGTAATGTGCGGTGGCTAACGTACAGGCTTCCCGACGTGAGGGCAGATTTTTTCAGAGGAACCCCGATCCCTACTTGAGGCGCTCTGTGGAGAGCACTTTCAGTGAGTGAAACGTCCGTTGGATGGGATGTTAAACTGTGGACCCATTGGTGCCTTTCGACAAGGTTAAGCTAATGCCAACGCCGGGTTTCTCTCCACCCTTCATCCTTTCCCATCCATCCTTGCGCAAATGACCTTAGCTATCGGTCGCCTCCCCTAAAACTACTACTTTAAACCTGTGTTAGGACTGAAATACGATGACATAAGTTTAATGTTCATATTTTGATATAAAACAAAAATTACCATCTTCCTACGCAATCTGCAGGATTGAATAACCGACTCTTGATTCTTCGATTAAGGTAATTGAAATAATACCCCGCGTCCCTTAAATAAATCCTTTCAAATACTGATTTTTCATTCGAAATCTCGACAGATGTTCCGATATTTAACGCGAATGGAGAATTATTCCACAGTTGATTCATTCCCACATACTTTATTCTCAAACACAATATGAAAAGCTGGATTGACAGTGACATATTACATCTGAGATCGGTTGAACTGGGCTGGGGCAATCGAACGCAATTCCTTACGCAAACGAGTTAAGCGACTAGATATCAGTGGACGGTGCTGCCCACTAGGGACGGTGAGGGGAACCCGAGGATCAGCTGTGAACCTCTCGCGCTTCCGTGAAGGTGAAGCGGACCGGTGAGTCATCCGTGATGGACGGAGAAGAATCGTCCACTGGAAGAACGACTCACTGACTCCACGGCGAAAGGAAAAATGTGAAGGCGGTGATGCGATGCTCGTATGTAGTACACGGACGTCTTACGAGCGAAAGCAAATTTTTCCCGAAGTGGCGTATGGAGGGGAGGGGGGTGGAATGGGGGGGCGAGGTCTCTGTGTGCGTGCTCACATCTCTGTTTGAATACAATGGAAAAAATTCCCAATAGGATCTCGGACCCGGGCTTCGATTACGTAACCTTTTGATCGACTGCAATCGAGTAAATTTGGGAGTATTCGGGTGTCAATTTTCGTGTTTCTCAATTTCTTCAGTACGGAGTGAAATAAGGTCGTCTATATTTCGCGCGAAGCTCAAAATTTTGCTCTTCAGCAGAGAATAAACGAAATTTAGCAACAAAATCGTATTTTCCACTCATCTAAAGGTTGTGCGACCTAATCTCGAGGCCAAAAACGCCATCTCCAGAGGCTCACGCAAACCAAACTCGCGAATCTTGCGTAGCTCAATACCGAGACTCATTACCATTACCCGATAGGAATTATTTCTATTTTAGTTTTAAACACAATCCTCACAGGAAGTCGAAGACCTCCATCAGAGTCGAAAACAACATGCCCTGTGGGAATGGATATACGAAACGTAAGAAATTATACCACTAGGAGATACCTTTTCAAAGCGGAGATTGAATATTTCCATCTTGCCAGGAATCGGCATTGGTAGATAAACGGATGAAATAAAAAACTGAAGTAGTGCAAGTAAGCAGCATAATTTAGAATTTTCAGATGCATCACAGCATTCGATGCCCGAGAACACCAGGGCTCCGTTTCTCAAAGCTACAAGTCCTTGTAATTTGCACCCACGGAGTGCGGCGATTGTAATACATGGTGTAGGACTCGTTACTTACCTATATTACAGTCTCCAAATTTGAATGTTTCGTAATATACGTACATTATACCTTCTGGTTCCTTAGGAATTATTAATGAATAAGGAGCTTTGATAAACAGGCTACTCATTTATTACGAAGAAACTAAGTAGAGCGAACGTCAATTATAATTAACTACAAGGTTACTAGTAAAGCATACTAGCAATTAGCTGTTATACATTTAACCAAGCAGAATGACGGAAAGGAAACCTAAGTGGAACGCCGAAGATGATTTTCTATAGCTTCACGGATCTTGAACCCGAGGATTGGTTTGTAGCAGCTCTCCATGCTATATTGATCCATGTCAATCTCTTCATTCCTTCACAGTTCAATGCGCTGACATCTTTCATTACCGCTCCACATAATTTATCCCTTGCCTTCCTCTGTAATTCTTCCCCTCTTATGTTCGCATTAATCAAGCTGATTAGTGAACTAACGCGACTCAGGAGGATATGCCCAAGTAATTTCCATCTTCTTCTAGTACGTGTCCTCCATGCTCCTCTCTTCACCCACTACTCGTCGAAGTACTTCGTTCGTTTATTTTCTTTTCATGATTTTTCGGCCGTACCACATTTTCAATGCCCCCGGCGACTGTCCCTATTGCCCACGTCTCACAGTCGTAAAGAAAAACTCAAAATAAGAGTTTTAATGAAACACCTCCCTTCATTTTCAAAGATGAATCGTTAAAAGCGCAGAAGGACGAGGCAGAGCAAACCGAAGACACATGAATTCGATGATTCGAGCCTATACTTAGAGAAAATTCATGACTACCGAATGAATAAACTTGGTATTTCTTCTGATAGATATGCCTGATGATGTCACCTGTGCGTCGAAACCGGAAGTAGTATAATTAAGTTTTTTTGTGTGAAAAAATAGCAAGTTTATTTATTTAGTGAAAGACAGATGAGTAATATAATAAAATGGTCACGTGAAATTAAGAGTGGCCGCAAGCCAGGCTTGTCTAACCTTCTGGGTTTTCTGGGCCGCTTTGGTAGAAGGATTGTCTCGAGCAAAATTTAGAATACAAATAATAACGATATATGAGGAGAACATAATAGTCCCTTGATAATTTTCGTTATATCCACCGTTTAGAGTTCTTTGGTGAAATACAAAAAAGTAATTTGTTTTTTTAGGTATATGTAGAATACATTTGGTTATAATATACGTTTGTGGTCAATAAAGAATAAAGAACCGCAAGCACATATTAATTTTTTTTTAATACTGCAAAAATAAAGAAAAAAGATTAACATTATTCTAAAGGGACATTTGGAACTATACTTATAAACCCATCTCATTTATATCTGGTACCATGGAAATAGCTGCATTTTTCATTGAGCTTTTAGGTGCCCATCGGTTATTTTGGTTTTCATGTTACTCTTGGCGTGCTTCATTCTTGCAAATAATCGTTCATTCGCATAGTAAAACAATATTAAATTTTACGTTTATTAGTTTAA
Organism: Hetaerina americana; assembly: GCF_022747635.1. NCBI lineage: Eukaryota > Metazoa > Arthropoda > Insecta > Odonata > Calopterygidae > Hetaerina > Hetaerina americana. The sequence continues at coordinate 33,865,763 of NW_027286985.1, read as the reverse complement.
AATTGCTTGCTTAGACTGCATGAGTCCCGAGGGTCGAACACCCCTGTTACTGACGATCCTCCATTATAATACCAAAGATGAAGATATTAATTATACTGCTCCCGCCATCTCTTTCATCGGTTGGATGGGTTTTAATTGCCCGATCAATTATCTAGGGATGACCATAATCCTAGTGCAGTTGTTCCCAAACTGGGCGTCGCGCTTGAGCGTCCAAGGTGAGAGAATAAATAGTCGGCTTTATTTTTTTACGCGAGACTGATTTTCCCAGTCTCTTCGAGCATCTGGACATGCCCGTCTGGCCATCTGTGGGGATATTTTGATTCCCAGCTATATTGTTAAGGTTTTATCACGCTAGTGACCAAATACCAAAATAAGAGGAATAAGGATATACATTTATAAACTACATAAAAACCCGACGAGGTTAAGTAAAGCACTAAATACAAAGTTGCAGGATATAAATTAGCATTTATGAATATAAAATCACAGCGAATAAATATTTTCAAGGGATAAAACAACAAAAAACAAATTGATATGGAACTGAACAATTGAATGTAAACGAGTGAAATATGGATTTGGATTATTTCAAAGAAATACACGTATTGGTATGCGCACGCGGAATAATTAGAATTTCCGCAATTATTCTAAATGCAGAAAAACATTCTTAGAGGGGGAAGGGTAATGGAAACTTCCGAAAATGGACGATGGAGGAAAAATACCATTGGGGTAATATACATGGGCCGGCACAAAAAGTTATGAGAAAATTGGAAGTCTAACGAATAAACGCTTTCTGGTTAAATTTCTACTCCTACAGGTATAACAACTTCAAAACCTGATTGGAACGTTCCTGTGGCTACTTGCAACACCGGTGAATTAAAATAGTAATTTTAATTTTTTGGAGTTATGCTCGGTTTTCTAAGGGGAAGACTTGCTAATTTAATTGTATACATAATATCTAATCACTTTATGACAGCCGTTTCTGTAAAAACTACTAAGTACATTACGTTCGAATAATAATTATGCAAAAAAACGAACAAGTATTCTCAAAGTTTATATTTTAAAGCATTTTAAACGAATGGAAATTTACAAAATGAATTGAAGTTTATTACACATTCTTACAATTTATTACCTACTTCCAAAATACAAGTACATGACTTTAAATGACTTAGTTTTGGAACTTATTAAAAATGAAAATTTGTTACTAACACGAAAGGGAAGTCTCCTTCATTTAAAAGTTAAATAAAACCTTTCCTAGACGTTCACCATATGGAAATGATTGACAAGACATTTTTTCCACCGGAAAAATTAAAACGGACAGGTGGAAATTTTACTTTTTAAAAATCTCTACGTTTGCCTCCCAAGAGGTGCAGTAATTGTTGTTTGATCTTTTAGCTCCGTTTCGTCAATTGGAACCAATTAAATACCAACAACGATTTTCTCGGGGACGTAGCAGACCGCCCCCAGAGACAAGAGGGGAAAACGTATTTACCTAAAGAGACAATGCTTGGCGGCCGGGTCTGCACAACCGGGAGGGGTCGCCGAAGGATTGATTCTCGGCGAGGATCTAATTAAACAGGCGGAAGAACACGAGATGTGAGAAGGAGCGTGTGGGTGCCTCCTCCGAGGAAAAGATCAAATGGAGAGGAGTAGGTGCGAGAGAGTGGTTTACCGCCCCCCCCACCACGGAGGAAGAGGGGGTCTTGTTGCGTCCACGAGCAGCGGCGAGGATGATATGATCTCCTGGGCGAAGCGCGCGAGCGCACTCACACCAACACATCTGCGTCGACCCCATCTGCCGTCCTCCGCCAGGGAGCTCACACGAGAAATCCATTTCCGCAAGACGTCTTTCAAAACAAGATCAACGCACCCTCCCTGAACGGCTTACGCAATTATGACGAATCCCCTCGTTCCAAGTCTACTCAATTGATGCATTCCTCCAAAGAGGACAATTTTAACGCAGCCATACGAGTTGTTGATGATGTGATCCACCGATTTCACGGTCAGATTAAAACCATCTTTCTCGTGCTGCTCATCTCGATCGGACTTACATTCCAAAAAGCTTAAAAAATGTATAATGAGTGTTGCAAAAACACAAATGTGGAATAGACTTCTCAGAGGAGAATTTCTTATGACTACCTGCTGAGGATATCAGGTCCCCTTGAAACAGCGCAGAAAAGTAAACAATACGCACTTAGAAGTGCACTGGAAGTACCAGTCCTACAGAAAAATACCATTTGGGTAATATCGTAACATATATGTACACGAGTAGATACCTAAAACAAGTTAGAAAAATATAATAAAAGGAGAAATTAAGATAAATCCACTAGTTTGTGTTACAATTCAATACTTTCTTGATAAAATAAATATCAGCGGACTGATTACAGTTTTCAAAGGCATAAATATATATTTTTTATTACTGGTCAACCGTCAATTTTTTTATTACCTTTCATTATCTCGTCAACCGGTTAAGGTAAGTTTTGGATGGAGACAAACTACCAAACGGCATGGCGACAAATCCCTTGCCTCTCCTCACAGTACACAACCCAACATCCTATTCTACAATAAGCCCCTCATCAACTTTGTAGGAGATACCTCCTTCCTCTCTTCATCCCTTCCACCATTTTCCTATTCCTGGATTTTCCTCGTTTGTCTAACATTCTCCCTTCTATCACCTTCTTCTAACAACAAAATCCCATTGCCAATCAAAATGCTCTAAATCCACCTTTCCTGCCTCTCTTAGATTTCTCCCAACACTCCCCTCTCCTCTCTAATCACACCTAGCACTTCCTCGTTTATTTTCCTTTCGGCCCATTTCACCTTTTTCATTACATAGACTACAAACCAGACGTGGCGGAAGGGATTGAGAGTTATGATGATCCCTAGAACTGTGCTAGTAGGAGCAATGATGGTTGCTTCTGGTAGTGTCGCCCATGTCAGATAGGTCAACGCAATTCTTCTCCTTCTGTCCGTACTACTTTGACAATTTTCATCCAGCACATTTCCGAGATACGTGAACAGTTCCACCTGCTCTAGTTTTTGCCGTCCTATTTTAAATTTGACTTAGTTTTGACATCGAACTAGCCATTATCTTTCTGGAAAACCGCATGACCTTTATTTTATTTATATTTTTTCTCCTCCCGTACCTATCGCACTGACTTTCCAATGCTCTCAGCAAACTCCTTGGCTAACGAACAAACTGAAGCTTAACCATCCCAAAACCTAACTGATTTTTTAAGTTTCCTCCAGACTTTCTTTCCTTTCTACAGTTTATATTATTCATATCCTATGGCTCAAATGGAAGCTTCGTTGCTTAGTGCATAAACTAATGTATGAATTCTAAAATTTAAAAAAATCATCTCCTAGGAACGAAGATCAGCATATGATACCAAGAGTTGTTAAATACGATATTCTAAATGGATTCACACTCTCACTACGTTTTCAATGAAGTAATTCCATGATGGATATAACAGGAAATGAGGCACACAGTTCTTATAGTTATGTAAGTTAACCGCCACTTGGAGAACTAGGAGCGTCGAGACATCTCTGTAAAGTGGAGGAGGATACTCGTACATACATGTACGTAAAGACTTAACTTAATTACTTATATTTCTTAACCAAATGTAAAAGAAAAAGGGAGAAATCCTATGACGCATATCTTGTTCGATATTATTGTTATAACGTTTATTTGCGTGAGCCAGTGGTCAGACAGTAAAAAACAGGTTTATCAACAAACTGAAAAGTTATCCATAGCTCCTGAACATGCCACCGGTTTTGTTAATCGGCGTCAATTTAAGCCCGAATTGTTACGGAAAAGACAAGGTAATCAATAAAGGTATTAAGTGAAAAGAACCGATATTTTAAATTTTTCTTCTTGTATACCAATTGTATTTTCCTACGGGTGGGGCCACAATTTAATAGAGAACCACATCTATGAAGGGTAATCTGAGGATTACAAAGGCGGTTAACTCGTAGAAGAAGACACTCGAGTGATAACGATACGTTCTGGTATCAAGAGATCCCATAAAACACGAGTTTTACCTCTGCTGATTAGAATTCGCAAAATGAACACATATAGAAAAGGTTATTGAACTAATGGATCGTGTTACTCGAGTTTATAATGTTAATTCCATTACCCTCCCTGCACGACCATGCACGGTGGACTCTCTCAGGGAAGATAGATATAATTAATTATCCTTTGTCTTTCGTTCCATAAATTTCACAAAAAGAATAACTCACACGAAATATAGTAAAACGCTTAGGTACCAACCATTCTAAAATATAAATGAATACAATAGCCTCAAATCAATGTGTTTTTTACAATCTTGCAAAAGTTCTCTTCAAAAAATACCGACATAACTAATTTTAAGGTAATGTGTCCTTGGTCTCTAAAAATTCATGCAATAGACAATTTTCTGTCAATTTTGCAAATCTTAGTTGGCATTTGAACAGCGCTGAACGACCTCACGGGTTTCAGGGCGTAGTTGCATGTAAAACTCACTGAATTCTAAATTGAACACACCATATAAAACAGCATCCACCTCAGAAAGACAAATAAAATCAGCCCCCACAGGAAGGGAATAGTGGCAGAAATGATTAAATTTTGTTGGAAACTATTCTACATCCAATCACGCTCACTCAATGAGATTAATGAAAATGAGAAAAACGCACCGTGTTTTTGCACCATGGTAATATTTTCAAGTCAAATGAAATTGCAAAACTGACATTGCCATTCCAAATTCACCGCAAAAACCAACGACGAAGAACGAACGCGATGTGATAAATATTGGCAGGCACTGAGCCAGCAAATAGAATTTTTTGGAGAGCCCTCGACGGCGGTTAATCACGAAAAGAGCATTAAAATAAGCTCTTCCAAGAAACAGGGTGGATTGGGGGGGGAGGGAGGGGTGAGTGTACCTACTTGGCGAGAAAAACCTGTTCTTCGGCGGCGATAGCGAGGGTACTCGCTCGATGCGGATAAACAGAAGAGCCGTCCTTTTCGATACACCGTTGCCTCTGGATAACGGTGAAAGGCAAGAGCGAGACACTTTAAAAGAACTGGATATTCGAAATCACTCCGATAATAGTGCGCATCTTCCCCCGTTGGGGACAGGACTGAATACGCGAATGCTCGTCGCGAACATCGAAAGGCTGCTTATTTTTTTCGACGGAATATGATTGAAGTGAAATTCCTTTGCCTTGGAGTTCCAAAGCGGCACGTGAATGTGGAATCAGGATTGTTCGGTAGGGAAGCTCTCATATTGTGATCAGGCGATCTGTCGCCTTCAAAAATGCGAGCAACCTTGAGTCAAATCTATCCTCTCTGGCCTTTAGGATCTCTCTATCGAGCAATGACGGAAGATCATAAGTATATCCAAGAGCGGTAAATACGTCCGCCTATCTTCCGAGATGCAATTCAATCAAAACAATTATCTTAAATCAAGAGGAGACCAATCCGACACCGCAATAACAATTTTAAACAAATTCCATCAAGGAAAAGTAAGTCTTTCCCCATAGGCTTTTAATAGAGGCATTTTCTTTACTTCTCTGTCATCCCATTAAAAAAAAACTACGCCAAATGATAAATTTGCATTCGTCGTGAAAATTATGTATACTGGAAAAATGGCAGAGGATTCAGTGAGATTGACAAAAAAAGTTCTCCTTCGAACCCAATTATCAAATATTCCATTTCATTTATTACTCGGGACTTCATTTGATGGTTACAATCGATTTCTTTTCTTTCCTCGGATTCCGTAAAAGGAAAGCTTTAACATTTCACAGCTATAATATTAGGGAAAGTTTTGACGGATACTCGTATCCTGCATCATAATTTACATCCATTTTGTAAGGAAAAAAAGTTGAGCAGATTAAATAAAAAACCCACAGGAAAACTACAGGGACCCCATCCCCCCAAAAACGAAACTCCGAATACAAAGCTCACACTCTAACTTCAAAACAAATTAATTGAAATAATATTCAACTAATTTAATAAAAACAACAGAAAGCAAAGAATACTCGTCGATAATAAGGTGCTACTTTCAGCAATGTCCTCTCCACGCCATATTTTACTGACACTCAGAACTGACCCCTTTATTAAATTTGCACGTTTCCAGAAATCTTCACCAACATTAAAACTTCACCATTCAATACGGAACTGAATATTCTTAACCGTATTACGTATTTCTAACGGCGACATTTCACAGGGTTCAACCCTATTTCATTCCACATTAGGAAAATGCCTATACATCATTTTACTGGACACCAAAAATATTGGTTCATGAACTTCTCATAGATTTACAAGGAAAATAACTTCAGCATAAAAGGAAGGCATAATAAAATCAATCTTCCACCTGCCAATACTACATCCATTAAATGTTGTAGGGACGGAGAGAGTAAAAATCTAGCGGAATCCCGAGAATCCTTCTCACTACTCTTTATAAATACACTACATTTCAACTCTAAAGAATTTGTCACAGCCTACAGTTTCGATAATTCCATTTCTCATTCCTAACAACACGTTGATCTCGTTCCATCGTCCCTAGTCCACCATTGCGAGGGAGGATGAAAAATTTACTTCGCCAGCCCTTGGAAGCTGATTAATCGTCGTCCCAGATGCGACCGAAGGATAATTTGTGCATCGAACGCCCACGAGAGCAATATGCTGCAGCCAAGCCAAGACGGTGGGGGAAAATTCCACTACATAGTTCTACTATGACTGGCTCACAAACACCCACATATACGAAAAATGCGCCGCAAATAACTACTTCGGAGAAAAACTGAATTTCGCCCGGCTCTTTAATTACCTCCACCGACTTGGGTTCGGAGTAATCACGCCGAAGAAATATTTCATTTGAAACATTACAGAGTTATATCCTTGGCGCATTCGCACGTTCTTTGAAAAATTATTCTCATTTATCTCTCGTTCCCCCTGAAATATTTCCTTCCCATAAAATATGAATATCATATTTTAAAAATAAATAACCCATTTTCTCAGGAGGGAATTATAATATATTCGTATCCCCGGTATGTGGAATACAATGGTTCTTCCTTCTTTCCTCAATGGCTAAATCTTCTCCCTGCAGCAAAAATGCACCATTCGTTCGTCTCATTCAAAAGATTAAAAATAAAGATACATTAGATTCAAACATTACAACGCCTTATAGTGGAGAACGAATATTTCCACGCATTAGTTACTGCAGCTAAATCAGATCTAAACTTTACAATATAATTATATTATCATTGAACTTTCGCGATTAAAGTTTTATTCATCATGAATATTTGAAATAGCAATTGAGAGACACCGATGAGGGGTTATTGAATCGTGAATTTCAGGCGAAATACGAATTCAAATCCCGGAAATTCAGTATTCCGTCATGAAGACTACTTGTACGTACGGGGTGTAGGAATTCGGCCGGACGTAACCATATGACACATGGCATCTCCGGGCGCAGTAAAATAGCTTTTCAAACTCAGCTTGCGGCATTCCGTGGAGAACTAGTTGGAGGTTTACGTGTAGCGCGGGCGAAATGATAAAGTTGCCGTCTTCCTGCGTTTCAACATACCATGGGGACTAATTTTGATGGGCTTAGTTAGCAAGCGTTTACAGGTGGCGAGTTGCAGCTGGCACTAAGGTCAGCCTTTCTTGTTTCGTTAAACTAAAGGTTATCTTAAACCTCACGTTAAGGTGAAAACTCAAGTTTTATGAACGCTAGTTAAGTTCAAAACCAACCGTCAAAAAGCATAATGAGTAACACACGGTGTTGCTACGTTTACAATTCTCATATTCATTCATGATAAATCTCATTCGTAAACAATATCGCATTTGTCGGTAACCTCAACGCTAAGTTCACACTCACAATAACCAACAATTAAAGTTAACGAAACGACATAAAACCGGGCATAATGTCATTTAACTTTGGCGAGTGTACTTGTATAAATTAAGCGGACAGTAATTGCTGTTAAAATAATGGAATAATAAGCTGAAATAGCATAATTATCACCAATTCGACTGGTGGACAATTATGGGAGGGTAGAATTTTTAGGGAGCGGAAGTGGTGAGGGTAATCCGACGCAGGCATCAGCTTACTCCTTGAGAAAAGCGACGAGGGGATTACAGTCGAACGTCCCATAGGATGGTTGGAATACCGGAAGTAAGGGCTAGACACTGCTATGGTGTGCACACGTATATAATTCGTGCATAAGAATATAACTACTTCTTCAATTAATTCGATGTACTTTTGTGAGTTTTGAGAGCAGTAACGATCACTTCCAAATTTTCACTGCGTTATTTACGGAGGAAAAAAATCTATCTCAAGAAGGTAAGCTACCAAATAATAATGAACGGAAATTGTAGTTTTACGCATTAATCCGGCTTTAGGGGAGAAAGTAAATTATATTTGAGAAGCTTTCCATAGTTGGTCAAAGGAAATTGAATTGAGGACTGGAATGTGGGACCCTAAGGTTTAAAATAAGGACAAGACAATGTTCGAGGACAAGAAGATATTTACTTTGGTTTGTGCATGAGAAAACAGTCAAAGACTACAAAGTTCATTTGTATTTAATTACTTATGTCCTCAGAGAGTACTGACGAGGGAATTCAAATTTAATTTACGCTTCCAGGGAAAAATGCGGACTTCCACGAAAAGAACTAAAATAACACCGAGCTCGCTCTTTCATTTCCGCCAGGAGGTTGGATAACCAGCGTTCAATTAAAGAGGCAGGAAGACCAACTTGGAGTGGTTAAGAAGTGCGGATGCAAGCAAAGAGAGCATATTGGATTCGCGGAGGGTGGGGGTGGAAGAAAAAAGAAAATAATAGCATTTGAGAAAGTCGGGAGGAAGGAATATATATATAATTTTAATAAATATATAATTATATATATATATATATATTATATATATTATATATATGTATCATATCTATTATGTATATATAATATATATATATATATACATATATTACTTGAAGAAGGCCCCGGAGAAGGCCGAACGCTCAAACAACCTACAATGTGATTGTCCTCTCTTTCTTGTGCTACCTGTTTTAGTTTGTGTTCTATTGTGCCGATATAAGTATTGCTCTCGTGAGTGCTTCTACATCATCGAGATATTATACATATATATATATATAAACATGTGATGTCAGAGAGAGCCGTATAACAACACTGGCATCTTGCGTTCCCTTTTTTATCGATGCGTGAAGGTGCTGTCATCTGGAGCTCGATGAAATCATCAACAGATGGCAAGGGATGAGAAGCCAGGGAGGAGTCAAGGAAGCTGCGGCACTGAGGAGAGCGACAGGAGGAGGGCGTCTGCTAAAGGAGCGAAGTTCCAGAAGATTAGAGTCACGGATAACACGGGAGAGATGAAAATGGAACGCCTTGGGAAAAACAAATATTCCAAAAAGGCAGGGCGCCAGCAGGCCGAGCAATGGGAAGACAATGACGACGAGAATTTCATGCAAAAGAAACTTCTGAGACGCACAAGTTTTCCTAAGGCATGCATCAAAGTTCGAACAATTACTTTTTTGCGCCATTTCCCATTAATTTGGCAAAGGCTGACGCGGAAAATAATATCTCGTGAATATTTTTCTGGTTTTCAGCGCAACAACTTTTATCCCCTCCAGTCAAAATTAAATAAAATGACAAATGAAATTCCGAGAGAAATAGTAATGATCAAATTTACTGCGACATTATGAACAGCTCCGCCTTTAAGATCGTCCTTCTGCAGGAACAATAAACCGCTCCCGGGTTCTCATTTAACATACATATTTCTTTAAGAAAGGGCTAACTCTCATGGATGCGCTACTTCTAAAAACGCGATAATAACATTTCGGTTTGCAATAAGTCTCAAGGATACAAATTGGAAAACAATTTTGTACGCTTCAAAATAGGAGTCCGTGGGGGGGGGGGGTAAATTAAATTCTTGGAAGATTTTGTGCAATTCACGACGGATATAATTAATTACTGATATTTATTGCGCGGCTCTTTTTTCAGATTTCTTCAAAACTTGTAACAGAGGAACGATCATGCCTCGTAATTCCATCCAATCGTTTAGAGCGTACATAAAAGTGAAGGGAATAAAACGTCGAGTAGTGATATGAACGGCAATTTTTTTCGGAACGATGATGCACCTTAAAAGGAATGGGCTATGGGGAAAGAAGAAGAGAGAAAGGATGGGGAATGCTCTTTAAAGGTCTGATGCGGTATTAAAAATTTGATGGAAAACTTTTGTCTGCTCCTCGCCATCTTTCTTACTCTCTCTTATTTATTCATTCTCTAAGGATTCCATTCTCTACATCATTGCCAGATGTTATTACCTCCAGCACACACTGGCGGTTTTCACCACCAGGATAACCCGATACAAGCAAATGTAATTGTGTTACCACCGATCGTGCAAGGACCTCCAGGTCGAAAGAAACAAAAAAATACACGATGACCACCTGATGCTCATCTAATTAATTTGTGCCTACGTTAATTCCACCTTCACTAACAGCAGGGGCCAGAAATAACCGATCTACGGAAGGGTTAGACTCAAAAGAAAAATGGACAGCTGTTCCGGAGGGTAAACTTCTATCCCGAAAACGAGAGAGTATCGGGAACGCTCTGCTTCAGCATTGATGATGCTAGGAGATCATCGGTTTTCCCTTGCATTTTGTCCACCCGACAAATGGAACGCCCTAAAACTCAATAATTACAACGCGGGAATTGACCAAGTCTTAAAACGCGCCTAAGACTTAAGTGCCCACTACTTCCACTATGACGGCCCATTCTTAGTAACATCTCAAAAATTAGGATGAAAGTCAAGAAAAATAAAGATTTAGTTATGTGTCACTCGGCGAAATTTCGCGGTACTCATGACAAAAAACCGCTATGTCCCATCACACACCACTAATTTTAATTCACCGACCATGACCTCGACAACTTATAACATCATCAAAGTTTATCTACTCTTACACATTGATGACGACACGTGGTTAAAATCAAATTCGGCGAGTTAAAATTATAAAGTGACAATTTATACAATGGTTTTTAATTTAGGTGAAAAGCCATGACAATCAACATGAAGACTTGAAAGGCTAATAAAGAGCTCACCCCGAGGAGCTATAATCAAGAGAATTAATAGAATAAATAAAATTATAATTTATAATTGTAACTATCTCCAGAGTGCAACGCGTTTCAATGCCAATGCATCATTATTATCAGTTCTCATTTACCTGATAATAATGCATTATTTGCAATACCTGATGACGAATATACATATTATCACAATTGGTTTAATTTACACACATTAAAGCCTACCAGTTCTTTTTAAAACGTAATATTCATCTAGCCTTGCCCTACCGAACAGATTAGTCGGAATAGGATACCGCACCTTATCGAAGGCAAGAAATACATATGCAAGGGTAATGCATCAGCACTTCGAGACTTCTTGTTAGACAAAGGAAGCTTCTCCCGTTAATCCACCACATAATAGGTTCTTATGAAATAACTTTAGGTAAAGGGTCCTTCATGACTGCAACGGAGATTATTGTATTTGGTTTAATCATGATTAAAGGCGAAGGAAATCTCTTCCAATCCTTGAATTGGGAGTTTGGAAAATACTTATGCCTCAAGAGACCTAGGATTTCCTAGAGAATCATTGGGGCTAATTTTTAAAAATATCACCTCACAGTGTACCAGAGGCATCACTCATTGCAAAGAAATATTTAAAACGATAATAAAACGCTATGAAACCAAAACTAATTTCTGCTGCGTCACGTGAATTATTCAGGAAGTTTCGATATTTGGGAGCCGACTGGACATTCCACAGTTTACATTTCCCTTCGTAGCAACTCGGGCATGACATAAGGAAATGAAAAGGCAATCAGTGGATACCGAAGGGGAGAGAAACATTTCACCTGGCATTTAACCAGTGCCTTATTTGTGGAAATCACCTCGAGGGGGAGGTGGCCGGGCCGTCGACCCGAGAGGCCGCTGATATCGAGGCCAACCGCCGCGAAAACGGGCTTAAACACGACGACGACGCGCGTGTCTTGATCAAAAGACATTCACCGACATCTACGTTCACAAGCCGCCACAAGGACACGCGTCAGGGAGTGTTATGTCATTAAACAATCCGGCAAATTAGTGAAGTGCATTTATCTGGAAGGAGCATTAGGCAGCATTTGATCTGAGAGTGGAGCGAATAGTTGTGTTTTTTTGCACTGTTAGAGCAAGAATTGAAAGAGGGACCCATATCAGTTTATCAAATAGCCTTACCTTCTCGTCGCCTCGTCTTCCAATTTCATTCAAGGCTTGAATTAATCCCTCAGTGAAATGATTAAATTCATACCCTTGATACTCATCCAGCAGGCAGACTAAATTAACTTTTACAATATTTAATAACATGAACCTTCAGTGACGATTTTATAATATGATTGGTGACAAATTTTATATGAAGAGTGGTTTTGCGCGGCGCGGAAACTTGGTCGTCGAAGCGAGATGATAGACGTAGACCGAAGGATTTTGAGATGTGGGGGTGGAGAAGGATGGAGAAGGTAAAATTAACGGAAAATAAAACGAAGAAATACGAGACATGGTGGGAGAGGATAAAAAGTTGTTGGGAGCAATCCAAAGCAGGCAGGAAAGGTGAATGCTGAGAATTTTGACCGGCGATGGAATGTTGAAGAGTGTGACAGACATTGGTCATGCAAGTTAGCAGGAGCAAAAGAGGACGCATGTTGGACGGGAAGAAGGGTGGCAATCAGTGTGCGGCATTGCTTGTAAGGTGTTTGGCTGTCTTATTAGGTACGGATTCAAAATTTAGCAATATATGTCTGTGTGCCCGAAGAGAACCTAACACAACCGCTAGAATACCGTAAATAGTAAAGTAGGTAAGGTTTTCCAAATAGTCTTCCTGCTTCCAGCGGCTACCATCCGAGGCGCATAAGCAATACTCGTGTGACTTTGGGAAAGCGTATTATAAATGATGAAGAACGCTCCTATTTAAGATTAATGGCGAAAGCAAAGGAGGAGGAGTTCAACTGAAATGGTAGGGATCGACGGTTCTCCTGTCATGATGAGCACGATAACATTTTATATTAAGTCATGATTCTGATATTTAAATAATATTTTAATAATTCAACAATGATGCCTTGCGGAAGGTCACACAACTGTTCCCATTACGATAAGGAATATACCCGAATGATTCATAAGTATATTCTAATTACTCCAGATTTACATAATGCAACGACGATAATAAGTACAAGTGTCAAAATTCTGTTCCTGCAGTCGCTCTCCATTCTTAAGTCTTCTTTGTGCGTAATAATTTGAATAAAGCGAGACAGAAGAGTCGACAGGCGCGAATAATCTTAACGTTGGCTCTCCGTTTGTTAACTTAATAAATTCAACACCAAGTATAAGTGACTGATAAATGCACTCTTTCAAAAAGGCAACCAACATAACGTACGTGAGTCTGATTTCAATAACTGGTTGGAATCTTATTCATGATCGATTTCCGAAGGAATGTTCGGAATCCAATAACAAGCCAAAATTAAGTGGAAGAGCTGTATTTAATTTATTTTCAACAATCGTTATTCCCTATTCATCATCCAACGATTAATAAATATAGTACATCCGAGAAATTTATTCTCAGTATTTCAATGAACGCGAGTCAGTCACTTTTTAAAATTATTTAATCATGTTCGATATGGCAATTACCATCATATTGTAACGATTGGACACATGGAAGCAGTCATTTTTGAAAATGTGATACATATCAGCTCCAGGATGCATTTGTGACAACACTCAAGCTCAACTGACCAATTTTGCAGTCTAAGATATAATTACCAAATCTAAAAAACTTATAAGGACGAAAAATACACAATATTCGAGTAGCACTGACTCAAGTTCTTATAAAATTACAAGTTTTCAGATTTTGCTTGAATGGCTTAACGCCAAAAAAGTATTGTGTTCAAATTTTACTCTCTAAATCGACCAATCATTTTGGGACTCCATGAATTTTTTTTTTAATTCGATGATTATAATAAATATATATATATGAATACACATTCAAACCATAATCCCGCCACTCATTCACATGGAAATAGATGTAAGGAAAAGGGATAGGAACGAACGGATAGGATAAACGACGAACACAGTACAGGTGGGGAAGGCGGAATCAGGCAAATCACAAGTGTAAAAATATTTCCTCGACCGTGACTTGAACTCCGGATCTTTCACCCTTGCCGACATTTCGGCATCTACCTGTATGGTCTAACTAAATCTCTCGTATGGGACCATGTATACTTAAAGATTGCACAATACGAATAACTAGAGTACTACCTTGATCAAAAAGTTCCCGGAATAACCACCGTATGCCGCTCCCATCGTTCCGATTTGAGTTCTGTTTTTTTTGTTAAATTGGTACATCTGTTGTTGATATTCCCTTTAAATCTTAGTGTCATAACTTGACATTTGCAAAAGTTACGTAGCCAAGAGTACATCTATCTCTGTGTGTGTTGGCGATTTTTTACAATTGCAGAAATGGATTTAAATTTGCAAACAACGAACTTGTATTAAATTTTGCGTAAAAAACGGATTTAGTGGCGCACGGACGTTGGAAATGTTGGAAAAGTGTTTCGGCAACGATTCTCTAAAAAAAACGGTCGTTTACCAGTGGCACGAGCGGTTCAGAAGTGGTCGTGAGTCAATCGAAGATGATGAACGCAGTGGCAGACCATCGACATCGAAAGTCGGTGAAAAAATTGATAAAGTAAAAGAAATGTTGGTCAATAACCGCAAATTAACCATCAGAGAAATAGCGGAAGACTTGAACATTGCCTATGGATCCGCCCAAGACATTGTGGTTAATGATTTGGGTTTCCGTCGTGTAGCAGCAAAGTTGGTGCCAAAATACCTCAATTTCATGCAAAAAAGAGACCGTGTTGACGTCGCAAAAGACATGATTTGCGAGGCTGAATCCGATCCCACATTCATCAAAAGGATCATTACTGGAGACGAGACGTGGGTTTATGAGTACGACACGCAATCCAGACATCAGGCAAGTGAATGGCGTTCACCAAATGAGCCGAGACCAAAAAAACCACGTCGTTTTCAGTCAAAAAAGAAGGCAATGCTGACGGTTTTCATGGATTACAACGGTGTAGTGCATCATGAATTTTTGCCAGAAGGCCAGACAGTAAACAAAGAGTATTATTTGGGCGTTATGAGACGTTTGCGTGAAGCAATTCGCCGAAAGAGACCAGAAATGTGGGCAGAAAACTCGTGGATTTTGCACCATGATAACGCACCGTCGCACAGTGCTATCATTATTCGTAATTTTTTGACGAAAAATGCAACAAATACCATCCAACAGCCACCGAATTCACCTGATTTGGCTCCCTGTGACTTCTTTCTGTTCAATCGAGTTAAAAAACCATTACGGGGAACGCGTTTTAGCAGCCGAGAGGAAGTAATGGAAAAATCGCAGGAAGCACTGATGGACATACCGAAAACCGAATATAAAAAATGTTTCGAGGATTGGATCAAGCGCTGGCATAAGTGTGTTGCAGTCGATGGGGATTACTTTGAAGGGGACAATATAGATTTAGATGAATAAACTTGTATTTTTAATTTTCTGAATAAATTCCGGGAAATTTTTGATCAAGGTAGTATATATTAAATAACTAGAGTATATATTAAATAACTAGAGCATATACTTTAAAGATACTTGTGAAATATTGTAAGTGTTCTTCATGCGAATCCTGTACTCTAAAATATGCAGTCCTTCGCATTCGAACGAAATATTTCATGGTGTTTCAATGCGACAGTAAAGAATACTCTTCGAAAAAGTTTAGTGGAATCCACAGCGTGACAAAAACTTTACGGCCGATTTTTTTGGCTGAGAGAAATCGCTCCTTTTGCCGAACAAACCTGAAAAGGAGGAAATAGATAAAACCGCAGAGCAATTTAACACGGTAAGCCTTATGGTAGTGAAAAACGTCGGACACGCAGGAGTAAATTACAACAGGATAAATAAAACAGGCGAGGCGTCAAGATAGTTTTCGCTAACAAGAAGAGGGAAAGACTTCTTCGTTCTCGACATGGCGAGGACGAATACATTATAGATTAAGTTTTTGCAATCGACAAGGGAATTTGAAGACGACACCAGATGACGTATATATGAGAAAGAACGCCATGTCCGACCTTGAATTACGTGGTCGGGCTCGAATATTGCGACAAGACCATCTCGTGAACAAACTCCAGTAATCTCACAAAGGAATGTTTCAATTCTGAAGACGACAAGTTTTACGTTCATACTTCCCGAATTTCATGTGGGTCTCTATGGCTTACCCATAATCCTTCGAAACGACGCCTATCTATTCCTCTCCGACGATTCGATCGTTTAAGCTTCGCTGAAATCCATGACAAAAACGATTTTTCTCATTCGAGAACCCAGCTTACGGAGACGATCGAAAACTTTCAATAGATAAAAATAATTCCTTTACGATCTTCACGGTTATGGAAGGAGAGGACGTGAGACGGTCCGAGGTATAAAATTCTTAATATCCTCGTTTATTATTCGATGCCGAAAAACTTTTCATATCGACCGCTATGATGTGAAGCAGACCAAAAGTACAAGAAAAATCATTTTTCGATCGAAATGAAATTTAAGGCAAAAATCTCTCCCAGGTCACGTCCGAAAGTGATTGAAGCCATGCAAAATGAAGAACAAGTGAAGAGAGTAGGAAAAAATTTAATAATGACGATTTGTCACGGGAAAATAGGTGATTATGCATTCTGCGAATTTGGCAGAGCACTACTGCGTGAATACATATGCCGTCAAATGAAAACAAAACCCCAGGGTATGTGCTGAGAAATATCTCGAGACCAAATGCGAGGGCGCAAGCGCACTCGAGAAGAAAGCACCAACGCATTACCGCACTGGCGACATCAATGGCTTAAGACTCTCGGATCCGCCGCAATGCACATAATCTATACTTAGGGGCCAGGGGTAAATGGCCTAGTAACGTTAGATGGTCGGATTTTATTCAACTCATAACATTTCGGGGCACATCAGTGGTTCGAAAAACACCCATTCCATAAGAGGGAAAATAGTGAGGAATAAAAAAAAAGCGGCAGAAGACGGAAAAGAGTCATTCGGGGCGAGCATCGCTCAACCGGCGAGGATACTGAGGGGTCGCTCCTAAGTGGCTATTTCTCCAGGCTGAATCATAGCTCACTTATGAGAATAGTCGCCCTCCAGAGGAAGAGATAAGAGAACTTACGCTAAGTAATCTCCTTTCCTCATTTAATCCTGCGAGGCGAGATGCCAGTAATATTTTTTTCGCAAGGTCGACGTAACACTTGACGCAACGGGAGAGAGTTTGAAAAACGATCATGGTAAGTCTCCAACACGAGACTTCCGATCCTACCATGCACGCCAACATGTCGTGCGTTGCCACGCCAATTCTCCCCCCCCCCCCATACCCCACATCCGCCCCGTAATCATGAACCCATTATCCTCAATAGGAAGATACAAAAATTAAATGAAGAAGAAATGAACAAAATCCTCTTTCAAGGCGTTCACGGGGAAAGATATTATCTCACTCATATAGTTTTAACGTCTACGGAAGCCGGGTTACGGAAATCCTAGAGGGAGACGACAACATGAATTCGAAATACTTTTAGATTGATAACGAGAGTTGATAGAGTGCTCTTTGACTTGTCGAAAGTTGGATTGATTTCCGATTTGAATCGCGTGCAGCGTAGAGGAGCTAGAGCTTGTATAACGTTGTTATGATAAACTAAGTAGCGTATCCAAAATATTAGAGGATCTAGGCTGGGAATCAAGCGTGTAGAGATGGTTAAATTACAGATTAAATCTCTAGAATAAATTGGAAGGATGTCTCTTTAGCAATGATGTTGAAAATGTATTATTACCCCCATCGTACTACGGTAAGAGAGATCATTTCAATATAATTCGGTAGATTAAGGGTAGAACAGATAGATTTAGGATGTCATTTTTTCCGGGAACAATAAGGGATCAGAATACCGTGGTCCAATCGCAATGGGAGTAGAAATATTCTGTTCAAAATTATTCTGGTGTGTATTCATCCCCAGCCACACACCCTAGCTTGCAGGGTATTAACATATCTAACATCTACTTGGGAAAGCCAAGAAAAACACGGCGAAGATATTGGCATCCATTATGTGGTTACCAGAGTCTTGTGAAACACAAAAAGTCAATTCCCAGAAATAACGGTGCAGGAAAGCGGGTAAAAATGAGAAACACGTACATCATAAGCCTTCTCACTTCAAAAATTAGCCCTACAAAAAGGTATTACAGTCAGAAGAGGCCAGAATTGCGAATCCAAATTAACATTACGCTTTGGACGTAAATCTACTATAGCGGATGGGAATTTCTGAATTAACTTGGAATCCCCAATCAAGGTAAACTAATCTTATTTCCCAATCAAGGAGATCTAAGTAAAATTGTTTTTATGCTGAAAGGCTCTCTCTTATAGTATGCGATAGTAGCTAAATCCACAAAAGCCATAAATTATTTACATCCGTTCATCTGAAATAAAGCAATGACCTAGTTCAATTTCACATAGCTAAAATGTAACTGGTAGTCTGTGATGTTGGCGAATTTTTTCCGAGAGTCTCCTACTTACCATTGGCTAATGCACTAAAGTTTCTACAATTACAACCTTCCAACATTTGAGATCACGTCCCTAATCAAATCTACGTGGATTTACAAACACATGGAATATAACGTGTGCAATAGCCCCCAACACATTGAAAATAATACATATACAAATCTGAAGTCGAACGAAATAACATAAAACCTAAAAGCTCTTGATGGGATTCACGTACGACTTCTTCTCGGTAAACTGCCAAATCATTTTATGACGTGTATTTCTCAGGGCGTTCGCAGTAGTTCAAGCATTCGAATCCAGCTACAAAAGCGACCGCGCGGTTGCATTTAATCCGATGACGCCATTGGGTCTTCGGAGGAACGAAATGCAGGAATAGTTAACCGAGTGAGTAGCGCGAAGGCTATGGAAGGAGAAGTGTGAATCCAGAGGAGCGAGAAGTGTGGAGATGTGTGCAACACGGCGGTACGTAGGTGGAGGTGGGTGGATGGGCAGGCGCGTGGGTGGGTGCCTGGGGTGGTGAGAAACGACTCCTTAAAGGGGTGACTAATGCATCATCAAATAGCTGGGACGTGGATGCACTAAAAGAAGGAGAGAGGGAGGGAGAAAGATGAGGGGAGAGGGCCTGTACTGTAGACTCAGAAGGCCAAAGGGTTCGGCTCCGAAGAGAGAGGAGGCCTAAGAGAAAAGAGACAGGACGGAGGATTTGACGGGGAGGGGAGGGAAGACATGGGAATCAGCGGAAGGAGGATGGGGAGGATGTAGGAGGAGGAAGGAGGTGGCCGTTTGGACGATACGATAAATCAGACTTTGCCACGGCGATGATTCACGAGGAAAAAAAGAAGTGGCCCGACTAGACGAAGAAAAAAATAAACACGAGACAGGATGAGAGGGAGATAGAGAGGGGCGCACATGCATTTCAAGAGGAGTGTGCGCCGAAATCTCGATTCAGAAAAACTTCGGGGAATCAAGCGCGCTTTCTGTTTAACAGCGAAACCAATCCAAGCCATCATTCTTTCTACCCTATCTCAATACTCAGGGTTGAAAATGGCTTGATGACCCCTCAGCAGAATTTTTCTATGTGCATACCGAGAGACAAATGGTAAAAAATTGGCAAAGAAAAAAAAATATGGCGCCATCTCACAAAGGAATTCCGCGGAGATAAATCGTCGATTTACGAATTTTCAAGAAATTTCCCCTTAATGAAGGCCATATTTTCGATTTACAACATAAAAAGTTGAGCATCCACCAGTAGGTCATGTATTTGGATATCCAGTACAAAAATCTTCTTTCGCTTCGATTCTTCCGCTGCTTTGGTACCATCGCATTTCAGGTACCAGTGTGTGAAGTTTCACTGGTTCACTCAATAGTGACGATACAATTAGTTCATTTTTCCCTGCCACTTATTCCTATCATAAAATTGAGGGCGTGAGGAAAAAATTACAAAACGATGGAGAAACGGTGGTTATGACAACCCCCCCTTCCCCCCACAGGTTGTACGATAAGTCACGTGGTTCCGACAAAATCCAACCTTTCGCTGCATTCTCCTTTGAACCGTTGAGATAGCTACATTTTAGGTGATTCAAAGGTAATCATGTCAGTATTTCTACGAGATCTCGGCAGTTACCCGAGTAACGACAGAGAAGACTAATGCACCGTGCTTAACCGCTGAGAGTGCGATGCACGGCCGCGATTAAGGCACTTTAAGCGCAAATAAGGACACTTTTCATCTCTGAGATCTCTGAAGCTCGCATTCGCCGAGACAGTGCAGGAATTAATAAATTGAGGCGTCCTCCTTTTTTCTTTTCTGATTCCGGATGACGACCCCCCCCCCCACACGTCTCTATCTCCCCCCCTCTAAGCTTGCTGCAACAGCAATACCCAACTTGGAAACGAGAAGCAATGGAAAACACTCTCTTACCTGATCACAGATAATGTCCCACTTCTTTTCGTCGTCATACTGCTTGAGCAACTTGGCTTTGTCCGGCGGCAAATCCATGGAAGCCTGCGAAGAGAAAAAGGAGAAGGAGGGGTTAGAGACTGCGAGAACACTCGAGTGAGTAGGTCCTTCTTCAGTGAAGGGGAAAATAACTCGGCAAAGTCTAATATGGGTAGGGAAAGTGAAGCTCTTGAATAGGTACAAGGAAATACCACAACGATAAACAAGTTTTACATAACGGTTAGGATTATTGGCAAGGACAAATTAGTCGTAGAACTGTTGAATTGGTATAGGATTTGTCTAAATCTTTGGAAAAAAATCCCTATAATTTGGCATTAAATGAAATGAGACGGGGAGTTTAATTAAAGAAGTCAAATTAGTGATGCAATGAGTTTTACAATAATTATCATGCACGAACACTAAATTGTAATTGTGTATTCATACACACAAAGTCATAAATAACTATACACAAATTTATAAATACAGACAGGACTGTCAATAAAATATTTATTCAACAGAATAAGCACATTAAATTAACTTACTACCTGACCAATTAACATGTAGACATCGTCTCGATTTCCAGTTTTCTACCAAATCTCAAAAACGTTTTCCTTTACTTTGAAAGAAAAATATAAGCAACACTAGCTCGAGGACTTTTAGGAATATCAAGAACGCTGATCTCTGGAGAGGGAATACTGAAATAAATTTTGATAACACAGAGTCCATCTATTAATGATTGAATGCTGTGAAAATAAAAACGCACGATTTTTTTTAAATTTAAAACGGGGCGGAGATAGGAATGAGAAAAAAATGCGCTCTTTATGAAGCGTGAGTCCTGACAATGTAGAGGAATCAACTGAAAAATCACGCAGTTCGAACCCGGGTTATGCGACTGAAAAGAAAGCTAGGTCGGATCGCCGAAAGCAGCAAAATCGAGACCATAATGCATCAATCAATGTGACATTTATACGTCAAAAACCATGGTAGCTTACTAGAGTCACCAAATCAAGTAATACCTGAGAAACAAAACGGTAAAATGGCAATTCATATTCAACTTTTTCCCCGAAGCTGGATGAAAAAACGCGGCAGCTCATAATTAACCAGTCTTTTCGTACTCACATAAACGATCCCAGACGGCAATGACCCAATTAAATTAATCTAAAAGACGACGAAAAACAGGCATTAGATTAAAAATTGATAATAAACATCTACACGGACATTATTCTCAAAATGAAGAGGATAGACAACCAATAAGACATCCGTCAGCACACTCCTCAATAGCAAATTATACCATTAAGAATAAGTAATTATGAAAGAATTAATATAGCAGGGACTGGAAGAGGATGATAGAGCATTGAGTTCAATTAATCAAATTCGGTCGAAGAGCCAAAATAAGAATATTGGGAAAGCGACGTGGATAAATCTAACACCATTCCTACGAGAACTGGATTCATTTGTCAGGAGATTATTTGCTAAGGTATCCAACCATCCATAAGTGAAAATGGGCGACTTCCACAACGGTTTACATATATTTCTCTTGGCATACATAATAGATGCTCTTAACAGCATGTTTTACAGTAAGCGTTGTTAAACTAATTAAAAAAGGTTTGACGCAATAAAAGGGCAAAATATCTTTAAACCGCAATAAAAGGGCAAAATATCTTTGACTGGATAAAAATAAATTCAGGCATTAGTATTCTTGTCCAGTAGCAATAGATTAAGCAATTTAGGGTCGGGTCATACATCAGGCGACGGTATCTACCAGCATTACTGGAATTAACTCCGCAATAATGCAACGAATTTTCAAACAAATTATCAGCTATATATCCCTGATATTTTTTCCATATTTAGTATGACGAGGTAGATTGGTTCGATGGATAACAGGAAAGATTATGAGCGAGGCTCACCGTTTCCCACCGGCCCATCGTATATCGCTAAAGAGGCCAGAGGAAAACTCTTTATAGTAAAATTGGCATTTCCTTGGCGGCAGTGATAAATTTACCAGCAAAGTCACTTGACATTTTTAATCCAGACTCAATTGAATTATGATGATCGATTCCAAATTGACACCAGTTTCGAAGTTCAATAAGTTAGAAGATGATTCCATTGTTTCATTCATTTTCGGGTCTTGTGGATACACTTAACATTCCATGAACTATGAAAATGTAACCCCTGATCTAATTCACGAGGAATTAACGAAAATCTAACGATAAAAAGGCTTGATGAAAGTGCCTTGATTTTTCGTTGGATGGTGTCCTTGTAAAATCTAAATTTTATTGTCTCAATAGCATTTTTTAGAAAAAAACAGATGACTATTAACACTATGCAGGCTGCAGATAGATATACTACTTAGAGAAACCCGTTTTATGGCAAAGAGAGGTTAAAGAATTCACGTTTTAAATCAGCGCAAGTTTACGCTAACCCAATTTTTATTTATAAGGTAACGCATTCATTCTTAAGGTTTTGTTCAGGTTTGCTCTTATGACTCACGACTCCCGAATCAGCAATTAAACCTGTATGACTTAAGGTCAATCTCAGGCAAGTTCAAATATTTCGAAAGCCTCTTCTCAAGACGAACAAGCTTCACACATTTTCATCTCCCTTCCAAGGAAACTATCAACTTTTTACAATCTGATCAAGGGTTCCACATGGAGACATATATCCCGCGAGCAAAGATATTTTCTCATATACTTAGATGAAAAGGCCAGAAAAATCCACTGGACGTGAAATATACCCAAATGCAAGCGAAATAAAACAAAAGGAAAATATCGCGAAGGTTTACTTTTCAAAACTATACACTTAGAAACTTGAAAGTCAAAATATAACTTCGTGAGGCTAAGCATGTAATTGAGGGGAGAATGTTAGGCAAACGAGGAAAGGGAAGGAACAGGATAGGGATGTTGGACGGGATGAAGGGAGGAAGAAAGTACTCAGAGCTCAAGAGGGACCTGATGTAGAGTAGGATGTTGTGTTTTGCTAGGGGTCACAAATTATTTAATTAGTAATTATTTCCATCCAAAAACCTACCTTAACCGGTAGATTACCTAATAAAAAAAAAGGCTAAGCAATATACAAGAAGAAATATTTCTTCCAAATGAAGTCTAACAAACTTCTAAAATTGTTGCGAATGGCCAAAAATAGGTCATTGGTTGAGGTGCGTGTCGTAACTTGTACCGGTATTATCGCTCCTATATCGCAAGAGGTCTATCTTTTAATGACCAAGATTTATTTAAATTAAATTCACAGAAAAGGGGATAAACAGGGTGCGGCAACGTAACTCCCTTTTTTGAAGGCGTTTTGCCTATGAAAAAAGAAAGCTATGTTGCCGTACCCTGTATTATCATATTTTTAAAGGGATTATTTTGACCGATGAAATTCCAGTTTCGAAATTTCACAACTGGTATGCTGAGCCACAGAACGGAAACGGAAAGACCGACCATCGCCGAATGGGATTTTCCAACATTTTTCAAAACAACATTTCACAACACAAAATCTCCGAAACCAACCACCTTATTTCTCACAGATCACAATAACCCATTACACACCATAAACTACTTCTCCCATACATAATTCTCCGAGCAAAGGAACCCGTTAGTAACCCATGTAATGCAGAAATAGTCTCCTCTAGGAAACTTATGATTACATAGTCAACTTCCAGGCTCCAACATACGGAGAGGAGATGAATCGGGTGAAGGAAGCTGCGGCGAAGAGGCATCCCAGCATGCATCCGCGGGCTTGGGGAGAAGTTTCGGGGGATCGGACCGGGAATAAAGGGGGACGAGTGAGGAGGAATGGCCAAATTGTTCCAGAACTACACATCACCCTGCGCGTCATGAAGGCAAAGCGGACGAGTCGGACCAAACTTCCAAGGATTACCCTAATTTGAGGAATTCTCAATCCCAGCCTTTCCAAGTGTCGGCGATCCGAATCCAGTCGCTGGCAAAGGGAGGATGACAATCGACATAAAACACTGGGGAAACGTAGAATTTCGAGAGCAGAATTAACTAGTGATCAATGACAAGAACAATTCTACCAAACGTAACTTTCCGATAGACAAGACTGCGGAATAAAAGAAAAAATAAAGTTCGAAAGGACTTTGGCGCAATTCAGTTATGCATGCACACACACTGGTACTACAACCCCCGGTGGACTGCGCGCCAAATGAATGACCCGAAACAACACGACTTCAAATCCCTTATCGGATACGCGAGTATAGATAAGAGACTTAAAGCTTCTTCTATGATTAGGTCACCTGTGCGAAATAATATCAAAATCCGTGAAATTTAAGAGACAAAGCAATGCTGTCTATTTATTCATAATTAATATGGATACATGCTGTTGTAGGATTTATTACATACTTTTTACACACGCTAACGCACTTCTTACTTAAATTATGTTTCGTAGAATACCCCTTCAGTTTTTTCAAAAAAATGAAGCATGGTCAAAGTAAAAAGCGAAGAACCATCTGAATTATCTGAAATGTCGCCAATATTCCTGTTTCACGAAAACGATGAAAAACTACGAGCTTAACAAGATTACAGGAAATCAGGAGTCAATTTGCCATTCTAGAACCTTCGTAAGTTGGCAACAACCCATATTTGTTATAACTCCTCAATGAAGTGTTACAAATATTTTTAAAGGAATATTGAAACCCAATGTCTTATAACAAATAATGGAGGTGATATGAAATTACTCCATAGAAAACGAATACCAAGTTTTGCCAATCAGATAATTCCAACGAAAGTTTCTCAGAGTTAAGTGTAGCACTGAATGAAAACCAACGCAGCCGCAATTAACGATTTCTCACTGCTACCTTTGCCTACTTCCTATGCCATTGGGACATTGATGTTAATAGATTTTTCATGATATGTATGTAGAGTAGGAAATCGTTGAATTAATGACTTGCTGCAATCCGAAGCCGAAAATAGGCCTGACTACGAGTAGATTTTTTATTATAGGGGTTTCTTTCACACAGTCTACCAAGAAAAAACCAGTAACCAACTCAAAGGTCAGTTTGATAGGCGAGGATAGATATCACTAGAACGAACCTAACCCAAGGCAAGGCGTCAATTCCTTTCCCTGGGTCAACTGTGGTAAAAGGAATTTTGGTGCCCCACGTATCACACTGCCTGGGTATGGCTGGGGGTGTACAAAGTTACCGGGAATCGAACCCGGCTCCTCTGGTCAGCAGCCGGTCTAACCACCTGGTTACTATGTTCCCTTAAGAATTGCCACTGCCTACATACAACAATTAGAAACCCAATAGAAGTGACTTTTCAATTTGGATAAAAAGTAAATTTTCACCCGGCCGGTTCCTTATACGCGTAAGTTACTCATTTGCCACAACAGCATGTTATTTACGTTCAACTGTCTCGAAAATCACCCATCTCTCGGCCACGCAGGCCTTAGGAGGAGGAAGCGAATATTCTAAGCAGTCAGAGAAAGGAAAGAGAAGAGACCGGAATCGCAAATGACCTCCGCCTCGTCACACACACCTCTCTCTCTCTCTCTCTCCCCACAACCGCAAGACTGCCACCTCACATCCTCCCCCACACCATTGGAAACACAAACCAACCCCAGGGACCCCCCCCAAACCCTCATCCCCAATCACCCGGCTGCGGAAGTGACGTCAACACCCGCCATTCTGGCGACTTCTAACCCTTCCCCGCCCAAGGCAGGATGGAAGGGATATGAGGGGGGGAGGGAGATACAAGGCAGAAGGACATTTATTTATAAGATACTCAAAAGGGTTCGACGAACGCGACCCGACAAAGGGGACCGACACAACAATGGTCACTGTCCCCAGCACCGCTGTCCTTGTACAAGGTCCTCTTCACCTCCCTCCCTGGATGCACGCCGCATTCGTAATCCCTATTTAGGCGCAACGCTCGGCTCATTGGGAGGCGGATGACTGAATGTACCAAGTTAACTCCTCCGATCGATTATGCCGAAGCATTACGGTAGTCCAGTGAACGGGAGGATTAAAAGACGTAAATATCGAGAACGATAAACAGCATAGATAAGGGATACAACATGTATATTGGCGCGACGCTATTGGATTTAGTGGCGATCACACCCAGGAGATGATTTGATCACGAGTCGTGCGGTCGAATTTTACGTTTAACACAAACAATCTCGATGGAAACCGAGTTGGATTCTCGAATGGAGTAGCCACCGTCCGACTGATTTCGATTATTCCGACTAAATAGTTCGGGTCGCATTGGAAAATAGTCAACTTAATTGCTTGCTCCAAGTATTTTGCAAATCATTAATGCTTGAGTAATTTCATAGTTGATAATTTATTTTATTCGCGATGATTTCGGGGTTGCTAATACTGAAAATGTTGATGATAGTTTAAAAAAACGTGCCAACTAGAAAATATTCGATTTCCAAGAATAGAGAGTTTGATATTCGATTTGATAAAATTCTTAGCGATGGTAATCGATACAAATGATGGAGCTGCATACCGACAGACAATATGTCGACCTTTGACAAACTCGGAGAAGTGCGAGAAATGTTGCGTAGCGAAGTCGACATCAGCAACAGCGAAAATAATGCTTAGACATCAATATCCATTGACGTTCGACTAAGTATGATTCACTGTATTCCACAACCAACAATATTCGACATCACCGATTCTGGGAATCAACGGACATGTCTATTTCCGTGACGTATCTCATTTACCCTCAAAGACAGTGAGAGTAAGTGATTCGTGCAAACCCAATTGCATCAAAAAGACCATCTTAGACCTTGGAAGACGAACTGTGTCTTAAGTAGAATTGGATTATTTACTCGTTCGTTTGTTTTTACTGAGGTCAACGCTTTCTCATTGTTCAATCGAAGTTATCTTCAATCGAAGACTATGTCCGCAGTGCAATTAATGTATTACTTATTGTAAACTCTGATGATTTTTCCATCAATGCCTTTATAACTAGTACTACTCCTAGAATATATTTTTACCAAGTGATTGAATGCTCAAATAAATAACAGTGAAACAATTATTCTGCAACCACTTCCACCATATTACTCTAACAATATACAATATCTGATATATGTTAGCTATTCATCAATAATAATAAAAAAACCATAAACACAGTAATCAACCGAAAGGTTGCTTTGCTAGGTGATGGTATAGTTCACCCAGTACTAAGGTCTATACGGCGCGTGAAATTCACACATCAGGATAGAGGGGTCAGTTCCTTTCCCTGTGGTTTCCCAGGAAGATCTCGTGCCCGAAAAATCACATAGCTTGGGTGGAGCTGTAGGTGCCCAGAGTGCCTTGCCCGGGAGTGGAACCCGGGCCCCTCAAGTGAATGGCCACTTATTAATAATAGTTCCATTAATTATGCCCCTTCGATAATCAGCACTTCAATGAATGCTTATAATCCTCGCAGTTTATTCTAATTCATTTACTAAAGATCACCCCTCATTTTTATTTCCAAACGTCTTTTTATCAGTTACAATTCCATTTTTTTAAATCATAAACTTTCCTGAAATGTTCAATTAGAATTAAGAGTACGATGGACAACTCTGCTTCTAGACACAATATCATATACGATGCTCAACGAAGATGAATAGTTGTCTTACGAGACATAAATAAAAAATGATACAAGTATTTCTACACCACATTTTTCATAGGCTGTGAAAATTTAACCTTTTTGCCTTTATTTCTGCGATTTGGTAAAGAAAACTAATCTTCCTGTGTTTTTCTCAGATCTGTAGTTATAACACAATGGCCTAGACTGACTACAAGGCTTACGCATGGCGGTAGTTTTATAGCAGCAACTATGAATGAAAATGGAGAAAAAGTACTGCTTGATTAACTTGCAATAATTATTTGAATAATATGAACGATGGAGATATTTTTTAGCATTTTAGTATGTCCTGTGCCGTGTTCACCGCTTCACGAGCGAAAAACGAATCTTTTGGGCAATTACTCCAATTCTGAATGGTCATTTTCCGACCTGCTGATACATTCTGGGGGACCTGAGCTTGAAAGGGTACTAAGGCTTCCGCACTTGATTTTCTAATGCTTAGCATTTTTCTACCTGAGATTTTCACGATCAGGTGGGGGTTTTCATCTGTAATTGATCACTTCTGGAATTAGTTTTGATTTTTAAGGGATGTTAAATGCATGCAACGTTTTTGAGAATGGAATCTACATACAGGCGTATGGTATGACTTCTTCAAATTTTCACATATACATAAATAGGCCGCAATCCACCAAAAAGGTGCGCAGGGGGGTTGCAAGCACCAGGTGGGATGGGTAAGGGATAAGGGAAGATGAGGGAGAAGTAGGGAAAAAACATCCACTAAAAAAACCTCAAAATAACGTGCAAATTTATACGCATGCTGGCCGAAAACATAGTTCGAAATAAGCGGAAATTTCACCCAGTAAAATATATGTTTTTCATACAAAAAGAAGAGAGCAAATATGAACCACAACCATTTATACGGCAAACCTCCACCATACCAAGACAGGCCATTCAGAACTGGAACTCTACCGTTAAGTTTGGCAAATACCAGTTTCTCAATTGTGAATACACGCGTATCTGGCCACGCCCTTGCATCCTGTCGTCCCTAGCACGAGATATTAACGTCAGATTATCAGAATCGGAAGGAGACAAAACGACTCCCCGACCGTTTGAGGGCGGTGACGCATGAAACCACTTGCTTGGGCGGATACTTATTACGTCCGCTGTCCGCTTCCGCTCGCAGAGACTCCTCTTTCCCAAAACACGAGCCATTTGCGATTTTCCGATTCCGGAGGGACGCGAAAACTTGCAGAGCGCACGGTAACCGATTACACGCGCCATTTAATTTCTACCAAGGCCAACGGCTTACGGGAGCCTTCCGCGGTAAAAGAAACGGTGACCACGCGGGGTTCCGTAGAACGCAAGGGGTACTGGGAACGCAGACGCGCTAATACTCATACTTTTCCGTCAGCTGTACATTTGACATGGAACTGATCCTTGGTTTATGTCACTCAAGTACCTCACAATTTCACCCGAATATCTTAATGGTCTCTTTCAGGGGCAGGGTTTAGGATTCACCCATAAATATGATGTACAAAAAATCATAATAATATCCCAAGTCATAGAGAAACCTATCGAGCCGAATGCCAAACCAACGATACCGATTGTAAAACAAAAAGTTGATTTTGAAACGTGTGAAATCGTCAAATTGCATCAATTCAGGAATTTAATTGGCTATGCGATTGGAAATAATATTCGTCAAATTTGTCAAAATCCTTACAGGAGTAATGCAACCAATAGAGGGTAGTCAAAATTAAGATTCGACCTTTCAATGTGAAGATAAAAAGGTAAAGAGAGACTTGACCTTGTGCCAGGCAGCCTGGCTGAAACCATTACAATAAACGAGACCACAAGATAAATAGAGCCATGTTAGACCTTCGGGTTAAATAAAAAAGATAATAATACTAGAGAAAAATGCACGCCCGAAGTCAGATATTGACATTTGTGAATATTTTAAACCCTGAGATGTCAGAGTCGAAATAAAGTAAAAAAAAATAATAATATACGAGATATGAAAAGTGAGCCATACAGTCTTCCTTTTACGAACCCCTCGTAAAGTATAATCACAAATTCGACAACTAGAGCACTAACGGCAGGCTCACACAAACTGCCATATGTCTACTTGGTGGCTCGTAGAATACCAACGTATAACATTATATGCAAAAAGCATCACTGCATAGCTTTACACGAAAATCGTTGAACCTTTATTCTATAGCCCTCTAATTCCTTGACTGTTACCGTAGCTCTAAGTTTACAAATGGCACTTCATTTCATCGCAAGAGAAAGACTTTCAAAAAAATTCTCAAACAAACAATATGACTCTACAAAGACAACCTGGGTAACTATCAGGATTTATCTTTGCTTCTTTGTTTTTACTTACTTCGTGATATTGGGTTTTGAACTTTATAATAAATGTAGCGAGTCGACTTTAAATCACACTCCGCTTCCTCAGTTCCTTCACTTTTCTCACAGGTAAAAGCGTAACCATTCATCTGGAAACTAATAACATAAAACTAGCGAGGTCTCCAAAATTGTCCGCTATTCATATCGGCTACATCACTTTCGGGGGCATAGAAGGAACTAATTTCACGCGGTAGGAAGAAACAATCTTTTGACTAATCATCCAAAAATTTTCATTTCAGAGTAACCAACGATTTCCCAATCATCTACCATCTTCTCTCACCGATTTTTCAAAATTCACCGCCAACCCGACCTCCTAGAGAGCACGGCATTTCACTTCGCTTACAACATTAGACTAATTAGGCTACTTGAACAACGAGCGCAAGAATTTGTAACTATAAACCAAATTCAAGAATATGTTCTCCGATGACCTCAGAGGAAACAACATAAAATTCCCTTCGGAACGCCAGACACATTCGAGTCGGACGCCTCCCCCCCCCCCCAAACTCGCCTCTCCATCCAATTCCCGTTCTTCCCCGTCCGCAGGGTGTTCACAGGGTTTTTGACTCCCACCCCCCCTTCCTCTTCCCCAATCTGACCCTATACCCCCGCGCCGGACGTTCACCGTTCGACCTTCCCATACCCCTCCGTTTCTCTCCACTAACATAAGGTCCTTCCCGGCGAAATCCTTTGGCCAAAGTTTGAAAAGACAGGCATGGGAAGGCTGTGAAGGGCCCTTGGGCATTGGAAGCAACCCCGGAACAGAGAAAAGGGGTGAGGAGTCCCAGTGGTAAAATTCTCTTCCACCACCCAACGTTTTCCCTCGTTTCTTTGCACAAGTTTTTCATCACCGTGACTAGAATTCGTTATCGCGAAAGCAACCCTGAAAAGACTGTGAATGCCTCATTGGGGTTGCGTGCGGTTTTTCGTTAACCATCAAAAATCCTCGAATCCACAAAATTATTTGCACTATCGCTTGCTTTGCGCCGCACTATGCACAAGAAATGCGTTATTCACAATCTGGCATCTGGACACACTCCATTGATTATATTTCCTCTAATTAATTGAATGTACCTATCTAAATCTTCGGGCTCCGCGGATTGTGATAAATAAATACATTTGCCATTTCTATACATTTAACAAAAAATAAAAAAATCAAAGTTATGAACCCAAAGGTCGGTTTGATAAGATAGTCAAGAGTTCACCACGCACTAAGCACAACGGCGTATTAAGAATACCAGGGTAGGGGTAAGTTCCTTACCCTTTCCCGCCCATGATACCCCAAGAACTAGTTTCCGAAAAATCACACAGCTTGGATGAAGCTGAGGGTGCACAGAGGCGTGCCCGGTAATTAAATGCTCTTTGCGATCATTCCTAAACCCCTTTACCGCGTTAAATTTCTCTAATAATCTACCCTAGCCTAACATTTCTTCTAATGCAACTCCTTACAAATTTTTCGATTTCAGAATTACTGTAAAACGTAGGGTCACTTCACCATCGTTAATGCCTTAGATTGGGGCACGAAACTTATTTTATAGAAGCTATATGTTAGTTTTAACGAGGAAGATCGAATTTTCCCAATTCCATGTGACATTACGATTCCTCTAATTCTATCCTCTCCTACCAACCCAAAACGAACTTCTCTACTTAGGGACATCGGATCACCTCTGATCCTCCGGTCATGGCGTCATTATACCTATGGACAGACCGACAACGCCACTTCCTTAATGCACAGTGTTTTTGAGTAATGCTGGTTGTGTACTGCAGGGGAGTTCGTGCCATTGAAAATCAGTCGTGTATGCAAAATCGCATTGCAAGAAACGAAACAGCAACGTTATATCGACCAGAATGGCATGAGATACCATCACATCTTTCTGAACACTCGGAAGCCCATATAGTACGTATTATCCACCCAGTAGCAAGCGAGGGTGATCGCGGCCGTTTCATTCATGAGCGACGTGAAAGCATCTGTTCCCCGAACCCCGCCTTTGAGTAGAGAGGGAATGTTTTAAGGGTGCCGGTCTGCATGCTGTCCGACCTATTTATAGAGATGCCTTCCTCCCTCCTTTTTATCGCATCGTGGGTCTGCCTCCATCTACTGCCGCAGCACGCTTCGCTTCCTGCAACCCCGGGGGCAACTTTATCGGCCGCTACCCATTTCCCATTCGACGGCGTAAAGGCCCGAGTACTACCATCAAATTACCGGAAAAAATCTGTAAACACAAGTTTAGGCCTCCTCAACGACTTGCATCCTATACGAATTGCAGAAACAGTCAACAAACAAGAATCCGGACAGTTGGACACAAAAGCTTCCAGAGAAAAGAATATCCTTTCTCCAACAGGAATGTTCTTTACCTCATGTTAACTGAATAAGCGTATTTTTTTTCAGAAAATGTAATAAAGGATTACCTTAGCCAAAGTCTCCAGGTACATTGAAAATCTATACGAAAATTCATCTCGTACACTTAGAGGGATAAAGACTAGGTAGAGAGTGACATCAATTAAAATAATGAGACTGGGATTCAACCGAACGACGCTATCACTGCAACTACATTATTTTGGTAATGAGAATATTTTTCAGTTTCCTAAGAATGGTATAACGTACAAATTGTACCTTCCACAAATTTTTCTCCCTAAATTTTCTTTTTGAAAAGTGATATACGTTCAAAGGATTGGACACATGGGTCATCGTCAAAGAAAACGAGAATATGTATAAGGGACCTTCGAAAGACGAGAGACAAAAGGCGATCTAAAGGTGATAATTATTCATTTGAAACCCTGATCGTAATTTGTGTTTTTTTCTGTTGGAGTAGTAAGTTAATGATGGGCGTCACAGATCGCTGGGTTACCACTAACCGATGGGTCCGGGTTTGATTTCCGGTACCACCTCTAGGCACACACTCATCTTAACCCAAGCTGTATGATTATTCGGGAACCAAATTTTCATGGGAAACCACAGGCGGCAAAGGGAAAGGAAACGCCCCCCTAACTTGAAGTGTGAATTTCAAGTGCCGTCGAGCATAGTACTAGGTGATCTTTACCCTCAGCTAGAAATTAAGATTGATTACATATGAGGTAAGTTATTTTCAATTATTTATTGAAATTAAAGGGATATGTGAAGAATAAAGCAACTAGAGCGTGCAGAAATTAAAACTGAATAAGAAAACGCTTTCGCCAATGCCTGCACTGACTCAAGAGCTATTGCATTAAGCATTCGCCTGTACGAGTATTGACGCACGTATGTATTCGCACGATTCTGGGTAATCTCAATAAAATTACTAAATGTACTACTTTTCCCTATCAATGACCAAACCATTCATGCACCTTCTGTTTCACGGGTGGTGTCCTAATACCTCCCGCCACATGCCCTTGCATTGGCTTAAGGAGTATTTTGTAGATGTAGATGAACCAAAAACTAAAACACCACCTTCGACCCGGAGGCTAACAAAGCAGAGTGTACATAATTGTGTTTTATAGTGTTTTATATCACACAGAAAAGCAAGCAACCTGTACTTACCACATCACCTTTTAATGAATGAATTTTATTCAGCACTGATGGTAAATAAATACTTTTGTTGCTTAATACTAATACTTATAACACTGACTATCCAATGATGTTGGTAATGATAAGATCCAAAGGCGACTAATACCTGTACAACATCAATGAATTAGTGTGATACAATTATAGTCGAAAGAAGTAGCGCACGAACACATAAAATAAAATGAAAACATAAAATCTACCATGAAGAAGACCTGCGCCTAGGTTGCAGACTTCATTGCGATACCTAGAATAGTTCAAACTGCTTTTCACTCGCCTCTCTCGTATTACTCAAAAGTTCATGATAGAACAAAGTCGAGGGTCCCATTTTCATTAACACTATCACAGATTAGCGATGCTGAAATCTGAGTGACTTCGGGTTAATGGGTTCGAAACACTATCGTCCAAACATTCCAACCAAGTAACTCAAGATTGAGTGAAAGCAACACCCTCGCCACGAAACGGAATTTGAACCCGCGGCCTTTAGCTAGGAGAGAAGACGGGTTCACATACCCACCACCGCGGTAGGCGTGGATCAATGGGGAGGATATAAAAGCTTGAGGATGAATGTCGAGAGAGAGGGAGAGAGCGGGGGTTGGAAGATGAGTGAACTCAAGAGTGTGGGGCAGACGGTAAGAGAGGGAATGCAAGGAGAGTAAAAGAGCGGGCCATTCACTCCCTGCACCCCCCCTCTCCAGACACCTCAAGCCTCCCCCGCCATAGAAGGGTTAATTGAAGGGAAGGATTGATTCCAGAGAATGCCAGGTCGTCCCAAAGACTATAGGACTTGGAGAGGCGATCCTGGGAACGAGGTCTTGCAAACATATGTATATGTAATGTATATATACACCCACACACGCACATAAATATATAAATCGATCATGTAAAAGCACCAGCAACGAGAGCAATTTGGACGGCACAACAGAACACAAAAATATATACAGAAAACTCTTAAAAGGACACTCATATTTAAGATAGTTTAAGCTATATTTTGCTTAAACTATCTTAAATGTGAAATATAAATAAATAAATAAATATATATATATATATATTTATTTATTTATTATTTATACATATATATAACACAAATAAAATAGATAACATTTAAAAGGTCTTACTTGAAGAAGGCCGAAAGCTCAAACAATCTACAATGTGAGTGTCCTCCTTTTAAGTGTTATCTACTACCTTGAACAAAAAGTTCCCGGAATAACCACCGTGTGGCGCTCCCATCGTTCCGATTTGAGTTCTGTTTTTTTGTTAAATTGGTACATCTGTTGTTGATATTCCCTTTAAATCTTAGTGTCATAACTTGACATTTGCAAAAGTTACGTAGCCAAGAGTACATCTATCTCTGTGTGTGTTGGCGATTTTTTACAATTTCAGAAATGGATTCAAATTTGCAACAACGAACTTGTATTAAATTTTGCGTAAAAAACGGATTTAGTGGCGCACGGACGTTGGAAATGTTGGAAAAGTGTTTCGGCAACGATTCTCTAAAAAAAACGGTCGTTTACCAGTGGCACGAGCGGTTCAGAAGTGGTCGTGAGTCAATCGAAGATGATGAACGCAGTGGCAGACCATCGACATCGAAAGTCGGTGAAAAAATTGATAAAGTAAAAGAAATGTTGGTCAATAACCGCAAATTAACCATCAGAGAAATAGCGGAAGACTTGAACATTGCCTATGGATCCGCCCAAGACATTGTGGTTAATGATTTGGGTTTCCGTCGTGTAGCAGCAAAGTTGGTGCCAAAATACCTCAATTTCATGCAAAAAAGAGACCGTGTTGACGTCGCAAAAGACATGATTTGCGAGGCTGAATCCGATCCCACATTCATCAAAAGGATCATTACTGGAGACGAGACGTGGGTTTATGAGTACGACACGCAATCCAGACATCAGGCAAGTGAATGGCGTTCACCAAATGAGCCGAGACCAAAAAAACCACGTCGTTTTCAGTCAAAAAAGAAGGCAATGCTGACGGTTTTCATGGATTACAACGGTGTAGTGCATCATGAATTTTTTCCAGAAGGCCAGACAGTAAACAAAGAGTATTATTTGGGCGTTATGAGACGTTTGCGTGAAGCAATTCGCCGAAAGAGACCAGAAATGTGGGCAGAAAACTCGTGGATTTTGCACCATGATAACGCACCGTCGCACAGTGCTATCATTATTCGTAATTTTTTGACGAAAAATGCAACAAATACCATCCAACAGCCACCGAATTCACCTGATTTGGCTCCCTGTGACTTCTTTCTGTTCAATCGAGTTAAAAAACCATTACGGGGAACGCGTTTTAGCAGCCGAGAGGAAGTAATGGAAAAATCGCAGGAAGCACTGATGGACATACCGAAAACCGACCGTAACTTTTGCAAATGTCAAGTTATGACACTAAGATTTAAAGGGAATATCAACAACAGATGTACCAATTTAACAAAAAAAACAGAACTCAAATCGGAACGATGGGAGCGCCACACGGTGGTTATTCCGGGAACTTTTTGATCAAGGTAGTATTTTATGTGTTCTATTGTGCCTTCTAAAATTGCTCTTGTGAGTGCTTCAACAATATATATATATACATATAAATATATGTTGTTTATATATATATATATATATATATATATATATGTATGTGTATATAAATAAATATATATATATACACATACATACATATATATGCATAATATACATATTTATATCGGCATGAAAATAAACCTCACCGCTGCAGGCTTTTCAATACCCAAAATCTATGCTCATCCTTTTCCACTGAAGGGTAATGACACTAGACACCCGAGTTTTCAAAAGCATAAATTTCATCCTATTCACCTTCACCGATGCTAAGGAAGAATTAATAGCATAAGTATAAATCGTGGGAATTTTTTAAAAGTAACTGGAATCCTTCCAAAAAATTTCGATAGATCGTAGAGGAAAAAATTATGAACGCATTGTGCATAAGTTTTTCAATTTCCTTGTTTTAAAGCTATTAAAAATTCTTAGAGTTGAATTAAATGAAAATTTCGAAGTCTTGAATACAAAAAATAAAACTCCGAAGTTTGATCGTACCCTGGGTTTCGTTTTAAGAGGAACACTTAGCCCAAGTGAAAGTTCGTTTCTAGGGAACGGAGATGATTGAAATACTTTATCCCGACGGAAACGCACGTGTCGCAGTCAAAATAAAAAATTCCCTCCTTGGTGCGTCCGTGAATGAGTTCCCTTGATGTGATCGTACCGAAGATAGACACTTCTGGATAAGTAAGAGACGATTTACTGTCTTACTCACTCACTCATTGTACCCGTGTTGTTGGCCTAACCACCACGGGTGAAAATGTCTCCCTTCCCCATCAAAAGCATTGTAAGTAGGAATCTCGAATTTCTTATGGCCAGACGAATTCCGGAGATTTATTTGACAGACGGAGAATGCATTACTCGTGCGGAGACAGGAAGAGAGGGGAAAGGGGGGTCGAGGGAAGAGAGGGGAACGGGGGAGGACGAGGGAAGACGCGGCGGGGAGGGGACGGTTGGGTAATCGCGGAGTGAGAGGGAGGATATGGACCGTGGGATGACAAGTGACAGACGACGGGAGCATTTGCTGATTGGGTCAACGAGCGGCGGGTTAAAGGAGGGCGGTGCGGGACGAGCGGGGTCCTAAAAGGCCCTTCGGAACAGAAGTCACGTCGAGAGGGACTGGTGGGGGGAGGCGCACAGGGAGTCCGTGTCTAGGTGAGGTGGGAGGGGGGGTCACGTTACACAGTTCGAAGTCAAATATTTAATTGATTTTAATCTTTTTAAACGGATGCGGTCTCTCATGTCGTGTGAGCCCATTGCCAAATCCTATCTACACGACCCCCGAGTCGACGTAAAAATATTACACTAATAAATTCACACAACGGCATGACAATCACCCCGGAAGATACCATAAGCCTTTCATAAATGCTAAGCCGAATTCAAGGACGTTAGGAAGTACTCTACAGAATGACTTTTCTCCATTTTGTGGAACACTTTAATGCTTCTCAAGATCGGATGTCTTTTAATCCACTTTCTCGGCCTTGGAAAACGGACAGAGTCACCAATTCTTTCGACGCCCAGTCGTAAACTATCAAGAGACCCACAAAAGGACGACCTTTGCCTGGTCATGGGTGGAGTAGACCTTGTCTTCCAGACTGAGCCTACCACAGACTAGAATAAAATAATCACCGGGAAATTGCGAAACAGAAAAAATCTGTAATTGGAAAAAGTAGGCCGATGCCACAGAACAAATCTAGTTAGCGAAAGTATGCATATTATTCACAGCGGAAGCAAAAATCCAATGGGCAAATCAAAGTAAAATATAATGAATAATATATACATGTATGACTATATTAAATAATGAAATAATTAAGTTTCTCCTCCTATTCGTCAGGAAAATAATTAAGAGAATGAGTCAGACATAACATTTGTCATGAAATGCCATTCATAATTTCGACAGCAGTAGAAAACATAGAGCAAATCTTCTAAGACCTGACGGACTTAAAAGCAACTTTCAATTTTCATTTATTAGATTATCAAAAGTGAGTATTCTGAGGTTAGCGTTAAAAAAAGCGTATATCGTTGAATTTCAAACATAACTGAGACGACTTTTGACCACTTTGATTACCTATGGCCTCAGCAAGGTTTCGTAATATCACCGGGAATATCACCTCTATTTTTCACTCGCGCACACTGACTTACTAAAGTGAATTACCTTAACTGTGGTCACTGGAAGAAATAATGATTTTTCCTAACGTTCACTTCGGTCGGCCATGCTATCGTCATCACTTCTCCTTACTACCCTAAAGGCGCGCCAACGTCATTGTGACACATCCGTTACAAGCGACTGACATCATTGGCAGAGCATAATTCGCGACAGTGTGGGGCCAGTATTATGACCGCATTCTGAGTCAATGTTTTCGCCAAAAGGCAAGACGTGATATAACTTCCGGTTCATTTTAGTGGTATACTATATACCGCAGAGAACTACGGAAATGAAAAGTATTCTTGAAAAGCCCGTTTATTCCATCGTCATCTCGATTCATCGTGAACATAGTACACCAACCTGAACGTCGAGCACGAACTGTTCGACGGAATTGTGGTCGGGGGAAATTTGCGTGAGCGTACTCATCGGAAAATTAATTCGTAGAAATCGTCGAAGGCTCAATGCATCGAATTAGGTTAAGAGCGAGTCCTCTTTCTCGGAGGGTGACGAACAATTTAGGTCACCAAGTCACAAAGTTCAAGATGGGTGAACGGCTATGATTCAGGCTGTAGTTCTTGCAGGAAGACTCCCAAACCTGCCACGGTTGAGTAGAGTGGGCGTACGCCGGGTACTTTTGGCACCATTAACAACAGCGCTGCTACGTGTTGGAGCTTCCTATTTCGCCATGGGTTTTCAGCACGATGATACCCAGCGAGGGCGGTCAAAGGCGAAGATACACCAGAGAAATGAACAACGCTAAAGTGACGCACGCCTCACCCGGATGAGTTTTTCTTTTTGGCCACATCGTCGTTATAAGCCTGCAGTTAGGGCATTGAGATGATGCCTAGAAATTCGTCAAGCTTTCAACCGAATTAAACATTCTCACCAATTAAAGGGACTTACCACTTATACAGTGGATGATTGGAAAAAGTGTCATAGACAGACAGTGGTAAACAAAAAGAAACAAGAAAAATAAGGAGAGAATACAGGTGATGGGACAGCAAAGACTACTAATCTTATATAATTTTAGTAGAAGGATGCTGTGGCCAGTGTTAAATTACTACTGGCCTGATGTTCACTACTTAGATGAAAATAAACTCATGCCATGCGGCAACAGCCTGAAAACTATCCGAGTATGAATAAATCTAAGTAATTAGGATTGAAATAATGAAATACCCTTGCTTTTACATAAAAACTATTTCTAATAGACTAGCTGGGAAAATATCTTCTTACTACATTTTTATTCGAGAATGAAATATTGGGAACAAGTTTTTCTGTAATTTAATGTGGGTTCTCTTAACAAAGGAATAAGGTCTAAAGACAAGGTTTCCTACATTACAATAAATTAAACCTTATTTTTTTAATAAATTTATTCGAAGTTATATGAATTTAAAGAATACATTTATTATGTTATCTTGCCTTTTTTTATTTTTATGGAGCTATTTTAATTTATAGAGGAAAAATACTGCGTTTACTTGGGAATTCATCCTAAACCTATCAGGAGAATCGATCCTTCGACAGATCGAACACAAAGGATTTATGTAATATAAATATAAATCTGACATGGTACTGGCATACTTGATGACATTGACACGTCTTTAATTATACTTATAGGGTCCCAATATACGATTTGGGATTTTTCTTCCTAGTAACACGTTTTTTGATACCGTGTCACCTTACTTTAAAAATCAGTTGCTGTGTCACGAAGTTTCAGCACCACCTTAACACTGTGTGAAATCTATTATCCCCTATTTCCTCAACTTTGGAATGAGTATTTCGCGTACCGCAGGGTACGCGGTAGCCCAGGGGTAGAGTTGGACTACTGACCGAACGGTCCGGGTTCGATTCCCAGGAAGCCTCTCTAGGCACCCTCAGCTCCACCCAAGCTATGTGATTTTTCGGGTACCACATCTTCCTGAGAAACCATAACCGACACAGGGAAAGGAACTGGCCCCCCTGCCCTCATGCGTGATTTTCACACGCCGTATAGGGTTTAGGACTGGACTGAACTCTTCGGGTTGATTACTGTGTTTATGGTTTCCTACTTTACAGTCGATAATCCATCCTTCCCAGCACTGGAATGCTTAAGAAAATTTCATTCTCTCTGCCGTTTATCATGCTTCACTCAGACATTTAGTGTATGTCTTGCAACTTCCAGTCAATTTCTCACCGCTTCCCCATTTTGCTGTGACCTAAGAATAAGGCGATGTGGGCGACCCCTTGCGTCAAAAGGACACCTGAGGTGCGAGAAGATTGCTCCGCTGGCATCCGCTCACGTGTCAGGAGTGCATGAAAGGATTTCTGCGAGACTGTCCTTGTAACACGATCCACGCGAACACGTTCCATCCGACGACGGGTTCCCTGCAGCACCCTCACGCCGGGGGAACGGAGACTTGGTGGTGTGGCCGTTGACGCGATCTTGGTGATGGCGGTAATGAGACTACAATGACAACCGATCCGCGGGCAAGTTCACTATCGGTCGTTAAACTCCCTCACTCCCTCACCGCCATTCCACGTCCCTCTTACGCTGGAGGTCGTATCGGAAAAGGTAATCGAGTTGTTAACCTTAGCCTTGCGGTTGAATCGATGCGTGGGAAAGTGGTTTGCGGACGGAAGAAACAGGATTAAATAATGGCCACGCGTGGATGGGAGGAGTGGACAATGGCCCTGTGATCCCGAATAAAATATGAATGAAAAACATACGGCGCAGGATTTTTCATGCCCTCCGTTATTTTCGGGACTGTCATGTTTAATAAGCTCTTTTCTCTCAAATGCAGAGAATCAACGAAATTACTCCAAAATAATATGAGTAATGAAATAATAAGTGTTGCAAAGTTGAGGGTATTACACATTCGCAAAAATGAATTACCTCGTAAGTTGTCACAGAGCCGTATGGCAAGTCGTTTTTTTTTTGCAGCTAGGGTAGCCTAGTGTTAAGGCACCCGGTTAGGGTAGGTTTTCGACGGATTT
Organism: Hetaerina americana; assembly: GCF_022747635.1. Classification (NCBI taxonomy): domain Eukaryota; kingdom Metazoa; phylum Arthropoda; class Insecta; order Odonata; family Calopterygidae; genus Hetaerina; species Hetaerina americana. Next base: position 33,824,041 of record NW_027286985.1, on the reverse strand, counting down.
GACAACGCGCTAGTGTGTTACTAAACCCTAGACTGACGTGACAATAAATAGCCACAAACTCTAGACTATACAGGGTTCGTCCGGAAAATAAGTATACTGACTCCTGGGCTGGGCGCGCCGCTCCAGGCGCGCCCAGCACCGCTCTGACGGGCTGCGATTGGAGGGGGGTATGTTGGCAAGCGACGCTGAAAAAGGCAGTCGGCTCTGAGCTGTGGTGTAGTGAGGAGCTCTGTTAACGCGAACCTCCACGCTCGACCCACGTCACGGAACGCGATGCCGAAGTTTTTGGAGCAGCGTTATTCCATCAAATTTGCGGTAAAGCTTGGGAAATCGTCTACCGAAACTGTCGGTATGATTAACCAGGCTTACGGGGAGTCAGCCATGTCCAGAAACATGATCTTTCGGTGGCACAAGATGTTCGTGGAGGGCAGAGAAGAGGTCGACGACGAGTCTTCGAGAGGTTCCCGATGATGCCTTCGCGGGAGCGTTCCAGGAATGGGAACGCCGCTGGAACAAGTCTATCGACTCACAAGGGTCCTATTTTGAGGAATATTAGCTTAAGATATGTAAAAGTGTAATAAATTTTTTTTCCTGAGCTCAGCACACTTATTTTCCGGACGAACCCTGTATATAATAATAACCCGTTATTCACCTCTGCATAGTTCCCACCCCAAATGCATTTTCTTTTCGTTAAATTTAGAGTTTCTGGAGATTCCAACTCTGCTGGCAACATGAGGATTTAAAAAAAATTGAATGACGCACCCAGACTATAAAATAATTAATGAAATCAATGTTTAAGTACTAGAGGGACTTTATTTTACGATGAGACATTTTTTCGTCAATCACAGCTCATATAATCTGGGAACTACAATTTATTCAGTCTATCAGTTAATATAATAATGCCTAAGACGTATGTGACCTTCATCCCCGATTCATTATAAGCATGCACTAATATTTGTACCACATAAGTATTTTCCCACCATAATGACTTTTTCATCCACACAAAGTTGAGCCAGAAACCATCGAAAAGCATTGCCATCCCTACCCCCAAAAAACTTTCCTACACACACTCATTTCTTTCAGAAAATACAAGTCGTATTCTTTCCAGATTTAAACGGTTCTTTTTACAAAATAAACCAAAGTTTACCCGTTAACTTTGGGGTGAGGGAGAGCATTGGCCTCCATCTGCAATTCCATGCCCGTGCATCCGAATATTTTCCGATTTCTCGTTCGATGAAACCACGCGCCTTTAATCTCTCCACAAAATAATTTTCCTCGTGTTATGCTCAAAGCAAGAGAGAGAGAGATAATTATCGCACCAGTTTGCTCCGCTTCTACTTATCCCCGGAAGCTTTAGATGCAGGTGCAGTGTGATTACTTTTCCCAGAAATGTAAATATGCATATTTTCACATTTCACCAGTGACATCACGTGATACTATAGTAGGAAGTTTGAATAGCCTCGAAATTCACTTTATTTACTATGACCTAAATGGCCGTCAATGTCTATTACACCGTAAATAAAATGTAAATGACCGAAAGTCCTCACTTATCTATGACAAAATAGAACCCCATTGCATTTTCATTGGGTGACATGTATTTGTTAATTCTACAATTAATGCAAATGCATGCATAAATTTGCACGAAAGCATACTTCATTTTAGAATTCGTTAGTTAAACATGTGGGTTTATTTTTTTACGGGTGGTGACCTAACATTACCCGCCACATTCCCTTGCCGCGAGTTATTATTTAGATGTAGTTACTAGGGAAAAGGGGGTCGCAGTAATCTAGGGATCAAGCGTTGGACCGGGGGAGCCGGGTTCAATTCCCAGGCAAGCCTCTCTGGGCACCCTAAGCTCCACCCAAGCTATGTGATTTTTCGGGTACCAGATCACCCTGGGAGATCATAACCGGCACAGGGAAATGCGCTGGCCCTAATGTGTGAATTCCATACGCCGTATAGGGCCGTCAGGCTTACCGAGCGAGTTCTACCATCACCTACCAAACCGACCTTCGGGTTGATTACTGTAATTATGGTTTTTTACTACAAAATTCCTTTGGATGTGACAGATGGCGTAACTACAAAATCGAAACTACTACCATCGAAGAGTTTTGTAAACTTACTCTGAAAAGAATCTCCTTGGAGAAAGGAAAAAGGATATCAACCGTTCCATTAGATTTTACAGGACTGATATATTATAATACATGTATGAGTATATTGAAATTATAATAAAAACATAAAATTATGCATTAAATATTTTAATTTATAATTATTATTGTTAAAATCATACAACATTATACATTAAAACTATTGAGAAAATCAAAGCTCTTGTCCAAACAATTGATGCGGTGTCCGTAAAAATCATACTTCAACTCAACCAATCAATTCAACCATAGGGAACTTACAATTACGATTCTGTCCATCCTCCCTATCTGAAGCTTCGGACAAGTCCCGCAAATAGGAAGTATGTGCATACATACATGAATAAGTATAGGCACGCATTCAAGTGGTTTCTCATCGGTGGACTTAACAGCCTTTTATTGTCTGCGACACATTTCATTGCCGAGGGAACAAAAGAGGCTACCATAAAATTGACGTGTAATTGAATAAGTCGATTGGAACCATTAATGGATGAAAATTTCAATGAAGCACACATGAATAGTCAATGAGCATTAAGGATACTCTCGTATAAGCGAATTTAACTGCCGAAGAATCTATGGTGTGACGCTTCACATTTTCTCCCGACTCTCATGATCATTAAAGGATTTATCTGCAGGTATTATGGACTTCAGTAATTATATTTTTAATCTATCACAAAATATACCAGTTTTTTCCGGAATTACAACCACCTCATTCTATTTAGCAGTGACAAGAGTTCATTAACTTCGCGTCAGCATTAAAAAGGTTCACGTAGAAGATAAAACATACCAAATTAATATGATGGAATAATGTTGTTTGAAATAAAACTTTGCGCCCAAGATATGCGAAAAAACATCTCACCATTTTGGGAATTCGCCAGGAAAATTATTTATGCCAAAATAAAAACTTTTTTCCCCCACCAGGGATTGTAATATTGCTCTAAAATATTATCAAGGCATCTCTCCCAAAATATGTTTATGAATATTTATTAACGTTAAATAAGCATAAAAATGATCTCCCACCATCACTTTCATTTCAGATATATATAATCCAATCTGATTCCAATGCAACGCATTTACTGATTCCATCATTAAAAAATAAAGCCAATGTATTTTCTTTTTTTGTTATTTTTATACTCAAATATTTTTTCAAAAATACTTACGTAATTTAAATTGCTTATGGACACACATCTTCTAACATAGTACTTTTGTATCCGTGAAAATAAATAGCAGATTAAAATCATGAATCGTGCATTTGTGAATGTCATTTGCATTTGAATAATATATCATAGCTTTCTCCAAGAATAAATCTACTATCCCCTTCTATTGACTGGAATAAAATACGGCAGCCCCATTCATGAAATATCAATCCGACGGTCGCCTAATAGCAGCTCTCCAAAACTATCGAGTTCCATTTGATGCTTCCTTTCTCAGTTCCTTAGGCTGCCGTCCTACACCATCATCTATTCGAGTTAAATGATTACAAATACTATGTTAATTACGCACGGCCTTAAATATCGCAATTTTTAAAAACAAGCTAAATCTAATGAAAATCTACTATACTCTTAGCCAGCAATTAAGGCTTACGTCACGTAGTTTGATTAGAGAGGAGGCAAGCGTGAGTAGTTTTTATGGGAGGCGTCCGACAGCTAAGGTCATTTGCTCCATTAGGGATGGATGTGAAAGGAAGGGAGGAGAGAAACTCGGCGTCGGCATTAGCCTACTCTTGTCGAAAGGCGCCAAGGGGTCCGCATTTTAACGTCCCAACCGAAGGACGTTGTACAAACTCAAAGTGCTCTCCACAAAGCACCTCAAGTAGGGATCGGGATTTCAATGAAAATTATTTGTTGCCTCCAGGATTTGAACCCGGATCCTCCCGGTAGGAAGCCTGTACGTTAGCCTCCGCACCATCCCGATCCCCGGCAAGCGTCATTGGCAATATGCGACGAAAGGGAGTCGAGGTATCCGTGACGTCACTCATAGAACCCATAATGAGGAGAACGACCCTGAGGCCGGACACACAAAGATAGGTTTGCTTACCTGGCGCCGACAAACATCAACAATATAAGCATTTTTTCGAATTGAGGCGAGCAGAAAAACCCAGATACAGGCTTTGTGAACTCATGTGGAAATGGAGGATATAATCACCATGACAAAACGTAATGTGGGGGAGGGCGGAGTCAATATAGGCCAACACCTACCTGCAGGGCGTAATTTGTGTACACGAAGCCTAAGCAGTAAATACGGTTTAATGACTGATAGGGTGGTCGAGATCAACATTTAATCGAGGTCAAAATTCTAATTTAGTTTCCCACGTGTATTTCCTCATTGAATCAAAATATTGCCAAAGGAAGGTGTTTTGACAACCAAACCTTTCCGTAATGAACGTTGGAAAAGATTACTGGCACTTCGCACATCCATTCTACAACTACATAATACCCTGCAAGCTACCTGGAAGGTAGCAGGTCCCCTGTGGTAGGGCGTGTGTCCACACCAGGCATGCACATGTACAAATTCACGCACCATGCATGAGACACAACTGCAGATAACAATTCCAACAAGTAAATGAACTTGCAACCTCTTATCCGACGAAAGAGGAATTCACATGTTAATACCACCATTTCCAGTATAATAATGCAACAAGAGTGATATATTTTTTTTGACTCCATAAGTACTTCACATAAATTATTTTTAAGCGTACGCGAAGCTTGTTAAAAATGACTTAAACAAAGTAGCGATTAAATAATAAACATTAGTATTGCATATATCTTGAAAATAAGGCCAAAAACATTTAATTACCCACCAAAACCCTCACACACCTATCGTTAGCATAAAAAAATTACGACTATAAATCGGCGCATGTAAATCCTCACCAGATGACATCCTCTTCTCCGATCGCCAATTATCGCGAATATCATGCGGCGAAGAATAGCATCGGAAGGAGAGACGTCGGCGGCTTTTTTCAGAAATTCCTCCCCTGACGATTCCTACCGAAGGGTGATGTGATCCCCTAACGTGCGTGCGCATGTGAGGGAGGAATCCAGTTCCTTATTTTTCCTTCTCTTTTTTTTGGAGGCTGAGGGGGAGGGGGGCGCCGGAGGGGTCGGAAAAAGAGAGAGAGAGAGAGGGGTGTTGGCGGTGTGCGAGCACCACAGAATGAGGAAGGGAAGACGGGGGTGACGGGGAGTGGGAAAGACGATGAAAAGGGAGATTGAGAGTGCGGGAGGGGGGGAACCCTTTGAAAGGGACGAGAGGGCGCCCCCAGACGCGAGGGGGGGTGGAGAGGTGGGAGGGACAGCATCTCTGTGTCAACCGAAGGGGAGCGAGCGGGGGGCAAGGGGATGAGGGGGGGGACACAAAAAAAGAGGGAGGGGTTGGAGGAGCGTGGGCGTTGGGTTGGTACGAGCCGGGGATCGGGTTATTATACCCTGCGCTCCTCCCCCCCACTCAACACGATCTCCCTCCTACCCCCTCACCAAACCTCTAACCCGTCCCCTCCCACACCCCTCCCTCTCACTCCTTCACTCGCCAACCCTTTCCGGTTGGGAACGGGAAAGAGAAAGGGAGATAGAAGCAACAAGGGGTCGAGTCAAACGAAGGTGTGCCCGCGCAGGGAAACATGAATGTCCCTACTTGAAGCTGTGCACTCCGTCCTGTCCGACATTTCCTAAACGCTAGCATGGAAAATAACAGAGTACGCACTTGAAAAGCCTTCGAAAGAGGCAAGGTCTGATATTTATCAGACAACTGATTTTCAGATATGAGAATCGGGTAGGCTTGAACGCTGATTGACGCCAAGAATCGAATGATGTGCATGGAACACGAACGTAACTGACCGTATGAACTACCAACTAGTTTCTTTAAGCAGCTTCAGGGAAGTTTATTCAAGTTAACAAAACTGAAAAGCTGGAGTGGAAAGCCTAAACAAGTTCAATTATTACAATCACAACACAAAAAAATGAATTAGCAAAAATGGACAATCAGAATTAAAAATAAAGACGTTCTACACTAATCATGATCAAATGAAATTGGAGGCACCGGTACCTCTACTTTTTTTAATAAACTACCTCAAGCCTTAAGGCAGTTATGTTCCATAAATAATATGAAAAAGATAACAAAAATGTGGTTGTCACATGAGAGGTACAATTACATCCAAAAATTCTCTTTGGCACAATGTGTAACTATACAATTTGTTAAATATTTTGATATCAATTGCCTTGTTAACGTGTCTTCAGCCGTAAAGCCAACATCTGATTGCCTTATCAGGACCAGATAGAGTCAATAGTCAATATCCATTTGGCATTTCTTTCACGCATTATTTAAACATATTTTTTCAAATATGTACACATATCATATGTTAAATAATAGTGACATTCTTCTCTTGCATCGCTGTTACAGATGAATAAATATTCGCTTCATATAAAATAATAAAACGATGTAAATTTGAAGTTTCGGCCTTAGGCCGGTCACATTATTCTCCATTCTCGAGCGCTGAGAACACAATGCGTGACGATGTTTTCTGTAGTTTTCCAGAGAAGTCACACGGCTCGCCAACTGAAAACGTCATACTTTCCATTCCACACATTTCTGGCGTTATTTTTATTTCCTAGGAGAATGAGTTCATGCATGTTCGAGACAATTATTGCAAAAAAACACTACTCTGGAGCACTTGTCCGCACTGTTTACCATGAGAGCAACTTTTTTGGCGCAGCAAACGACCACTGCTTCCCTACAAATTCTGGACATAAAAGGCGGAACATGCCGCTTCCAATTTGATTCTGACGTTCGTCGAAATAAACGAAGCTTAAATGATGCGAATATTTCATTTGGTTTAAAAAAAGGTCCTGGGTGCAGTTATGCAACGATCAACTACACAACAAAAACCATATGAACGAAAATATTGCCCCAGTCTTCAAAATACGGCAAGCCATACGAGGAAAAAAGTCAACCCTAGCCGGTGAAAAGATGAACGAGGCTGGGTCCACGGCCATAGGGCCTCCTTTCTCTCTAACCTGGATGCGCCAGGGAAGACCGCACGATGTTGCAGCCACCGCTACGGAGCGATAGCTGCGACTGGTCCAGATGTCCCCGCCACCTCCTCCTCCTGCTCCTCCTAACAGACCCTACTCGTGAAAGGGATGAGGAGGGCGGAGGAGGGAAGGGTTGCCACGGGGCGTGGGAGTAGCGAGCCAAGTCACAAGAGAGAGAGATACGGGGAAGTGAGAGAAGGGGGTTGCGGAGAGAGGGACGCGTGGAGAGAGAGAGCTAGGGAGAGTGCGGGTGGGAGACGGGGACTTGGCAACGCCGCAGAGCGCATCACGACCGAATGATGGCCTATCTCGTGAACACGCGGCTGTGCAGCGGACACAAGAGAGGAGGGAGCGAGCAGCCGTAGAAGGTCCACTACCCCCATCCCTCACGCAAACACACGCACACAGGCCTCGAACCGACGGTGCACAGTAATTACCGCGCACCTAGGTAAGCACGGGAAATTCCCGTTTTCCCAATCGACCACCCGCCTATCTTCACGAGGGGGGAGGGGAAGGGCAGAGCAAGCACGGCAATTCACCCCCTTATATACATATACCACGCACGGTCAGATAAATTCGCCGTGGGCGTGCATTTATGCAAATGAGCGCGCGAACTTTCGAGGAAATATTAGCCTTGTTTGTGCGTAAACGGCGCTCGCCCAATTGTATTCGGCATGCAAGTCGGCCGGCGAGAATTCAATTACACACAAATCTGAATATTTCCAGAGGCATAAATATTTTGGCAATAAAAAAAAATATATACATAATATGCACGGAAGAGGATCATCCGGGATTATTGCCAAGGGCATTGAGTGGGCTTTAGTTTATCCTTATCCACCACTACAATACTTGTCCGTTACCTTTGAATTCATCTCATGAATTACGTAATGCGGTGTAAATGCTTGCAAGGCCATGCATTCTAGACTTCCCAAAAACATCAACACTTGAAGAACATATATCTGTACAACTTTCCTATAACATCCTATGCAACGGACGCAATCAAATATTTTAAGCATAATGATCGACGAGTAACCAATCGCACTCCCTAATCGCCGCGCGGGTGAGAAGTAACGGACAAAATACTTCGATGAAAGAGAATTTATTGTAAGAGGTACCACATATTTGAGTCACGATGAAGATAAGAAAACTGAATACAAATAATTTGCAAGAAAAGGTAGAGAAATATCCTTTCTTATGCGACAAATTAAAGGGAACCTCGATTGCCCTCAACACCTCCTGAGGGCCTAGAATATAATAGAAGCAGCAGGTATCACTTCGTTTCATCACATACAGATATTACCCTATGGTTAAGATACATCTTCAAAGCTGTCGGGTTTCATATTTGACTACGTCGTAAACTATTGATTAGATCAACGATGGAAAAGAAGACAAAGAACCAAAATGAATTCACCTGCAACAGGTTTTCAAACCTTGAGTTCTGATTGACATAAAAATTAATCGTTCACAGAAAATTGAAAATATGCACAATGCAAATAGTACAGTGAAATAATAGAAAAGGTAAAAAATAAAGTTCTCATCGATCAGTTTCATTCGAAACAAAATCGCCAGGTTAGGAAACAAAGACAGCACGGAGAGTGAAATATTCCTCTACGCTGCGATCGCTCATGAACTCATCGTCTCCTCGTCACTTGGTGCAGAAGCAACAGATAAAATGGAGGTTTCACGAATGAGAAATAAGCTGAATGGATGACAAATTGAAGCGGTTAAGAGTTCAAACAATTTAAAACTAGGACTTAAAAACTGTGATAAATAAATCAAGGAATACCATGATATCTAAGACGCTCAAAGGAAATCCTCCACTTTTTTATTACTCGTCGACAGTGGAAAAGGAAACTAGGTCGCTGAAACAAGAGGAGAGGCATAGATTGGATGCTTTTGATATGTGGGAGTGGAGGATGGACAAAGTAATATGGACGGATAGAAAATAAAACGAAGAAGCACTAGGCATAGTGGGGGAGAAGAGAGCGTTGTTGTGAGAAATCCAAAGGATGCAAAGGAAAGATGGATGAAGAGCATTTTTTTTATGACGATGGAACACGGTAGACTGTATTAGGCAGGAGGATGTAAAGCCAGGGAGATAGGGGGAGGAGAAGCGTATGCATTTTGGACGGTTTGGAGGTAGGGAGAATAAATGCGGAATTGAAGAATAGTTTATCGTAATGCCTGGTGTCAGGTTTTGTCTTCATCGTTTAGACTAAAAAATGTAGGAGTCTGGAGTCTGTCTCCAGCCAAAATCTCCATCACAAGGGTAGACTACCAAATAATAAGCAATGGAGGAAAAGGGGGTTGCAGAGTGAGAGAAAAGGTTTTCGGGGGGGAAGGAAAAATCTTGGCCGTCATTCTAGAGGACGCCGCTTCCGATTGAGCTCCAAGGCATCAGAAGTGAGTGTGCGTGATGACCGGGGGCGAGGACGAGTTGGAGGGTCTCGCCACGGAAGCTCTCTGACCGGAAGAGGGAGATCAGCGCCCTCGTCCGACGCGTAAACAATCGCGCCCCTTTCTCTTCACGCCCTCTCGCCGGGGAGGGGGGGCTAAGAGGCCCATTCTCTCTTCGATGAAGTGCGCGTTCTTATGATGGCGTTCGCCCGGACAACGACACGAGTCCAAACCATCAAAGCGGGAGTTTTGACGTTGGTGCATTAAAAAGCGTCCGCACAACTAGTACTAAATTATATTTTTAATTCCTGAAATACAGATTGAGAGTAGTGGTAACTTCCTTACCTGGGGATATACATAAAAAACACAAACTTATTGATTTTCAAAGTTGTAGGAACATCAGCAGAAGAACTGCATCGGACAATAAAGCTTTCACAAGGAGGGGGGAGTCGATTTTGGGAAGTTAAGAGCAAAGATATTAAGAAAAGGTTAGTCAAAACTTTTATGTGGAGCGTGGTTTTGTACAGTGCAAAAATATGTTCATTGAATCAACATGATAGGCCCTAGTAGTAAGAAGATTTTTTCGTCCAATTTTCAATTTTTCACGATTTAAAAGTCTGGAATATAACAGGAAAAAATATAACGGCAGTGTATCTTAAATTAGTCAAATTAATTCATTCAAATGCACACCCCAGTATCACATGTGAAGTTTTTTTCATGGCATAGTCAACGTAGACAGAAGAAATTTTAACACTCTCACCTTTTTCACCCACACACTGCCACAGGAATAATTTTCCTCCATGTACCAAGAATGTGGCGAGCCACTCACCCGTGATTCCCATAACTGTGGCCTGCGTGGCGTTCACTTTGTATCGGCTAACCTTCGCTAATGATGAAATTTACTTCCCACAGAATGAACGAGCTCTTCGTTAGCTGATTAATGAGGTGTTGACTCTTTTGAGTCAGTACATACACATTAAAACATAAAAAATTATGAAGGGGAAGAGGAGAAATCTGAGGGTAACACGCTGCCATTGGCCACGGCATCATTAAATTACCTAGTTTATACATATAATTATACATATACATACCTATTTTATACATATAATTATATATATATATACATACACACACACACACACACATATATATATATATGTATATATATATGTATATATGTATATATATACGTATATATAAACAAACATATATATATATACATATATTCTATTGAATCTAAAATTTTTCCGATTGGGATAAGAGGTGTGTCTCGCCTAGGAGGGTGGAGATCAATTAGCCGAAGTCTGGGTTGATTCGATATTTCCCTTTAAACCCAGGGTCGTCATCGCATGCGCTATTCAACTCACGATGAATTCACGTCTGTGGAAACCTCGTTAAAATGTTCTGGGATGGTGAACTCCCACTGCGAAGGGAGGGGAGCATAATTAAACGGCGCACACGAATGGGGAGGTGCGGGGGAGGACGGAGTGAGCCACGCAGGAGCCAGCCGCCCGCCAAGGAGATGAAAATCGGCAGGCTCGCATTGAGGAAACCCTTCCCACCCCAACTCCTGATCCCCCCCCGTTCACTCAACACAGGGGGACAAGTCGGACGGCGGATTTCAATGGACGCTACGAAACAAATGACTCACGGTAGAGGAAAGAGTATTTTGTTTCTTCCCCTCCGTTACTATGCGAGGTTCCACGATTAAAGATCAAGTGGGAGCAAGACCGCCCCACAACTAATGTTAGTTAAACCGAGCACGTCGAGTGACAAGTCCGCGATGTTTACGGTCACCGTCAGCGTAAAGCCGTCCCCCATCTAGTATGGAAACGTTCTCTATTGATTAAACGCACTGAGAATCATGGGGAAAAAACCAGATAGATAGGCAAGAAAAAATATCATCACGTATTATCCAAAACACATTTAAACCCCACATTTTCTCCTAAAATACCTCGCCTATGCTTGGAAACGTCCTCTTTATAACAGGGCGTGCTTCTGCTAGTATTTATCACTTATATAATGTAATCGAGGCGAACGAAGACTGCCAGGATCGCGGGGCACGTTATTCACTAGGCGTGCGTTCAGCGTTCTGCAGGCAGACGCCTGGCCGGGTATTTACGTCAAGCGAGTAAGATAAATGGCAACTTTAATTTTATTAGTAGTGATGGCTGCCGAGTGGCTCGTTTCGCAAAAAAACCAAAGATTTCATTCGTTATGAATAACTCAGTCGAAATAAAACGAAAAGGACCACACGCTGTTTATTACTTTTGCCTGACCACAAATGAGAAGTCTTGACTGGTGGTATATATCAAACGACAAGCCACGTGATGCCTCGAACACATGGAATTCAATTAATAACGTTTTGAAATGCTACTCATTTTGCCCTTTATTTTTCAAATTATGGTTACATTTGGCATGCTATTAAAATAATGTTTTATTCCAAAATTTATTTAAAAAATCGCAAAAGTAACAAACTTTCTACGGTATTCATTCGGATACCATCATTGACTTTAATTATGTTTTAAGATTTTATTTCATACATATTTAGGAGAGCGTCTATATTGCAAAAACCACCATTGGATTTACTACCTAATGGATTTACTAAAATGTCCTTCCTTAGAAGAATAGCATTTCGGCGAAAAAAGACTCGTAAGCAGTCATGTTTGCGCACTTCATTAATGGGAGGAAACGTAGGAGAATAACACAGTGATAAAATACTATAGTCGCATAGTTACCAAAACACTATCTTAATTCATGAAAACCTTCATGCACAAAAAATCAAAGAGCGTACGCATTTCATGGCAAGGTTAGGGATTAGAAACGCTAAAGTTTTAAATAATTTAGGTCATAAGAGGAATTTTATTGATAAATAATTAATTAATTAATTACGATTTTAATATCGAGTAGCGTTGTATAGAGCTGAAACCTGATTTGGGGGCAAGAGGATAAGCGTAGATTGAAGGCCTTCGAGATGTGAATGTGACGAAGAAAATAATCGGAGAGAGAGGAAGACAAACTGAGGTTTTTAAATACGTAGGGATCGTCGACGAGAGGAAGTTGGTTGGATGAATCGAAAAAAGGCAAAGAAGGTGAATGGACCAAGCATTGAATTGCACTGAGTAGTTTGAGGGCCGCGATAGAAGGGAGAACGTTGGGTAAGCGGGGTAGAGGGAGGGAGAGATTAGTCTTTTGGAGAGCATGACAGCAGGTAGAAATGGCTAAAAAATGAATTAGGTAATAATGTAGGGCAAACAATGAAGTTATCGTGAAGCATAACAGATAATGGTAATTAGGTAACATCCAACACTAACTACCATTAATAATTAGAAAATTTCCTGAATATATTCGTGAATGGATACGAGTATATATTGTCGCGATGGCTTACGTTTCATGGAAAAAATCTTGACAGCAAAACGCCCAATACCGAACCTATACTATATGTTGTAAGTTCTTTCTAACATGACAAAACAGAGTCAATCTAAATATATGAATTCTGTAGAAATATTCATTACTCTTTCAAGACTTGGATACAAACATGGACAATAAATAAATAAAAGAGAAACTTAGTCATCGCATCCTTCTGACGCCACACTCTCTACTCAACACTCAAAATAGACCATATTACGATCACAATAAAAATACTCGTGACATTACTGCATCATGGGGTCCCCAATGGAAGGTCTCCCTCTCTATCGGTGAGCTCAAGAACCTCAGCCGAGACGTGTACCGACTCCGCCATCAGTCGAAGACTAATAAAGCCCTAATGGCGTAGGAAGCCTCGTAGGGAAGAAAAGGAAGGATCGTTTAAGACGCTCAAAGATTTTAATGGACAACTTTAATAGCTTCCGCCGAGCGACACCACACAGCTGTCCAAAAAAAAGCCGCACTTGAAAATGGGAGAGAGCTTCCCACGGAATTGAAGGCGGAGAAAAACACGTAACTAGAAAAAAAAGATGAGTGAAGTAAAACAATCAACCTCTCACTCTAGGAGAGACCGCTTCCTTTAAGCGGCCTGGACAACAATTAAAAGAGATTGCAGCCAAAAAATGAAGGCGGAAAGTCGGAGAGAGAAGGATTTTAACGGATACAAATCTGAAGAAAATATAAATAAGTTATATTTCGCGGCTATTAATTAAAATGATGAAGACATCCTAAAATAAGCGCATGGACGAATGTGTCCTAAAAATTCACAGACCGGTACTGAGATTGATTTTCTGAGAAGCATACTATAGATTAGCTGGGCTACATTTCTATGCTCACCCAAACAAACACAAAACAACATGATGCCCTGCACAACGATAAGCCCTAGGCCCTTTTTTAATCCCACATACTTTCTGGATCCCTTCATCCCGTCGAACAAGCCAACTCTTTTCCTCCTGCTTAAATTTCTCACCTCTATTCCAGCCTTTAACATTCTGTCGCCATACAAAACGCCAGCATCCACATTTCTCATCTCTTTTGGATTTCTCCCAACAATTTTCTCTCCTCCCCCACCACATCTTGTAAACTTCGTTTATTTCCCTCTCCACCCATTTTAATTTTTCCCAAAATAAATAAAAACTTATCATTATCAACAAAACAACCTCTCAACGAGCTATTGCAATCGAATATGGCTCACCGCTATGCTAACGAGATGTTCGATATAAAAAGGTGCTTGAAATTCTTCAATCCCTTTCCCACGAGTCCCTGCCTCTTTCGCAGAGTGAAAGGAAAAGCTTAAAAATATTCAACCTCAAATAAATCCAAATAACTCTGGACCCAGGTCTCACAGCTCTCCGGAAAGAGGGGGCGAAATGATGATGGTCTTACAGAGGAGGAAACGGAGAATGGGGATGACGGAACTCCATGTCACTCAGGCTGATTTGATGGTTTTAAGAACCTACCGACTGACGCATAGGTCTCTCTGTTTTGACCCTGACGAAATAAATTTGTCTCCACAAAAAGAACGCGGCAATATACTAGGACGACATCATTCATTCCTGTCGCGCAGATGAAGCCCAAAACAGAGTCGGCACAATAAAATCTGAATACAAAACAATTCCGAATGATTTTATTCGTATGGGATGTGAAAATATCGCGCTTTAGTTTCACATCCTATGATGCGAATGAATAAAATAATTTGATGTTGCAAAGGGGAGTAATAAATGGCTAAGCGGAGATACATATGGTAATAAATGTTCGCGTTTACCATGAGAGACAGAGAAGTCACGAATGAAATACGAAGTTGGGATCAGGGAATGGACCCCTCGAAAATAGTCGATGTCATAAAAACTATGCACGAGTATAAAATGTGATGAAAGTTTAATCCATAACAAGAAAAATAGTATAAAAAGGCACTCGAAAATTCGATCAGGAAACGTAAGCAAAAAGTAAAAAAATCTTAAGGAATTATTTCATATATTCTGCACCAAAAATATTCAAACGCAAATAATACGAATACATACATGTACTTCAAAATCACAAGTTTATTTTAGATTGTGACAATACTCGTTTTTTCTCAATATTCGAATTTTAGCGGAACCTTAAAGCCCAGATCAAAAGATTACATCAATAATTGGCACGCGTTCTTTCTTTCCTTCTGTTCTTAAAAATTTTAACGAACGAAAAATATAATTAACTAAGAAAAGAGAGTGAATTTATGTAAATGCTTTTCTTGCCAGTTGGAAACATAGAGACTCCTGCACTGCAATGCCACCAATAATCAGCTGTGGCCTTTCCGCCATCTACTTGAGCTGAGAGATCCTTTCCGTAGCCCACTAAAGAATGAATATTCGCCAAGAAAAATTTATTTGCCACAGTTACACCTTTCATCCACTTACGCCTTGGACACCCTCGTCTCCTTTTCTCCACGGTGCACCCAGCCCAAAACTCTTTACGGTAAACTTTCCTCCCACATCCTACTGACATGACCCAACAACTCAAACATCCTACGCCCCTGAACGTCATCCAATATACCAGGAATTTACATTTTTTCTCTTGGCTCCTTCCTATTACTACGTCTTTCCAACCTAGTATTCCGTATAGTGCGTCACAAAAATTCCATTACCGCTGTCATCAAGTGATCCTAAACTCTTTCGTTTATATTCCATGTACCAGCTCGATTATACTTCCTACCACTAATTAGCCACCTAATCCGTGTCTTTATTTCCATAAAAACACGTAAATGCAGGCGCTGATCTAGTTCCTCGGCCATTATTTATTCTGTCAGCTACTTCAACGTTACCCTTTCCATACTAGAGAAACAATATACCTAAATATCTCGTCTTCTCTATACCTGAGATTTGAAATGATATTGATGCAAACAAATATAGTAAATATTAAGGAGGAAAAGAAAAAAAAATCAAAACGTCCCAAATCCCCCCACACAAAAACATTCTAATTTTTTGAAAAAATTGTGTAATATTCATAGAGGGCTTTTACGTGAAATTTTCGTAGCACCAATAAGGGGCGTGGTATTCCGAGGAGCGCCGGTCTACTGCAAACTTGTACTTGAAAGCCCTGGTTCGATTCCGAGTACTTCAGACATACCCAGTTTCACAAAATCAGAGTGATATTTCGGGTACCAATTCTTCCTGTGAAACCACATGTGGCAAAGGGAATGGACCCCACTAACCTGATGTGTGAATTTCACACGCTATATAGTGTTAGGTCAGCTTTACCCTCACCTGCCAAACAAACCTTCGGGTTGATTAGTTTGGGTTACATTAAGTAACAATATGTACTGCTACGGTTAAATAAAGTTAATTTAAAGTTATCATTTTGAGCAAAGTTAAATGGTAACAATTTTAGCACAATATAATTTAAAATAATAAAATTTTGCAATAATACTAAAAGCAAATGGAGTTAGAAATCGTAAACGTTGCAGCGATTCAGACACATTTCGTGTGCCTTCTTTCAGTGCTTCATGCTCGTCA
Source organism: Hetaerina americana (assembly GCF_022747635.1). Classification (NCBI taxonomy): domain Eukaryota; kingdom Metazoa; phylum Arthropoda; class Insecta; order Odonata; family Calopterygidae; genus Hetaerina; species Hetaerina americana. The sequence goes on along the minus strand of NW_027286985.1, from coordinate 33,807,559 downwards.
TTCCGATCTCTTCTTCCACCAAATATCAAAACCGCACGATATGAATTAACGGAAATAAAAATGAAAATCGGTGTCCACGGGAAATTCTTGGGCACCGTCGAGAAGAAAGCCAAGCAAGGGATCTCGCCTCAACTCTTCACGGACTCATGGCCGACCAAATTATTCACTTGAACTACGTAAACACGATGCCCGGCACAAATGTCGCCTAGGCCAAGAGCACCTCCGCCTAAGGGTTGGGAGACGAGGAAACCAGGGCGACGCACGCATACCAATCCACTAGAACAGCCGCCGTTTATTCCGTCTCCCCTGCTGAAAAAAGGATATGAGGCCCCTAAGCCGCCCGCCACCGACACGACCAGATGCAGGCACTTTCCTCCCAGCTCCCCCGCCTATTCCTCATGTATCCAGCTCCCTTTCCTTCCTTCTCTCTTCCCCCGCCGCCGCGCCATTTTCCCTGCGTGCCGTGCACCCCTCACCCGAATCTCACTCCGCTGCCCTCCTCCGGATGGAGAGCAACGCTTCATTCAACTCGGACGATGAATAAGCTTTCGGAACTCCAATATGCACTAGACGCGCGCCGTTACACTGGTTCGGATCGGTATTTTCAACGCTGGTGATTTTCTAACCACACTCCATTGTATACCTACTTATACGTGATTTCTTGGTAGCTGAACTGAATAACCTCATCTGAACCCCAGCCTCCGCGCGCGGGAGGAAGCTTCTTGGATAATCCAATTGAATAAAAATGGCTCCATTGTGGGTTAGTGAGCGATAGGTACTTTCTTCGGGATGCAAAAAGAATATTTTCATTGGATTCGACGAGACTGATCCCTTCTCTTTCGAATGAATGCGTTATTATGTTTGCAAAGATAAAAAGAAATCCGTCAAGTGATATTGAAACGTGGAGAAGGAGTAACTCGCGCATGCGGGAAAGAGAATAAACAAGCTGTGGGTAGGAAGGCACCTGTATGAAGCAATACTGTAGCCCAGAGGTTGTTTTTATTTCTCAAATGTGTTTCGAAAGTCCTGACTCATGTATATGCATTAGTTTTCCAGATCAATCAACAGTCTTCTGTACTTAATTATCTACCTTAGAAACAATTGAAATAATCTTACACTTCTGTCTCCAATATGGAATGTGATTCCTTTGTATGCTAAAGCATTCCCCAAGGGTTATTGATCCCTTTTGGCTTACAAGTTGTTCGAGAATAACTGTGTTGGCATTACCCGAAGATGAAGAGCGACCACACAAGCATTCGTAAAACATGTGCTTGGAAAACAGAGTATTACTTCGCAATCAGCCCGGCCAAATCTTAAGGAAGCGTTTTACAAAGAAATATTTCAGCAAGAGGATTCAGTCCTTACAATGTGTTGGTGTAATATCAATATAAAATATGTAATTGCAGAAATAGCTGCAACAGTGCATAAAATCAAGGGTGATACACTCAAAACTAAGTGATATGTAAATGTTATTGAAGCAATTACTAATTGCTAGAATACCTCCACCAAATAAATTGACAGCTCATCCATTTCAGAAATTGATTGTAAATCGACTGCCAAATTAGAGCATTCTAAAATTCGTTCGTCACCTTTACATGATTCTCAATCAGAGCGTAGTCAGATGGAAATATTGCTTCGTTAATGCATAACTTTCAACGCACAAGCTTTATTTTTCCTTTATTAAGGCACATGCTCTCACATTTTTACCACCATTCATGAGATAATTTTAATTATAATATGTGGCAGGATCAAGATAGCAACCTTTATGCGTGCAGAAAAAGTAAATGTACGATTTTGTCACGTCTAATATAAATAACAGATTCAGGTGTGACGTGGTGGAACTGTTCCGGAGGGACAGTGACGAAAACTCTTGCAATTTTATAAACTGCGTAAGTTTTCGTTTCTGTAATTTCGTCACGTCTCTTTACCGATGTCGTAAATATAATATTGTTTACATCAATGTTCGATGCCAACCGTATTATTTCTTTACAAACTACAGAATATGATTACAGTACATGACGACTACCTTGGTAACTAAATGCATGACAGCGTCTTTCAGCTCGTAGATGTGGATTAATCAATGCTGACGGAACGTTGACAGGTTTTCCCAGGAGTGTGTATCTTTGACACTGCAACGCACCGTACGCGTGTTTTGAGGACCGTACTCTTCTTACAACCCTCAGGGCAATCGGCCTAACTACGAGGAAACACCTCTTCACTCCACCCGATCCCTCTTTTGAAGGGAAGAAGGGTGGCGAGCGAACACTCGAAGCGAAGAGCGTCGGCACTTTGCGAAGGGAAAACCCTTTACAACTCACCTCACCCCAAAAAACTCCCTTTCAAATACGGTGGAAGGGGGAAAGGGGGGGGGGGACCGACCGCAACCAACGCCCCAACAATTCAAAGCCCCGCCTCGAATTAATTTCGCCTCGGGATTCCCGACGCACGGGCATAAGAACCTCACGCCTTAAAGCACCCTGTCACACAGATCCCGTTGCGAAAGAACCCCACGCGGGTTTAAGGCAGTCGACCCTCTTTCTCACCACGCGAGCGGGATATTTTTGAGCTAGGATTCCTGTAGGAAATCATAGAGCGCGCACGCCACTCTACTCGTACATCGAAATGATCACTGTATCTGACATTAGCCGCAGAATACGTCTACACAAAGCGAGAGATGTCAATCAAAGCCCTCTCGCATATGGGAAATGTCACGAAGATTCGGGGACTCTTTCCGGATATTCTATTTGCAGAGTACGGATAGAGAGCATTACCATATCACTTGTAAATGAAATTTTCTGGTGTCCTTATCTTTCATTTATTTTATTATTATTGTACTATGTTTAAGCGTAGTACTATCTGTTAAATGTGTAAACGCATGAACTAAAATTTTAGATCTACATTTGGTTTCATACACAAGTAAGTTTTTATATCCCAGGAATTCCAATATGACTATTTATATTTCGGTACCTGTCATCTCATTTCATTTCCATGGTAGACCAAGTGTTTGAATCCATTTTTTTTACTTGGAAAACAAAAAAAATACCAGAAGAGGACATGCAGTGAACAAATTTCTGAAGGAATGGTAATCAGAATATATCTGAATAAACTTTCGAGGTTGGACGAGTTCCCAGCCACTTAGGGAAGAAATGCGTCAGTACGACGAATTTGAACCACGATTTCACGGTGGACAAATTGAATCAAATGAAAATTCAGGATAATACGTTGAAACAGAACGCAAAGAGTAAATGTCTTTTTAGCTTGTGTTTTCATTGTGTCGGTCAATAATGAGATAATATATTCCCAAGAAGAATTGATTGTCAAGAGCACTGTAGAAAATTATTTTAATTGCTTGTTTCATGAACTCAAAACATTCAGCGGCTATTAGAACAGATTTTATTAGGTGACGATATGAAAACAGGACTAATCCTAAAGAGTGATCTTATAAATTAAAACGGCCCAATAGGTTCATCAAAAGTGAACGCAAACCATCTGACATGAACAACTTTTTGAGTTCGTCAAGAAGACCAAAAAATGGTCAAACCAAACAAGCACTTGTCTTATTAAAGAAAAGAAGCAAGCACATTAAGAACGCAATTCCAATGCCGAAATCACGTAAACAAACAAATAAATAGGAAGGACGTCTTTCAATCAGATGCTCAGATATCATAAGATCAACACATTTGAGTTGGAGGTAATTACGAATGCTGGATAAAATTAGCTAAATATTCATTGCCACCAAAATATTTTATCTAACAACCCGGTTTCAACAAAATGATTTCGGAAGAAATGGACACGGACATTTTTCCCCATTAGTCTAACAAAAATCTTCGATCTCGACACTCAATTTCTTACGGCGCGATGAAGTCTATCACCGCCTAATGATGAGCTGTAGAAAAATAAAACCGCCCGCGCTAATCGGAAATGATCCCTTAAAAAAATGAAAGAGGATATAGGATCGCAGGCGGAGGAATGAAACAAAAGAAAATACAAGCTCTTGAGTGCGAAGCGGAAGTTTTCCTTTCCCTCAGCTCGAGACTGCTCCTGGATGAAAAGAAATAAAAAAGCTCCGGCACATTCTGTTTGACTGCCCTGCTGGAGTCTGCTCTTTGAAAGGACACTCCTCTTCCGAATAAACATCGGCGGCCGGGGTCGGAGAAGTAGAAGAAGGGAGGTTGGGCGTAGGGGCGCGTTCGACAAAAGAATTTCGATCGCGTCAATTCGGCAAGGAAGGACCTGGGAGGCGGTGGTGAGTACGTTGGAAGAGGAGCAATGTAAACATTTTCAAATACCACGTTTTTATTTTAAAATAGACGATTTTAAACGTAGGAGTTGGATATTCATGAGATCAGCACGGTTGAAAGGGCTCGCCTTAGTGCCACTTCATCGAAATACACGACACGAACCCACGACGAAACTGATGCTAGACTCGACTCGCATTATTTTATTTTCCTGGACAAAAATGTTGTTGAAATATAATTAAATTGAGAGAGCATAAAAATATTAACTGAAAAACATAAAACAATAATTTGAATCGTAAAATTTATGCAAGACACCGAAATTTACGGCTAAACGACGTAGAATTCTTCGATAGTGAAAGGTTGGGAGGATTGCAACAAGTTAATTCAACATTCTCTTTTTCCCTGTCATTTCACGAGCTTTGACTGCTATTAAATTTTCATTGAGACCCAATCATAATCAGGGGAATTATTACACGTACATAGAGTCAACTGTTTATACTTAGGGATTGCAGCGTTCGCAGCAAAATGTATTAACCGTATAAAGAGTACCACTCAGTTTAATCCCACGACTTCCACATTGAGGGCAACAACCTCTTATTTAAAGGAAACAACTACACCTGGAGTAAAAGCCCATAATCCAGAATAAATAATATGGATAATATGAATGGTTATTTCCTGGAATCACGTGCACCTTTCCGAGATATCTCGATGGAATCCCCGACGGGGGTTCAGCAGCAATCCGAGCACACATTTCGGGTCTATCAATATGGCCGCATTTCGTGCACGCGACACGCCCTCCGCCCCTTTGCATCTCCCGCCATGCCCCCGCCACCCCACGATCTTTTACTCACGTCCCACGGCTCCGGGAAACGGGCAACGCTCCCATATCGGAGAGACACGACGCCCCGAAGCGGCCCAACGTTCCGTATGTACTCATACGTACTTGAGGCGACGTACTTTTTGAAGAACACGTAGTCGCTCGACGGAGACATGCGCAACACGCCTTTCTCGAGTTCTTGTACCGGTAAAATTTTCATGGCACCGCGCTTTTCGTGTTTCATTTCATACCGTTCATGAATAAGTAATACCGTTTGCATAAGCCGTGCATATCTCGGGCGCGCTCATGAGAAATCCTGACGCAAACATTAACAACAGAACTGCAAGATTTTTCACTGAAGAAAACAGTTCCTCACATGTTATACAATTAAGAATAAAGTGAAAGATTTACGCTTATTAGGGCTCGAGTATCATTTATAGACACGTAGAAGTAGAGACATACGTACACAAGTAGAGACATACCTGTATCTACCGCACTCTTTTGCACAATTGATAAAAAGACAAGCGGTATTTCCTTAATGAAACATAACGTTTTTGAGACGTTACAACAGAGAACAGAGGATAAATGTAGAAATTCAAAGTTACCCGGTTAATTTCCTCTACGACTAATTCCAAAACGATTATTATTTTGAATTGTCAGGTTTTTCCTCTCGTTGACAACGACATCAAAAAGCATTCCATTTTTGTTAACAACCCCCGAGTTCAATGCGCAGCCTGGTAGTCTACGGAAAGGGACTTGCCACGTATTTCCCTTGTGGTCTTCGATATAAAGGGGACGTGTATTTCCGCAGCACTACGCTCTCGGAACCCCTCTCCGCCTTCCCCGTTCGCCACCTCCCGCGTCCTCCCCCACCCTCGGGGACATTCCCGCGTCCCATTCACCACGGCGGTGGCGTCGGTGATGATGGCGCACCGGCGGCGCCGGACGAACGACCCCGTGATGCAATGCGGGAGATCCCCTCTCCGTTCCCTTTGCGGCCAAGTCATTCCGAATCGGCCGGAGTCGATGAACCTACCGACCCGTGCTAGAGATGCACGCAGGGGGGGGGGGTGCGGTAAGGGTGCGGGATGGCGAAAACGAGGGAGGGAGAAGCCGAGGGTCTGGGTGGGTCCCGCCCCTCCGTGAATCCGGGAGTGCGTATTCCAATTCCTTCCTGAAGGGCGCTGGGGAAAATCTCCCCCGGGGGCGTTCTCGTCCATCACTCGTCGGATTTTGTAAAAGAGAAACACACGATTCCACCATTCAACTGCGTCGAGTTCAGAGGGAGGAACACATCTTTACACAAAAGGTTTAATCTAAAACAAAAGAAGAATTAACTCGACACAGTGAAACATATTTGAGGTCCATATCAGCAGTTAATAAAGTAGGTAACCTTTGGGATTTTTTCACGACGACATTTGTTTAAAACCCGATTTTTCTCCTTCAGTGAAGGAGATTTGAGGTATGAGGTGATAACCACGACTGCTAACACGACTACTGTCATATTAACGACGACCTATCACTTGACTATTGAAGAGAAGAGGAGGTAGTGAAAGACAAACTCCGGGCTTTAAATTAAGACTTATGAAGATTAACCTCTGTCGCTACAGCACTCAAAACCAAAAGAAGACAAGGTACTATCACGACATCGTGGACGAATGTCACGGACACAACTAAGGAATAACAATAGAAGTCCCCATCCCAGTTAAGAATATAACTGCTGTTTCGATGCTGGAGATTTTTAATTATTATATTCCAAAATTTGAAACATTTCATTCCTGCATCAGATTCGAAGTTAATTCGTATGCCTGTTTGAAAGTATGGGGACATCTTAAACAATCTAACCCCAAGAGTAGTCCATTTATTGCTTTACATTACCTATAATAAGCTATTTTCCTTTCAGATAGTGGGGCTAGAATATTCAATGGGTGATTTTATAATTCAATTTACTTAAAAAACATTGAAGTCCCGGACAATCGGCTCGTTATTCTGAAGAAATCATCATTACAAATGATAACACTTTTCACATAAGATAAAAAAGTTTCCGAGTTAATCTCAACGCGGAAGACTATATTACGAACAGATGACCTGAAATTACGGGTCCTAATTCGTGCTCACGAAATATATGGGGTAACAGTAAAAATATTCTAACACAATGGAATTCAAAATGAGAGAACATCTATAACCAAGTATTTAGAATTTCGAATGCCTATAATATCAATCGCAGCTTTCAAGTTCAAAGTCTCCGGAAACTTACGAGAACAGGCATTTTTCATGTTTTTTAATTCTTTTAAGAAATAAACTTCCAGATACTGACTTTAATTAATGGAAATCCATACAATGCTCTAGTTGTGTACGCAAGCTCTCTTTGTGTGTACCTACCCAGGGAATAGGCTTACCAAGTTTATTTAGACTCAAAAGTTCTCCATCTCGGAAAGTCCCGGCGTAACTTAACTAAGAATATTCGAGGTAATATGAACGACTTCAAGAAGCGCTACCAGCAAGTTTTTCCCTTGCGCAGGCAGTTTACAGCGTATGCTCTCCGCCGAAGTGTTTGAATTCATTCATTTGGTTCAGATTTGGTAGTGTGACGTGGGCATGCTTGCCAAAGTAGTGGATTCTAAGCATGGACGAGAAACAGTAAGATTGAAGTGAGTCTACCAAAACGATTAAAACTCGGATCACCACAAATAATACCACCATGTGCATTATCTTAATCGACTGTCACCAATTGTACTCCATCAATTGACTCAGCTATCAAATCGGCTTCAATTCTACCCAAAAACACCAACTTAGTTCACATTTCTTCACTTTCATCCTTCATCGCCTGTTTCTTCCACCGTATTGGAAATATTCCTCATAGCTTCGCTATCAGCCGTCATTGTCTCTCCTATTTGTAACTGGTACTCGTCGACTTCATAATTCGCAGGTGAAATTAGCTGTATTCTACTGTCAGTCGTTCGTTGATGTGCCTAGTGGGAATCTCTAATTCTATTATACCTTGACAATTCCCCACTCATTTATTTGTTTTCTCTGAGTATGTCCACGCGTACTAGTTTGATTACTGGTCGAACAAGAGGTTGGATAGTCATAATTACCCCATTTCTGGACGTATAACACGATGTACTAAATTACAATCATACTCGTATATTAATAAGATAGTTTATTTAAATTTATGATTAAATACGGAATGTACCTTTCCAGTCTTACAGGTATGAATTTTTTCTCAGTTTCCGGCCCTAAACGAATAATTATTGTCTATACTTAGAGTAGGGTGGCAGGGTTTCGGGTCAAAATTAGTCTAATGTGTATTCACACCCTAGCGGTGACTTGCAGGGTACAGAGAAAGTCAATCAAAAAAGCCAATAAAAAAGCCAGCGTCTTTTCTCATTTACTAAGCCTCACAAGATCGTCTGCAACAAGCCACCATAGTTCAATGAATGAGCAATAAGTTCCCTGTTTAACATTTTCAGAGATATCTGTACGGTTCGTTCTTTTACGCGCTCTTCTTCGTTAACCTCTCGATCTGTCCATTACCAACATCCTCGTATTATAATACAACTTTCCCATTGGTTCCAATGCTTATTGCTCTCCTTCCGCCACTACCCATGGCAGGCCAGCATGTAATTTACCCTATATGCCTCTACAGTGAGGAAAGAAACCCACCACACTGCGATGTCAGATACTCTCCTTTAACCGTTGGACACCTTTTGCCGGTGTGCAACAAGTACCGGATCTTACGGGCTAATTTTTTACTAGAAGGGGGCTAAAAGACGCATTGGACCCAGTCGCTATCGGCCGAGTCATGTTGTAAGAATGACAGGGCTTCTTAAACTTTAAAAAGTTGACTCTAAATAACTCAGATTTTAAAACTTTTATTATGTAAAGATGTAATAAGCTGTAAACCCACTTATTCAGGCTAAATATGACCTGTATATGTGTGTTAGCACACATACGCCAAAACTGTCAGTAAGGGTAGTATGTACATATACGAGTTCATGTATAAACAATTATTTATACATATTCAAATGTCTCGCAATTCAGGCACATCAAAAAATAATACTATCCTTAGGTGTCAAAATATACAGACAGTTTAATGCTGCGATTATATTTTTCCTCTAATTGAACTAAAGAGTATTACTATTTTGAAACTATGTTCTTTATGTTTTACCCAAATTGCTTGTGATCCCTTGGAAGAACCAAAGTTCCCCCACTTGTAGAATTTGCCCGCTAATCTACATTTTTGCACTATGTGCTTCGGCGTGCTAAAGATAATATTCTTGTTTTATCTTAAAGTTACACTTGTTACCTATCAAAGTTAAAATCTTAAAGTAAGGTAAAGCATCTTAAAGTTACACATTAGGACTCCTGCTGCGTTGTATGTAATTGCATTGTCTCCATAATATGAAGATTTTAAGTGAAGGACGACAGTGCACAACCTGGTATTACTCCGCTCAGTATTCTGCTGCATTACTTAGGTCAGACTTGATTACAACATGGAATTTACGCCGTTCATAAATAATGCATAAAAGCAGGCGTTTAGAAAAAATTAATATCCGGAGTGCTTTGATCAAAGACATTTCCTCGGAAGGTTCTGTTACTATCGTAAGGGGATAAAAATGAACATCCGAGAAAATAGTCGAAAAATAAGAGTAGAAAATAACTAAAATTTTAACACAAAAATATCATTATTTTACCAATAATATATTACTTTGCAATCCGAACGATTTATAATCAATTTTTCCCTCCTGTCTTACGATCTAGAAGAAGTTCTTCTAGAGTGCCATTCTCTCCATCCTTGTCTAATCAATGGAAAACATTTTACGATAGTTTCTCAAATCGTATCACGATGAATAATGAATCAACACTGCTTCCGTCTTCATATAAGTTAACTATTCATTCATAATTTATAGTACAAAATAATCTCTAATAAATTTGAAAAATCCATTTTTATCTTTCACCAGCACAGATAATCACTCTCAAACCCGTTATTTGGGTTCATAAAACTTGCTTTCAGAAATAAATATAAAGTGGTTTTATCTATAATGATAAAAAAAGCAGAGAAAATGATAACATTCATCATGACTAGCTTGAAAAAGTCATCAAACCGAAAGTTGCTTTTTATACCCCTCGGGCTCAGGAAATTCACACATTGAGGACACTTCAGCTAATTACTTTCCCCGAGTCACCTGCGGTCACCCAGAAAGTGCTGCTCCTCAGAAAATCGCACGTCTACGGCTTTGCTGAATGAGCCTTCTTAGGCCCTGAGGAAAGTAGCCGAACGAACTAAGCACTAAGTCCCACTGTTCTGACCCTCGAAAGTTGAAATACACCCGACGAACTTGCCAGTTCGGAGTACCGATTACCATTTCTTTACAAGGTAAAACTATAAGGGGAGTACAATTTAGATGAAAGAGACTTTTTTCTCATTTTGCTCCTAGCCCGTTGCAAACTATTTCATAGAGAAATAAATGCACCACCACGTATTTCCGCTCTTTTTCAAAAAGACTGATTGATTATTTTCTAAAATAACTAATTTAAATTCAAGCGTTACTGGGTGAGATATTTTCAAATTCATATTCGAGGATAAAAACGACGATTTGTACAAATCCACAGGATATTTTCATTTTACCAATCGATGAACACCGTTATGTGATTTTCCAATTGAATTTCATGTTGATAGTGTTTGGCGAAATTAATCAAAATTAACTGGTGAAAGTTTCATTTATCTTCATAACATTAATTTTTAGAGGAATCGGATTGGTGCGGTGGGTGGAATACTAAGATCCCAAAACGAAAGGTTAAAATCCCGATTAGGGCGGGATTTTTAATGGTATCCCGATCCCGCTATGTAATATAGAGAGCACTTCAACTGGAGTACGCCGCCCGTCGGATGGGACGATAAACTGTGGACGCGTTGGCGCCTAGCTTTAAGATTAGGCTAACGCTGGCGCCGGGTTACTCTACACCCTTCCTCCCTCGTTCCCTGAAAATCCTCAGCCATCGGTCGCCTCTACTAAAAAAACCACTACCACCATTGATTAAAACTCCTTTGATCTGAAACAGTAAACCCTATAAAATGCAAGAATATAGGAAAGGACTAAAGAATGAATACAAAGAAAATGGCGCTGTTTATAAAAAAATAAATTAGTAGACTTTTAAGATTTAAACTGACCACTCCAAGTTAATTGCTGAAAATTTCGTAAATGGCAATGAATATATAGGTACAAATACAGCTGAGGAGATATGTTCATCACAGGAACACAGAAGTGAGAAGAATGAACAATTCGAAAAATAGAATAGAATATAATGATACGATGCCATACCCAAACGGGAAAACGACAACATTCGATTGAAACTCAGAAGAGATGCGAACGTCTGAACGAAGACGAATGGGAAGAGGAGTCATTGGGAATCGAAAGGATGCGAACGAGGGAAATGGGAAAAGAAGACTGATGGCGAACCGGAAAATAAGAAGAACGGAGAAGTGAAAAAAGGGGTATGGAATAAAGGAGGTACTGGCGTAAGAAAGGAGGAGGTGGATGAGATGGCTTGGAGAGAGATTTATTAAGGAAGCAGAGCCTTCGGTGGAAGTGTTGGCGGGGACGATATTCAAACGAAGCGATAAGAAAGCGCGAGCTTTGGAGGGCCTGAGGGAGGAGAAGGGCGCGCAGGAGAGGAATGTGGGAGGGGGGTATGGATAGAAGCCGCAGTAGGGTTCTTCGAGGGGGAGGTGGAAGGAAGAGAGGAGATTTTTTTATTTAGAGTTGGTACAGGATGAATGGGGGTGGAAATGATCGGCGTGGGAAAAGAAGAAAGGATTCGGGGGTGGGATATGAAAACGGAGCAAAAGGCAAACTTGCAAAGCAAGCATAGACAAGAAGCGGATCGCGAAAGGGGGTTTTATTGTCCCGTCTTGCACCAGATTACAAATACGGAGTCTCCCCGGACGCCTTTTAAGGAGTATCACAGGGTACCAGCCCCGCCCCTTCCGAAGGAAAAATAATGAAGGCTGTGAGAGCCGCTGCACGGCGGATGTCATCACACCCATCTTAATAAGAGTGGGCATCAATTGTTTTGGGGGGCACTAATAAACCACAGCAACCAACCAGAAAGTCTACTCGAGAGTTGGGGGAAGAACTCATTAGTAAATTAGCCCAACGGCGTGGGAGATCTACAACTTCAGAGCAGATGAGGATGGCCGCTTTCCCTACTTCGCAAGTGGTTTCCCAGGATTATCTTGAGCCCAAAAAATCTCACAGCTTGGGTGGATCTCAGGGTGCCCAGAGGCATCACCCGGATATAAACCCGGGCCATTCGGTCGCTAGCCCAACGCCACTACCCACTAGATTACACGCCCGCAGTTTGGTGGAGAAATGTGATAAAATTAAGGAAAAACCAAGGATACGGTTTAAGCCATTGATGGAATCACAATTTATGATCTCACGTTATCCAATGAAAAACGTATCGAGGTGATAGAGAGATCCGAGTAATCTATACTTAGGAAATAGGAATTTAACAAAAATTCTGTCGCGGAAGGGAATTATTAAAAATCTCATGCACGGGTGTCGTTCATGTTTAACATAAATGTGAGGTTGTTGTATTTCAAAGTTAACGTACGGTCCCTCCCTCTAGATACTCTCTCCATTACTTAATCTCAAGTTCCCGACTCTTAATTCTACTACTAACTGACATCACCTTCGTAGAAATTTAAACACTTAATAAATTATTTAAGACCTTCGATTTTTCAATGAGAACTTTCCCAGCACCTAAGAAGGTTTTGAGGTCTAGAACTCGCTCTACAGGTATTTACTCGTTCTGGTGTATTCCTATGAAGTTAATAAGACTGGAAAGCGTTTTCTACCACTGTTTACCTCGGGTCTCAACGTAAGTATCGGGAGCGAAAGAATTTCCACTGAAGGTACCAATACATCAAAAAACCCTTTTCTGAGGAAACTTTGCGTCTTTCCACCTAAGACTACACCGAGAAAGGAACGCAGCAACGAGAGTGGAGATGAAGAGGAAAGGAGTGGGTGGAGGGTGGGAGATCTTTAGGGGGAAGTTGGGTGTTTTAGTGGAGGGATGGGTGCACCGTAGACAGCGGAACGAAACCTTCGCATTAGATTTTCGACAAGGAGGAAAACGCAAAGGTGCGATAAATTATTCGTGGAAAAGAGCGGGTAAACTCTTCATCGTAAAGTGGAAAAATATCTACTCTTCTCGATGTATCTAAGTTGCGGGCGCGGGTTTCTTTAAAATCTGAGGAAGCTATATCTGTTTAAATCCTTCCATCTGGTTTCCTTTAAAGATGTCGTGAAGACACCGACATCACCCACGAGAGAGAAACCGAGCGCGGTGAGTATTTTTCTTAAAGCAACATTCGTTTTGTTCCTTAAGGGAGTTTGCGAGGAGGACACGACAACGTGCCATTGAGCGATATCAAACTGAAATAATAATGGGATGGGGGAGGGTATTGGGATCTTTTCTTCCGTATAACGGAGGGAAATATGGTAGAATATTATCCAAAAGGACGGCTTCACAAAATTCCTGTTTTTCTGGCAGCACACGTGCAAGAAGAGAACTCCCTCGCACCTATTCCTGTCCCTCCTCTCCCAGTTATTTAGAAAACTAATTATTGAATTACCATACCTGTTTAAACCAGGCCTGTGACCTAAATTCATTATCAAAATCTAGTTTTGGTGACACTGCTATGCAGAAAAAGGGTTGGATTAGGAAAAACTAAGACAAAAAGAGGCCATTTAGAACCGCCTCAACCCTTTCATTAATATAAAGCTCTTATTTTACCCAGAAATAATTTTTTTTAAACCAAGTGCTAAACACAGCCACGTTCAAAACAATAAAATTGGCAAAATAATTAAAACTTTTCAATCGTGTTGGAGAAATTGATCATATAATGTTCATTAGGAGATGTTTCATATGAGATATTTGCACACAATATTATACCCAAAAATAAATAAGTAGAAATTCTATGAAATAATTGAAATTTTCTATGTAAACTCATCAAGGAATAAATGCAACGAAAACCGTGTTACTAGTTGAATCATAAAAGTGCAAATCTAGGAACTCACAACAAGGTCCAGAATAATAATGGAATTCGTTTAGTTCCATACATAAATTTTTATTTCTTTCAGAAATCGGAGCAAAGAAAATGTGGGCTCTTTTATTTGAATTATGACCGATGTTTTCAAAAACATTTATTCGACCCGTGCATTGTGCGAGAGTGAGACATGAATACGAACGGGAGCCATAAAAGAAAACTGGACCATCGGCAAGTGCCTCGAAATTCATCGATAAAAAAAGGCAATCCACGCGTATTCACATACGAGTAGACACCTTTACATCGACACACAAGCATTCTAAATCGTTCCGCTGCGAAAGAATTTTCCAACATCCAAAGCTTCAAGCCATAGCATACAAACCAGTTACATTATTTTGCAATCAAACTCGGTGTGGCGCAGATTCCACCTACGATTCAATGAGTCTATTTACTAGAGCAAAAACATCGTCATACGCATGAGCACAATAACAACAGACCCATTTCATTACCATGAAGTTTTGCTCACGTAGATTTCAGTAAAGGAAACTGAGAAAAAAATAGATTATCAAACTTAAACGGTGGCTGTTTCATCAAACTTTCCAAGTCCTGAACTCGAGGTTCGTAGCAAAAACTTACGTAAAGAGTAATACAAACACTGTGTATTTTTGGAGGTAACACACAATTAAAAAATTGTAAAGTTCCAAGACCACCTCTAAATTTGAGTAAACACACAATGATACTTCAGTACATTCATGAATATCCTTCACACCGAGGTAGGTGAAGCCAAAACACGCATAGCTTTGAGTTATTCACATAAAACCTTACATCCCTTTAATTTATTACTTCCATCCTGTCTTCGTTTTGATATTACTATGATGATCACTCGTCAGTTAATAAATTATCACCATTTAAAAGGCTTGCGCAAGAACAGGCATCAAATTTATATGTTCCGGCTCTCCCACTGATCGGTTTGAAATTACTGCATTCGAGACACCAACTTACAATTTGAACCTGGAGCAAACGCGAATGGAGAAAAGGATGTGCGGACCACAACGAAGGGGCGAACTCGCCCGATAAACTGGAGGGTTTTGGAGATAACTTTTGCCCCGGAGAGGCGATATATTTGGAAACATTTCCATTAGGGGTCGGGAAGAGAAGCGCCGGCTGGGTGGCGTGCCAGCAGATGCATAAAATAAGTAAAAGGTGGGAGGAAGTCCTGGAAAAGAATAGTAAAATCTACGGTTCATGGGTGGGCCTTAGACTAGACGGAGTCTGAAAGCGGCGGGTTTCATCCATGCGTACGAGATTCGGCATAGCACCGTCTCACCAAATGGTTACAATACGCCATCCCCCCTTCCAGATGAACGTTTTCACATTACGTTGCGGACCGAAAGGCGTAATATCTTTTACATTTAAATATATTTCAATTAACGAACCCTGCTTCAATGATTAATAATTCCGTGAAATGAGCATCATTTGATACTTCATAATACGGAAAACGCTTTGGCGATAAGCAATAGTGTTGATACATTTACACGCTTATCGTTATCGGCAAGAAAATTTCCATACCGTGTCCGCACTTGGAATTTTTGCGCAATGCCGTGTTCAGGTTTGGTTCTAGTAACCACATTCATCCAAAGTAATATAGATAGGGCATAAATATTTCATAATGGGCGGAAAGATAACTTTTTATATATATTTCCAACAAAGCTGGATTACGAAGTCAACATTTTTCCTTGTCCCTGTTGAAACATACCACTATGCTGTCAATATCACTGTGTAATTAATACCTTTTCTTCAAACAAGGTCATAGAAATAGGTTCAACAAGTTAAATATAACGAAAAATTGCTATAAAAAACTCTGTTACTCGTTCCCATGCATGAATAACTTAACGATGGAATTATAAGCCATAAAAAATACAGCAAGCCGCCGAAAAACATACTCGCCTTAGGAAAAGTTTTACGTGCATATTCCAAGCGTTGGAGCTAACGAAGAGATGGACTATAACGTGAGCCACCAAATCACCAATGCCCGCTCCACACTGCTGCTCTTAAATTTCTCCCTCTCCAGTATTTCTGATGGACAACAATTAAAGAGAATGCATGCACTGAGTCCACCCGATCATATGGTGCACATCCTGCCGCTTACGTCAACGCAGCATTAGGTCGCGCGGAAATATAAATAGAAAAAGAGAACAACGGAAAAGCGCAATGTGGAAACTAGCACGAGCACAGGCGACCTTCCGCGCAGCTGTGAAATGCGGCGGCGACAAAGCGGAGGCCACTTACGCCCATGGGATCACAGAACAGGAGGATGGGTGATGTTTTCTCTGATGATAAAATATTGGCAATAACGCAAATGCCCTCACATTGCACACCAAAAGACAAAAAAATGTCACCAACGCCCGGTAATCTCTTAGAAAATCAACAGCGGGGCCCGTAATACTCGGGCGAACCTCGGAGCCATAATTAGGAATCGATTAACTAAACCCCGACGCGCAAAAAAATTAGATCTCTGTTTTTAGAATAATGATAAGTAACAATGCTCATTCAAAAGATCAAACCAACAAGAGGGGAGAAGTGGTACGCAACACAGTAATGGCCCTTAACACACGGTATCGTAGTACGTTGATTATAATGCGAGCTGCAGCTATGGGAAGGGAGGAAGAGAGTGAGTTGATGGCGAATGCCCGAAGCGTAAAAACGAAAACCTCGGGATCGACTCGATGAAAACACACGCCAGAGTTCACAATTCATGAAATTGACTCGCAAAATTTCGCTTCCTTTATGCAGTTTACGATAAGTGACTCGGAGTCGAAGCAACATCAACAGTCAGGCCAGTCACGACGATTGAACACCGGGACAAAATAAAAAAAATCAACAAATTCAAATAGTGACCTGGCAGCAGTGCAACTCGGTAGAGTATTTTTTTTAAACACACCCTCTACTTCCTCCCCACTCCCCTCGCCTTGTGCCCTCCTTTACTTCCCACGGTCTCCTGCACAGGCGAGGCAATGTCACGCGTATGGGATTACGCGCGTCGAGGGAGGTGGGGGGGGGGAGGAAGAGTGTTTTGGGGAGGAGGAGAAGGAAAGTGCGATGGGGTGAGGAGGAAGCGAGAGAAAGAGAGGAGAGGGAAACTAATGTGTTAGGGAGGAAAGTCGCCAAAGGGGCAACGAAATAAAATGACGACAATCATTACCAATGACGGGTAATCCAGTAATCCTCAAACCGTTCAACTGGCACTATTTCTGTTTCGTCTAGCGAGTATATACGAATGGTGCTACGAATACTAATGCAATCCACAAAACAAATTCCGGTCGGAAGCATTTATGAAATTCTGATCGTCTAATACAAGTACCATTTCTTTAAAAGTTCAAACTGATGATTCTTTTCTTCCCACCCTTTCCAGATATTACCACTGAATTAATTGACGGTTGAATCCAAACACAACCTTTCATACGAGCGGCTGTTTACCAAGTAAGATACAGGAAGAAGACATGTTTCTTTTCTCATTGCCCTTCATAGATTTTACACCGTCAGGACACACGTCATCTACACACTCATACCGGAGAAAATCCGAAGAAACTTGTCTATCGTCATAACGTTTCTTTGAGCCAAGTAACGATTAGACATCAACATGCACTTTACTCCTCAGCCGAATGACATAATGATGCAATTCTATGAATACCTAATCGTATGTCAAACGAGAACATTTTGGAAACAGCTGAGCCGGGCTCTAATTTAATGTTTACTTTAAATCCTTACGTCGAAAATTGGTAACGTCGACTCCTTCAGACATGGCATTAGAATGAAATTTCACTTCTGCCTAAACATTTTAAAGAATAGAAACATTTGAAAACAGGATAGAAGCCTCCTAGAGGCATTAGTAGAAGAAAAATTCCATTAAATAGAAAGGCAAAAAAATGAACTGTATGTATGTATAAAGTACAGAAATGTTCCGTGGAATATTGGAAAATTGGGGCGGTACATCACACAAGAGTAAGATTTGAGAAGGGAAGAGTGAAACCAAATGACTAACGACATCTCCCGTGGTCACGCACGCCGGGACGAATTGCGCCGCGACCAGCGATAAGAGAACTGCGCAGACAACCGAAAAAATTAGCTAATTAAGGGGTCGCGCGGGTTTCAAGCACATCCACTTTAATAACAAGGAAACCAATCACTATGAAGGGCACCGTTCGATGGTTAGGCTAGAAATTTCCCTAAATATAGTATTTACCTGAAGTGCAGAGAAGCAGCTGTTCAAGAACTGTACACCGTTGACCCGCAAACATCGGCGACGTCCTATTTTCTTAGCCGGTGACGTTGTACATGTACATTGACAGATATATACTAAAGAGGACTCAATTAAATAATTATAAATGTTTCAGAAGAGCATACCACGGTTTAAATTATGCTAAAATTTCGAATCGAAGCAAATGAGCGGCAGAAGCTAACTGTGGTACATGTAGCGACTACTTCCATGCATTCTATTTACGTATGTTCATGTTCCATTTAGGACCCCAAATCACGTGGGAACACTGATGAGCTAAATTTTCAGAAAGAAGATACTCCAACGAAAATTTATTTGTGGTCAATCAAAAGCGACGTTTAAAATCTTTCAGCATTAATTATTCCTGATCAGCCGTTAACATCGCGATTAATTCTATCCTCAATGAACTTCTTATTCGCTACTTTTCTATCTTCAACGATTCTTCCGCGCTGAAAGAACGTCATTTCCAGGTGCAATATTTTATGACTGAGGATATAATAATTATGGCGATGATATGACATACTTATAACATGATATATTAATCATACACTTGAAATGCAATTATTGACTTTATAATTCCACACACTTTATTTTAAAACACGACCCAGGTTTCGACGTTGGACGTCGTCATCACCTGATGTGTAGAGGGGCAATAAATAAAGGGTGTCGAATTATAAATTCAATAATATAATTTCAATATGTTATGAAAATTTCATCAAGTTACGCCAGAGAAAACACATTTTAATAATACACTGTTGGGCGAAACACCTCGAGGATCACATGGCGAAGCCGTGGGTCATTAGAGAAGGGAATGAGCCTAGGGAAAGAGAGGAGTTGAGAGAGGAAGCCGTCGTCAGTTTGGATTACTCTAGCATGCGGATGAGGCCGCTTAAACTGCACTGCTCTAACAATAGTTAGTCGCCCTTGAAGTAATCAACCTACCACATCCAAACACGATCGTTTTGGCTGTAAATTCTGGCTAAAGAGTAGAGTGATCCGAGGCCCACGGAGTTAAGATATCAGGACATTACCCTCTGATCCAAATAGATATTAAAAATTCAAATTTTAATCTGATAATAGGGCACTCTAACTTGAATTTTATAATCACTTATCAGATTGCTTAAATGAATCACAGTCTTTAGCACTCACAAATGAATCCAGATTCGATTATCATTGACTAAAAAGTAAAAAAAAGCAAAACGCTAATATTTTTGGGCACATTTTTAACGTTTTTACCAAATATGTGATCATCTTAAAATCGGTGGAAGGTTCAATTTTCTTAAAGAAAAGCTATAAAGGTTCCTAAAATTTGGCTACGAAAAGGCTGAAGCTCCGTAGTGTTTTATCATCTTAAATATTAAAAAATCCAGTGTTGGATGTGTACCCTGAATATGGAACAACATATGAGAATTCCAGGCGTACTTGCGTCCAAATCAGATACAGGATAATGTGTCAACTTGTGGACATAAATTATATATATTTATCTATAATCGCCTACCCCCAATTACACAACATTCATGAATGCGAATGATCTCGAGTTGGGATTATTTTATTTGAAGTTTGCAAATTTGGATTCGGAGTCCCAGCGATTGACACTTAGAAAAAAGACGGCACTTCCAATTGAGACATCAAGAGCACCTAACAACTCCTCTCGTATGTATAGATAGTAAGTACTATACCTCACTTAGATACCCTTGTGCATGTACCTTTAGTTACCTTGATTCGCACGACTTGAGTTAATTTACATACATATATCGTAATCTATCATACTGATGCTAGGTCATATGATTCGCCCATTTTACCAAGGAGTCCAGGCCGCAGCAGGGACACTGGAACCAGTGCGTATGGAAATGGGCAAAGGAATCAAAGTGAAGGACACCCGAAGATAGGCAAGCTCATAAGAATAATTAATTCAACGTTAACATATCATAAAACACGAGTAATAAACACTCATTTCGAAGGGTAACTGAATAATTCACTACAACACCTTTTGCCAGAGCATGCGAAAAGTTCCAAAGAACAGCCAAAACACTCGGCACTGGAGATCGGGGTATGGTGCGTTTTTAACGCACAAATAACATAACGATTAAATAATCAGCTGAAATAAGCAAAAAATCTGCAAGTTTTCCTTTCTAAATGTAAGCTAACTGAACGTTCAACTTCGCGTAGTACCATGGATAAACAAATGGAAGATGGTAACATTCTATCAAAATTTATCGATCCAGTACATACACTTCGTACTACTAAAGAGAAATGCATAAATGGTACCCTATAAGCCAACGCTAGGGCGTGTGGCAGGGTGTGATTACACACCAAACTACATTTGACGCAAAATATTATCTCACCCTAGCGCAGTCAGATCAGTTATTCTCATCCCTTATTGGCCGTGGGGAAAATCACATCTTAAATTTATATGTTCAAAACCTGATCTCTCTACTTTTACGAGTAATCACATTATCCATCCTACCGTAATACGATGGGAGTAATAATAAATTTTCAACATTAAAGAGACATCCTTCCAATTAATGCAAGAAATTCAATCTGTAATTTAACCTTCGCTCCATGAGTGATTCCCAAACTAGCCTCTCTAATAATTTTGATACCCTACTCAGTTTATCATAGCAACGTTTTAGAGGCATCATTATTCCTAGCAAACTTCAATTTACTAAAAGAATCCCTTTATCCTTAATCTCCTTCACTTAAAAGATCGCCTAACACCCCGATGTTGTCGACAGCTCGGAGGTGGGAGATATTTCGTTTCAAGCGACGACTAACTGGCTGAAGGACGGGTAAGGGCCGAGGAAAAACGCGCAGGATACGACACGCAAGCGCCTTCGACGGCGGCGGTATGCCCTTAGCGGCATCTCGGCGGCCGGTAGGATGTAAAAGTTTTTGACGTCCCCGGCTCCAGACAGACTGGCGCTGCTTGTCTCGCACGATCATATCACGAAGCGAGGTCTGGAAGAAGTAGGACCAATTTACAAACCGATCGGAGAGCTACGGATTCGAGCGAAGAAATAAGAACAAACACACCGGAGGAGGAGAACATCCGATCCTTTCTTGTCTTTCTCTCTCTCCCCCAAACCCACGCAGTCATTATAATTGACGAGTAAATCCACTACCTCCACCCCCCTCCCCCACCTCTCTTCCTCAGGCTAAGCATGAAAGGACGTTATTACGTCTTCCCCACAAGGTCGAATGTTCTCATCCCTATTTTCCCCCCGCGTAGGAGGACTACATGCGCAGAGTGGACGTCTTCCTGGAACGGATTATTGAACAGGCTAGTTAACATGCTAGCATTAGAATTGGAACCTTGAATTGAAAGAGTTGAAGAAAAGAAAATCGTTATTCGCGAACTAGAATAAGTAGACTTTGTACTCTGACGCAAGGAGAGACTCCTTGCGTCAAAGTAAAAACAAAACATTCCTCCAGAACACAGTCCCGGACAGCTCGCCTTTAGGGCACCGTTATTGTTTGGAATTCCAATTACGATCCAGCTATTCTTTCTTTTGTTATAATCTCTCTCTTTTAATATGGAAACAATGGATAATCCGTCCTTGAAGATTCGAAGGATGTATTTTTCGACCACGATGAAAATTTAACCCTGGGGCTAAAAGAGCAAACTTCCAGGAATGCTCAACTGACCGTACCTCAACCATAAGAATGCTGATATACGAGGTGATGGCATTCAAATATTTGTGAAATCCTTTTTTTCCGCAAAAAATATGCAATAGCAACCAGATGAATCATTTAATTCATAAACTAATCTCTTCAACCAGTGTTTCCCAACCATTTTTTTAATCACTCCCTAAGAGCCTCAATGATTTTGATACCCATTCTAATACAATAGTCCACAAATTTCTGCGAAAACACAATATTAATTGGAACTTCAAATGATAAAGGAGCATAGGGAAGCATTTTTAATTCAATTTTCTTCAACGAATAAAAATTTAAACGAAAATGACAAAGGAACCATCTAGTCGAGTAAATCAGAATTACATAATCAATCAGATATACTGCAACCTCCTACCATACATACACTATTCACTATTTCCATACCAGACCTATAATATTGCACCCATGAAATAGGCAGCTCAAATTTAGTAGGCGTAGTTAACGCGCGCGCTACTTTTACTTCGGTGGGCCAACTGGGGCTAAATGAGTAGTAATCACGAAGCCAGACCAACGGTTCTCCCGCGCCGATCGCATCGCTTGACGCAGCCCACGTGTAAGAGGCGGGCTGGGCGGGGACACCAATGCGCACCAAGGGGAGCAGCGAGGATTACGCGGACGGAAAGGGGGCGTTTGAAAAGAGAAAAAGTACGGGGAGTGGAGGACGACATGGGGGAAGGAAGAAAAGGGGTCAGAGCGGGCGCGCACACACACACACACACAAGCGGTGCTACATCACTTCCGGTGCCACGCCCCACTTCACTTTGGGGCCCTTCCGTACGTCCTGCATCACCTCATCCCCCTGAGGCGCGTTAAGTGGCGACGGCACCCCATCCACGACTCACAGGGGGGAAGGAACCCTACTCCTCCATCTCCGATCTCCCCTTGGGGGCAGGGCCGGGTCCTATGGACCCCCTGGGGCTTCCCCGCTTCATGCCCGGGTGCCACTCATGAGGAGAAATGGTCAACGGCGCGTCTGCTACTCAACAACGTACGGCTGGCCTCAAGATGTAACCCGGGCGAGTATTCGACAAATTCGCCGGGGAATAGATTGAAATGAGATAGATTGATAGATAGATAGTCGTCTTTATTTTGGGGTGGGATTGATGCTATGGGGTCTCTTCTACCACCTAACCCCTCTTCGCACATTTATAATATTAAACTTATAAATATATTAGATAAATTGTGCATGAATAGTAGTAAAATTAATACGTAAAATATCTAGAGACCAACATACAGCAACACAATACATCAGTTACCTAGTTAATTAATAACTATAACACAAAATATACAACATACAAATATTCAATACATAAAAATACTATACATACGCATGCCATGCAGATAAATAGATAAAAATATATACGAGTATATTTAAATGCCCACAAAAGCAAGGGTTTGATGACAGGGAATTCAAATAAAGATTTAAAAGAAAAGACAAATGAAAATTTAAACATGGAAGATTGTATTATACGATGCGGGAACTAAAGTCGATTAAACAAGAGAATATGCATGAGTTTGAGTCCATAGAGATGTTGATGCGAAGGAGGGAGTTGATGACTTGGAGAATGAGCAGATGCGAAGAAGGTAAACATTTAAGTATGGGACGTTGTACTGCAGGCTTCGGAAACATTGACGATGAGAAAATGGAGTAACTGTTAAATGAGGCTTTACTGCGCTCAAAATGGAAAAAGTAGAATGGACGAAAAATTGCACACGAAGAAGTCAAGAAAAGTGGTTGCAAGACAAACTGAGCGGAAATGGACTGCTTAAGACTGAAGCAGATAATAGAATGTTGAGCAGACGAGGTAGAAGCGGGAAACGAATAGGCATGTTGCGCGGAATAAAGGGAGGTAGGAAGTATGCGGAGTTGAAAAATGACCACTGCAGTGGTCATTTTTTAAGTATTTATCTAGTACCTATTAGAGACGTAAAAATAGCAGAGCTCAGGAACGGGATCCATCAAAAACCTACCTTAATACACTTAGTAAAATATATGCATATAAACATAGTCAAAGTTAAAACAGATTTAAGGGTACAAATAGGCTGGAGCACCCATTGAGTGAATAATTTCTCCCAACAACAAAGTAAAGGAATACATTCCACCGGAATTTCAATTTGAACTCAAGCAGCCAAGCAAACTCAACGAACTTGCAATAATTTGGAGGGTATGAATATTCTTTTATTTAACCGCGGGTGCATTAAATCGTTTAATTGCAAAATGCATGGCCTTCGTGAGAGATCTTATCCAATGGTGATCTGGGGAATGCATTTCTTGGCAACAACAAATTCCAAGATTATGTTTCATTGACGCATCATAAAGATTGGAAGGAAAAAAATGGGAGATGAATGACTTTCGTTATGGAGTCAATGCTTTTCATCATGGGCAATAAAATGTTTAATTGACTTAGGACGAAGAATGTACATAAAAACTAGAAGATTCTTTTAAAATGAAAATAGCTGGATGAAATCACCGATCACTGGAAATTCTCCAGAATAACACAGCGGGTAATATTATTATCCGCTGTGTTAATATTATTTTCTTTTTCTAAATGAAATTACTGAAGACGGAAATATTACAATTTTCTAAATTTTTGAATTTACATTTTCTGAATCCTTTGTAAGTACAAACACACGAAAAAACAGTATTATATGATCGAAATTTGAAACAGCAGCCATTAATTCGCATCCAGATCAAATCTATGAACACCTTAATCACGATTTTACGCTTACGCTACCTAATTTAAAAATCAAGCCACACTGTATGCACTGCTCTTTGGAATATTTCGCCTCGGAATTATTTGCCCTTCCACTAATTTTAAAAGAAAAATAAACAAATTACTTCGCTTCAAGGACTCGTGATGCATTCAATCAAAGTCTTCATTTGAGTTACCAGGAAAATAATGGAACACAGGAAAAATCGAATCCTTGGTCCCGTTGGAATGAGATGGCTGGAAGTTGGAGCAAATTTGACTTCGCTACACCAGAGATCCAGTGGCATTACTCGTATAATTATTCCAATACGCAGAGTAAAGTAAACACAATAGTAATTTATCATCGTCTGGCATGTATGTATTTTCTCAAAACCCATAACGTAATAACACTTCTAGACCAAACAATAATATCTGTCCCACGCAACCCCAAATCATTCGCATTGAAGAACCCATCACAATTCGAGGAGCATCATGGACGGAAACTCGATGTTCAAACGACTGTCGATTCGAAAAATCCATCTGATCAAATTAAAAAGCAGTATTTGAGAATGGGATTTTTAAGTACAAGGTAATACATGTACACTTACGCATTGAAGCGGCAACAACGCTTTTGGCAGAAGGCGTCTAGGAAAAGAGAGATAGGAAAGAGGACGGGAAGAAAATAAATAAAAACTGTAAAATTAAGAAAAAAACTCTTGCCATTTCATCGAGCTCAACAGTACGATTCTATGCTACTGAATCGGGAATGGGAGGCATTTTTTCCACCCCACCGAACTTAGGCGCTCGATTGCACGATGGAACAGGAAGGACTATCATTTATTTGGTACAAAATATATAGCATATGACTAATTGAATTAGACAAATAATGAAAAAAATACAGATGAAAACCGTAACGAATTCCAAACGAAATAGTTCCACGGAGCTACCAATTTCAATTTAAATACTAAATAGTCGAGAAATTCAAGGAGTTATAGAGGTCCGGACCAGGAAGAGTAAACAAGAATAATACCACGAGGGAGATGAGATATGGCGTGTGTGGAGAGGATCAAAGTCAAGGATACGTTTCAAAATAACATTTCAAGCTGATGAAAGTCTGAAGGTGAATGCATGTCAAGTGCCATAAGGAAAAGGGGTGATACATTTAAACGGGTCATTCCATCCAGTCTTAGTTTCAGGGTGAAAAGTCCCGAAAACCTGTTTATTCCATTCATGGAAAATATTTTACACATTATGAGCATGGAAATTAAGTAATGGAAGAAAACTGAGGTAAGAAGTTTTACTTTCGTCACACCCCACTGAATAGAAAATCTGTGACCCGGATGGTTATGGTTTCACATTTCAAGAAGTGCCACAACTATTTCAATCTTACCTCTTACCTGTAACATTAAAAAAACGATCGTTAATCCTGTTGAAATTTTGAAAATGTGATGCGTCGGTCAAAACTCATGTAAGAGCGTGGAACTTTCCAGCGTGCTAACGACTGCAAGCGTGCCACAGGTTGGTCAAATCAGACATGGGCGGGAAGGAAAAATAGTTATCGAACTTGGGGTTAAAATTTTCGCGAGGGCAGTACTCGAACAATCTCAGGGCAATGAAACGATTCCTAGGTTATTAGTATGGACATTTAAACCCATGGTCGGCACAATCCTTTCATTCACACATCAAACGAATCCGATTAGATGGAGAGGCCGAGGTCGCGAATAGCTGGTCCATAAAAAGTGAAGCCGAATAAAAAAATCCGGATGGCATATGAATTAACTGAAAAACCAAACAAAGTTATATCCTAATAAAAAATACCTATCATTGAGGGCATTTATTAAACGGATTTCATGGAGTTATCAAAGGCAAAAAAACGTCGATATTTTATTTTCTCTTGCTTTAATTATGCTATCGAGAGCCAATGAAAATACACAACGCGGTTTAAATCGGAGATGAATTCCTGACATATTTCTCAACCAGTATCTTTCGTTACGCCACATAAAGTAGAGGAGAAAAGAGGATGATTACGAAAGAAAGAGACTAGTATGATTTCAAACGAAAGGATTTAGACTCTTCATTTCATTTGCGCCATTCAGGATAAGCGATAAAATAATTACTAAGGACAGAGAATAGAGATGGGAAGAAAATCCTGCGTCATCACTGAAAGCTACTTATAATTTAACGTTTTTTCTTAACAATAAGCGCCAGGTGATCTACAGCTTAAAAAGCCAGATATGACACCAGGACGGTGTCCAACGTCCGCCCCGTCCAGTTGTATTCAATACTGACAGTCTGAAATTTTTAACAAAATAACTAATTTTGGAACGAAAAACTTCTGAACTACGTTACGCAATTTTTAAAAAATCTTTAAATAACAAACCCATGAAAATCTCCTGCACATCAAAACAATTCGAATCTCAATTTTAAAACGGTAATTTTACGAAAGACATGCAGGGTAGAGAAATAACGTGAAAAACTTTACCGCCACTGCAGCAACTAGAATTGCGTCTCTGACTTTAAAGAAAGAAAGAATTTGGAATTCAAAACGTCTTTCACATGGCAAAATACTTACTGAATGTTTCCTGCCCTGATTTCTAGGATGCTAAAAGCTATGAAAATGGCAAAGGATGCTGGTTGGAGGAAACACTCATTCCCTTTTATCTCGCAGAAGGAAGTACTGCTTTTAAGAAGTAGCAGACAAAAGGTTATACCCCCGACTCTTTGAGGAAGACGTACGCGGCGAGACGGGCTCTTAGTATTCGAGCGATGCACGGGGAAAATTTTCAAGCGAGCGAACGACGAGGATTCGTACCGGGAGAGGGAAAATCCGAGACTTTTCAGGGCTCCGCTTACAAGCACTCCGTAGAAGACGGCCTCAAAGGTACACAAAGGCAGCCAGAGAAAAAGGAGGAATGATTTCTGCGACAAATACACACCCACTCATGCACAACTAAATTCAAGCAAAGAGACTAACACAGTCCTCTTGACAAAAAATAACCCATTTGCTCTTTCTCCCACTCAGGATACATACGAGAATTGAGATAAAATGTTCACGACGGCTGCGAATATAAAGCGACTCGAAAGAAAACGATCAGAGGGAACTGAAGCTCTGAGGCGTAAATTATGAGGGTCCGTGATGCGAAAACGATTTCATCGTCCTCTGCAGCGCAACCAATCAAAAGGTTAATTAATGAACTCTGATAAACCCTCTCAATTTTGGAATAAAGCCCCAAACCGATATTCCACGAAATGCGGAATGGGAAATAGCATTCATCCATTCAAAATTGTTGCAATCGCTATCGCACCATGATCTCTACTCTGCGATACGATCTTTGACTCCGAATCAAAATGCCATACAAGACCTCGTATGGGTTTCTAAAGTGCATTTTAAATTTTACTCGCGAGAAATGCCCAAACCAGAATAATCAGGTGTCAAAGCCACGATTTCTTTTCATTTCGTGTTTCAATACTTCGACTACTTACGTGAACGACAATACTTCCGTCTACATCGTGGATAGAAACGACGCCTGGTCCAATTAGTCTTGCACCATCACTCTAAGAAAGTAGCCAGCATGACGCAAGGGAAAGTCCATAGGAGGCCCTTAAGACTCTCCTAACACTCCATTAATGTCCAATGAAAGCCTTGAATTGATTGCAAGATAATTAATGACGTAATGCTCACAGTTTTCGTTTGCCTACCCCAAACATTCCTCATCAAACACTAACGAAATTGATTACATTTCTGATTCACTCTCACACTTGACTGCACCCCTCAAAACTTCCAATAAAAGGGCAGGAAATATTGGAAGGTTACGAATAAGTATATGATGACAGGTCTACGAACACATGGGCATATTGGAACGCACTTCGCGAATGCATCCCTGTACACGAAAAAATGCACACTAACTGAAGGTAATTTGAAAAAATGAAAGGTTATTTTCAAAACTAAAATATAATCTATTAGGAAAATATGGCAGTGATCTGTAGTTTCAAAAAATAATTGCCCTCGATAAAGGTTACAGTGAATATTAATGAAGTTAATTCAATTTTAATCACGGAACTATGCATGAGACGACACTATAATCATATATAATACGAATGACCGAACTTATTTTGATCTATTAATTAAAAGGCATTATATGACTACTTTCACGAGTTTTAACAGAAAATTAATTTCATTCCAAAGTCGATAAGATTCCCGCAGCATTAATTTAAGCCGTCCACAAAATATACATGAACTTTTCCGCAAAGAATCTCTGTAGAGAGAGGGGTTCGTGATGGTGCGGTAGCTAACGTGCTGGCTTCCCACCCAGAGGGCCCGGGCTTGAATCCCGGAGGCAGATATTATTCAGTGGTATCCCGATCTCTACTTGAGATGCTTTGTGGAGAGCACTTTTAGTGAGCACATCGTCGTTGGATAGGACGTTAAGCTGTGGACCTCTAGGTGCCTTTCGTCAAGAGTAGGCTCATACCTACGCCGGGTTTCTCTGTCCACCCTTCCTCTTCCTTCCCTCTCCATTCCTAATGGCGCAAATGACCTCGGCTATCGGTCCCCTCCCTTAAAGCTACTACTACTAGTCTCCATAGACGAATATTCTCGTGTTCTGAAAATTTTCGAAAACTGCATAAAGCGAAACATTTTTTAATCGAAAAGTCATATTCTCTGGCGATAAATGAAAAGTATATACCAGTAACTAGAGTTCACACTGACGCGCAACAAGTAAGGATACAACCGAGTACGAGTGCCATCAGGCCAAAATTTATGCACAAGCATGCCTGCGAAGGTAAAATGCCACGTAGATACTTAAGCCTAAGCTTTGTTTGCGGTTAAGTGTTGACTCGTATGAGATAACTGCTCAAAATTTATTTGCTACGGGCATAGAGACAGAGCAGTCTTGTTTTATCTCGTGGGTACCGAGTGCCATAGTAGCACACCTTTACACATACGTAGTTCATCGCCACTTATCTCGAGTGACTGATGCAAATACCATCACGAGCCAATTAGCCCTACACCAGAATAACCAAAATTAAATTTATACTAAGAGAAAGGAAACATATTGAAAGAGAAGTTTTGAAAACTTTGCTCGACTTCAATCATTGTGTCAGGATTTCGAAATTAATTTCAATTCCGGAAAGCGTTTTAATGGAACTGATAATGCATAATTAATATGGGGAAAGAGGAAAACTCTAGCGTTAAGGGGACAAAAGGATGAAAGTATTAATCCACGGAAGTATAAATCACTTAAATGAAATTGGTATTCGGAGAATTTCACCAGACTTCGCTCGCGGGAAAATTATTTCATTGAAACGTTTTTTTTTTCTCCTCTTTTTCAGAAACCAACCTTAAAGAATAAACAGAATTTTGAAACATGTAGGTCTCCCAACCTTAATAATAAAAAAAGACCGTGAGAGACTCGCGACCAATTAACGGTAGATATTTCAAAGATTCCTTGCTTCAGACCGGTCTACTTAATCCAAAACAAATGTAATTGCTTTTTAAGAAGGCCTCCGCGGAATAGTTCTTAATAATATGAGTATATTTCTATTCAGGATTTTTCCATACGTAATTGTCATTATTACATGATATTAAATCGGATTAATTAAATCACAGCACTTAACCAGAAGACGTCTATCGCGTCTTCACAAGAAAATATACGCGAATGAAATCACTCAAAGAAATAAATTCAATTACTATTACTTGGTTTCCAGCGGAAACTAGTAGCCCAAAAAAGGTCAGAAAATATTTTTTCAATCTGATTTCGGAGTATGATAACCGGATCTAACGCTTTCAGGGTAATGAAGAAAGTTATCACCGAGATTGATCAAGTTTAGTAGCGAAAGATTTTTCCGATTGAGTAAAGAAAGATATTCTCAAGGAAACTATAAAAATGTCTATGAGAAAGTTGAAAATCCCTCAGCGGACATCACGGTGAGAGAGTAGGAGTCATTACGATTATTCTCCTGTACATCAGTACGGCCATAATTATAGCGCACATTTTATTCCCACAAATTTAACAACTTACTCAGACAGAACAGAGCATAAAGATAACCGCAATATAATACTTTTGGAAAAGTAAGGGATTTCATTAAACGGTTCTCCAAAAAAAAAAGTTCACCGTCATTGAAACAACAGCCGTGGATATGTAAGGATGTGGACAACATTATTCATAAAAGCAACACCGAAAGAGAAGTTGCACAATCATAAATGCTTAGGTATCATCAGTATTTAAAAAAAACTTTCTGCCCTTACACATTTAGATTAAAAAATAACATTAAAGAGAGGAAGTTAAAAGATTATAGTTAAGGGGAAGGGAAGCGTGCTCCAAACGGAACGAGTGGGAAATGCAGAAAACGTTTGAGGGAGGAGGAAATAGAAGATGGGAGAGAAAGGCAAATAAGACACGCAAGACATGGAGATGCAATTAAAATAGGAATTCTTCGGGGAAGAGGTTGCTAATAAAAAACAATACGAGGCTCAATTTACTTCTGGGAATATCGCAATATCGAAGAATTAAAAAAAAACTTAAGATGCCCCGGATCCAACAGATTTTGAGGCCGGAGTCATGTTTGCAGTATATCATAACAATGTTAAAGTAACCAATGCACTAAATATACGTATTAACTTATTTCTATTTAGTTTCACGCAACATCCTCAGCTTTTCAAACAACAGTATACAAAAGATAAAATGTCCAATGCTACTAAAAATACTCACTCCAATCGAATGAAATTAAAAATATATTGATGTGAATTATGACGGACATAATTAACATTTACTCGACTGAGAGGTAATTATACAGGTATACCTAAATAATTGTACAGGTATACCTATATACTTAAGTTACCATTGTAAATTATTTTCTACCAATTGGCCATTCTTTTGCCTTATACTCTTCTAAAAATTTTCTATTTCTTAAGCACCGAAATACGATAATACTTATAACTCGTATTCTTCAATTAATTCGTATTCAATAACTCGTATAGGACGTACTCCTAGACTTATACGGAGACCATAAATTCCAGGAGGATTGAATGAATGATTTCTCAGCATACAAATCAAATTTTTGATAATGTTAATAATGTAGCCAATGTGAAAATGCTAATTCAAAAAAGGAAAAAAAGATGTTGCACGAGCTGAATATTACACGATTACACACGTCAGACTCACGGTTTTCCAGCTATACCAAGTATTCTCTGGTCAATTTCCCCGGAAACAATGACACTTACCTGTAAAAGAACAAAATATTTTATTTAAATCAAGTCATACAGCGATGATATAGAACAATTCATAACTTAATCGACATTTGCTATTAATCATACAATTCAGCGACATTCAAAAGCGCTTAGGCTTAGGAAATAAACATTTTTTTAATAAAGAGTCTGAGGTTTAACAGAACAAGTAAGCAAAACTGGAGTCAGCTACTGAAAATGAGTAAAAAACATAATCTCGCTTCCTTTCCGCAATTAAGCCCAATAAATAAATTATTCCTCAGATGTAATGACAAACGCTTGGAAGATAACGAGTGAAGACACATGCCGGGGATCAAGTACATACACCATCGAATATCAACACACCAGGGATGCACAAATAGACGGAGCGGCGACGAAGGTCCGCTTGGACAGAAGCGAAATAAAAAAGAAACCGCCTGGCACACCACGAGAATAAATCTGTGGTTCGTAAACTTGCCGTCTTCGCAAGAAAAAAATTAATTCATCACTGGATAAGCTAACGACGGGAAAGCTTATTACGTACGTTACTCGTATATACGAATTTTGGGGGTCGATCCAAGGCAAACAGAGAAAACGGACGCACGTTAAAATAGATCCCACAACCCGCAGTGAAAATCGACGCCAACACTCCCGACGATATCCCACCCAGAAGGGGTATGGAACATCCGAGGGATGATGCGCAACGGGTGAAGGGTTGAGGGAACACAGAGAGAGAGAGGGATGAACGAACGGGCCAGATGGTGGGGGTGGATGCAGCTGTGAAACACTCCGCTTTGTGACCCCTCATCCTCCTCACTCCCTTCCCACTGTGGCGAATGGACGAAAATAATTCTATGCCCAGACATCGCGGAAAAGGAAATCCAAATAGGAAGCACACTGTTAAAACCGTGTGTGGAGAGTGTTGCTTTTATTGGTAAATATGGCATTGAGGGAGCAGGTCGACAACCCGAGTTCATTATTATCATGTGCTTTTTTTTTACGGATATCATACCGACGTAAAAGGTCTGCCCAATAAATACGCGAATTGAGGCCTTAAAAAAAACTTTATTTTGCAAAATTTAGTCTACATCGATTTTTTCCCCTTCAAAGTACTCTCCATTCGTTGCTATGCGCTTATTTCATCTTATTTTCCACAAGTTTCTTTTTTACCCTCATCATGAAGGAATTCCACAATGTTAAACCTGAAATTGTTAAGTTTATTTTCCACTGTTAAAAGCTCGTATAACACCCGCCAGAGATTATTATTATTATTATTATTATTAATATCCATCCAAAAATGTACGGTTTTGATGGAATCACTGCCAATGGGAGTACAGCAAAATTTCTAAGCCTAACGCGACACTAAATAAATTTCTACTCTAAAATCTGCATTAGAATAAGCCATTATTACATTCCAAACTCTACTGTTTCCATTCATTATTCCCTCCCACGTGAATATTCTTTTCCTACATCTACATTTTTCGTTTCCCAGAATTATCCCCTCTGTCACAGTCCCACAATATTCCACTGACACTCAAGATACCCTACATCAACTTTTCCTGCCTACTTTGAATCTCTCAGAACATACCTCTCCACCGGTTTATCTTTCCGCCCATTCCACTTTTTCCATCCCGCTTCATTTCTTTCAAGTCCCCACTCGGCACCTGACCCCTTGCCTCAACGATTATGTCTCCAAGTCCTACAATAATACTGTCAGCACAATATCAAATCTTACAAAAGTTTTCTTCCATTACTTATGGTCCCTCGCATCAAATTACCCCTCCCCACTTGTACGAGGGCGGTTTAATAAGTACCCGTGTTTGAGGCCAAAGGATGTTCCTGAGGGAAATTTATGCTATCATCGTGTGCTGCCATCTATCAAACAACGGTGAAAAATATTTCTGACTGATTTAAAGGTTAGTTTGGATTTGGCAGCCATTCGAATGAGACGTGTTTCGTGATTTTCGATAAGATGGAAAAAGAGCAGTATCGTTCGCTCATTCGCTTTTTGTTTTTGGATGAGGAGAAATGCGAGGAGATAAAAGCAAAGTTGGATGCTTTTTATGGGGACACTTCGCCATCTATGACCACAGTTAGATATTGGTTCAACGAATTTAAACGTGGGCGAACATTTGTGTTTGATGTGGAGCGACCAGAACGCCCGGCAGACGTGGTTACTGAGGAAGTCATTCAAAAAGTCCACGCCATGATTCTCGCTGATCGACGAACGAAAGTGCGCGAAGTAGCAGAGGCCGTGGGTGTGTCGACCGGAACGGCAATTAATATTTCACATGATAAGTTGGCGATGAAAAAAATGTCGGCCCGATGGGTGCCGCGATTGCTCACAACGCACCAGCACATTCATCCGGAGTTGTCGCCGCCAATTTGCATGAACTACGTTATGAATTGCTACCGCACCCCCCGTATTCACCCGATCTGGCTCCCTGCGGCTTTTTCTTATTCCCTAACATGAAGAAATGGCTCGCGGGAAAAAAATTAGCTCAAACGAGGAAGTTATCACCGAGACAGAGGTGTATTTTGGTGAGTTCAACAAATCCTATTTTTGGAGGGGTTAAAAAAATGGCCGGAACGTAGGGATGAGTGTATCTCTCTAAAAGGGAACAGTTATGAAAAATAAAAATAAAGTTTTTGAAAAAATGGTTTCTTCATTTCTAACATGGGTACTTATTGAATCGCCCTCGTATGTAAAAGCTTTTTTGCCTAGCAAAATTGTTGTTTCAATGACTCGGAGTCACCAGCAAAAGGGAAACGGAATAGTCAGCTTTCTAGGGCTAAGGTACCAATACACAATTCAAATCACATGATGAATGAGTACTGGTATACGTAGTTTCCAATAAGGCGGCTTGCGATTTTGTCCGGATACTAATAACGTCAATCAAACCATAATCGAAAAATTACAGGGTTAAATTTGATAAAACTCTTATGGAAAACACTTAATCGAGTAGCTAGAGAATATTTTAACCTTTCTCTTCTCATATTCCTTCCCGACAATTTTTGCGTAGAAGAAGCAACCGAAAACTATAAATCACGCCCATAAGATATGGTTCCAACTTCTAAAAAAATATACTCAAGTAAAAGAGATGAATGAGTTCTCAGCAGAATTCCAATTTTTTTATCGGATATCGTTTGACATAACATATCATCTTTTCCCAATTATTCGTCTCTTTCCAATGGAGCAAATAGCCTCAGCCATCGGTCATCTGCACAAATATGCCAAAGGACGATTGAATATTAGTGTTGAAATGTATCTTTAAATAAGACAAAGACTCTTTTCAAGCTTTTATCACCACCAATATGTCCCCAATGGACACATGAAAAAACCACACTCTTTCAATTTGCTCCATTTCAAATTCAATTCTATCAAAAGATTGATTCCGTCAGCCATTTATTTCATTAGCACACATCAGCTACGTTTAAACCAAAGGCAATTTCATTCACTTCTGCTCCGGAAATTTTGGCAAAGATTGCCTCAATTTCCGCATGACACTACTACACTAATGCCGGCTCAATATTAAAGCTTTCACAAGTCTTTTCTTTACATCGCTATTTATGGTCCCTGCCATCACCATGTATATCCGATGAGGCAATGTAGTAAGGTGTGGATCTCCCGGAGAAATACCCAACTTTATACAGGATGATGCAATCTGGGGTCGACGATCTTGTCGTGAATGTGTTGCGAAATTCCGATATCGAACATCGGTATCCAAACTACCGCTTCGTTTGGTTGCTTGACAACAGAAGTGGGTACGAATCATAGCTCTAAATATTCCACCACAAAATGAGACAGGCGGATGTGACGCAAGTTGCAACCGGAAGATATGCCACAATCGCAGTTTGTCCAGCCTTGCAGTTGCAATCAATGAACGGACAATGGCTCCATGGCTCATTCCTAACAGACTCCAAACCGATTGGCTTGGACTTGGTGTGCTAGTGGCCAAGAGTCCGGGAAGCATCTCAGTTTACACACGCCGATCGTTTTTATCTGAAATGTGAATCTAACAAATATGACATGAGTTTAAGCGCATACATTTTGATATGTAAGTAATTATGCAATTGAAATCAATAGAAAATCTAGGCATCATTAGAAAACATAGCGGTTATATGAACATAGTCATTTCTTATCTAAGAGGCTTATTTCCATTTACCCTGAAACGTTTCCAAGCTTTCACCTTCAGTGTTTAATAACTTCTTATTTATTACTTCTGTTGTAACATAAAAAATGTAATTTTACGCACATTTTTATTAACTCCCATAGTTTTCCACTAAAGGTGAAAATTAAAACTGATGGAATTATTTCTACTTGTCTATGATCGAAGCTGAAACACTTTGGCTTTGGCCATTTTTTCCATTAAAATAGAACATTTAAGCTCGGTAGTTACTCGCATTCACTTGAGCCCATGATTAAAATATGTACGTCCCGAAAAATGTATTTCTTCAGGGAAGGGATTAATACTCAAGGTAATAATGACTTTTGATACTTTTAATAATCAAGGTAATAATGACCTTTAATGACTTAATAATTTTGACTGTACTCACTACATTAAGAACGAGCTATTAGAAATTGTCACGGACGCATAATTTGAAGAGTCTACAGAAGAAAGAATTTTAGGAAACTTTCCAGCGATTTCCGAAAAATAAAAGGGAATGGAAAAAGATTATTCATCATGTGAAAAAATTTGGTTCGGAAGGAAGGAAAAATTTGGTTGGACAGCTCACAATTCAAAATGCAATTCCATTGCAAGGCCGTTCAATAGGCTTCGACGAGGGTCATCAACGGCATCCCCAAAGAAAATTTCCAGCGGGCGTACGGGGAATGGGAGCAACGTTATACTAAGAGTGTAGCAGCTCAAGGAGCATACTTTGAAGATTATTAAGTTGATGTAAGTATATCGCCAATAAAATTCTTGTAAAAAAATCAGTCCTACCACTTTTGGGTGCGACCCTGTAGAAGAAGCTCCGACAGAAAAACACTTTAACACTACTACCAGTTTCCTACGCTCCTTCAAAATGAAATTTTGAAAAGAAAATAAATTCAACAATTATTTCGGCATGGCCTAGCTTATTTCCCGTCTTCTTCAGATGAACCATCCCATCCCTCGTGTCACAGGAGTCACCGCCAACCTGAAAACGAACTGCGACCGGACCACGCAATCCCTCATCGGATGTAAGCATAAATGTTATCGGACGACGACGCGTCGCGACGGTGAACGCACCGCAGACATCCACCCCCTCTCCGCCGTTGAGTAACATGGCGGAGATGGCTTATGTTCCGTGGGGGCGACCATTACTTCCTCCTCATACAAAGATGGGAGGGTAGAGACGGGCGGGGAACGGTGGGGGGGCGAAAGCGGAAGAAAGAACGGCTTGCGCCGTCTTACTCTCATGAAGGAGAGCAGATGGGAACTGCCAAAAGGAAGAAAAATAAAACAACGAGAGCGACTGAGGAACCACGCCCTGCCAATATTTCAGAAGGGTCGTTCGTGATCCTTATTTTAGCATAAATGGACCGAAGAACCTTTTCCAAGCCCAAGTCCTCCACGTGGAGTTAAATCAAATCAAAGTAGTCGCAATAATTAACATGGAGCGACAATTAATACCGCGGGTATTTCTGTGACCCTTAAATGTTTAATCAGTAAACTAAGGTCACACGGGGCTCATTTATTTTCGCCATATCGTCATTTCTTGATTCTGGATTAATCAAAATGAATGTTTTCAAGCGATTATCTACCTATACAAAGCTATTTTTAAACCTTATGTTTGATATTTCAACAAATAAATTAGCCCTTTGCGGTCGAATTTGAGGATCCCCTCCCAATCGAAACGCATTCAGAGAAAACTCTAATGACCCTCCACTTTCGTGCAATAGAGATATGACGAAAATTCCATTCTTCCGCAACTAGGAAGGCATTCGACAGAACCGATTTTGTCGCAATTTTCCGGAATTTACAAAATATGTTTTTTCTACAGGAACTAAAGATTTTGCCAAGATGGTTAATGGTTATTTATAATACACACATGATGTGAGAGCTTTGAAGTTTGAAGAACTAATAAAATAAATTCTTGGCTTCTGGAGACCCATTATTTTTTCGATTCGTATACTTTTTCTGAAACCAAAACTTAAAAAGGGCTACTGATTCAAAATGAATACTGAGTTGATTGGTTAAATGGCTAATCATGCAACGAATGCACCCGGTCAACCCGCAAAAAACACACAACAGCTGCATTAAAGCAATGAGCCTTGCCGATATTAGTAATTCTTCCCGATTAATCAATTTGTCCTGTTACTGTGGAGGTTATAGTATGGTAGCAACGCGGAAAAATTTTCTCCAACGGTCATTAAAATTAGTTTATGAAATTTTAGAGATTACTGGGATGTACAAATTAGCATAAAAATGGGGAATGGGAATGAAACATCAGAAATCATTCCCGAGAAAATCAATTACTTTAGAACGAACAAAAGGAAACATTGCCAAGTACTCGGATTAAAAATGAACTTAGTTTGAGAACAGGACAACAACATCCTGCTGAAGCAACGACAAAAACTATTTCTCTGCACGATAAAAAAGCTACGAGGTAGACATAATTGTATCTGTCTTTCGAATACATAGCAAACAATTGGCAGAGAAAATACTTCGGCAACTGGAACATCGGACAGCAATTTATCTTTCGCCAATCGTCAAACGTTAACTCATTTTGTAAGCACTATTACTTCAAATAGTCGGTAGTCAGTCAGTCAATGGCGAGCCGAGACTTGGGGGAAGGTGGTATTCGCATTGTCGACATTCAGCTGGCGAGTACTCTGACCTCAAGAAGTAAGATATCACCCAACCCTACCCAATTCCTGCCATTCGATGAATGCCAATTAAAAGAGCGATTTCACCCTCGCCTGATTCCCATCGTGTCCGCGACGGCCTGCAGACTTTTGGAAATTATAGGACACCAAGAACCTACAAGCGTGACGCCATTACCGCTATTACGGTGATTAAACAGGTAAACCCTTTGGCAAAATTTCTAATCATTATACCATGCAATATTCATTACAGAATGGCATCCGGGTCAATCTGCCTACCAGGGAAAAACCTGGTGCCGAAATGCTCGTATTCATCTGTGCTCACGTTCCCAAGCGTCCGTCTTCCATTTTTAGTTGTCGTTTCGGTACACGGAGGGCGAGATATTTTTTACCGCAGAGGGTCTATCAAGGAACGACTCCTTTTCATCCCAGCGCGAAAAAAATTAACTAGTTCATTTCCCCGCGGGGTATGTTTTTGCCTGCGGAAGATTGAAAGCACGTAATATTCTGCACGGGATCGCGTGCAGTCTCGGAGACATTGATTGGTTCAATCCGGTGGGCTTTCCGCACGCTATTAGTGAGAGAGAGAAAAGAAAATAAAGAGAGGTTCACACGGGGTAATAGAAAAAGGTGGAAAGGAGAATTAGGAGATAATTTGAATCCGGCGGATCGACGGCGTAGATAAAAACGATTCCGTTAGAATAGGTTGATAAGCGTCATTTGGTCCTCTTTTAAAACGGTATCTATACCTAAATACTTCATCTAACCAAGAAATTTATGTGGTAGAAACAAACCCTTGAATTTTTCGGAGACTACACCATAGCGTAAGACGTTGGCATACAATTAGCAGTTTCCCATTGCATACGTATTTTGAGCATGGTTACCATTCGTATTAATTTAATGCAGGAAAAATTTAACGGTGCGTGAAATTCGCAATAATTATGAACATGCAATTTCGATGTTTGTGTCTCCTTTGATATTATTTGAATATATAACCTGAAGTTATTAATAATGAGGGCAAATGATTACTAAGGGAAGATAAGTTAGGGTTCAGGAAGTGGACAAGGCTACTCCAGCAGTAATGAGACACTAATAAAAAGGAACAGGGTACAAACCAGGATATTTTTTTACTTCGTATACTTATAAAATATGTTCGACAGAGTAAATCGGATAGGATTAATGATAAATTACAGATGACAGAGGGTAGATTGGAGGAAAAGGCGACTTACACGCAAGCTGCATACTAAGTCTCCGACTGCTCAGGTGTATGTGTCGGATAGAGATTCAAGGAAAGCGGTGCTAGGCAGGGTGGTAAGACAGGATTGTCATTCGTGTTTTTCAACGCATATACGAAAGAAATAGTAAAATCAATACGAGAGGACTTGTGCTTTTGGACGCTTTTAAAATGTGAGTGGGGAGAAGGATCCAAAAGGTATAACGGAAGTGAAGGAAAAGAAACAAAGAAGTACTTGGCATTGTGGGGAAAGAGAGGGGGTTGTTGGGAGAAATAGGAAAGAGGCAGGAAAGGTGGATACAAATTATTTTGATTGCCATGTGAGAGTTGAAGACTATGATAGAGGGGAGGACTTTGGGCAAAATAGTTGAGGAGGGGAATGTTAGGCATGTTGGACAGAATTAAGTAAGGCTGAAAGGGTTTATTGTAGTGTGGGATGTCAGGTTTTCTTGTTAGGCAAGGCTAAGACGTGCAGGCGTATTTAGCCTGGGTAAATCCCACTTTAATTTCAGTGGTAGATTACCATATAATAATGAATAATAAGCATCGTTGGATGTTGATTTGACGACGCTCTTTACGTCAGTGTCAATACAGCATTTTGAGGTGCTTCTTGTAATTTAGAGACAAGAATTTAGTTCTCTTTACAGTATTTATCGAATTACCGAAGATTCGGACCCACACTTCCTACAATCACAAAACAAATCGCCGTTATAAGCAATTTCCCTCACTGATTTGACCTCGCATATCACGGCTCTCCCAAAAACTCCATCATCTTTCAAAAGAAATACGCACAGTTTTGTATTCACTTTCTAAAAATTGGCATTTATTTATTTTACAAGGCTCCATTTTTTTCTTGCCGTAGGTGCGCAATGAGAAAACCAACAGTATGCATGTATAAAAAAAACTCGAGCCCTTGGCAGTATTCCCTTGGATCCTGAATAATCTATTGACGTACAGGTAGACATTCCTTTTCAATATCGATTCTACGAATTAATTTTCTCGATACAAAAAGCTTTTTTGCGAAAAGAGTGGGCTTAAAAGAATTGAGGATAAAAATATTTGAATACCATTCATGAATGGTCCTGTTAAAGATGGTTACCCAAAATATGGACTCCCGTTCCCGGAGTTTTGCCTATTTCCCTGCAGAACACGCCGTCCTTTTTTTTCCCAATCACTCTCCCGAATGTTAGGAGGCTGATTAGGTATTTACAGTATTTTGTGGATCATTCCCCACCGCTTCGCTAGCCACTGGTATAACAGGAATCGGTTGGGGTATAGTTACGGCTTTTGTCAGTTACTGACCGCTCTATGGCCTCTGACTAACACGGACTCACCTCACAGCTGAAAGAAACGTCATTCCAATACAATATTCTCGATTATAACATCAAATGGCCGACTTATTAAATGAATTCGGCCCTTTCCCCGTTTTTCCGGATTTGGTTTAGAAATTACGACTTTTTCCGGACTTTCCCGCTTTGGGTGGTCACTCTGATAGATCACCAACGCAAGAGAGTTTTACAGCTCGTCAGAGAAAAATACGATGGTCACGTCGCCGATAGTTGTTGTCAGGGGTCGACCAGAGTTTGGGAGGGGAGAGGAAGGGTAAAAATTATCGGGAACCGGCGGTTCGGAAGAAGAGCCTTTGCCCGACTATGCCGGTTTTGTTTTTTTTCTCTCTCTGCAGTATCGCCATGTGTATCAGGTTTTTTTAACCGGTCCGTACTTGCTTGGGAACGAGGGAACAAATTTTTTTTCCACCAAGGTTCGATACCTCGCCTTGTCCTCCGACCCCGTAAAATTCTTGGGCGAAGCCAGCGGATCCGACCGCAACCCGACAATGCATTAGACCGTGGTCACTTTAAATGCCCACGCCCATCGCTCCCGTCCCCGGGGAAACGATCCCTCCTCTCTCTTCCCCCCCGGTCCACTACTGATCAAGGGGTCTGTCGCCTCTCCCGCCATTCACTCGTCCCAGCTCGGGTTCCGTCCTCATCTCTTCGGACAAAAACGGTACGAACTGCGGACCCGAAGTGAACCACGCGACACAATCTGCTCTACGTGAACGGGGGCCGGACGCATCCACCACCTCCTCCCACGACCCCATGGTCTCGGGGGCGTGGGAGGCGGGGAGGAAACGTGGGACGCCGGGAACAATTCGTACAAAGGGGGGCGCCGGGTTGGGAGGCTGCACGCACGCGAAAGCATCAACCGGCCGCTCCCCTCGGCATCGAGAGAGGGAGCAGAAGGGAGAGAGAGAGCGCTTCGTTGGTCCGTTAGAGGCGGATTAATCGATATTGTGCACGGTCCTGCGTGACACCGATGAGTACGGGAACGGTGGCTAATGCTTCAACATTCAATGTAATCGGGATTCCCTGATGGGAGGAAGGAAGATCACGCACGCACTCTGGAACACTGCAATGAATATCTGACGTAAAAAGTGCGGAAGTTCTTGATGAAATAGTTTTCTTTCAGCGGCTTTTAAGTAGGTGCATAAAGAAGGAATTAGTAATTACGAAAATCCGTAACGAGGTGATAAAAATTGTGTATGCATATATTATTGTAGATATATGATTGCTTGTCTTGAAGTATTTAAATAAAAGCTGGCCTGACGAGGATCGCCATCTTGTAAAAAGTGAGGGGAAGACCCTAGATTGAAAATTTATTTTTTACTGAACATGCTAATCACTTTCTTCCTCTCCGTGCGTGCCTGATGTCTTGTTTCCCCCCGGAATCCTGATGAGCGCCCCATGGCATGTCAGAATTCGTCCCAAGAACAGAACCAGCATCAGAGTCGACAACATCCATGCCGGGATTTAAACCGGCGTGCTTTCACCAGATAGGTGAGCGCGAAACCCATTAGATTAACCAAGCCGGCACGCCAACTATAACGACAAGCATCAAAGATAAAAGAAATGCACATGAAGAGGCTGGTCAATGATTAAACTGGGTGGAGAACTTCGGCAAACAAATCTTAGGACTGATTACTTGGGACAATGAATAGTAGTAGCCTAACCAATCACCGGTAGATTGTAGATGTCATTAAACGTAAATCAATTTTAAAATATCACGGTCTTCCAA
Source organism: Hetaerina americana (assembly GCF_022747635.1). Classification (NCBI taxonomy): domain Eukaryota; kingdom Metazoa; phylum Arthropoda; class Insecta; order Odonata; family Calopterygidae; genus Hetaerina; species Hetaerina americana. The sequence goes on along the minus strand of NW_027286985.1, from coordinate 33,764,475 downwards.
GTAACCAAGCGCTTCCATTGGCCGCGTTATAGTTAAATATAACAGTATTTTATCCCTGCGCAATTGAGAAAATGTTTCGTCGTATTCCCGTCAGAAATCCGATGACTTTTTCCAGAACTACTATAAGAGGTTCTAAAAATCGATAAAATTGATGATTCATCATTATATTAAATGATGCAATAATTTAAACTTTCCAGGAGATATATGAAATTCGGACACATAATTATTATTCTAGACTATTGATCATAGTTACACACCTTCATTGAACGTGAATTTTACTGTTAAAGGCGATGCCCTTTATTCAAATCCCGAACTTGGCGAATTTTTGACTAAATTTTCCGATTCCTACACGAGTGCCGTGCGATAAACATTTCAAGCACCGTATTTCAGGAAGGTTGTTAAACCGTCTGTCGTTAAAGGGTAGGTAAAAGCCAATCCTAGGGTTCCCTCCCTTCCTTCACTCCCTACAGGCCTAAAATACCCTGAATTAATCACCTATTCCGGACGGAGCAAAGGAGATCATATGCAGATCGCGTCCCCATGAAAAAAAAATGCAATTATGCATACGTTGCAATATAGTACGACACGACCCTCCGCAGCGGGGGGGGGGAAGGTCACCAGCCATTAGTGTCAATGACGATTGTTATCATTCCAAATGATTACATTTGTCGAGTAGTTGAATTGTTGCATTGATGTGTTTCACCCTTGTGGTCACGAATGAAGCGAGAGGAAAAATCGTCAATTTGCCGCAGTTTTACCAAAGACTAAAACATTATTATGCAAAACTTCAATAAGCAGAACAAAGGTCATATTGCTTAATCTCAGTCCTAGAACATAATGATTACCGAAAATTTCACTGATCGATATAGCAATTAATACTAGGCTCAATATAATAATAATGGCCTTTAAATCCGGAGCCCTCATAATTTATATGTTTCTCAAATTGCCTTCCTGAATACACGACTTACTTCATTCTACTCTTGCCCTTTCCTCGTTTACCTAACATTCTCCCCTCTATCACAGTCTTCCACATCCCACTGCCGATCAATACGCCCTTCATACATTTTTCCTGCCTACATAGGATTTCTCCCAAAAAACCCCTGTCCTCGCCCACCATACCAAGTACTTCCTCATTTGTTTTCTTCTCTGTCCATTTCACCTTCTCCAGCCTTCTCCACGCAGACATTTCAAAAGCCTCCAATCTACGTCTATCCTCCTGCTTCAGGGACCATGTTTCCGCGCCGCCCATAACCATGCTCCATATGAAAGTTTTTACGAGTCTTTTCTTAACATCCTTACTCAACGTCCCTCTCATCAACTCCCTCTTTCTTGTGAAAACCTCTTTCCCCAGGGTAATTCTTCTCTTTACGATCTACTACTTTGACCGTGTTGGTCCAAAACACTTCCGATATACGTAAACTGTTCCACCAGATCTAGTTTTTGCCCCCCTATTTTAATCTTAAGCTTAGCTTTTCTCTTTCTAGAAAATCGCATAACCATTGTTTTATTAATATCAATTCTCATCCCACATGTATCGCACTGAAATTCACTCTTCAATCCTTGAAACACCTGACTGACAAACTAGAGTTTGGTCATCAGAAAACCAAACTGATTTTACGATTTCCCCGGTGACTTTCATCCCTATCTCCGGTTCTTCCCATGCCTCTTGAATCATTTTCTCCACATAGTACTCGTATATGTTAAACAGCACCGGTGACAATGGACAACCCTGCCTTACACCTCTTCCTAACACTGCCCATCCTGACTCTCCGTTCCCCTCTCGCACCTGAGCAGTCTGAGACATGTACAGGTTGCGGATTAGTCTCCTGTCCCTCCAATCTATACCTATTTTCGGCAATATCTCATTAGTGTTTCCCAATTCACTCTATCAAACGCCTTTTCGAAATCTACGAAACTGGCTAATACGTCCTGATGTTATTCTACATCCCTCTCGTTTAGTGACCTCATTACTCCAATGGCACCGCGCGTGCCTCTCCCCATCCGAAACCCAAACTGATCATCCCCTAAGCAATCATTGGCCCTGATCTCTATCCTTTTGTTGGTGATCCTGAGAACAATTTTAGCTACGTGGGATATCAAACTTATTGTTCTGAAGTCCTAACATGATGTAGCCTTTACCTTTTTCGGAATAGGAAATAACATTGATCTCACAAAGTCTTCCGGCCATAGATACTACAAATCAGTCTATAAAGACTCTTCCTCCAACATTTTTCTAAACCTTTTAATAGTTCAGTAGGAATGTTTTCCACGCCCACGGCCTTGTTTGATTTCATCTCCCTTAATGCCCTATCCTGGTCTTCGTCATGTTCTCTTTCTATGTCTAACCATGTTGGCCTAAGTTCTTTGCCACACAGTTCTTCTTTTTTTAGAGGTATACCTGTATTCCTTCCATCTCTCTAGGATCTTTTCTGTTTCAACTAGTATTTTACCTGACTTATCTCTAACTGTTAACACAATCTTCCCTTCTAACTTCCCGATAGTGTTTTAACCTTCTTGTTAACTTCATCGTACTGAAAACCATTACCCGAGTTTAAAGCCACGATCATCCATCTTCTTGCGCAGGGAAGGACACTAAAAAAAACAATTTCAACGCATAATAGTGAAAGATTTATAAATTACAGCTCTTCGTAAAAAAATAAAAAATAAATCCAGAGCAAAGAAAATATATCCTAGAAGGTATGCACAATTCGCATCAAATCGCTCGTGATAAGAGCAACTTGGCAAGCGGACATCAGGATTGATTGGTAGGGCAGCTAATTTGTGACATTAAATTTAGTTCTGTTTGAAAAACGTATTCCTTAGGGTTGAATATTCAATCGTTCATCAAAACTTCAGATGCCTCCTCCATCTGGCCTTGAGCTAGAAACCGTCACTTTGATCACCCGATTGAAAATGTAAATAAGGGTCCATTCAGTTCCTGATTCGTTCCTCTTCGTGTACTGTTTCAATAGTTTCATCTCATAAAACCATTCACTCAAACGTTAAATTTTAAATCTGGAACGCATCTTATTTTTCCAATTTTTTCATTTATGCAAATGAATATAGAGTTACAATAATTTTTCCTCGCACTTACTTCACTAAAGTTAAAAAAGATAACAAAATAAAATCACGGTTGGGGTAATCACATAACGAAGGTAAAATGAACAGCCAAAAAGCTGATATCGTAATGGCGGAATACTTTTTGACTTGGCACAGGCTTGATGAGCAAAGACTCATCGCTCGCAAGCGAGTCAACGCGGGGGATGTACATTTAAAAACTCGAACGTTCACAAACTGAGATGAAATAAACAGCAAGGGGCGGACGGTCGGGGTATAAACATGAAAATCAAACAAAAAAACATCTCGTGGCCCGATTTTTTTCTAATCACTCGGAATATCCCTCCCCAAGCGTGGACATAAAACCCATAGAGCCGTACAACCCCACTCAGGCGGACGGACATGATCCAAGCAAATCAACCCGTTCCAGAGATTGATGCAAACGAACAATGTAGAACCTCATCGATCTCCCTGGTATATCCATTCAATTTCTCCTCTCTCTCTCTCTACACACACATATTCGCCATACCCTTGACTCTTGGCCCCTGCCTTCTCCAACCTCCTTTCACTTTTCCCACCCACCCACCCGCCCGTTCCACATGCAGCCAGTGAACCCTGCTGCCCTAGGGTGAAAAATGCCCCGCGAATTTGTCTCCCATTTTACCTGCTCCCTTACGTCCTCAATTTCTTCACAAGCTATAGTAATATATTTATTAAGCATCCTTAAAAATAGTCACATTTTGTCACAGTCCACCTTCACACATGTTGGTCCCTATGATAAAACTTATTCATTGACTCAAAATTATTGAAATTTCGCGTCGAATAAATATAATCATTTTTGAGCATACCCGTACCGCTTATGCCGATCCATTTCATACAATTGGAGAGATAACTAAAAAATTGGACCGCATTTCCCATACACAATCGTAAACACTAACAGCCCAATGAAACTTATTTCCGAATAAATATAATTTTCTCCAAGACTCATCCAAGTTTTGAAAAAATTAACGTTTCTAATATGATTCCATTACGGTGATGAGAAATATTAATTAATTTAAACTACATATTTTGAACTGTGAATAATATTAATTAATTTGCATTGCCTTACCTGCATTACCATACCTTACTTTTAAGGCCAGAAAATGGGTGCAAAATGAGACTTACTAACTATTAGCAAGGGGAAAAGTGGAGAAATATAAGTTGGATAGAGAGGAAGGCTGACGACGAAGGTTTAAACATGGCGGGGAAAAGAGGAAGCTGCTGCGAGAAATTCTAAGTGTAGTCGTGGAAACTTTTGTATCCTTCCTTTGGGTTGATATCGGAAGTTAAGAGGCCATTAAGTTAGCGCCCTTGACCTTGATTCGCAGAAATGACGGAATTTTTATGGTTTCGCACACCGGTCGGCACTAATATTACGTGTGGATTGTAGTGTAGCACTTCGCGCGTCGGCAAGATAAATCGTTATCCCTAGACGCTTTTCGTTTATAGAGTACGCTCTGGTTCTCACGCCGTTTCTCTCTCAGCGAACCTCCTCTTCCGGATTCCGGCCGAACACTAATTGCTGGCACCGTGCGCAATTTATCCCAGCAGCCCTCGCGGTTCTAAGAATTAGAACTACTATTTGGCTTCCATTAACATTCCAGGGCCTAAATTCATTTAAACTGGCTCTTTACACGACCATGCTCTGCAAGTTTCCCTAGTAACCGCAGGGTCGTCTGGATGATTACTATTTATCATCTTTGCGGGTGCAGTTTATGTACCAGCAGACAGCAATGAAATCACCACTAGCAGAGTACTCGGCCTTATGAGTTACGTGTGCTCTTCAGTGCAGGTTTGGGCAGGCTCTTCCTTTCCTTGGATTAGTACCTTCCTGCACTTTGGAAAATTTCAAAGATGCTGTACAGTTATTGTTATTTGACATCCTTTTTCTGTCAAAAAATAGAGCGAACAAAAGCCAAACTCCGCTCAATGGACTTCATTATTCCAACAAATCTTCACGACTTCCTCTCCCACCTGACAGAGCTCAACATAAACAGAGAGGAAAATTAGTTCACTAGATCAGCTGGTTGAGGGAACGGATTCAATGGGCAATGAAAGGACAGATTGAGTAATGCAGGAGAAGTGAAACGAATGAATTAGAAGGATTGAAAGGCGATAGAATCGAAACGAATGTCGAATGGCATTGTGAGGAAGAACGGACTGGGAGAAAAAAGTTCAAGAGGATAAGGAAAAACTAGGAACTACGAAGGAGATAGGAAGAATGCTTGAACGCACGTAACGTTAGCCAGACTCTGTTAAGAAGCCATTAGCAGAGTAATTGCACAAACATGCAGAAATTATTATCCCTTTTCGAAAGCAAAGGAAACAAAAATTAGTAATATCACTTCTTACTGAGTTGTTACATAAATGGCGATGAAGGCAGGGATGCCATTGTTTCCACCAAACTCTATCCGAGATATCTTCCGGACCTATTCCTCGACTGTGGGACTCCCAATCTTATTTCGTCATTCAACCTTCGTATCCACTTGTAAAAACCCGTGAAACTTACTCTACTTTTTATGCACTCATATTCTCAAAAATCTTTCCACATTTATTCACAGCACATCCGTGATTCTCTCCTTCTCGGAAGATGTTTTTTTTACAATCGCAGTACTCATCGAGTTACTTTCTGATGACAGGTTTCAAAGGAAAAAAATCATCGAGGAAAACGAAACACGAAAAGATAGGCCAGGCTGTACCCGAGGAGCGGGACTCAGCATAAACGCGCTCGCCTCGCCCTCATCCAGAAGAAAAACGTGCCCGGGGTTACCTGACCACGGAAACCTCATCCAGCAGACGCTACTTCGTGGTCTGCGTCCGTGCGTGCGCCTTTTACGCCAGAGCGCACCCCGACTCTCTGGTGTTCTAGCAAAACCCCCAAACGCACGAAGCCTCACACCGTACTCCGAAAACCTCTCTCACTTACCACTCCTCCGATAGATGTTCCGACTCAGGAGAAGGCAATAAGTTCCACGATACTCTCACCCTCCCATTAAGGCAGGATTAAAAATTCAAATGGTACCCTCCGCTTCTAAGTGGAAAAAGAAACTTGAGTGAGCGTGACCGAAGGGGAAGCAAAGTTTACAAAATTTTCAGGAGGATTTCATGTAATCAACTTCCACATCTACTTAGTACCCCGCAAACCGCCTTAAGGGCGTGTGGCGGGGGGTGTCAGTAATTTAGAAAAAAACCGCATGTAAAAGCCACAAATTTATACAGTCCACAAACAACACATGGTATACATGCAAAAACCATTACAACCCACAAACATGCAAGTACACAAACTACCAACTAACATACGTACACATGCACCTACAAATTTACCTGATGTCTTTGCAATGTTTATGTTTTTGTGTTCCAAATTTTAATTAAATGTTTTTCATATTTCTAAAGTGACTTCGGTTTCTTACTATTATGATTCCTGTTTGTTCGGGGAAAGAATGTGTATTTGTATCTATCTGTACTGGAATCTATCTCCTTTATTTTATCTTTGTTGTCTGATCCACTGAAGTAAAGGCTATAATAATTCGTTTAGTGCCATCGTTAAACTCACTTATTCTGAACCTTTCTAAAAGTCTAAGCCTCGCTTGTTCTCTTCGCACTTCAAGTGGTTCCCAGCCTAAATCCCCTAAGAGACCTGTCACACTTATGTTCTTTTAACAATTTTAACGAATCTGGCGGATTTTCTCTGGACTTTATCTAATTCTTTTTTGCCAAATTTTCTCCTAAGGATCCTAAATACTTGCAGCATATTCCAAATGAGGCCTAGAGCTAGAAAGAACTAGAGCAAAATAACACCTCTCTTTAACTTTCTTATTACATTTTCCCACCATCCGTTTAATGACGCCGAGTTTCTTTAAAGCGGATCCGCATATGGTCCTGTTATGTGCTCCCCATGAAAAGCGTGGTGTAATTACTACCCCCAAATATTGAACTTGATTGGCCGTAGTTAGCACTGGACCTACTATTTCATATTTTATGTCCTGTTCGCCACTTCCTTTTTTCCAAAATTTCAAAAATCGCACTTCGCATTAAAGATTCCTAGCGCCAATCCGAGATTGTGTCTAAGTCTCTAGAGAGTAGCTCGTGATTTAGTTGGATCCTTATTTCCCTGTATACCATTCAGTCGACGAAGGATGGCAGGATTCTATTGGAAAAAAATGTTTTACGTAAGTTAATAAAGTGACTGGAAAGCAATGAAATTTAGGAAGTGAAGACAAATTATTCACAGTTTAAGGGGTATTTTCACTCCATTGATGATTCCTATTAAAGTTGAGCACCCTAAACTTCTCGTTTCATTTGAATTACCGCAGGTTTATGAATTTCGGAAGTTAATTAAAGCATAAAGGTCCTTTTGATAGCGACAATTTCAGTTTCAAGCCAATTTATCGCCAAAGTAAGGCGGGGTCGATTAACAACTACCATTAAACAAATTATCGATCTACTACGATGTTACTGTGAAAACAAAAGTATCGTTTTACTTTACTTATCACTCATACTTCCAAGAACTCTTTGCCAAATCCATCATACGCGAGACAAATTGATCACGTAGGATTTGTTTAGTGGTCTACAAGCTCGTATTTCCTTCTGCATACATGCAGGACTGACTATTGAATACCTACAAGGTTGAATGCGGACTAGATGAAATACTAAATAATTCACCAACTGTCACGAAGAAACTTCTTCAACCAATTTAAAAATAAAGCTTCACAAAACCTGTGACAGTTCCAGCATCTCCGGCAGACCTTGCTTTCACGCAATAAATATAATGCAATTACTCTCCAGAAATACCATTGAAATCTTCCTTTAATTGACCCAAGATGTTCAAAGGAGGATCGCAAATGGGTTTTAACGGAAGTGGAGATTAGGAAGGACAAGACACTGGCTGCATACAGACGAGGTGCACACGCCCGTAGACAACAAGAAGTCCACCATGGAAATTTTACACAATCAAAATTTATGACAGAGCAGTGGAGCACTAACGGTTTCAGTGGGTCAATATGCATGTATAATACCCTGGTCACTTGGCACCACCAAAAGTTCTTAGTTATCTCAAAGGCCATTTGCGTAGGGCGATAGATCCTCGGCATTCCTTCCACTTGTCTTTTCTAGTTCATAAATGAAAAGAGAGGAAAAGAGAGGTTGTGAGGGAAACACCAACTCGGGGGAAGATGGAGAATGGCGTATATTAAGACTCGCCTCGCTCGCCTGCTCCAACACGCTTCCGCGAAACGAAGGTCCGGGATCCAAACGAGTGAATGGACTGGACGGACGAGGTGGGGTGAGCGCACGTGGAGGCGTCGGCCTCGGACGATGATGATGCCCCGCAAATCTCGGGCGCCTCGCTTTTATTCCGGGGAAGAGAAGACCTTAGAGAACATGGATTCAGATGAGCTGCTGCTGTGCGATGTTGCTCGCACACATCTGTCCGTACGTATCCCCTCTTCCTTCGACGGCTACGCACATGCACAGAAACACGATCGCTCCCCCGGGCAAAAGGGGAACGAGCTGGTTGGAAAATCACTTTTATTGTGGTAAGCCGAGTCCGTAGAAGAGGAGAGGAAGAAGACGGCCTAATCCCGACTACAGTGGCTGGATGTTCTTTCCGGAAAAGGATTAACCGAAAAATAAATTACTCTCTTAGTCACAACCACTGCCATTCTTATTTTTTTGTTAAGTCATAAGGTGTAGTATTGTACGGTTCGGAAACTTGGTCGTAGGGGAAAGAAGATAAGCGTAGATAAAAAGCCTTTAAGGTTGGGTTTGAGGAGAAATAGATATACTAAAAATGGACGGAAAGGAAAGCAATTGAAGAAGCACTAGAGTTGGTAGGGGAGGAGAGAGGTCATTGGGAGAAGTTCTCAGAAGGCAGGAAATATGGATGCGGGGCGTATTGATGGGCGAGAATGTTGAAGAATGTGATAGAGGAGAGATGGGAAGAGAGGCAGGGTAGGAAAAAGAATCAACATGTTGGACGGTATAAAGGGAGGCAGTAAGTATGAGAAAGAAAGGCATATTGCAGGGTAGGGTAACACATCGCGTTACACGAGACAGGTTTAGAAATGTGGCAATGGTTAGTCGGAGAGTCCATCCAAAATCAACCATAACCGGTAGACTACTATTAATCATCATAAAAATATACGCTCTCCCCTCCCAATTTGCCTTTTCCTAATAATCCCGCTCTAATTTCTAATCCTCATTACTTATGATTCTGGGACAGAAAAGGCAGTAAACTTAGGAAAAAACAACATCTCCACATAACATGTAATAATGTGAAAGCAATGGAACAAGATTCGATTCAAAAGTGAATGTAATTCAACTGAATCACGCATTTCACGTGATTAAATGGCAACTTCGATATCGTATATACTTAATATTAAAGATTATAATATGTAAAGGGATTAATACACTTCATATATACTTACTACACTACTTGATTATAAACTAGCAACCGTTTCGTATCGATTATGAATCATTTGAAATGAAATGGGGAACACCGAAGTCGCTACTTATATACTTTCCACGAAATCCGCACGTATTTATCATAGCTTTCGCCAAATATATAGTATAACGCTTTCGTCGAGCCGAGGAAGAACGCCTCGGTTATTTGCTTGACTCGCTTCGTATTTGCTTAGTAAATTAAATCTGGGAACACCAGATCCATCCGACATGCTAACTTGGGTCGTCTTGTTGGCACACCTACAAGATATTAAACATTTCCCCACACCCAAAACGACCTTTCGAATTTAAGCATTTCCGCCGGATCAACTCTTTCTTGCCGCGTCTCACTCGAACATAAACCACCCCCTTGCACGTGACGTCACGTCTCCGTGGACGGGATTTCTTTGTCACCTCATTCCGTCCCTATTTTGTTTATCTCTCGCAATATACAGCTTTACGCCGTGCCGCGGTCGTAAAATTCCGCCTCTCCGTCCGTGTCCCTTATCCGCTTTCCTACGCACACGGCAACATCCTGGGGAACGGGCGGAAGAGAGGAAATATCACTCAGAGGCAACCCAGAGACGGGGGAAGGGGTTATTGAGCAGAGGGCACAAAGGCATTAAGCTCATTCTATGCTAACTCTGTACTTGTAAACTAGAGCGCGAAGTTGGCTTCATTTGTAGGATGAATCCTATTTCCGCCCATTCCTAAAAAAAATTGCATTACACGGCACGTGGGAAGGAACATAGCCTCCAACCGGATCGAATTGTATTTTTCGTTACTCGTTTGAGATACTCTCTATGAACAGGAAGGCATTGTGCCCATGAGTACATATCAATTCCCTTTGACACTCTATGGATCGGAGATATGAGACTGTCGAAAGAACAGCGCAGAAAAGTCCATCAAAACGTGACGAAGGCGAATCCTAAAGACAAAGTAGTGCTAGTTATAATGGCCAGCCGAAGCCATTTGCATCAGTAAGGATAGGAGAGACAGCAAGGGTGGAGAGAAATCTGGTAAAGAATATTAGTACTTCAAGGGCTCTCCACCTATCAACCTAAGAACCAATGCAAAATTCGGCCATCACCACGCTTCGAAATTGAGTACTCATGGTGGGAAGCTAATACACTACCCACCGCACCAACCAGATCCCCAGCTGAAGATTTACCACTTTGTTTGAATAAATCCCTCCATAAAACTTTGTCTTTGCCTATATCGAACACCACAGAGAGCACAGCAAAATGCCGCAATCATATGGTACAAAATAACTTTATCAGAAAGAATGATAAGGCAACAACGACACCGTCTTCAATTCGCACCGTTAATATTTAAAAGGCAAAAGCCACTCGATGTAAATTCATCGTTGCTATATTTATTTTCGGAATGGACAAATAATTTCATTCTAAAATGAAGGTAATCGATAAATTTTACGTCTTAAATTTCCAATTTGGACTTCTTTAATAGCCTTTTCTTTCTCGAGGTAGTTGAAGGCAGTACAGCTACAATTATAAATGTTAATCGTTTTCAGTAAAACTAACAACATGCATTTGTTTACTTTTTTAAAGGCTTCTTTGATAAAGAATGGGACAAAACAGAATTACAGAACATGGACGGAATTTTAAATGACTTCAGCGGGAAAGAGAGTAGAAGCGCAAGCGGCGCACGGAGTAAAGGAGAACGACTTCTGGATAAGGTCGAAAAAAAATGAATAAGCGAAAATAAAAAATATTACGAAAGATGAAAATGGGACATTTGACTTCCAGGCAAAACTTCATTCGGATAAATTAATTTAAACTAAGATAGTAAAAGAAGCCCGATCCTTTAATCTTTTTTACTGGGAGAGAGGGATGAAAATAACTCACGCTCTTGAAGATCAAAATACACTGTCTGAACCACCTTCATCAGGGTGGCCATTAGTCATTGTTTAGGCATTAGGCATTAATATTAAGTATTCAACCGTCTAAGGCGATTGATCTAAAAATTAATGCTAGGCAATATTTAATCCATGACTGAAAACGATTACACTATACCGAGGAGTAAACGTTCGTATTATGCTACTGATTCTCACAATTGGTCGCTGGCACGATGTGGTTAAGGTTGCCTTTGTAGATATGAATCTTCCCACTGAGAAATTAGAGGACATACTTAAGACACACTCGGTCATAGCTTAGTCGTGTTAATTCTGTGAAAATATCTGGAAATTAAAATGGTATGGAAGCATATCCTATATGTGGTCCTGTAATTAAGTAATGTGAGCCGGTTTACAGGAAGGAACATCAAGATGGATTAACACAAATAACGGCTAGAAGGATGATGGAGGAGTAAGGGAGATTTTTTTAAATTTTAGTAAATTGTTAATTTTCCAACAGAATAAGGGGGCTCGTAACTCAAAGGTAAAAGTTTTTTTTAATTTAATAATTTACAAGCCATTGCAATTTCCATGCACTTGTTGTAACTAGCCAATACTATATGCAGTAGAATAAAGTATAAATCCATTGCTAAGTTTTATATTACGTTTAAAGCTAGTTTCCAGAGAACTTGTAAATCGATTTCTAGCTTTGAGAAATGGGCACTGGGTTTCCCTCTACCCTTCGTCATCCCATGCAGTCTACCCACAAGTTACTCCAACATCTCTCATGGACATAAATGACCACAGCTGTCGGACCCCATGCACAATAATCACTTTCTACCAATGACAAAACGAAAAAAGGCTCAGTTAGAGTTGTCCGTAGAGTAGAATAAAAAGAGACGAAACCAGATTGAGGAAAAATCAAAGGAGAACATCCGCATCATAATGCTTAATACGTTAGTGCGTAGATTTTGAAACATAAAAGTTGTGTTGCGATGTATCCCCAATCGTGGATCTCTCCGCTACCCGTTTAAAAAAATGCAAAGTCAGAAGAGGCGACTAATGAACGACGAAAGGAGGTTGGAAAGGGAGCGGGAAAGAGGTGACGGGCGCCGAAAATTACACACACACAATCGCTGCGACGAAAGAACTCAATTAAGGAAAGCAATCAACGGGGTATCCTCTCGAGACCATCGAAACGAAAATGAGGACGAAGGACCAAACACGACGATATCAACCTGGTCGCTGGGCTCAAGTGGCTTTGGGGTTTGCACGCAATTGACTTCAAGACAACAAAGAAGCGGAAAGGATGAAACCTCGGATGAAATTCACTCAAACGGCGCCCGTTGCAGCGACGTTTAATAAATTGGTAGGTCTTGGGTTCCACACGGAATCACAAAAATTAACAAACTTGGTCACTCGCTATCCCTCCTATATTACCACATACTACAGTTCGGATTCATTTCAGTTTTTGAACGCAATATACGCAGAAATACACTGCTATTTTTGCTTTGACTTTTAATTAATAAAGTCCCTTCCATGACAGGATTGAGATCGATACACCCATTCGAAGAATTGAAGTTCGAAGGAAATAAGTTCTCGAAGAAAGGAAGCTCGAGATAGTAAGACTATAAGATAGTATTTGCAAAGGTCCATCAAACTGTACATTTAGAAGAAATTTCGTAACGATTAGACACCCGATTCAAGTTTAAAACAAATAACGGATTCCTACCATGATGTAAATATTTTCAATGGTGATTTCACCTATCAATACCACCTATTCTATAGGTGATTACCCTTTCGCCATTCATGTAAGTTTTATGCTACAATCGATACTGCATTTAGAAAGTACTATATCATTTATGTGCATTTGCGGCATGTCGCCACGGAGACCATAAATTGCATACCACAGTTAGTGCGTTTAATGGTAAATTTAATGATTAGAATACCAATCTAGCCTGGCCAAAGAAGCAGTAGCCTCCTTACAAGAAATATTTGCAACTAACTATGATGTAAAAAGTAAATTCTGAAGGTGTGCTAACGACAATGTGACAAGTCATATTTTCAAAACACCGTATATTCGTTATCAAGGGTGAAGATTCACAATTGGAATGCTCTGTTTCAAAAGTTGGACACGAGCGAAATGTTCATACTCCGTATTAACCCTACTGAAAAGTTCTAAGCCCGGCTAGCTTAAATCTTATGTGTCAGCTATTCAATCAACGAGTTTCCCTCTTCCTAGGGAATGTATTTTTAGCTTTTATGGATGTTTTACAAGGTTTCATTGTCATAAAACAAATATACAGGAAAGGCAACACTGCTGGAGGAAGGATAATTAATAGGGGTCAAATTAAGAATTCATTACCATCCACAATGAGCATAAAGAGAATATCACTCGAAAGCATGACATAGTAATTTCTAGACGATCGAGTGAATGAATGGATATTTGATGCACACATCAAATGTTTACATTTCAAATTGTTACCACAAGAGTTGCCCAATAATTGGTTTCCCATCTGCCGATTTGCAAATTTTCATTCTCACCTCCCGATCTGTCGTAACACTACTCACTGCTGTACGATATATACACTACCAACATCAAAATATTTCCATTCACGCAGAGTACTATTATATCAACGGCCGATATATATATATATATATATATATATATATATATATATATATATATATATTTTTTTTTTTTTTTTAAGGTAATCTACCGGTTAAGGTAGGTTTTTTGATGGACACAACTACCAAACAAATATTTTGTGACTACTAACAAAACACAACCCTAAATTCTACTCTACACCATGTCCCTCTTCATCTCTGAGTACTTTCTTCCTCCCTTCATCCCGTCCAACATCCCTATCCTGTTCCTTCCCTTTCCTCTTTTGCCCAACATTCTACCCTCTATCACAGTCTTCAACATCCCACTGCCGGTCAACACCCCCTTCATCCACTTTTCCTGCCTCCATAGGATTGCTCCCAACAAACCCCTCTCTTCGCCCACCATACCAAGTACTTCCTCATTTGTTTTCTTCTCTGTCCATTTCACCTTTTCCATTCTTCTCCACACCCACATTTCAAAAGCCTCCAGTCTACGTCTATCCTCCTGCTTCAATGACCACGTTTCCGCGCCGTACATAGCTACGCTCCATATCAAAGTTTTTACGAGTCTTTTCTTAACATCCTTACTCAAAGTCCCCGTCATCAACTCCCTCCTCCTCGTGAAAGCCTCTTTGCCTAGCGCAATTCTTCTCCTTACGTCCCTACTACTTTGACCGTGTTGGTCCAAAACACTACCGAGATACGTAAACTGTTCTACCTGCTCTAGCTTTTGCCCTCTTACTTTAATGTTAAGATTAGCCTTTTTCTTTCTAGAAAATCGCATAACCTTTGTTTTATTAATGTTGATTCTCATCCCATACCTGTCGCACTGAATTTCCAATTCACTAAGCAATGCTTGCAGCCCCTTGGCTGACTGACAAACTAAAGCTTGGTCATCAGCAAACCTAACTGATTTTACGAATCCCCCGCCCACTTTCATTCCTACCTTGAGTTCTTCCCATGCCTCTTTGATCATTTCCTCTGCATACAGGTTGAACAGCAACGGTGATAATGGGCAACCCTGCCTTACACCCCTTCCTAACACTGCCCATCCTGACTCCCCGTTTCCCACCCGCACCTGAGCAGTCTGAGACATGTACAGGTTGCGGATTAGCCTCCTTTCCCTCCAATCTATTCCTATTTTCTGCAATATACTCATTAGTTTTTCCCAATTCACTCTATCAAACGCTTTTTCGAAATCTACGAAACAGGCAAATACCTCCTGGTTGTGTTCTATATTCCTCTCGATTAATAATCTCATTACTGCAATGGCATCACGCGTACCTCTCCCCTTCCTAAACCCAAACTGATCATCCCCTAAGTAATCATTTGCCCTACTCTCTATCCGTTTGTTTATGATCCTGAGAACAACTTTAGCTGCGTGGGATATCAAACTAATTGTCCTATAGTCCTCACATGACGTGGCCTTTACCTTTTTCGGAATCGGAACTAAAACTGCTCTCACAAAGTCTTCCGGCCAGATTCCCTCCTCATAAATGCTACGGATCAGCCCATATAGCCTCTTCCTCCCACATTTTCCTAAGCATTTTAAAAGTTCCACGGGAATGTTATCTACCCCCACGGCCTTATTTAGTTTCATCTCTCTTAATGCCCTTTCTATCTCATTGTCTAGTATGCCTGGACCTAAGCTGTCTTCCTCTACGTCATTTTCTTTTTCAATGTCTAACTGTGTTGGTCTGAGTTCTTTACTATACAGTTCTTCTATATACTCCTTCCATCTCTCTTGGATCTTTCCTGCGTCAACTATTACCTTACCCGCTTTATCTCTAACTATTAGCATATCTCTTCCTTTCTTACTTCCCGATAACGATTTAACTTTGCTGTACAGCGCACCGATTTCGCCCTTCCTCTGGAGACTTTCCATATCCTCGCACTGCGTCTTCCACCATGCGTCTTTTGCCTTATTTGTTGCCCGCCTCAATTTATTGTTCAATTCTTTGTACTTCATTTTGCCTAATTCTGTATTTATATTCTTCCATTTTCGCCGCTCATCCATCTTTGTTATCATCTCATCCGTGATCCATGGTTTCCTAGTCCTTTTAGCGTTAACGGTTCCAATAGTGTCTTTTGCGGCTTTAGACAACCCTTTTTTGATCATTTCCCATTTTTCTTCGATAGTAATAAGCCCTTTACCATCCTCCATTATTTTCTCTACCGCCTGTTTGTATTCCTTCCTTTTCAACCCATTTAATGCTTCTACATTCCATTTTCTAACTCGCCGCCCCTGCCTTATCTTTTTGAAACGTACGCTACATTTCATAACAACTAAATTGTGGTCTGAGTCCGCATCCGCTCCCGGAAAGCTGTGGGAATTTATCACACTATTCCTAAACCTGTGTCTAACCAGGATATAATCTAGCTGATATCTTCCTGAGTCACCTGGCATTTTCCATGTATACCTGCGTCTTTTGTGGTGTCTAAACCAAGTGTTGGTGATGACTAACCCCTGTCTCCTGCAGAACTCAACTGCTTTCTCCCCGCGGTCATTCCTCGTGCCTAAACCGTAGTCGCCCACCTCATCACCATCTCTTCCTTCGCCTACCGTCGCATTCATGTCCCCCATCACTATCAAATGTTTCCCTGCTGGAACACACGCGATCATGTCCTCTAACTGATCGTATATCTTATCGACCTCTTCTTCCTTATGGTTGCTCGGCGGCATGTATACCTGAATAATAACTAAGTTCGTCGGTTCTGCTTTTATCTCCACTAGTAGTATTCTATCCGTTACCTGCTCTATGTTGACTACGCTTCTTCCTACCTCTTCATTTAATACTATGGCAACCCCTCGTTGGCTCTCGTCCCCACCGCTGTATATTATTCTATACTTATCACTCCAGTAATCCCCGCTATCTTTCCATCTCACCTCGCATAGACCTAAAATATCTATATTTCCCCTTTCCATCTCTCGCTTAACATTCTCCAATTTCCCTGTCCTCATCATTGTCCTAACATTCCACGTTCCTATTCTAACTAATTTTGTCTTCTTCTCCTGCGTCTTCTGTCCTGCTGCTGCTGGTTTTCCCTTGCAAGGGTTTCGTGGGATGACGACCGCGGAAGCCTTGCCTCCCCCACTGCCGGGCACGACACACGGCCGATTGGGCCGAGCCCCGTGGTTGCCAGGACTCAAATTATCTCTATTGTCCATCATATTTTTCTAGGGAATGATAATTGAGGTGGTTTCCCGTTGCCTTCCTCAATAGTGTTTTTAACGTGACACCATCACTTACTGGCCGCCCCACTGGGGTCAGACGCCATTGCAGCCGCCTCACTGAGGAACAGACGCTGCGTGGACTACCTTTCGTCTGGCTCCTAACCTTCGACCTATCTGGCATGGGTGACCCTACCAGGAGCAATAATTATTACTCCCGCCAGTACAGCTCTAGGGGTCATCGGAACGCACAAGCCCTTCCACCACGTCAAGGTTGTAGTCCGGGGAGGGATATATATATATATATATATATATATATATATATATATATATATATATATATATATATATATAATGGGCTGACACAACATAACACAAATAGAAAAGAATAGACACATATAAAAGAACACTTACACGGTAAATTGTTCGAGCTTTCGGCCCTCTCAGGGGCCTTCTTCAAGAGAGACTCATGAGTCTCTCTTGAAGAAGGCCCCTGAGAGGGCCGAAAGCTCGAACAATTTACCGTGTAAGTGTTCTTTTATATGTGTCTATTCTTTTCTATTTGTGTTATGTTGTGTCAGCCCATTATTGTGCCGCTCGTATGAGTTTTTCCGGACAATCGTTATATATATATATATATATATATATATATATATATATATATATATATATATATATATATATATCCCTCCCCGGACTACAACCTTGACGTGGTGGAAGGGCTTGTGCGTTCCGATGACCCCTAGAGCTCTGCTGGCAGGAGTAATAAAAATTGCTCCTGGTAGGATCACCCATGCCAGATAGGTCGAAGGTTAGGAGCCAGACGAAAGGTAGTCCACGCAGCGTCTGTTCCTCAGTGAGGCGGCTGCAATGGCGTCTGACCCCAGTGGGGCGGCCAGTAAGTGATGGTGTCACGTTAAAAACACTATTGAGGAAGGCAACGGGAAACCACCTCAATTATCATTCCCAAGAAAAATATGATGGACTATACAGATATTTTGAGTCCTGGCAACCACGGGGCTCGGCCCAATCGGCCGTGTGTCGTGCCCGGCAGTGGGGGAGGCAAGGCTTCCGCGGTCGTCATCCCACGAAACCCTTGCAAGGGAAAACCAGCAGCACCAGGACAGAAGACGCAGGAGAAGAAGACCACATTAGTTAGAAAAGGAACGTGGAATGTTAGGACAATGATGAGGACAGGGAAATTGGAGAATGTTAAGCGAGAGATGGAAAGGGGAAATATAGATATTTTAGGTCTATGCGAGGTGAGATGGAAAGATAGCGGGGATTACTGGAGTGATAAGTATAGAATAATATACAGCGGTGGGGACGAGGGCCAACGAGGGGTTGCCATAGTATTAAATGAAGAGGTAGGAAGAAGTGTAGTCAACATAGAGCAGGTAACGGATAGAATACTACTAGTGGAGATAAAAGCAGAACCGACGAACTTAGTTATTATTCAGGTATACATGCCACCGAGCAACCATAAGGAAGAAGAGGTTGATAGGATATACGATCAGTTAGAGGACATGATCGCGTGTGTTCCTGCAGGGAAACATTTGATAGTGATGGGGGATTGGAATGCGACGGTAGGCGAAGGAAGAGATGGTGATGAGGTGGGGGACTACGGTTTAGGCACGAGGAATGACCGCGGGGAGAAAGCAGTTGAGTTCTGCAGGAGACAGGGGCTACTCATCACCTACCAAACCGACCTTCCGGTTGATTACTGTGTTTATGGTTTATTACTGTGTTATTTATATATATATATATATATATATATATATATATATATATATATATGAAAACAATCGATAAATAATTTCGGCAAAAATTTACCTATCTATAACCTGTATTATTTCACACAATACCACAACCAAACTATCAACGGTAATACCGAATCTTTTCTCCGTAAGAATTGTTTTTATTCCTCAAGTCAGCTTGCATACATCTAAAATGGACCCTCTGTCTTTATCAGAAGGCATGAAACAGATAAATCGTGTTCCCACTCGGAAAAATCGAATCACACATTCGAGGAGGTAACTATCCCCTGCATCGGGGGACCCGGCATTGCAATTCCATGCCAGACGTCCTTTCGAAACATCAGTTGGTGTAGACTCACAACCACCACCCCCCATCCCCGGATTCCACCCTTTGGTAGAAGAAAAATCCTTCAACCACCACTTGAAACACCCCAACCCCTTCAGTGCATGCGTACAATCCCTTCAACCCGCTTTAAAACCTTTCCCACTCCTGTCGAGAATCGCAGACGCACCGAGGGTTTGGGGGGGGGGGGGGGGCAGGGCAGGCGGCGCTCTGGAGGGCCCTTGGCATTCGCATGCATCAAGGGGAGGAAGCGGTCGAAGCGGGGGAGGAGACGCCCCTCCGCCTCCCTCGGCTGCTCTTCGTATATTCTCGAGAACGCGCCGGCCGCACGCATTATTAAAAGTAAAAGACACAAACATGACAGCAGTTGCTCAAGTGTGAATGCTGTTCTGGAGCTTGTGTTTTCAGCACTTGACCTGTCGGGGACCAATTTCCTCATATTTATGGAGCAACGTCGACTGCAGCCAAGTGGTATACGTATTTCATTAACTCTCAATAGAATTCGTTAATTTGGGGACCCCGGAATTTTAGATTCTCCATGTCAAGTGGAATAATAACTGCGATCATTATTAATATTATTATAAGTGATCAACCGAGTTAAAACAAGACTTCGACGGTCCCTATAAAAATATTGAACATCTTCGTGGGATTTTCAAGACTATGCAAAATATAATCACTTTTTCCTGAACAAAATATTTTTTTTTGTTCTTCGCAAAATCCCGCTCATCAATCCAAAAGTGTCCATCTTCGTCCATCCTACTCTTTGTTCGTCGTCATCCCGACAAGTCATATTTTTCCCACCCTTTTCGACAGCCACATCTCCAAAATCACCTACATGTGCTCATTTTTATTCTTAAGTCAAAGTTTCGGAAAACTTTTGAATGACTAGTGAAAATCTCCATTCACAAAAAATTAATGGCGATAAAAATGGTCCAGAACGTTGTCTTTTATCTGCCTATAAATCTTTTCAAGAATTACCTTGGAATGTCATACCATGTTACAAAGAAGCATCTAAATCTTAGCCATTAATCCTGTTGCATGGATCTCCTAAACCTTTTAAATTTCCCCACATGATGAATAGTTTCCCATAATGCATTAATATGGAAAAAAGTGTAGCATTACGTTTGACGAACCGAAGCCTCATTGCAATGCAGAAGAGGATAAATCTGGCCGACTACGAGGTTTGCGGAATACGCATCCAAACCCTCCGCTACTACCACTCGTAAGGGAAGGTTTTATAATGCCTCGTTAACTCCAACTGCTAGTTAATGTAGGCACTTACTTTAATGGGGAGGTTACTGATTAAATAAATCCTCGCTAGTGAACGCAAACAAACAACTACAATAATTGTATTATGTACATCTTCAAGTTCACCGGCATTTCAAAAGGATTATTTTTGAGTTAAATATCGAGTATGAAACCGATTTTGGCTCTAACCGTATGTTAAGGTTGAGCTTAAGTTCAACATCAATAATAATAATAGACATGATGTAAAAAAAACTCGGGCCTAACTGACATATCACACGATTATGACTCTTTTAATTAAGATCGCTATGGTAAAAGCTACACGTTCACTAAAAACTTGAATTTAACCGTGACCAACCGTTAACGCAACCGAAGGGTGCACTAAATGGTACCACGCCGGAAACAGCGTGAATATAAGCATTACTTCTCACTAAGACGGTTTGAGCGTCTAAACAACCTCGGTGGTGTCGCGTCTGTCTCTTCGTTTGTCCGGATAAGGCATTGTGAGAGTGAGATTGGAGCGAATGAGAGAGGATCACTGTTCCCCGTCTTTCATTTTTTTATCCCCTCTTTTTATCCCCTGCTCCCCCATTTTCTCTTACCTCCTCCACTTGTGGGTTTCATGCCGAGGGGAATACTTCCACGGGGGAAAAAAAGTCGCATCCAACCCCCCCTCGCCCAACTAACGAACAGTGTTGCCACTTTAACTCTTCTCCATCTGATGAACATTTGTCACTGTAAAGTCAGACGGAACATACGTTTCAAATTTCTGCACATGCCACTTCATATGTGAAAACCGGGGACGGTAACGACAAGAGTTTCGAAATAAAAACGGCTTGAAACTTAATGTGACCGATCAAATGAAAAAAATTGGAACTTTGCCACGCACGAATTGTTCATATCAAGCTTCAATACAACTATATCAATCTTCCGGTCAACAATTACAATATATTCAATAAATTACCGAATAAAATGTAATTTTACCATTGTTTTTAAGGAAATTAAAGATTTCATTAATACTATTTCAACAATTTTAGAGCAGATAAGAACCCATTGAGCCTTTAATGAACTTTCATTGAATTTCATTTACCTTGTAATGACCTAGGGATGAGGAACTATTTCCGTTGGTGTTTCCACACGCCGATGTTAAGAGATCACCAAACAAAGAATATCTTGATATTAACGCTTGTTTTCTAATATTTCATCCAGTATCAAAATTGGTGAAGTTCCCTAATTTCCACTTCCTTCATTACGGGTATAATAATACTCAATTCTTCCTTTCCCCACGGTGACTTCCTCACCCCATAACAGCATTTCCCTCTTACGCCACACTGCCTCTTTACTTGGGTCTAAGTATTTGTCCCTTGTTATTCTTCGTGGTGCACTTTCCCTCCTCCATATGCCTCTTCACTGGGATTGGGATTGTACAGTGGCTAATGTACTTGGCTTCCCACCCCTAGCGCCCAGGTTCGAATCCAGGAGGTGTCTGGAATTTTCAGCGGTATCCCACGAACACCACTTGGGGTGATATGTGGAGAGCACTCCAAGTGTAGTACGCTGTCCGTCGGATGGGACGTTAAATTGTGGACCCCTTGGCGCCTTTCGAAAAGAGTAGACCTAAGCCGTGCTAAGTTCTCTCCACCCTCCCTCATACTCTGAACATCCGACCCCAACCGATCACTATAGGCACAAATGAACCTAGTTGTAAGCTTCCTTTGCATAATAATTAATACAGCTACTCTACTTCCACATTTCACATTTTTACCATCAGCAACTTATTCTCCTCTGGTCTTAGTCTATAGAACGACCCATGTCTCTCCGATCGAGCGGAGTTCACACTCCACAGGAATGTTTTCGCGTATTGGATTCCTTACTTGTAACCTTATCTTCTTAGAGCAAAGTGGACGCCTCATCCTGGGTAAACCTCTTCTTGGTTAGCTCTATCTAATCTCCGCTTGATAACCCTCGAGCTCCTTCCATTCCGTCTTATGCAGCTACTTCCGAGAGAAGTGAAAGATTCCCCTCGTCTTAACCACCATCCACTTGACGCAATATCCGCTGGCGTCTCCTCTCTTCAGTGTGATGAGATCTTACGTTTCCTTAAGACGTTACGCTCAAGGTGGGCCTGACCTGACTTCGTGAATTCGTTAACTATTGTCATTCACTTCCTAAATGTTTTAAATGAAATAATTCTTTAGTTTTATATATTATGTCTAAGTTTCATTAAAAGTTGCCAATTTTCCGCAAACTAAAATTTAATACGACCGGTTTCAATGCAAATACATCATCATCAGGTCTGACTATGATATAGTTACTTTGAAACCGGCCGTATTAAATTTTATTTTGCGGGAAATTTCCAATTTTTAATTAATCATGATAGTCCACCACATCACGCCTGAAACGTCTAAGCATGGAGAAAGAGTATTACGTCCCTGATACAGATTATCACGATTCAAATTAATTTCTGATCTTCAGGATATGATGTAACTATAAGGTGCGAATGGACTTCAGTTCCCCTCGTGGTACGATATCGTACTTATTTTTTCCGAAATAAATCGGCATAGTTATTAATTTTAAATGCAATATTACATTTTTTTCCAAATGATCAAATATAATTTAATTACGAGCGCATTTGTTTGTTTGGTTTACATTAAACGGTTCACTTTCTGTTTGCTGAGAAAGCTTCCGTGTGAAGTATGCCTCCAATTTCATCTTGTGATGAAAAATTTGAAAAGTTCAATTCTTCAAAATTCTTTACCTACGAAAAAATTACGGCTAATGCATATTGTATTGCAATCATATTATCAATAAGAATCAAATTATTTCATTTTCATTTTTCTGAACATCTAGATTATATTTGCCTATTAAAATTAACGTATTCATGGATGCTGGGAGTGTGGCACACTACGTGCAGCCCATACTAAAAGCGCCGCATTTAAGGAAGAATCGCGCAAGAAGTAGTTTCGGAAGCTCATCTTTTCATGGTCTCAGTCGGTAGAACGTACTGATCGGAGATGCTATCACAGATTTTCAGGATTCTGGAATACGTAACTCTGAGACCCGGTCTACCTTAAGCACCACTAATATATCTGCACTACTCAGTATTTACGGTGGACCATTAATGCGACCACGAACGCCCGTCAACTCAATCGAAAAGACGCACAGCACTCATACAGGACTGAAAACTCAAAATTTAATGAAATGCCACCTATAAAAAATATTCCGTCAGACTTTTGTCATTGCCGGAGGAGTATCTATTTTGTAGAACTGTAGGTTCTCGTGTAAATCACTAAAATGCCGTTTTTTTTACAAGTTCATAACGTATATTTCATAAGAGTGCTCCTCTTGTGGCGATTCATGTCCGGATCCTTCCAGACGAGTCGGAGTACACATATGCAGTCCCTCACAAATCAGAACTGGCAACGCCGTTCCCTACCACATGTGTTAACTGGGCACGAATATGAATGCCTACGTGAACTCGTGCACCTTGGAGTGTTTGCGAACCCTTTTGTCTAGTCCACCCCAATGTCTCCCTTGCACTACACTTAAGCCATTCAGATACTCACTCCCCTCGCCCACGTAATGATTTTTCACCCCCTTCATTCGCATCTGCGCGCTGTCACCAACATCCTAGCTTTCATCACAACCATCGGTCTTGCATTCTTTCTATTTTTATTTCCCTTCTCCAAGAGTTTTCCAAGCTAAGTTAGGATTTTTTCGCGAATAGAAAAAGACTCAAACATTCGAAGAAGAAGTTTTTCGATAAAAGAAGAATAACACAAAAAGCCTTACCGACTTAGCAATTTCCACGTTGTTTTTCTTTTCCCCCGCGGAAAAAACTTAAAATCATGTTGGGTACTCTCCGTACGTTCATTACCGAAGTTCCGACGAAAGCCTTGTGTTTTTGGGTCTTCTGTTTTAGATTTCCTTCGAGATGCACCCTTTGTTGCAAGACTGAAAAGCTTCCGAAACGTCCCAGTTTATGTCTCTTAAACTTTTTAAAACCTTCCCATCGACTAAGGTCGGAAATAAATTACAGAGATCCGACAACTAGGATTAGCCCTTTCGCAGTGTCATTTGTTCGAACTCAAATGTTCTTTTTCGTCCTTATGCTACGTGTCGTTTTTCCTCCAATCACCGCACACCGTCCGATAGATCGGGCTGGAGAGGATTTTGAGCTCTTCTGAACACGAACTCAAAGCGATTTGAAAGCAAAGCCAAGCAGATAGTATATTGCCAAAGGATGTTGTAAACGAGAAGGGGAATGATAATATTTCGTAGGTGTACTTTTTCCCGACCACCTCGTCAACACGAGTGATATCACAAGAACTAATTCAATCAAAGAAAGGATATTCCTCGCACAAGAATTAAATTATTTAAAGAAATGATTTTCCGGCGTTTTTGCTAGCGAGTGCTGCGAATCCATGGAATTCGATTATCGGGTCCTATTTACTTTTCATAGGTCTATCAATCCTTTCTCATAGTCATCACCATCGTTAGATTGACTCGAAAGAATACATGAAAGTTTTGGCGAAATAGCTCCAATTAATACAGCAAAAAAATTCTTTCTAATACAACTACACACCAGAATGTTTAGTAAAGGTTCTTGATCATCGAGGAAAAACACTGATAATTATGATTTGGCAGTTACCATTAAACAGAATTTTCAGGACTACGGGCTACGTATATTTTATTCAAACCCATACTAATGAGTATGGTTCAATTATTCTCCTCGGTTTGGCGTCAACTATTTATGCATAAAAAACATGACCATAGCAATACACCTGAAAGGGAAACAACCGTGGACAACAATTTTTCAAAAATGGTGAGGAATAGAAAAGTTAAATCCATTCAGAAATTTTGGCATGGGAGACCGATGGGGAGATGTGGAGCGAAGAACAGGACTGTTACAGAAAAATGACGAATTTTACGCAATTTGTGCCGGTAATTTTCCAGTTTTGGTACCAAATATCCCTTTTCAAACAACGAAAACGCCGTTAATTTGAGGAAAGGCCCCGACGAGCACAGATTCCTCCTATTAAAGTCATCCATTCTCTATCTATCACCTCGGAAGAGGAATCCAGCTACGAGCCAGCAAGAGCGCTACAGATTAAATGTACGAGACTTTCCCGGAGTTTTTCTTCTGATCTCCCAGCACAGCAGCAGTCATGAGGGAAGGTCCTTTGCAAAGTCAGTTTCGATCCGCATTAAACCGAGATTATTTATACATACAGAAAACAAACATTGTCTGCATAAAGTCCATTTGCGGGTAGCATATTCTGACTAAAATAATTAAGAAATTCATCCCCATTCTGACAAAAAGGTGACCTGTTTGTTATCTCGTTCACTTAAGGCCTTCAGGCACCATTAAATACGGAACATGAAGTCCTATTTCCCGGAATATGTTTATTGCTGGCGTGCCTAGAGTAACAACGGCAATAAGAACTCGAGATAGGGAAAAGTCGACTGGATTTTCCTGACAGCTCTGTTTCACAAAGGACACATTACGGCACATCATCCGCGGCATGGGACCATAAAAGAGTGAACTCCTATTCCCCTTTTGCTAATATCATGATTGTTCTTGTGGTGCATATCTCACCCAATTCTCCGCCCAATGTCTTAACAAGATCATCAAAGCAATTCATAGAACTCAATGAACCACACGATCAGGGCTGACGATTACATGCCTGCTAACATCACCACAGACCTCGCCCAAATCGAATCGCTACCGACGAATTTCGCATTTGTATAACTGTCGGTCGGAGAATTAGGACCCTGCACAACCAGGGCGTGACCACTGGGATCAGGGGTCGGGAAGGGATTACGTCGCGGTTACGGAGAGACGAGCGGACTTTTCCTATTCTACGCCCTCAACTCCCACCCTCCATTTTGGATGATGATGATGATATTGCCGGGGTTTTGCACGCCCGAACCCCCTCCTCAGGCCTTGTATCGCCGGGCACCGGGAAGTTGTGGATGGGAGGGACGTGTGGGAGAGTTAGAGGAGAGAGAGGCTGAGGGATGAGTGGAGGGGTATGTGCAGGTGGTGAATTTCAGATCGATGCCGGCGTGACTGTTGTGCGGTTCGTGCCACGCCGCCCCGCTCCGCCCCCCAAACCGCCGCCGCCCTACCTCAACACCACGCACCTCGCGTCGCCGCTCCTCCTCCTCTCTCAGACCAACTAAAACACACACAAGAGCGCAAATAAACGCCCAACTTCCCCCCCCACGCCCCTCTCCCCGGCCATCTCCACCGTGGCCGTCTCGCCCAGCAGCGCAGCGGGACGAGCCCGTACGCCAAGCCAGGCATAAACTCACGGCTGCCGCGTGAACTCGTGACAAAACTCCTGTCGGGCACTGACGTTTTCGCATTTCGCCGATTTCCGGCTCGCGGGCGAGTGACTGCCTACATCCTTTTGAAAATGATCGTAGATAAAATGGATGGAAAGTATACAAACGAAGAAGTGCTTGATTTAGTGAGGGAGGGGCAAAAGGTTGCCGGAATAAATCCAGGAAATTGCAGGAAAACGGGACGAACAGCATTTTGCTTGACAATGAAATGTAGAAGGCTGTGTGATAGCGGTGAGAGCTTTAGGCAAGCGGAAGGGGGAGGAAAAGTGCAGGCATGTTGGGCGGAATAAATGGCGGATGGAAGTATGTGGAATTAAAGAAGGGTCTACAGTAGTGTGGGGTGTCAGATTTGTGTCTCGTTACGTGTCCTCCGAAATGTAGTAGTGCTCAACCTACGTCCGACAAAAAACCTACCTAAAACGGTAAACCACAGTTATCACCCCGAAGGTTGCTTTCATAAGTGAGGTTAGACAGCCCAAAAGGACTATTTTTGCACAAAAGAGTACGTCGATATTAATGATATATAACAATTGTGTCGTTGTGCGCGGATACAACCTTCAAAGGCTCTGTCGTTACAATTGATTAACGTAGTTTGGTTCCAAAAGAACTGATCGACAAACTGTTTCGAAGAAGTTGGGGAAGAGAGGATTGACGGAGGAGCGGTGGCTGACGAATGAATGGATATTGGAGACCCGCCTCGCCCACCGAATTCCGCTGGATGAGCGCTACGCAGTCGAAATAAGTCGCGACGATTCGTTCGCTCATGCGCGATGCATGGCGATGATGATTCGGGTTGGATCACCCAACCCTCCTCCCCAGAGCCCAAGTCGGTTCCAAGGATGACCACACTCGCTTGGGACCCACATTGATCCTTTTTCAATTCTTCATTCGAATAATTTTGGGCACGCAGGACGGCCACTCACTTTACAGATTCCCATTCCCGCATTTTCCCGATTCTCCCGTCGAACCCGCCTATCATCCCGATTTCTTTCCCGAGTGTCTGGAGTCGTAATAGCAATTTTTTCGTGTATCATCTCTGATCATCTGATTCACGAGTTATTGGTAAATATGAAATCGTTCGGATTATCGTTTTGGCTTTTTCCTGAGCCAGTATGATACCCATGGCCTTTGGCTAACACGGTCTGATTTCGCAGCTAAAATGAACGTCGTTCCCATCAGGAAGTCCCCATTCCAGCATCACATTCCTGATTCTGCTCCATATCAAGGAGACGCCTAAAGGAACCCACAGCTTCTCGCAAGCTGTACGATTTTTCGCATAACTAATCGTCCCTCCTGATCCCCCCACAATCTGAATGTAAAAAATTTCACACGCCGCCTTAAGGCTAAGAACGACGTAAACTGCATCCTCACTCATTAAGCAAACCTTCGGGTTGATTAGCGTGATTCATATTGTAATTTCACGTTAATCAACATCCCTTCCTCATTTGTTTACAGGTAGTTCCAAAGACGGTGTACAAACGGACCCCTATGTGCCTAGGGTTGTCATCAGGGGTCCGTTTCTCGAAGCCAAAAGTCAAGTTACAAGTCTTCTGAAGACAAATGTAAATGTTAAGTGAAGCATTCCAAACCACGCCTTCTCAGAAAAGTATTAATAAGTCCTGGAATACACGCATTCATTTCCACCGTATTTACTCCACGAGCAAACTAGAAGGACTTGTATCTCGACCTGTACCTTTTAAAATGGTAGAAATGCTCACCAGGATCACCCGGTCTGAATGATGTTTAATTCATCATGTTCATTATTTCAATTGCATTCTTTTCTCATTTTTAAACGTAGTGCGGTCTCTCAGATTGAATTAATTCCGACCCATTATTTAAAATAAGCCTCATAACGCATCACGATAACGTTTTGATCACTCGGCGGGCATTAATCACAACTAGCGACATATATTTAGGGCTTCATTTTTTTCAAAATTAATTTTATACGAATGAGACATTTAATCAAATGGGGAATATTCGCTCAGAATAACTGCCCCTTCGGTATAAGAAAAACATTCACTGCCAATGTGACAAATAGATTCTGGGAAAACGCCGAGTGTCGGAATCAACGACACGTATCTTTTGTTTAAATCATTCAACATACGTTTCCATATTCACTCAGATGTTCGATCTTGTTTCCGACTCCTACCCCAAAACGAGAGGTTTATTATCTACAACTGATTTATACTTCAGGGGATTGTAAAGGTCTTCTTCATTCTGAGAGCTAGATAAACATGAGTTTTCCAGCACCTAACCCCTTCAGAGAGCAGAAGAAGAAATCTTAAGTTACAAAAACAATTTTAACGAAATAATATAATTTCCTGAACGCACCTCCTAATTACAACTGAAGACCTCGCATACTCTAAAGTGAAAAGCCGTGTACATGAGAAAATACAGGATTATTAGGGGGGGGGGAGGTATTTTCTTGGAATAATTTAGAATTTGCAGAGGAGTGCTTTTTGCTTTAACTTCATTTACAGGGCATTACATTCAACGCCTCGAAAAGAACTAGACACACCCGACGTCCAGAAAAAATCCCACCACAATACTGATTGCGTCACCTAACGACTCCGATTTACGGCCTAACTATCTATCGTACTATCGTCCTTTTTTTAGAGACGGATAAGTCGGTCACC
Source organism: Hetaerina americana (assembly GCF_022747635.1). Taxonomy (NCBI): domain Eukaryota; kingdom Metazoa; phylum Arthropoda; class Insecta; order Odonata; family Calopterygidae; genus Hetaerina; species Hetaerina americana. The sequence goes on along the minus strand of NW_027286985.1, from coordinate 33,734,978 downwards.
TGCAAATTGATTCGTTGAACACCGTTTAAACGAAAGGCGAAAGTCCTTTTACAAACACTCGACCGATAAAATTAAATTACCCGGATTAATTAGAAAATGCACTTTCACGCACGGCCAAACTTGAGCCTCCACGCCGAAAAGAGTCGAGTGGGGGCGTGTACGTATATATTTATATATGGTGCGCACGGGATGAGGATGAATGGGATGGAGAGGAAAATGGCCTCGATTAAAAGCTACCGTAGACCCAACGTCACCATCCCGTGGGGCGAAAGGGGAATGCGTGCAGCGGCGTGGTCTAAAAGGCTGAAGTGGGCGGACTCATTCACAACTGGATGCCATTGTGTGACTTCGGAGGTGAGTGCACAAAGGAAATGGTAGGGAGGAGAGAGGGACTCGCGGGAGTGGGGGAGGGAGGCTGAGGGGGGAAAGGCTGAGCTGGGGCGATCTCACGGACGGACCACCGGGAGAGAGACACACAGGCCGCTTCACGGGCACCTGGGACGGCGCGGGCGGAGTGATTTACAGTCGGGACCCGGAAGGCGGGTTGCCCGTTCTTGGAGAGAGAGAGGGGGATTAGGACCTCGATCACGGTGGGGTCCAGAAACATCGATTCACACTACACTGTTTTCTGTTGACGAAACTCACGATATCGATGAATGGCACCGGCTGAGAGAGATAGATACCTAATGAGCTGAGAGGGAATCGGAAATGTCTGACGACCGAAGACCGATGCTATATAAAAGCTACTCCGGCCCTCAGCCATCCAATATCCATACTTTGATTTTTAAGAAGTACTCACAGGTTGAACTTAGGCCTGACAATTAATTTATTGCTGGTGAAGCCTATGGTATCATCACCCTGAGATATACTATTGACCTTCAGAATGCGACGAAATTGTAATTTTAATTGAAATAAAATGATAACATAAATCCATTTACAAACTTAATTTAATACACCAACCATGATTTCAATAAAATGTACCGTAATATGCAAAGGTAATCAAGGAGTTAATGACACACTGTGTTGAACGCATGGTCGGGGTACTAGAGTAAGTGTGAAAATTGACATGTGTCATCCTTCTATTATAATGGAAATGAAATATTTTACCAAGTTTTGCCCGAAATGCTATATTTTACTCTGTTTACGGTTTCAATTAGTTAATATGGAATTGTTGAACAATTTTCATGGCCATTATAATAGGTGTTATTAACAAGAATGATAAAAACAGATGAATTAACACAAGGAGAGGGCAATCTAATTATTGATAAGAAGATTAGAACAGTGAATTAAATTCTACCTTTCCTCGACAAATATCACCACAGAATAAATTAAAGGGAAAGGAAATCGAATAATGCAGCAACAGAAATTTCCCAGTCTGTCATAAATGGCCTTGCGTTTACTCCTCACATACGAAGGGATAATTAATGCGATTCCTTATTCAATTTAAAAAAATTGACAAATTTTGCATGAAAAATGCCATAAAAAAGCTTTGACCGTTCCTTAATAATATTCATCAACTATAAGAAGCCTCGATGATTTAAAGTACGGAGTACTAATTGCGAAATACAATCGTTGGGTCCAAATGCTGAACTTTCGACAAAATTCTGCGTGCAGAAACTTGTGCGTGCACAATGTACATGCACAGAGCGTCCCTGTTCATCATTTTCCGAGCCTGCTTATGCAACAGACGGCTTTAATCGCCGTTTATACCACGCGATCCCATCTACGTCGTCTCATAAATATTTGCGCCCCCAATGTGAGTCCACACACACTCCAGCTTCGATGAGAGGAAGAGAGTATTCTGGCCTTTTTCCACGGGGTATCGCTGAGAGAGAGCTCACACAAAGTTCACGGGCCCCGTCATAAATGTCATATCCCTGATAATGAATCACACGTCACCGTATCGCGTTTGGATATCAGTCGTAAAAAAAAAATTGACGGAAACGCCCTTTCATCATTTCCACTATCTATTCCTCATTTATCACAAAATGGCTAATGAGCGTGTATGACATGCAAACAGAAACCCAAGGAATAAATCTCCATCAAAGTGACGCAGCTTGTAGCGAGTACACTCAAGGCACAAAAGAATGACATGCTTTCTGGCGGATGAATTCATACGAACAAAACATTATAAACAATGAAGCTGTCACTTTCTGATAAATTTCGATCGCATTACAGAAGCAAGTCCCCATTAAATTGCCCGGAGTTCCAATGATGAAGCGCAATAACAATATGCACATAAAGAATTGTAATGCTTTAATAAAACAATTCCCCTATTGAAACGACGAGCGTTTTCACGCAGGAAAACTTCGGCGAAAATCCATTTTTCGGCACCCCTAAAAAAATTAAACACTTTAAAATTTCGTGATTACAAGTAGTTTCACGTCGTAATAATAATGAGCCTAACACGTATCTCATTTCCTTTGCATATAACCCTGTCTTACTGATTTTCTTATCATTACCTCCCACTGACCTCTGCGAGGAATAATATTTACACCTCTACGCAGCATTGAAATTTCAACCACTCCATTTTCTAGCATGTAATCGACGTTAAGCAGTAGTAGAGACAATGTCTTACCCCTGGGTACTGAATCCTCACCCTATTGATGCCTCATCTTAGTAGAAGACAGGTCATAAATTATTTTTTTTCTTGGTGGTGATTGGGGCGGTATCAAATTATGAAAAAGGGACATGATTCCTTTTTTCCCGGTTATTAATTCGGTTACATGATCCAAGTTTCAATTTCTTTAGCGCATTTTAATGGCAACAAAGAATGGCGCTGATTACTTTTTCTATACATTGACACGATATAATTAAAAATGAGTAATTCTGTAAATTTAGGAAAGATTCAATCTCCAGAATTGACCTCCCGTCCCTACTTCTTTCTTTTCAATTTTAAATTAAAGCAAAAATAACTTGACATATCTTCGTAATCTTATTACCATAGCGACACAGATGTTTTAGAGTTTGAGAGATCTATCCTCAAACCTAAATGTTTAAATCAATTATTTATTCCAATTCAAGTATATTATGGTAGGTAAGCAGAGTATAGAGACATCTAAAGAAAATTTGTGTTAGTAGACTGGAGACGTGGGTTTGGAGAAAAACAGAGAAAATGAAATGGACAGATTGGAAAATAAACAATTAAGTTCTGGGCATGGCAAGGGAAGAGATACGGCTGATGGGAGAAAATTGAAGAAGATAGGACTGGACAGGTGGATACAAGAAGTGCTGAGAGGAAATGGTATGCTGAAAGTGGTAAAAGAGGGGAAAATGATGGGAAAACGAAGTAGAAAACTTTGCAAGGCTAAATAATGAGTCACTGTAATAATTAATACGGGATTAAAGATAATTTTGAGTCATATAAATAAAAACTTATCAAATCAACGGTGGGCAGTTGGATATTTCGTTTTTCTAATAGTATGTAGTGCCAGGGGGCATCAAAGTCCTACCATAAGCCGATACAATACTGATAAAAAGAAGAGAATTACAACTTCTATACATCCCACACCTCCAGCAGCTATCTACGAGTCCCTCTCTACGCATCGAATTTAGGGGAGATTGATGCTAAGGCAAAACTTTGGTAGCAATGAACCCCATTGAATTTGGTTCCTGTCATTTTTATGCCAACATGATTATATGTATTCTCCAGAGAGCCAGGTAGATATTCTTTCCTCTCCTCTTCATCCATCCTCCAATTTATTTTCATAGTTCAACTGGTGCTCTTAAATAGTAAGTGACCTGAACTAGAGTGCGAGGTCCCTTTGGTTAATAGAGGAAATAACATAAGCCTTAATGTTGGCCAGAAATGTAATTAATACTTCACTCCTTTTGTCCCTAGAGATGTGGCTGATTAGAAATCGACCATACTTTTTGGTTATGAATCCATAGCACAGAATTAGACTAGCGACATTTCACAAAACAAGCATCTTCATTTTCTACCGAGTACTTTACAGTAAAAAGATTCTCTGTGCACTGTCGACAACGGCAATGGGAGAAGAAAATGAAAAGGGATGTATGTATGTATCACTAAAAATAATAAGGGGGGAAAGAAGACACTGACGCCTGAGCAAACTCCACAGCTCTCCCCACACCCTCCCAACAGCTCCCTTCCGTCTGGCGAGTCACCCTTTCATCCGAATTGCAAAAAATTAGGGAGGAAAAAACGAGCGTGCTTTTGAAAAAAATCGATGGATAGGAAGCCTTTCTGTACGTAAGCATGTGTGCGTGTATACACACACACATACATATATTATACACACACATATATATATATATATATATATATATATATATATATATATATATATATATACATATATGCATAACGATTTTCAGGAAAAACTCACACGAGCGGCACAATAATGGGCTGACACATTATAACACAAATAGAAAAGAATAGACACATTTAAAAGAACACTCACACGGTAAATTGTTCGAGCTTTCGGCCCTCTCAGAGGCCTTCTTCAAGTGGTCTATTCTTTTCTATTTGTGTTATATTGTGTCAGCCCATTATTATATATATATATATATACATACACACACATACATATTATATATATATATATATATATATATATATATATATATATATATATAACGATTGTACGGAAAAACTCATACGAGCGGCACAATAATTGGCTGACACAACATAACACAAATAGAAAAGAATAGACACATATAAAAGAACACTTACACGGTAAATTGTTCGAGCTTTCGGCCCTCTCAGGGGCCTTCTTCAAGAGAGGAAGGCCCCTGAAGGCCTCTTGAAGAAGGCCCCTGAGAGGGCCGAAAGCTCGAACAATTTACCGTGTAAGTGTTCTTTTATATGTGTCTATTCTTTTCTATTTGTGTTATGTTGTGTCAGCCAATTATATATATATATATATATATATATATATATATATATATATATATATATATATATATATATATACACACACACACATACGTACACACGTATGTATATTAATTATAAATGCACAATTTTAAAATAATATCCATTTCACACTCACACGAACGAAACATCAAAGAAAAATGTTTGAGCCCTCCTGTTAATAGAATTGTCTTTCGAAAATCGCAATAGTGATTTTGAGCGTATGTATTTTATATAAAAAGATCATTCATTGATACGGTACATGGACGCATTCATAAATGTATTCGGCGACCTCCGCAAAGTGCGTGACCTCACTTTCCTACCCATCACTCTCGACGACCGACCTCTCCAATTAGAGACGACTCGACTGCTCGCTGAAAACTCTCCCTTTCTGATCCTCGACTTCGACCTTTTCCATGACTGCTGCTCCACCCTCAACACTCCGCCCGGTTCCCCCTTTCACTCTGCTCCAGCCCTCTCGACGGAGTTAGCACGGGGGAAGGGGGACGCGATTACGATTGTGCACGATGGCGCTACAGTTTCCTCCTGCACCCCCCCCCCCCACGTTCGATGCTCTCCCGAAAGAAATGAGGAGAGGGCAGTATCGTGCCTGAATTTTGTTTAACAAGGACTGAAAAACCACGATCATCTCGTGGGAACACTTCCGGGTCACGTAAATCTTTTAAGTTCCATGCGCCATTAAGAGCAGCAACAGAAATCTAAAGAACTGATTTTATTTAATATACTACAAATTAAATACATGTAGGAGAAAACACACTTCCCGACAAAATACCACCCACCTGTCGAGCCAGATTAGAAACAAGGATGAGATTGTTAAAAGGTGGAATTATTCCTGCATCGTAAATGTATTACAGAAGACAAAATTCTCCGATACATGTAGATAATTCGTTCGAAAAGATCACCTTAGTAATGATTTCACAGATATTTGCCTCCCAAAACACCTTTCGCGTTTTCTCGATGGAAGAACTTTGTAAGAAAAGAAATGGTGGCACAGTGAAAGGAACTGGTTTTCCTACACTGAACGTGTGGCTTTCGAGCATCTTAAGAATTGATTTGCGATCTTATTAAACAATGTTTTGCAGCCGAAGATCTAAAATAATACGGTATTGATTTTTACATACGTTAGACCATACTCTTTTGATTTATAACTGATTTATTTGACTATGATCCATTATGTTTCATGACTTGCCAAATTTCTTTAACGCTTCGGGCATTCTGATTTTATGAACAATCGTTCCCAAGCGCAAAGCACATTTTCTCAATTTGTATACCAATTCAATCGAGATTCATTTCGAGATACTCTTTGGGCTCCATTCGAGAGGAAAGTTATGTGGAAATAAATAGACGAATCTCCAATGAACTTCGTAGCGACGATGGAAAGGATCACAAAATTACTTTCATCAAATAATTTGAAAAGGGAAATGGGAAGATGCTTTTTTAAGGAAACTGAATTTTTACACCCACCAAAACACCATCTCTTCCAAAGAAAAATAAAATAGGATACGTTTACAGTTAGCACAGTTATTGTCTGGCAACGCTACTGTGCTGATTGTGGCTAGGTTCAGGATTTAACCAAGATATAAAACTCACTAATCAGCTCCAAAGCTTGTTGCTTAACATCCACATATTCTCCCTTGTACTCATGTAAAAAGGACGTTTTGAAAATCACGAATTATTGCATTGCATATGGCATGAAAGTCAGTTTTAAAATTATATCGGCTCTACATTGTAATTTTCAAGAGGCACATTATTGTCTCAATGCCTTCAACATGGACAGGCGATGAATAAATCATTGACCATTACAATTACTTGAATTTCGGGAAGTTTTTCACGGGTATTTCACGAATATGTAACCGTAGGCCTCGGAAAAGGGGCATGATCAGAGTCACTGCACCGAAACAACTTTATCACGGATACGAGATGAAAGAGAGAAAGTGGTAACGGTCATCACGAAAATCTAATTAAAGACTCGAAGACGCAAAATGAACACATGCTGGACTGCAATAAACAATTACCGCTATAAAAGACAGCAGATAAATCAAAAGGAAAAGGAAGAATAAAACTCCCAAGAAAATAACCGCAGCATGTCACAACTGAAGTAGATTTCATTTGAAAAACGAGCGTGAACCTAGGCGTATTCTGGCGTAAAATAACACAATCGTGCCTGAACATGACACTTCCCCGACGTCCAGGCGAAGAACATGCGAGAAAAAACTAAGGAGATTGACGAAATTTTATAGACTCAATGGGAGCACAAAACTTACAACTGGTACTAATTTACAAACAATTACACGAGCATAGATACGTCAAAAGGATGTTTTACCTCCCAATAATTTTATTTCACTATTTTGTAAATGTTCCGGCATGAAAACATGATCACCTTTCATTCTTACCGTATTTCGGGAAAATCCCAGGAACTGGTACGAGTACCTTACCCGAGGAACCCTTAAATAAATAAGGATTCTTACCCAAGGTAACGATAATACTGTAATTAGAATAATTTCCCCAGTTACAAATCCCTGGAAAATTTTAAATAATTTTCGAACATTAAATTTACTGTTTTGGCATCGAATATTTTTACTTCCGTAGGTCGAAATTTGAGTTGATATTTACGACTGTATTTCATAGCTCCTTTCTAATTTCTATCATTACAAATTATATTAAATTTCCCTTGTATAGATTCTCAAAAAATCGTAATTAGAATTCCACAGCGTCGTTCTGAATACAGACACAGCGGAAGGATGATATTAAATCGGGATTTTGGAATAAAATCATATCTAGCCAACTAATTTCCTCTAAATTAACTAGATTCGCACGATAACAATCCGAGCACAAATTAAGTATTCTTCAGAGCATATAATTATACACTAGTGAATTTATCCTCGAGTTGAAAGGGTGAAAGAATTTTTTTATTTAAACCCTTAGTCTCACTACCACCTCGTGTATTACGATACTTCTTATCCGACAGGGTCTTTCAAGATCTTACACTCATTGAGCATCACTTTACTTCCTAAGCTGCTTACTTAGTCTCACTGAAGCGTCCGTGGAATCACCGGCCGGTGCTTAAGAAGCCTCTGGTTAAAATTAAAAAGAGACGACGGTGGGGCAAGATTCTTCCGAAGGAAACTCCCACGACATGCCCCGCACGATACAAAAGCAATATCGGAGAACGTTCATTGGAAAGCCGGTAACGGCGATTATGAAAAATGCGCGCGCAGACAAAAAAATGAACGAATCGCGTTAAAAGACGTAATGAGGCGCACCTTCCTTCTGAGGGCATCACGGGAAAACCAGATTAAAAATTTGCGAACAAGCCCCCTCGAGATAATTAAGGGAGTTTTAATCATGGGCGGCTTCTTAATGAACGGAATCTGGATGACTACGCACGGTAGCAGGGATAAGCGAACAAGGGAGGCGCAATGGTTTATAATCACCGAGACGGAACGATTTATAATCACCGAGAAAACTAAAATCGGACTCAGTTCAAAAATATCCCAGACGCCTACTCAGTAGTTGTATTTCGACCAAGTTTCTCTACAGCTCGCAAGTGTTTAAAATGATTTCATCATAGCAATTGCCTTACCATTCTTACATCGCGAGTTAGACTACACTAATAGAATGGTTTGAGATGGGCGTGCTCGAATATTACAAGCAAAACTTGCGATATCATTGAGGCATTAGAAACGAACTAAAGGTACAGATAAGTAGTCCAATTTGGATCTAAAAGTATAGCATAATACACTTTAATGTATATGACAGTGTCGTCATGATTATTATTAATTGGTAATCCACCGTTTGAGGCAGGGTTTGGGTGAACACAGACTGAACAATCCCACATTCATTATCTTCTTCACACAAGACAAACCCTGACACTCCAATTTACATTAATCGGCTTCTCAACTTCGCATACTTTCTATCCTCCTTAAATCCGTTCAATATGCCTATCCTTTTAAGTAGTAAGCATTTAAAAAATTATACTTTATCCCCATTTTCATATTTTTTCGATATTCCACTTAACTATAGAGATTTATACGAGGGTCATCCGGAAAGTAGTACCCGTTCGTGCCGCATGAAGTGCTGACGACGCGAGTAGCCGCTGGACGAGGTCAGATAGCTTCAGTGGCTTGTCTGCCTTCTCTGAGCCAAGTTGCGTGACGCTAGCATTGCCTGTGTTGTTTCTGTGATTGTTTACAATGTTTAAAAAAATTGAGAACGCCGCCAGTTGTGAAGTGAGGGCAGTGATTAAATTCCTCAATGCAAGAAACGTTCGCCCATGTGATATTCATCGCCAATTAAAGGAGGTGTATGGAGACAATGTAATGGACGAGTCGTCTGTTCGGCGGTGGTGTCGCAACTTCAACATGGGGAGGGGGAACACACACGACGATGAGCGTTCGGAGAGACCGTCTGTCATTACAGACCAACTGGTGAGCTCAGTTGACGAATTCGTGAGGAACGATCGGCGCGTCACAATTGATGACATCTGTGAGCATTTTCCCAATGTTTCTCGAACAATTGTTCATGAAATTGTTAAACACCATCTGCATTATGCAAAAATTTGTGCAAGATGGGTCCCTCGCGTATCTCAATGAGCTGGCGGCGAAGGACTATGCAGCAGGAATACAGAAACTTGTCACACGTTATGACAAATGCCTTAATTTGCTTGGAGATTATGTTGAGAAGTAGTTTAAAGTATCCTCTTTCAAATAAAATTTTTTATGTTTGTTAATATTTACTTTTGTGTCTTTATTTCACGAACGGGTACTACTTTCCGGATGACCCTCGTGTGTGTATATATATATATATATATATATATATATATATATATATATATATATATATATATATATATATATATATATATATATATATATATATATATATATATATATATATATATATATATATATATATATATATATATATATATATATAAGAATATCGAAAATATGATAATTGGGATTTTTTAAATTTATTTCTAATCATTCACCACTTACGACTGTCCAAAAGTTCATTCTCCAATGCACTCCCAAGTAAGAATAAAAACGACCACGCTCTCGCGTCGCACAAAACCACGCTCCACCTCAAAGTTTTCGCTAATCTTTTCTCACATGCTCCCTCAACGTTCCTGCCATCATTTCCGTCCTCCTTGTGAAAGCTACATTGCCTAACGCAATACTCCTTTACAGGTTTAACCATCTTGGTTTAAAAGACTGCCATAATCCTGCCCTAAATAGAATATGTATGTAACTTGTAGATGCAGACACGCGTATGCATCCTTTAGTGGCAGTGGTATTGTGAAAGATTCATTAGAATACTTCGACGAAATACAATTAATTAATTTTGTTTGAGTTGGGCCACTAAATTTAAAAATCTTCGGCGCAAATGAGATGCAGAAATAGACATAGTAGGTACGTATGGAGCCCACAGTATAAACGTCGGAATTTTTTATCAAATCTCGGCCTGACGACGATGTCTCAAGATGACCACCAAAAAGGAAAAAAATAATTATGCGAAGAAGAATCGAGGGAGAAAAACCAGACGCCAAAAAGATGCATGCTACAGAAAAGTGAAGCTAACCTCCGACTGAAGGTACCAAAGATCTTCAGGCCATATTCGTGCCTATCAACTTGACGCATATCTAAAAAAAAAGAATTGGGTAAGTATTCCGGCAGACCACTGAGATTCATTCCCATTGGGGCAGTGTTGGCATACTGGTTTTGCGTAAAACCCGTGACGTATTGAAGTGAGAGGTCTGCGTTATTTAAATTACACTTAAACGCCTCCTCAAAGAGTCAAAATAAATCACTGAATATTAACTTTCACCAAACCACGATGACCACTAAAATCATGGTTCTTTCGGAAAATTCGCCGTGATCTTTCAAATATAAATCATACGGGGGAGGGGGGGGGAAGTCATTGAATTTGTACGTGCCATGTTCGTACACAATAAAAGCATATTTTCGACTCATTCTGAGAGCACTATTAACTCAATCTTGTGGAGGGACGGCTTTAAATCGAAGGAAGAGTGTCACGCTCCCACTCCCTTTTACGAGCGCCCGTCGACGTGACTCACGTCAACTTAAAGCTGGCGTTATTAAAAGAGAAATAGCTCAAGGACGCTTGAGAGGGCGTAAGAATTCAATGGATTCATTCTTTCCCTCAATGAGCATGAAGGACGCAGCAGGAAATCAGGGAAAGAATGCAGGAGAAGAAAATGAGGATAAGGTACATCACTTGCATACGCTTTTGGAATGGTCACCACTTACTATGGTTCAATATAAATGTCATCACGGTTTTCTCAAGTACAATTTTATATCTGTCTCCCAAAATATAATGGTCAGATTTACGAGAAGAGATAAATTTAAGTTGCGAAATGTGGGCTGAAAAGAGTACCCGTTTCCCCATTAATCAAAACGAAGCCGAGGGTAATTACTAGAACGACAACACGCAGTTTCATTTGAACTGAAGAATTATGCCAATAACTTCAATGTTTATATAATTCATAAAACTTCAGTTTAAATGAAGAATAACTCAAACTGTTAGTGGCATGACTCAGACTCGGCCAAAAAATAACATACGTAAAAAACGACAGTGTCATCCCTCATATAACTAATGGTCTTGGCTAAGGTGCGCGAAATAATGATTCCCTTGACATATTCTGAAAATATACACACGTATATTAACCACTATATATATCCACTCTGTATATTAATAATAAAATGTTTGACCACATCACCCATACCTCAAAGGGCCGCACAAACACATCTAATATGTGCTAAAGAGATCCAGTAAGTGTCAATTATTTTGCTATTAGAGAAAATCAATGTATGTAGGTCGCACATCTATACGTACACAAATGTAAAATTATTTTTGAATATGCAAAATTAGTACACCAACGCCCCTGTGACTCGAGCAATCTTTTATGGTGAAATATTTTGACTTTTGGACACATTTAAATAATACTTTTTCCCATAAAGTTCATGCATTACATGATCAGGCTTACGAGAATTTAAACTTATTACTTATCAATTGATTTTTATGTGCGAACGCTAAGTAATACTTTACTTTATTAGATTAATAAAAACAGCCAGAAAGAGCTTCATTTTGGACGAAGACTTTATTTTTTGCCAGGGCTCCAATAATAGATCTTAATGTCCTTTTTCTTTGGATTGAAAGATGATTTTAAAATATAAAATAAGCCGTAATGCATATTCTAAATAGTGATTGAATATAAAAATAGGACTAATGGTTGGCATACTTACATTTACAGCTTAAAGTTCAATTTTAGGAAAACGGAATCTCAGGAAACCTGAACTTACCTGAAAGAGAAACAAATATGATTATTAAGAGAGGAACACATTATTGGTACAGGCAACGCGCAATTTAACACGAAAAAACCTTAATTGCGAATGATGATAGCAAAAATATATTATAATAACAAAACTGAAGTATTGCAATGCAAAAATTGCAGAGTGTAACAGTCAATCACCTCGTCGGGATTCGAACCCGGATCCGGAGTATAAGAGGACGTCTCGATAGCTTAACTGGGCAATGTATTCAGCCAGACATCAAGGGATCCGGGTCAGAATCCCAGTCAAGGCGAATGATTTTTACACTCGGCAATTTTTGCATTGTAATGCATATTAGCGGATGACTCCGTCAAAAAGTTACGGTCGCGGCATCTCCTACAGTTTCTTGTAAATTGACGGATGTTATTATCAGCCATCAATAAGATACCGCACTCACAGGGATTAAACTAATATGAAGAAATTAAATATACAAAGCAACTCATTATCGGAACTGATATTTAACTGCATTTTGAGATGACCATTAACGAGATGAAGGAAAAGATATGATATGGCGCATGAAATCGAAAAGAATCGATAAGTATCCTATGATTTGCGAACTAAATGCCCATACTCACATCAAAGAAAAAACCTTACAAGGAAACTAGCATGCATTGAAAAAGAGCTTGAGGAAATACAACCTTAAAATAAACAAAATTAAAGCTAAGGCATTCTCTATAGTTGAAATAAGAAAAAGATCATCCAAGTAAGACTAAGGAAAGACACGCTGAAGTTAAAGGATGAGTTTTGCTATTTAAGCACCGACTACGCGAGTATAAAACGAAACGTATGAAATAAAAGTATACTTCTTTTTTACCACCAATATTGAATGACCACGGTCTCCAAACCGAGTAGCATTTTCAACGACATAAAAACAATGGCTGAATTCTAGGCGGGAGGAGAAGAAAGGAAATGCGAAAATGTGACGCGATTCCAGATTCAAGAGTAAAAACGAAAAAAGAGGTAGGGAGAAGAAGACAGAATACATTACAAATTTAAATTCCCCATCCAATTCTCCTTATCTCTTCTTTTAGGATAACGAGAGCACGGGAGGGACACGGTCTCGTTCCGTTCTCCCGCATGAAGGGAAAGAGGATGGGACGGGGCTAGGGGGCTTGGCGCCCGGAAAGGATTAGGGGGTGGACATAAAAAAAATTCATGCTACCTTCTTAAAAGCTCTCCAACTACAAGGCATTCAACCTCGTCAAAAATTAAAGACGGCATATCAATCTCGCCAGAGAAGAAATCCGTCTCTCCCCTTCGATTCCGGTTATTTCATAAGACGAAGAAACTTTTATACCGTGACTCCGAAACAAACCGACGAGTCATATGGGGAATATTTTAGGGAACGAACAAAAAATGACTGTTAACGACCGTCGAATGTGACCGAAAAAATTCATTCCTATTTGGTCTCCCCGAAAAATCAGAGAGAGTAAAGAGGAATGAGTTCTCTGACCGATTATTTAAGCAGTTGACACAATTCTCCACTCGATTCGAAGGCAAACGTGAATAAAATAAATTTAAATCTTCTATCAAGATCAAGGTCAACAAAAACACAGGAAGTAGTAAAAAATGATGCGTTTTCGTATCAGCAATACGTTTTCAATATATTCCTAAATACAGCACATCAATATGGAGCTCAAATAACAAACACCAGATCTAGGGATTTTGACGTAATCGAATTTCGGATTTCACATTTTTTTCCAAATTAAGATCTTTTCCCGAGGACCACAAAATATCCACTACAGAAAACCCACGACGTTAATGACTCATCGGCAAACACGCCATCCGTGTATGCGCCCGCATTTGTAATCGAAAAGAGCAGTCTGAATAATAAAAACACTCCCGTTTGTCCCCCTCTACTTGGAGGCCTTGGAAACACCACACGGACATGATGTCGACGAGGAAGATCCCTTCCCGAAAAGGGACTGGACCATCAAGGGCTGATCGAGGCCCAAACCAAACTGCAGCGTGCACGAAAACAAAATGGCGAAAAACGACGAAGTGAGGATTTTCAGTTCACTCGGGTGAATACGGCTCAGGGGTCGGCGACCCCTCGTGAGGCTTTCAAATTGAAACTAAGGGGCATTTTCCGGTACGTGAAACGCAACAAACCCATTCTGTCTTCCTAATTAAATGTATATTTATTTTGCAATCAGCTCAAAGAATCACCGAATCTCTTGGAAAATTTTGAACGCTAGAAGTACCACGGTTCGCATGGGGAGACGAACGCAACCATTCATCATTCTCCCTTAACAAGACATATGCAACGACGTCGTAGTGTACTTCTCGACACTGAAACGAACGAAACTTGAATTCGAGACGGTCCTCGTTAACAAGAGTTGTGATACTAAATAATTAATTAACAGCTAATTCGCCCACTCGAGTAGAGCGAGACCATCTTGAATCAATGAACATCACACTTGCACCAGGTATAACAGCACATCGACCTTCTTACAACAATATCTCAGAATGAATAGGATCATCCCTCCTTCAAAGTTTCCGCTACGATTGGAGGGAGGGAGGCGATCTTATGTCGGAAGGAGGGGAAAGTTCCTTCCCAGGGGTAGCATTCAGGAAAATCATTTTTTTTTCCAGAAATTGAACTCCGGAAAACAGATTCTCTTCCCCGCTAGGGTACGGCGATCGCACTTGCCTCCCTAAACGACGACATCACCGAAAGGGCAAAGAACAACAAGGGAGGACGATAAAAATCACCCGTTGTGGCCTTCCAACCACTCGCCCACTCCCTACTCTTCTTTTATGCAGCCGGTCGTGCGTCTCCAGCATGCGTGCTCTACATAAAAAAGGACGTATTCCGGACGGGAAGTTTGCGGGATTTTTTCCCCGATTGCACCCTGAATACGATCAAGGTACACTTCTTTTAAGTGAATGCTGGCCGGCCGAGCCTTTGTTGGACGGACTTCCACGACACGCCCGAAAGAGGAGCGACTCTTCTGCACGGGCGAACTTGCAAGAAAGGAGTTTTCTTGAATCATTCAATCTATTGGCAAAGAAGTGCAAGTCTGACTACAATGGAGGGGGGATATAAAAAAATTTGGGAGGACCACAGATTTCCTCTTACCTCCCTCTTTTGTCACCCCCTGGGTCCAGGCTGCGATAGATTTAAGTGAATTTCATTTCCGACGCCCAAAGTTGAAATTCTTTAGCTACCTTTGAAATTCCAAAATTTGAAATGTCTTATTCATTTCAATTGTGGAGCAGATGGGCGGCGCAATCTTATGAGGAGATTCTCAGGTTCACAAGGGACAAGAAGCTAAATGGGATGCGGCTGTTTTTCATGGTCATGTTCTATGACAGAAAATAACTTTACTCTTCGGGATTTTTCCAACCTTTCATTTTCATATTTTCGCCCCAGAGCTCACAGGTAACTGAGTTTTTCATTACGAATGAAAGTAAGGATCGATGGGAGGTACTGAGAGCTGCAGTGGCCTACCAAAAAATGGACAGGTTATAAAAAATAAACAGTATCGAAAAAACAAGCCAATGAAGTTTTTACACACTAGTCATTTTTCGTTGAAAGGCAATGGGGCAAAAAACATTGAAAATAAAATTCTGGAAAATAAAATAACATACACAGGATCTGGCAATATTGGTCTTATATTTGAAATCGGAACGCGATAAATTTAATTTAAATACATACACTTAAGACAGAAATGGTCTGCGGTAGTATAAGTAGAGCAAATCTGCTATCGAGCCCGGAGATCTCCACTACAAATACCGGTGAAGCCGAAAAATGTTCAGTTTTCGAAAAATTCATTTTCCATATTCCCTGGCACGAAACTACGAAAAAATGTCTCCCACAACTAAGCCTATATATGGCACCACAAATAGAGGCAGCAATTTTGGCTGAGCATTCGGCAAATGACTTGAGCATTGGGCAAATGAGGCCCAGGTTCAACCCCCTTGACAAACTTAGAACAACCCTAACCTCCAAAGAATGAGGCAGGGCTGTTTTCTAATTGGGAAACGGAATGGTGTCACATGGAAAGGAGCAAGGCACTCTAACCCTAATACGTGTGGTAGTAGTATTAGCATGTTAACTTTTAGGTGCATCGCGGACTGAGGTCATTAGCACCTTATTGGGTAAGCATGAAGAAAAAGTGAGGAAATAAAAATGTATAGAATATGGCAATTTCTTTGATGACGTATCATGTACGTTATTACGTTATCATTGAACAACGAGAGGCTCTAGACAATGTTTACCTCAAATATCAGAAAAATAAGTTTTCCTAATCAAATCAAGTTTTACGAAATTATTACCCTGAAGTGCCGATTTCCTAGCAGGAGGATATTAAGTGAAATCTCAGTCACGACGCGTACCCTCCTGCCTCCGTCGGCGGCGAACTACGTCAAGCAAGCACGTATCCCAGAAAACTGTTAGGCGAAGCATTCCTCAAAGTTATAATCCCGCAGTGGGCGGGAAAAAAAGATAAGGCACGGCGCGGGACTGGGAAGGTGGGCGGATCCCTTGGGCGCGCAGAGTACGCCACGTTACATACGGACGCAGAAGTGCCGTGATGTTGCAACGGGATGGATTTTGGGACGACAAGTCGAAGATCATGAGGCGGAAATGATGGAGAAGCCGAGAGAAAGAGGGAACGGACAGGAGGGATGGAGAGGAGGAGGAAGGAGATCTGAAGGCCAAGACAGGAGAGAGAGGGAAAAGGAAGGGTTTAAGGAGACGTGAGAGAGTAGGAGGGGGTGACGGTCTGTGAATAAATTATGGGAAGATGTGGATACCAGACCGTGACGGGGGAGTTCAAAGGAAGTTTTTTTTGAAAAAAATGTCGGAACGCATAGGAAACTTATAAGGAGGAGAAATTAAAAACACAAATTAGAGCCATTATGCTCGCGAGCTACGGAAAAATAATGGATTGGATCAAAGGAATTACGTACATCTTTTCAACACAATGCGGGTGGATCTAGAGAGCTTCGGGCGTGAATATGTTTACATCATTACACCTTGAGAGCCGCCGCCATGGGGCGAGAGATAGGAGGTGATTAGGAGGGCACCAGCTTTTATTACGTTACTGCGGGTAAATAAATGTTAACATGTAAGAGCAATCGCCAATTATAACCAGTTATTTCGACTAAAACGGATCGCGTAATCTGCAAGGCAGGAAAGAGTGCCTGTTCATTCAACTGAGTCCTTTTAAAAACTCAAACCCATTCCTACTTGAATTAGCCTCTCATTTCTATTCAACGTTGAATTACAACAACGACTACGTTCACGTTAATACAAAAAACAGGATGGCAACCGAAAGCACTTTTAGGATGTTTAGAACATGATATTCAACTTCTGATGTGCATTGCATATCAGAAAAAATTATGAGTGGTTTCCTTCTGCTCAATAATTGTAAACCAGATGCGTTGTTAAAGCATATAGGGATTGTTTCTGAATTGACGGCTAATCATTTGATACTAATATTGCCCAAGGATCAGAATTAAGAGATAATTAATTACAAATCTATTTTTTTTAGTTTTCAGCACAAAAAATAAATGAAAAATCATGCTGCCCGCAATTAAACTATTAGAGAATGACGATTTGAATACTATATATTACATTGCATCCTGCCAAATCTTCTAACCAAGTGCAACACACCCTCATCAAATCAATCGCGCAGGCGCAATCCCCGAGGCAGTTTATAGGAGAAATTCATTACAGCAAGTGACAAGTCTTTCGAACATTTGACTTATATCAAACTAGCCCATCTCTAGTTAGAGGAGATAGTTTTACTAAAAAATATAGCGTACGCCACATTCTATAAAAGTAATTAGGGTTGCCAATTTATTCTAACAAAGATATTAAAATTAATTAATATTTAACCAACGTAGAGTAATTCAAACCGAGTGTGTAATTGGTGGTGGTAGACAGCACATGCATGCTTTCCGTTTTCATTTACAAAAAAATTAAGTTACCTTCTTCAACTACCTCCAAATTTAAATTCCATCAACTTGCCTGTCAGACTGCCTTTGTCCCTTCCAAATTTAATTTGCTGAAGTTCTGTTACCTTAGTAGCCCTTTACGCACCGCAAAAGCCAGTCCTTAACACGTTTTAAAATACCTCTCATATAAAAACTTTCAGTACTCCTTAATAATACCAGGGGTTATCATCAAGCAAAATAGGTCTGAAATTATCTCGCAGCAGAGGTAAAATATTAGGCATGTTGGATGGAATAAATTGCAGTAAAAAATATTTTATTAGTTTAAAAGTGGTTTACTGGAGTGCGTCACGGCATTTGATGTCGTGTTCGGTGGGAATTAGAAGTGTGGAGCTCAGTCCATAGTTTTACCGGTAGTCTATCCTCAATAATAACAAATACGAGTTCGTATTTACTATTTTCTTTCGAATTTAATATCGCTTATAGAAATTCTTATAGAATAACGAGAGCACGGGTAAAAATATATGTTAGCATGTAATAGCAATTGCAAATTATGACCAGTTCTTCCGATTACAACCGAGCGCATAATACTATATATGCGAAGGAATGAGCTCCTCTTAATTCAACCGAATTCTTTGATAAATCTAACCCATTCCATAGTTGAATTACCCTCTCATTTCTATCCAACGTTGAATTGTCACAACATCTATGTTCATATTAATACGACACACAGGATGATGACCGAAAGGGGATTTAAAAATTCTTAGGAAAATAATGACTTTTTAGAACATAATTTTCAACTTCTGAGGTGCATTCAAAAGAAAAACGCATGAATGGCTAAGTAATTATAGACAAGATACGTTGTCAAAGGAGCTAAAGCTTGCTTTGAGGTTCAAGCATGAAGAACTAATATTAATAAATGAAAATCAAACACTTAAAGAAACCCAAAAGCGTACCAAACAGGCCTGGATCTCAGACGTATCTGGTTGTTTGTAATGAGACTACCACGGAGAAACGAGAATCATTAAGAGTAAAAATAATTGCAGCAACATATTTATCAGTAAGGTGAAGATCTAGTGAATGCAATATATATCGAGAGAGAGAGAGAGGTCTTTTGTCTCACTCCCTCTCGCATTAGCGCTTCATGTGACACACGTCGGAACGACAGAAGCGTAATCCTTCCTTATCCCTCCGACCACGCCCCTTGCCATACGTCCTCCGCTCTCCTCCACACCCTCCTCCCCCGCACCAACACCCTAAAGGATTTAAGCCGGAAGGGCGGAGAAACGAGGGAGGGGGAGGGTGGAGAAACGGATGAGTGTGGAGAGGACACCTGCGAGTTCCGTCCGGGGATGGACGCCTTTTATGGCCGCGCCGAGAGAGACGACGAGAAAAAAAAATAAATACAACGGGCGAAAACACTCGCTTCTCTCTTTCTCTCCCTTCTACCTCAACACTTTTCATTTACGCAATGGGTTGCAGCACAATGTACCCGTTCGCTCTATGTATTTTTACGCGGTTTTGAATGACACTCGGAAATAAAATACGCCCGCATTTTTCTTTGTGGTTCCTCTCATTGTGCTGCCGAAGCTACCGAGGTACAGCTACACGAGCCGAAACTACGAAGCGGGCGGGATTAATCCTTACGCGTCACCGGTAGGACTGACAACCTCTCGTGATACACATTTTGCTGTCTTTCGTGACGAGGATTCGTTCATTTAGCGTCAAAGCCAGAGAGAGTCCTTTAAAATTTCCACATATTCATCCCCGCTCACCACGTGACATGAAGTGTACAAACTAATTCGATTCGACAGTTATCCTTCGGTACTATAGACCACAGATTAGTTCTTCCGAGAACAAAAGTTGTGAAGGATGAATATTGCAGAAGCCGGGAAACTATCGCCGCGATGTAGGGAAATGATCCATCCGGGTAAAATTGATTCGGCGGGATTCTCAAAGCAGAGGGGAAATTACGATATTTTTAGATACGAAAACACAACTCAACGTAACGGCTGATGACTCTTTTTGCGAACTAAAACATAAAGAAAGGAAAGCAATCTCAAGGCTTATTTAATTGTTTTACCAAAATCAAGCACTTCGACCTAAGTGAAGATATTCTCAATTTTTCCCGTGGTAAGAGTGAACTTTTTGTCGCCACCTCAAACTTTTTTCGACTTAAAACATACTCCCGTACGCGTTCCCGTAGAATATGTGACACTCCTGCCGATGATGCCCTCCAATGGACCTCGTGCCAAAACGTTTCCTTACCCCTGCTGCAAAATAATCATCCTCGATAACATTTGCATGACAGAAGTGAGAGCGTGAGATCGTACCAGTGCGGTCAATAGTGCTCTGATTTCTCACAAGGAGTTGGAATCGGATTTCTGGAGGCTTATTCACTTTTTTCGTATTTCGGATCGTGCTCCTGCCGACTTTCGTTACGACTAGCTATGTGGCTCCAACACAATTCATCCTTCTAATGTTCTAATGTAAAGTCATGTACGGTGCCAAAAATTCAAATTGGCGTTAAAAATGACGCAATGCGTACGTCACTGCGTAATGATTACTACAGCTCAAAATACCAACGCGCACATCCGAAATATACGTCCGCCGTTGGAATTTAAAATTATCACCCCAGGTCTAATTAACTTCCCCGGGTGGCATTATATAAAAGAAATTTTCAAAATGAGACCGCATTTCAAGTTACCCCAATGTCGACGTGGATGAGCTAACGTCGAAACTCTATGAAAATCCGACCACAAGGGCCTCATCATCGTTCTATAAGCCAGTCTGTTTCATTTGTTATGCAATTTCACCCTCCACATAAATGCCAATCTCCCCTAGGACAATACGCTCATTGGAACAAATATCATTCAATTCGTGGACTGCGTGGGATGAATTTCCTCAATAAACTCTCCTTTGGGTGAGTCATTGCCGGACGAATGTCCCATCAACCAGGAATGATAGAGGAAAATCTAAAATGCCCGTGACGTTTCCGAGAGGCGCGAGGAAGTTTTCCTTTCAGGAAAAAATATTGACACCTATCAAATGAGAGATACTTCCCTTAATGCCTAACTGAAATTAATTACAGCGAAAAAATGGCAAAGTGGTCCCTTGGCAGGTCAAAGACTCCTAGACGTGACAGTCAAATTTGTGGCAGTCACCAAAACTTAGAAATTAAATAGGAAGAAGTTCTGCTGTTAACTTCAATGAAAACGGAAATTAAATTTGAGACGGTCAATTACCTCCCGAGTAATGACACAGAACACGAAACAGAGCACCGTTGGTCGCGTGAACTTGGAGGACTGTCCTTAAATTACGTAAGGCTTTTTTTGGTCAGCGGAGCCGTGTAATTTTATTATTTCTTTACGCGGGTGGGGGAATCCAGGAGGAAACTTGTGCAAGGCTATTAATGAATTACTTCAGCCATATTTACTATGAAAGAATTTTAATTATCTTTGATCACCAAATAAACATTGCTCATTTGTTCAATAATGACACCGTAGATATAGAATCATTCAAGCATTTACGGACCAGTTAAAAAGAGTACGTAAATTTGTAATTTATTTCAGCGTATGCTTATCCTGATACCAACAAAATAAAAAAGTTATCATTCATGGCGATCTACTTTGTTTAAGTAAAAACACGTAACTGAATTCAACAGAATGTAATCGACGTGAAAAACGCTTTGGTCAAATTTAGATGCGCTTTCTTCCTATTTTCGAAAACGATTAGTGCTGATTAGGGATACATAACTTACAATGGGTTGGACCCACATAAAAAGCCAAAAATGGGCTGACGTAATTTAAGGAAATTGAGTCCTTAACTTAGAATATCAAGCCGAAGGGAGCTTGTGAACTCAACTACGATTTACGGTAATATAAATATCATACTATATGTGGTCGCGGTAGTCCATGGGGTAGAGCGTTGGACTACGTAATTTACGTTGACCAGAGGATCCCGGGTTCGATTCCCGGACAAGTCTCTGGGCACCTGCAGCTACCCCAGCTATGCGATTTTTCGGGTACCAGATCTTCCCGGGAAACCATAACCGGCACAGAGAAAGGAGCCGGCCCCCCTTCCCTGATGTGTGAATTTCACATGCCGTATAAGGCTTAGTACTGGGTCAACTCTACCATCACCTACCAAACCGACCTTCGGGTTGATTACTATGTATATGGCTTTTTTAAAATATCACATATCCGATTCCAATGTAAAGAGATGTGAAAAGTTTTCCTGAAAGGATAATTTAAACTCCCAAATCCATTAAAATATTGCTTTCAATAGCTGAATGCTCGCAAAGAAATATGATTATCAGAAAACCATAATTTTATGCAATAGATGGATAAACATTTTCTCATAATATAATTTTTTTTATTTTTTCTCAAAATTTTGCTTGATGATGGACACAATTATTTCCAGGCAAAGGCTGGAGGAAAACATTCCAACCTGAGAAAACTGAAGATTAAACGACCTCCTGTATTGTCTCATACGCGTACGAAGAAGGCCAACAAATGTAGTGCATCCTCTCAGGCCAAAGCGGGGGCGATAAAGATTCTATTCATGTGTTATCTCTCACTAACTTCCCAACTCACTCACTAACTTATAAGCAAAAAAAATCCGTACGATTCCAAACGGATCTAAATGAGGTTACCGTTATTGAAAGGCATACTCAAGGAAACATTGTTTTTTACGCTAATATACATAAATTTAGTCCAGTTCCTTCGTTCATATAAAAAGATCCGGGAAGATCGATCGGAGGCGAAATTTAGAATTCCAACTCGCACGCACACGGAAGTTAATTGCGCGCCCTTACAAGAATGGAACATAAGCGGAATTAGCGTCGAACGAAACAAATGAAGAGAAACGATATTACTCTAATGAAACGCCATTGGTAATGTCAACGAAAAACGAGATTTGCATTTTAAAGAGAGCCTGACGTCAGTCGCAATCTCTTAAGAGACGGAGTCAACTCGGAGATCTGAAAAGAAAAACTCAAGGGATCGTCAAAATAAAGAAAGAGAGGGATTGAATCTTCCATTCAAAGCGGGAGTGCGAAACGTGACCCAAGGGTCATACACCCTCTAGGCCAATTGCATTCCTCTTTAAGTTCAATGCTCTATCGGCGAGAGCGGCTCCTTAGTAGCTCGAGGTGATATACTCGTACATATCCTACTCTTCATTAAGTCGTCCCGGTTTTTAATTAAAGCTTTCATCAATCCCACAGTAATCTAATTAAGTGAATTTCCAAATCTGCTTCCATCTAAAATACCAGTATTGCCCTTTTTTAAAAAAAAACCTTCATGAAATATTCCGCGTGAAAAATAAGGAAGAAGAATATAAGGTTAATGCACACCAGGTACCTCGTATTTTCAAATTTATATTAACTTGATAAGTTACATGGATTGTAATTTTGAAAGATTCCACCATTAATAAGGCACTCCTACGGCATTAGGACCACTTTCATAACTGTACCAAGGATATGACAGATACAAGAGCACCACTAAATCAAGAGCATAATTACAGGATTCAGCAGGATTTTTTCCCAATCGGGGGTCATTCTCCCATTATTCTCCAAACAACGCACGAGTCCTTGGCCGGCCAAATATTATTCTCACAGATCTTACCACTTTGAGAGCCAAAAGATTAACAACTATGAACCATCGTTTAAAAAAATATATTTTAGGAAATAATGGAATCTTAAAATTCGACTTCATACTCACTTCTGCTTGAAAATAATAATTGTAGCACCATCAACCACACAAGGTGGCATGTGCCGGGGAAAAGATTTGTATAAATATTAGTACACGAACTTGCAATTGACCCATACACTATGAATCACGAAATATGAATTCATTCATCATAATTTCGTCGTAAATATCGGTTAACGATATTCCACCATTTTCCCAATCCAAAGTTAATTCTCAGAGGTTTTGTGGGTTGTTTGTGCTTGATTCCCTCTCTATATGGCATGCCATGTAACTACATGCATATTCTGCCATTTTTTAACTTTTACCCTTCGTACTTTTTTCGGGGTATTTCCTTTAATTATATTCTTACAAATGCAACGCGTCTGAAGGAGGGCTCAATTAATTTTTTTCCCATTTAGTGCTCCATATATCAACTCCTTTTTCTACTCGTCTTAATATTTACTCTTTGCTCGCTTTGACATACCATTTCAATGAGTCGCTTTGACATACCATTTCAATGAGTCGCTTTGACATGAATTTCAATATCCAATTGAGCATCGGATTTTGTAGGCTATTAATTTTTCCGATTTGCATTTTAAATTGCCTATATCTCTGTCCAATTGAGTACTAGGAACGCTTCCATTCCCCGCTTCCATGTCTGTAACCGTATCTTCCTTGAGTATTGTATCATAAACCCCATTTCATCATAACCTACTTCTTAGTTCGAAATATTCTGAGGTCGATGTTCACCGAGGTCCTTTCATTTTATGTTTCCTTCCAGGGTAGGCAAAAGATTCCATTAACTCATTGCATTTGGGTATTTCAAAGTCCGAATGTTTCAACCAGGCTGAACATTTAAACCATTGCCGTGTATTAAAGCACAAATTTATTACATTACCTCATAATTAAAAAGCGATAAGATAAACGCTGGGGCTTGTTCCCGCATGTTTCTATCATTTAACCTATCACAAGATGTGCACTGTAACACAGGTTCTGCCTGGGATTAAATATGACTTCAAAACATGCACAAACCGATTACCAAAAACGTCTGGCGAGGGAAAAAATAACAAAAAATCTCGAAGAACAAAATCATAATCGCCACTCCAAAGAATAATTTTTACACATAGGACCTAACGATCAATCAACTCGAATCTTTACCCGATGCGAGAAAAGCACGCATTCAGGGAAATCACGTACACGCCCAGTTTCTTTCCCCGTTCCTTCTACGATGCAAACGATTGCTCTAGTACCTGTAATATCAAACAGCTTGAATTCAGCTCAGAATACTTAAACTCATATGCCGATTTAAAACCAGAACAATTTTTTTACGACTTAAAACGGCACAATAGAACACAAAATACAATATATTACAGGAGTCTCACCTGAAAAAGGCCTCAGGGAAGGCCGAAAGGTCAAACAATCTAAAATGTGAGTGTCCTTTTACGTGTTATCTATTTTATTTTTAGTTCTATTGCGCCGTTCAAATGCTATGTTGCTCTCGTGAGGGCTCCGATATATATATATATATATATATATATATATATATATATATATATATATATATATATATATCATCTATATAAATATATATAGATATATAAATATATATCATCTATACATCTATATAAATATATATGTGTACATATATATATGTATATATATGTGTGTGTATATATATATATATATATATATATATATATATTTATATATATACACACATATATATACATATATATATATACTCATATATACAGAAACATATATAAGGAAAAGGGATAGGAACACGTATAAAGGACGAACACAATAGAGGTGGGGAAGGCGGAATCGAACGGATCACAAGAGTAAAAATATTTCCTCAACCGGGACTCGAACACCGGATCTTTCCACTTGCCGGGCGGATGCTCTTAACCACTTGAGCTATCGAGGATATGTAATTTACCCTGAGATCCGTGGGTCTTATATGTCGCCAAGCGCCCCGATTCTTTACACTATATATCTATCTATATATATTTTTATAATATAATACATAAAATATATACACATACATACATACACAGTATTGTGGAAATGAAACCCTGCTATAAGCAACATTCATGCTTCCATAAGTTACAAATCCTGTATCAAGGCTAAGATTCACCCACTAGGCTGCTAAACTTTTGAACATTAAAAACAAAACAAAATCATTGGCAAAGAGGGATACGTAATTGTACCCGTACGTCTGATTATTTCAAAAAACGTCGACGGTTTTCCGCTCAACTTTATGGAACTTCATGATACGTTGTGAAAAAGAAAAACTGATAACTCAAAAGTTCTACTTAATTTTATTTATCTTGTACTTCTTACCTGATGATTTCGACTATTCGACGAAACCGATCGTTTTTCGTAAATCAGTGGAACTTGCAAAGTTTTTATTTTTCAAAATTCTTCAAAAAAAACTTCACCATAATGTCGTTTATGATAATATTCATTTTGGTAACTCTGCCAAATAATATGTTTTCACTAAATTACTATTAGTAATTCATCATCCAATTGAACTAAAAATTCATTGGTCAGTATTAAGGAACACTCCATTCATTTGGTGTAACACGGTTTAAAACAAATTGGAAGTTCTAAATAAAGAAGCGTAAGAAATTCGTAAACACATGCGTATTCGTACGGATGAGTATATCAAAGAGGAATTTGATCTAAATAATATAACTGAAGTACTCCTTTTCATAGTTTTGCTACTGCTATCTATCTTCAGTTAATAACGGTAATACAATAACTACATCAAACTCACTTATTTAAAACCTCTTATGAAACGTTTCCTCTTTTCGGAGTGGAGATGACTTGTGATGAAACATATTCCAATATTTACTTTGTATATTAATTCAGAAATAAACATCCTGCATTCAAATGCAAGCCATTTTTACAAAAATAAATAAAAATTTCGCAAAATTTACCAGGCACCAAACTATTTAATTTGAGCGCGAAGCAAACTACAAGGCAACAAAAGGAACTTGGAGCAGGGTCCAAGGGAAAATTGTTTCAAAGTGTATTATCAATTCAATACAATATTCTGATTCCCCTCTCCATCTTGCAAATCCGTGAGCCAGTAAGCTTCTAACCTCTCAGCATCCCTCTGGCTCCATAGCCATTGCTCACAGAGTGGCCATTAATTCTCACCCTAAAAAAGAATCGAAGGAATATATTTTTAGCATTATTAACGGCCAGTGGGAGCGAACCCGTAAAATATTCTGGAATCGACATTATCTGCATAACGACTCGTTTCAATCCGCCACACGAAAAAAAATTCACACTTTTTTTTCACCTTTGCCTCCGGCATTGACTTCGTGCTACGAAGGTTAAGGGCAGAAATTTGCGTAACCGTTAATGACAAGTGAATTCTTTGCTAACATTAAGTAGCACGGCTACGGAAACAGATATCGGAGAAGCACGCTCTATTCCGCAAAAGGGTTGGCAACCTGGCAGGAAGAAAACGGTTTTTGCACCTCGAGCGAATATGAAAAACATCGATATAATACGATCATTTGGATGCGAAACCGGTAATAGCCACGAGATAAAACGCTACGGGAGACGTGAAAAATGAGCTACCCGATCGGGTTAACTTTGGCTCGTAAACTATCACTTGACATGAACGAAAGCGGAATTGAAAATTTCGTTGCGTCTTTTTAAAAAAAATTCAATAAATAAACTCTTTTCAGATATTTTCATCCTTAACAAAGAAAGCGAGCGATTTACAATGACGTACTGAGAGAGAAGGGGAATCCTGAAGGGCATACTCGCTCGAAAGACTCAAAGTTTCGATCGATGATCACATTCTCATTAAAGAGGTGGTAGGTGGATTAACGTCGCAGAAATCGATCATATTAATAATTGAAGCAGCTATATAATTTTCCACGCTTTTAATGTCTTCTAGGATAGGTTTTGATAATTAGTTATCCTATAGTAGCTTAAAATGTGGTTTGGTAGTGGTTAGATTTATAAAATTCTTTGTGAACCTGATCACATTCTCACCATTCAGGATCAAAATTTCAACAGAAACGACGAAACGAAAATCTCTTTCATCATTCCCCTTAATTTAATACAAAGCCACATGATTTGCGGTGCTTACTCGGGCAGGCAGACATAATTAATTGGCGGGTAGCCTCTCTAAGACGGTATGTTTACCTTTTATATTAAAAAGGGTAGAATTGCTTTGGAACTTTGCATCAGCGTTTCCAGATAACGATTGATAACAGTCGACGACGAAGTTGAACTGTATACTATTTTATTATTCCCTTATTATTAACTACACACCTCTTATTTCTCCCCTCGCCTACGCAATTCCAACTCAAGAAGAGACCACGAAAATATCTCCCTTTTCAAGGTGAGGAGTAAATAAAATTTTTCTGTACCCAACCTCACTATTATTTCTTTTCATAGAAATGTAATCATTATTCACTCTTTGTTTTCGCCATGATTTGATTTTGTTATTGATTTATAAAAAATAGATTATGCTCTCACAACTCTTCCAGGGGCAGCATAAACGGTCGCACGTGCATTGATACCGTTTAGGAACGAAAAACAAAAGGTTAACTCAACGTTCTTTGTCCATTTTCTAGAAAACTACTAACGAAATTCTGACTTGGGTCGCCCAATTTTATGATACCGCTGTTGGGCAACAGTACACTTGCAAGGATTACATTAAATTCATCCGCGTCTGATACTACTCTGGCGCAAGGGTATTTAATTAAAAGGTTGAAGTATGCAGGAAGTTTATAATGTTTAATGAAACATTTTTGCAAATTTTTCTCCGCAGGGTTGAAACATGGAAGACAGCTCTAGAGATTACCCTTCCACAGCGGCCTCAGGAATTACTTAAATTCTGAACGCGACCTATTCAACGAGCTCTCCATGGATCCCACCACCTATCGGGCATCGCTGTGCACCTTGATTAGTTCCCACGTTCTCGTAACAAAAGTCGCCGCTTAGACAATTGAGGCCTCGGGTAATTATTCAAACCGCTTCCCATTAAAGGTTCCCTCGACCTCCCTCGTCTCTCTCTCTCCCTCCACTCGGCTCGTATATCCTACCTTCATTCGCCCGTGTGAAACTCTTTAACGGAAATCCATTCCTTCAACGAAAGGGCAGGGCGGGCAAAACCGGATTGCACACGTTACGTAATTGCCCTTGGTTATTCGACGCATCGGACCATTGTAGGGCGATACTGAAAAGGGCGAGAGAAATTACGAGAAACTGAGGTTAGTGGCAATATTGACTGACTTAAGTTTGCCTTAATAACGTCTCATAAGTCCTGGCTTAATTTCGATTAGATGAGCGAGTCTATTGAGTTCTGAGGTCACGCTGACTCCAAACCCCTTATATATACAAACCTTTTATAGTTGCTCTTACTAGCAGCTCATCTAGCATGAGCAGAAATTTATTTTACGCTAAGATATCGTATATTCATACAACTAATATATAAACTGTTTTCCTTATTTTCATTTTTTAACATATTAACTGGTAAATAACATGTAAGAAAACGTTATTTTATTAATGGTGCTGAATCACCCCCTGCCACATACCCTAGCGATGGCTGGCGGGGTAACATCTACATGCGATGCAGATTAAACAATAAAAATCCCTTTAACGAGTCAATAGCGCAAGTGGCTTTACCTATAAATTACTTACTCTACGCCGTTTTAAATAAAAAGGAGATTAGGAGTCATAATTCATTTGATGAAGATTTAATCGAGATTGCTTTGGTTTCATGAGTAATGATTGCTCATAAACGTCCTCATCCTCCTCCTCAATTCAAGGTCCAACTGTAGCACAAAATGCCCTCCTGCTACGCGGGTGTTTGATGGGCGCCATCACGGTAGTGACATACCGCCCAGTTAAGTTCCGTCGCCATTTCCACAAACTCCCAGCAATGAATAATGTTCTCTCACTCTTTAAATAAGTTGAGATAGACGCCGTGGATTTTGATTATCACATCACCCTTTTCCTCCAAAGAGAGAGATCTCGGATCAAGTAGAGAGCCGAAACTTTTCACGAAGCTCCGAAGGTGTGATGGGAGAACTGGGAATGAGAGAGAGAGACCCAGCAAATTCGACAACTTGGAAAAATCCATTGTCACGCCAGTCTCATTCCTTGGCGAGCAGAGCCGAAGGAAAGGGAATAAATAAATCTTTTGGTTCTCCTCGACCGTTCGAGTTCGAGCGGAAGGCACGCGATATTTCCTCCTCACCGCATTACACACACACTCTCTCGCAGACGAACTCTCCTGACAGCCACACAAACCCCATGGAAATTAGACGCCGCTAACGCTACTCCCAGATCAATTTATTGCACAAGGACCAATTATTTACATTTCTGGGCTGATTTCCTCAGAGGAAACGAGCGTTTCGGTTCTCCAAATTCACTCGTCCAGTTTTCATCGCAAGGCACTCATCTTCTCCACTACTTAAACCAACGTGTAAGTGTGAAATCGAGGACTTCTCCGAAGACGAGCATTTCCACCTCGTTGGATCAACGGAATCCACCCGAAAAACAAGCCGTATTTAGCAATACCTCGTCATAAAGGGCACACGACCTATCGCGTGATAGACGACAATATCTTGAATCGTAAGCATCATAAAAGTCAAACGAACTTTCCCGTCTTAGGATATAAATATGGCGAAAAATAATCGGGAAAAAATGGTGATGTGTGATAGATTTTCTTTAAGCGCTTTTATTAATCATATTAAGGTCCAACCGAACACATATTACATACATCACCCAACGCTAAAGACTAATTTACTTAGAATTTTGGAGATGTACACGCATTCTATTGTGTGGCTTGATTAGGCCTGTAAAATTATAACTTTGGTCACTTTCAGAAGTCACTGAACGAGCAACTCACCGCTCGCTTCTGCCAAATCCAAGAGCAAGTACTATACCTCTATACCAAGACTATAGCTCTGATATAAGAAACTTAAAAACTAAAATTATTTCTTAGGTCGAATTACCTCGTTGACAAACAGCGGAGTTAGAGATATATCAACCATTTATTCTATTACGGTGATTCTTGTCTTCCACGATTTTCATTATTGAAGCGGCAAAATAGTATTATATTTGGTGAGCAAAATGCCAAAGGTCATCAAATTTCTTTTGCGAATCTTCCATTTTCATATTACACGGTTTCTGCATTGCAGTCAGCTGCGATTTCATAGTATTTTTTAAAGGATTTTAGAGATATGGACAAGTGACCAGGCTCTGAATAGCAGATTTTCATTTTCTGGGAGCCTTATTTGGCAAAGTGAACGTACAAAATTGAGATTTTTCGCCGCATCACACCCATAGCGGGCTCGCGAGTCCCTCGCCCTACATTGCAAATATGTACTTCGACCATCCAGGCGTGGGCGGGAGTTAATGCTGTGGACGGACGAACCGACCCGGCGAGGATGTCGTGACCTCTCCCTCTCTCCCACCCGCCCTGCGGGACGCCCCCGCGGGGTTCTCCGGGGCCACGGTCGTGACCTGCTTCCGTTTCTGCTCGCCCGCCTGCCTGCCCCTTCTTCCGAATGAAGCCCGATTGACGGCCGCACGCGAGAACGGCGACACAAGGATGCGAGTCGATTATTTTTTATGCTTTTAAAATAAAAAAAATGCTATGGATGAATGGCCAATGCTACCCATCGACAGAATCCAGCAAAAGAATTAAAATTAGTAATCACCAGTAGACAATACATCACGGACGGATATATATTTGGAGGGGATGGGAGAGAGAGAATTCTTAAAGAAAATAGAATTAGGTAACCCAAATATTTTTGCAATCATAGTTTAAAGTTATTTATAGAATAAAAGTGGACGTCCCGTGTCTATCTTCGTAATTCTATTGGTGACTGCATCGATATCGAGCTAACTGTTCCCATGGATGTGAGGTAAATTAAGGCCAGTGAGCCGGTTTCAGCGGGGCCATTACTGCCGTGACACGCCCCTGAATCCACCATTTCACTTCATTGAGGCGTTTTCATCCTATCGTATGAAGGGGGATCGCTGCGGTTAGAATCACGAACAAGAGCTCGTTCCTCGACAGGGATCACCAATGTCGATATTTTCAGCGATTCATATGGAAAAATAAATTTAAGAAGACCAATCAACTAAATTTTAGCTGTTTTCCAAACACGTGAGGATATTCCGATTTGCATCCCATTTTTTACAAACAAAACGGAAAAACTAAGGCCACTGGGAGTTGGTATGGACATCAATATTATTTTGAAATGAATTATTTTGAGATGCAATTACGTAGTACTCATTCCAAACGGATCTTCATCCGTTAGGATGCGGGCTTCGCACTGAAAAACACATGAAGTCAGCAGAAGAAGACTATAGTGAACAACAAAACCAGCATAAAAACTTACATACACACAGCTAATTTACCACTGAAGACTAACCAACCATTATTAGAGTGAATAAGATCATAAGAAAATCATATTTTAGTCACACGATAGGAAGTATCTCATCTGAAATAATACAATATGATGAAAACTGTGAGTCCAAAGGGTAAAGCGTTTGGCTACTGACCGGAGGCCACGGGTTCGAGTCCCAGTCACCCTCGTCTTCACCCGATCTGTAGGATTTGTCGCGTACCAGATCATCATGGGAAACCATGGGCGGCACAGCGAAACGAGTTGTCCCCTGGCTCTGCACTGATTAGAAGTTCACACGCCGTTAGGCATGGTAAACCGAAATTCGGGTGGATTAAATTATCTAGTCAGTCAAAACCGTGGATAAGCAATGAACAAAGGACATTTCTGCGAAAATTTTGTCATATTATGTAGATTATGATATTTTGCCCATAAATTCTGTAAAATGACACATGATGACATGAAGCCCGAATGAGATATTAGGGAGGAATAATTAAATCGGAGTGTAACGAGAAGTATACCGAGCTCATACAGACCTTACTTTGTCAAAGAAACTCGCTAACATTTTCTTAATTCTTTAGGATGACCTACCTCGATAACTTTAACATCATACACGATACTAACACATCGATTACATATGAAATTATGATAAAAATCTTCAATGATTAAACGAGAGCAGTTGCCAAAGGACGTCAAATTATGGACACAAAACAACCACTATCTTGTTGGTTATCGCACCTAAGTCTAAAAAAAGAGCAAGGGCGTGACTAGGGAGATGAACCAACACTGATAGTTTGGTAATTCATAATTCAACTACAGAGATAAGAACGCACAAGCTTACGGTGCATCAAATTGATTCTGAGAAAGACGAGATAGATTGAACTAGAATATGAAACGGCATTATGCGAGTAGTACGTCAGGCTTTCTGAAAAATCAAAAAGTTTACATTTCTGATCTTCCAATGATGCTTAACTTTCATGGAAGGAAGAATACGGAGAATCTTAACTTGGCCCAAGTCGCATCAAGCACTCGACAAAATTTGATTGATAGTACACCTCAGAACCTTTCGCGCTCATTTTCCTCCATTTTTTTAATAATGTTAACTGAGAATCAAATGAATTATATAGTATGTAAAAACCGAACCCGAAGGCTAACTCTTTAAGTTGCGAGGAGACATATTGCTTCGGTCAACCGATGACCTCGAGTTCAGTTTACGGTAAGTAGTGGCCATTGTCTTCGGATAATTACAAAGTAATCGCTATTATTACTACTGCTGATACTGCTAATATGGTAACCTGCGACAAAAAAATAGTCCAAATACTTTCTTTTCAATTCCCAAGGATGTGCAATATCAACTAGGTAACTTACAAAATTAATATTTTTTTCCTCTTTATTTGGCAGTAAGCAAAAGATTACGCTTTGCCGTGTTCCGCGTCTCATCTGAAATAACTCTCCATAATCGCTAGGGCGAACTCTAAACGCTATTATCGCAACAATGCACCGCTTCGGATGGATTGTTCAGCTAAGAACCGTAAGGCGCAGTTAATTCCAAAAATCTTCTCCGGGAAGGTTCAAACGGAATTATACTAGAGAAATGGCCCTCAATGGGAGAGAACACTACCGTGAATGAGGCACTTAAAGTGGAAGGAGGTGTTGGATCTCTTGAAGTCTTTCAATTCCGGACGCGAAATCCTTCCAGATAAGGAGATACTCAATTTCGTAGAGTGTAAGCGCAAGAAAGTTCTCCGTTGCGAGGTGAGAAAGTTCCTTCAGAATGCACTCCTCGAAGACGGAAAAGAGGAAGCTATATGCTGGCTGAGTGAAACGAAAAAAGCCAAAGAGTTAAAAACTAAGCCTTCAACCCTTGGTTATTAGAAGTGCGAAATTTTAAAGATTCGACAGAGGGCGACCATTCTTCGCTAATGACTCTACGTTAAAATATTCAGATCATGACGTCCATACAATTAATTCATGGACTTCGCAGTTGACAGATACTCCCAACTTTTCAGTTTTTTTAACAAGGACAAAAGAACCTTTTTGTAATTCATTTCAATGACATACCTTACCAACGTTAACTCACTACGCCTAAGACATTAACTCATTACGATTCCTGCACTTCAATTTCATTTTCACTGTAAGTCAACGCTGAAAATAAATACAGAATATAACTCTTAACATTTTTCTAAAAATTCAACTATTGCCGCAATAATATGGCTAAGGCATCTGTCTTCAATTCATGGATTCCGTATTCTTAAATAGAAGACTTTAATAATTTCCACACAATTATATATTATCGAACGCGGTTTCAACACTAATATGCCGTTTTGAAGACGAAGTCTGGCTTGAAAATGACACAAAAACGTCGAATGAACAGCAGTCGGCATAATAACATTGCGTGGAAAACTACTATGCTCTATAAAGTTACATGAATAGTTGGCAATATGTTTATGAGGTAGAGACACTTTTCTTGACAAAAGCAATCCCAGTTTTATTGTGCCTTCCATACCGAAAGTTTATCTAAGTAATTTACAATTAGCTGATAATGCCTTTCAAAGCATTAAAATAACAATGAAGGCGAGTTATT
This sequence comes from Hetaerina americana, assembly GCF_022747635.1. NCBI lineage: Eukaryota > Metazoa > Arthropoda > Insecta > Odonata > Calopterygidae > Hetaerina > Hetaerina americana. The sequence continues at coordinate 33,700,158 of NW_027286985.1, read as the reverse complement.
TTTTAATCGAGGAAACATGATACCATCTTTCAACAAAAACGATTATGAAAGAAATGGGCCAGATACCTACATAGAAACTCGGCGTCGATCACTATCGCTTCACTTTCGCCGTCAACTGAGGAATACAATTCACAGATCACGAGAATGGCATTTCTATTTACATGCCCTACGCACTTATATTTTCGGTGCAGAAAAATACACTTTTGATACATACTGCGACTTACGGGAACTCCATCCTTGAATTAAATACGTTACCATTATGCCAAATCTAAGATACGAGATACTATAGAAAACACCTAGCTAACCTTAAATAATAATTAATTATCCGCCTATCGTATTGAAATCTTGAGCAAATCACAAACTGTATATGCCCGTAATATTTCTATACATTCTCAACGCCACAGAAAATACTTTCGATCGGAGAGGTGCGGATGATGTGAAAACGTCTGTACACTTACGAGTATTATAGACAAACTCGTTATGATGAACGTCTTACTTGAACCGGAGTCATAGACGATCGTCAATTTATATTCCCCTGTGAAAATTAAATGTCTCCGAAACAATAAAATAGTGATTTTCTACGGCGATTTATAATGAACAGCACGTACCACCATCAGGCACCTAATGTATCTGTTATGCTTCGTACCTGATTGCGACGAAAAGGCATCAAAACGAATTGTACGCAATAACTTTGGAAAATTACTATCTTTTTACTTCGGAATGCTCTGCACTCAGGCAGGTTAACTGGCGTTAACAGAATTTTAGTATCATTTGTTAAGGGGGGAGGTGTTGACCGGCAAATGATGTAATTTGAGCCAATTGGGAAAGGTGAGTAATTCGGGAGGGGTGGGATATCCAGAGAATTAAAGGGTGGAGAAAAACCCGGCGTCGTTATTAGCGTACTCTTAACGAAAGGTACCAAAGGGTATTGCAGAATTAAACGTCCCATCCAAATGAGGATAGAGACAGAATAAATTTTGCTATTCCGCATGAAATACTTATTTCACAAGACCGTGGTTTCGACTCTGTGCATTATTATCACCTGATGTGATGCATAGCGAAGTAGGGATCCGAATACCACTGAAAAATCCTGCCATTTCCGGGATTCGAAACCCGGGCCTTGGGAGTTTGAGGCCATTGCATTAGCTACCGCACTATCCCAACTACTTTAAGTTCTCACCCAGTGAGAAAAGAGCGAACGAATCATAAAGATGATGCAGTATAGCAATGCATGCTCCTGTATACTTATGAACTCCATTTCGAATTTACGACGCGTTCTGAGTTTTTAGTACTATCTATAAATAATGCACGTTGACGTGGTATCGATAGATACATTGGAAAACACACCACCGCACTCATCTTCCCAAAAAATGAATGAATAAACCCCCTATCCTCCTTTTACCTCCCACGCTGCACACAGATAAACAAAAATGAAAAATGCATGGTCATGACCTTTTCCATCTCCTCGGGATCAACTCAACCCGCCACCCCCACCCCCCTATCCACCCATCACTCTACTGCCAGTCGAATAAAAGGAATACCGACCGACTCAAAACCGGCGAGGCGACCGAAGATCCATTTCGGACCACTCGTGACGGAGATGTGAGAAGAAGTCAAAAAGGGGAGACGGAATATAAAAGGGGAGGAAAAAAAGACCCTCGTTAGCCGCCCACTTGCTCGGATTACACCACATGAATAGCGCTTCTGTAGAGGTATTGCCACCCTTCGTGACCGGACGAAAAATAAAGGAAGGAGTTTCTTCCTGAAACGCCGCTGGAATTGATATCACTATCCACTGTAAAAAAAAGGCATCCTACGAAAAAAGGAACACCTGTGAAATCGTCCTTTTTCTCTTCCGAAGCGAGGGGTTCCCTCCCTCACCGCCGCCGACAACGGAGCCCCCACACGTAGTAAGGAAACTCTCCTGACGGTAGCCACGGGGAGATAAAAACATCTGAAGAAGGATTACCCGTTCTCGAGTCACACAACATACCTTCGTCGGGCGGCTCGGCAGATTTTCGAGACGTCGCCTCCACCTACACCACCGTGTTTGGAAAAGTTAAAAGAAAACACAAAAAAAATACTTTTCTTTCCGAATAGGATACTACTACGTGTCACTACTGGGAGAAATGCCTTCCCTACTGTGATTCTCTAGAAGGCATCGTCCTAAACCGCATCAAGGTCTCCACTGACGCCCTAATATTACGATCACCGCTGCAAGACAAGGCAATGATTAAAAGCGTATTACTACGTGACCTAGCTCTCTGAAGCGTTATATCCAGCCGTTGGTTATCCTAATCGCCATGCCGTTGGCCTAATTTGAAAGAGATTTTTCCATCACATTCTGAACGGCAAATATTAACTCTTCATCAGAGTTTTTTCCAGGATTTTCTCTCATCCAAATACAGCACCACGCACGATCAAATCAATATTTTATTCACTCAATGCCAAAAATAAGTCCTACGGCGAAATGAAAATGCGCTCACCAGCCAGTAAAAATATGTTAAATTGAGATCTGCACAAAACGAGGGTAGAGGAGAAATTGGATTGAGATTTAAATGCACGGTTTCAAGATAGGTAGGTAGGTATTTTGTTTGGGGGATGCTTCGACAGGGATGGTCATTTCGCTCCAACCCCATCCCTATTATTTATCGGCATATAAATTTGTTCGAGGGCATGATCGAACTAATGTTTGTGCAGTGGTGTAGTCCTTGTGTAAGCATGGCTGGTGACCTATCATCCCCCGCCACTCGCCCTTCTGACGGCCTGTGGGGTATTTTGTACGTATAGATGTACATCCTCGGCAACTGAATAGAAATCGGAATTATTATTGGCGTTAGTCTATTTTATTTACGGTCACCTTTTGACTGAAAGTGGCACTGATCGGCGAGATGCTTAATTATACTACCTTGATCAAAAAGTTCCCGGAATAACCACCGTGTGGCGCTCCCATCGTTCCGATTTGAGTTCTGTTTTTTTTGTTAAATTGGTACATCTGTTTTTGATATTCCCTTTAAATCTTAGTGTCATAACTTGACATTTGCAAAAGTTACGTAGCCAAGAGTACATCTATCTCTGTGTGTGTTGGCGATTTTTTACAATTTCAGAAATGGATTTAAATTTGCAACAACGAACTTGTATTAAATTTTGCGTAAAAAACGGATTTAGTGGCGCACGGACGTTGGAAATGTTGGAAAAGTGTTTCGGCAACGATTCTCTAAAAAAAACGGTCGTTTACCAGTGGCACGAGCGGTTCAGAAGTGGTCGTGAGTCAATCGAAGATGATGAACGCAGTGGCAGACCATCGACATCGAAAGTCGGTGAAAAAATTGATAAAGTAAAAGAAATGTTGGTCAATAACCGCAAATTAACCATCAGAGAAATAGCGGAGGACTTGAACATTGCCTATGGATCCGCCCAAGACATTGTGGTTAATGATTTGGGTTTCCGTCGTGTAGCAGCAAAGTTGGTGCCAAAAGACCTCAATTTCATGCAAAAAAGAGACCGTGTTGACGTCGCAAAAGACATGATTTGCGAGGCTGAATCCGATCCCACATTCATCAAAAGGATCATTACTGGAGACGAGACGTGGGTTTATGAGTACGACACGCAATCCAGACATCAGGCAAGTGAATGGCGTTCACCAAATGAGCCGAGACAAAAAAAACCACGTCGTTTTCAGTCAAAAAAGAAGGCAATGCTGACGGTTTTCATGGATTACAACGGTGTAGTGCATCATGAATTTTTGCCAGAAGGCCAGACAGTAAACAAAGAGTATTATTTGGGCGTTATGAGACGTTTGCGTGAAGCAATTCGCCGAAAGAGACCAGAAATGTGGGCAGAAAACTCGTGGATTTTGCACCATGATAACGCACCGTCGCACAGTGCTATCATTATTCGTAATTTTTTGACGAAAAATGCAACAAATACCATCCAACAGCCACCGAATTCACCTGATTTGGCTCCCTGTGACTTCTTTATGTTCAATCGAGTTAAAAAACCATTACGGGGAACGCGTTTTAGCAGCCGAGAGGAAGTAATGGAAAAATCGCAGGAAGCACTGATGGACATACCGAAAACCGAATATAAAAAATGTTTCGAGGATTGGATCAAGCGCTGGCATAAGTGTGTTGCAGTCGATGGGGATTACTTTGAAGGGGACAATATAGATTTAGATGAATAAACTTGTATTTTTAATTTTCTGAATAAATTCCGGGACATTTTTGATCAAGGTAGTATACTGCTGTACTCTAAGCCCTAATGACATGACAAGAATATTCCTAATTTTTTATCAACCCTTTTTAGATCTGCATACTGCCTACCTACCTTAATCCAATCCAAAATACCCATCCTTTTCTTCCAACAAACACGTTTTCTTAGCATTCTACCATCTATTACCATCTTCAGCATCCGACTTCCTTATAGTATCATCTGCGTCATATCTCTTCCAATGACATGTACTGACTGTCATCGCATATTTTTCTTTCAAACTAAGAAATCAGAAATGTTAGGAAAAAATGTGAGACACACATGCTCACATTTTATTCATTCACACAATTATAATCGGCTAAAACTCCCATTTTCTTTTAAATATATTTCCATTCAGGCATTTTTAGGGTTAAGCCCCAGAATATGGGACATTAACGTTAAAGGATTCGCGCAGAGCCCTATACTTTTCATACACCGTCCGGAGAGCCTTTTCAACTCTCAAGTTTCGTTCTCATCTCCTGCATAGTACCAAGAAGAGAAAATATTAGCCATGAAGCCAATATGGAAAGTTGGTTTCACCTCTCTATCTCCTCTCTCTCAAACTATACCTTCTCATAGGGAATACAACATAAGAGAGAGAGAGAGAGACCTAACCTACACTCAGATTCTTCCACTCTCTCCCAACTCCTCAACCTATCGCTACCGTCGCCCTTCTCGTAAGGAATCAGAGCTTGGGCACACAAAAGCCAACTCCTATTCAATCTTCCCTGATCCTTCCCATCCCCTCCCATTCCCCATCGAAGAGGGTTTAAACGGATTCAATGGCTCGGAAGGAACGTCTAACTAGGCCGTATGCGAACTCTTGGAGGGTACTAGAGTACCCTCCAAATGAATATTCAAAGGCACAATTCCGCTAATTAACATCCAATGGTAGTGTTTCGTATTTTCGTATCTCGTGATAAAAGTGAACACACAGATATCGACCTCTCCTTGAAAACTACTCCACATAAATTGCTAGACTAATACCCTTGAGCGATTTACGCTTATTAAGTCCATAATGAAATGTCTCGACGCGACTTGGCTGTAATTATTATAAAATATGACCTTAGAATCTGTTTGTCGGGAACTATTTACTGCGATTGTGAGTTTCCCGGAAAGAATTCAGCAGTTTGCCTTAACTGAACCCAGCAATTGATGCCAAATCTGGAGTAATCGCGAAAACAAACCATCAATACGAACGATGCGAGTCATATTTCTCGACCATTGAATAGAACGGATGGATGACAAGGATTTTACGAGGAAAGACAAGAAGACAGATGAAAAGAAAAAGACTGCGATAAGGACAAACAATGTGTGAGCATATTCTTGCAGAATAAAGGTCAGAGGAGGACTTTGTTTGAATATAATAAGGGACGACACGCATGACTTGAACTACTTGAATGCGTTTATTCGTTAGGTTAAGAACAAATGGGGATGCGGGATGAGGGCAGTGCTCATTGTGAGCTTCTCAAGAAGTTGACTCGGGTAATTCTGGAGGATGGTGATTAACAGATGGCACTCCAAGTTCCTGAGAGCAGTACGGAGAACGGTTCCGAGTTTCTTGATACGATAGTGATATGATGAGGCCGACTCTCTCTGATCTACCACCTTTCCTCAATAGAATATTTATCTTAAATGACGTAAATTACATATCTTGTCGCGTGTCCCCACAATGGCCATCATTAACGCCAAGCCCGCGAAGAGAGAAAAGATAATGAGAACGGAAACGAAGTAAACGCATTCGATAATTAATACCTTTCATCAATGGAAAATGCAATTACCCACCCCCGAACGAAATGAAAGGGAATTATGACTATTCTTCTCCGCAACGAAGGAGTGAGGAGGAGCGCAGACATCTTCCGAACCAAGGGGGGTTGGAGTCGAGTCGTCAATGCTGATTCAGAGGACCACCCGCAAAATGCAATTATATTCGACAGAAAACAGAGCCAGAGAGAGAATTACGTGGTGGGCAGGAGCCACCTGGATCTTTTGAGTACCTCGACTCTTCCACGAGTGCCCCTAATTAATTTAAGGAATTTAAACTAGGAGGGAGAGGCACGTGTCTCTCATGTCGCACGGTCGTGTATCATGCGGAAAGAATATTCGCGCGAGGTTTTCGTGGAAGAACGGAAGGCATTAGATTTTACAAAAATACCATGACTGCTACGAAGGATTACTTAGGGAAGTTAATTAGGATAAAAAGTATCGCTTCAACTGTGCAATAAACGATTAAGCATTCGGCAAAAGTTAGCAGCAATAGTCTTCGCTAAGCAAGGGGCATGCGTAAAATTTAACTGCATTTTGAGCCAGGAGAATTAAAAAAGGACCTTGGAAGCATTGCGAAAAAGCATCAAGCACGGTGACTCAAACCCAAAAATTTAATTTTAATCATAGATATATTTCATTTATTACGGGAGAATTCAAAAACACGCTTCGTACAACATTGTCATCGTCTTTCCTGAGGGACGACTCTGACATATTCTCCCTATTCCCCCGCCTTTGGATTTCATCCATCGCGAATTTATAGCATCAATAAGTCCTAACTCTAGCCTTTCAGTTTCTCCCTTGCTACGGAGTTGAGATTGCACCGAACATGAAGCTGCGATCTGGGTTTCAGACAAGGCGAAAATAGAATCATGCGAACCAATCGCAGGAATTTATTCAGCATCGGAAGAATTTTTCACTGGAGACCTCTCGCCGATCCGAAATGCGCATCGTCGTAACGCGATAAGGTGCGCCACTAGTGCAGCGAACTATTCTGATATGGGAAGGGATAGAGAAATGACACATAGAGGACGTCCGACTTTTTCCAAAACTCGCCCCAAATGTGACATCCCGTCACGCCACAACTAACTCACCATAAGAATGGCATCACTTCGGTCTCAAAAGGCAATTCACTTAATAATTTGCGAGGAATACTAGCCTTGGCGTGACGGTCGAAACTCGCTCGACTCTTCCCGCGGTCGTCACAGAGACCCTTGCGTGCATCCCGCTAGCGGAAGACGGACAAACGCAAAAAAATAATCCCCAAGAGGAAAACTTTTGACGAAAAGGATGGACATTGAAATATTGCAATCTGGTCACATGACCGAGCGGATTATTACGAATGTTATAAAGGAAAACTTACAGTCTTAAGGCCATACGATGGAAAAGGCGGAGAGCGCCCTCTGGTGATAAACCCAGCCCATCCCGTGGAGGAAGGAGAATTCTTTGGGGGAGTGGATTTTTTCCCATATTCTTTTCCCGACGGGCGTAGATTCCTTTCCGTGACGCCATGGAGAGCAAAAAAAAACCCCAAACCCCCTCATTCAGGGCCGTCGTGAGCCAAACCACCCACCCACCCCTCCACTAAAAGTCTTTCATGCACGGCTCCACGCGACATTTGGTGCACTCCCATCTCCGCCCTGAGGGGAGACACCAGTGCAATGCGTTCGGTGGGGTGCAAGGGGATGGGGGGGGTGAGAAAGGGAGACGACGACAATCCATTCCGAGGAGGGAGGGAGGGAGAGAGAGGGAGAAGGCAATTTCCACTCGGCGATAAGGGAGCCCGCGGGGAAGATTGCACTCCTCCCCGCTCATTTCCCAACCAATCCTTTTCTTCCTGAGCGCGGGAGACGTCCCCGAAGAAACACGAGGACGGAAATTACGAAATGTGACGCATGGCCACGCAATGACTCCCCACTAGTCCGCGCTGATTAAAAACTCTCCGCACGGAAAGAATTTCGATAAAGTCACAAACAACGGACAATGAAAAAATAAAGAAACAAAAAAATTTCCGCACAATAAAAGTATCTTTAGTGTTTACGGGAGGAATTAAAATGGATTCTACAATATCGGAGGCATTAATATAGAGATATAATAACAAGTATAACGATAACCACCGTGAAATTGTTATGTGATGACTTAAGGAAATAATGCTACAGGAAAACAATAGAAAAATATTAAAAGTACCTAGTCTAGCGACCTACCATGCCCCATGACATGGTGAAAGGTATCGTAAGATTGAAACATAATCAAGCAATATCAACACCTTGAGCAATATCTCATTTTGTCTCGCTTATGCATTAACAGAGATAAACTGAGTTCAATAATACTAATTATAGGAAAGCTCTCTCGTTTACGTACATGAAGAAACAAGTCGAACACACTACCATTGGAAAGTTTCCATTTGCATATAAACCATAACATCCCTACACTATTTCCTTTTACAGGACCTGAAACGTAATTACAACTATACTCGCACCCTGATAGGAACTTACCACTACCCTTGATATAGCACAAAATTCTCATTATCTTCAATTTTCCAAGTTATTTAGCTACCACGCCCTTTATTATTCCGCAATTACATCATAACTTTTCTATTCTCTTGATATATTTAACGATTACGTAATTACTAGATATTTCACGGTGAAAATAGCAAACTAAGGAAAACAACTTCAAATCAGGCGTGACCTGAATTCTTGATAATATCTCACCGAAGAAAAGCGCACCCTTACAAGATAACTCAATATTTTTAATTTTAAAATACCGAAAAATAAATTTTTACACACGAAATTTACTACTTCCACTTTTTGACATCATTTTGCTCCGTGAGTCTAGTCTCCTCTTCCTATTTTACTCTAGAGGGGATCATTATGAGGAAATTCCACTCGTAATGACTATCCTCGTAGAATAGTGAAGGAATATTATTGGTACAAAAGAACCATTATTCGATTAATTAGAAAATATTTATGACTCAGAACATCGTTTGTCGCCACAACTAAATACTCAATCATCCTAATATGACCGCCGTGGACGAAATTCTTCCACACCACTCAAACAAAGGGCGAGTATCAATTTTATAGCCTCAACGCTAAACCATATCTAAGGCCGCTCGTCTTTCATTAATATATGCAGAGGAGGCAATATTAATATGATGGAAATAACGACACATTTTAAATATATACATTTAAAAACCATAGGAGGAGAGATTCCAAGCCTAAAAAACCCTGAACATTAAAGCGTTCCCTTTAAAAGATAAAGGACTAGCTTCCCTTTAAAAAATAACTGAATCCATTCGATTATGCGAGACTTTCCGGGGTGCACGGGCCCGCTCTATTTCCCGACGATGGAAAGACATTACTGCGTTTTTTCCAACATTAAAGAGGAAGGGGAGATCTATTGAAACGGTTACGAAAGTCAAAGCGGGGAGTAGAAGCGAAACGGCTCAATGAATACATCCCGACCTCCTCCAACAACAGAAAACGGATGCCAACGGCGAAACAATTGAACGGTATTCGGACCGTGTCCCCAAACGCAATCATTTCAACCCCCCTCCAACACTACCCAATCGTATCCCTTCACTTTCGACACTTTCCAAAGACTGGATTCATTCGCCCGCACACCCCCATCCACTGAAGAGACCAACGGCGAAATTTTCTGACGAGTGCAACAGAACAGACAAAAACAGTTTTTCGAAACCTTTCCTACACCTTGCTTCCTGATCAGATTTTTTAAACTTACGTATAGTTGGGACATGTTTGTGTCGGGTGAATGAATATACGACATTGACTAGGACTTTCTTTTTGAACACTGGTGATAAGATTGCGTGGTTCCAGGATACCAATGATATCATTATGGAATCCTATCAATTTAAGTAGGTTTTGGATGGGAACAGACTGAATAGCGCCACATTTTTGAGCATCCCCCAACAAGAAACAAGCTGAAACTCCACAGTACAGCAAGCCCTATTTCAATCTCGCGTACATTCTACCCCTTGCATTCCGTCCAGTGCGCCTATTCTCTTCCTCCCCTTACCTCGCTTACCCAACATTCTCTCCAGTCTCCGAGTCTCCGACCTCCCATCGCCCATCAAAACGATGCACATTTAATATCGGTATATAACGCTACTCGTTTTTTGTTTTCGCAATTCACGAGGACCACAACACTAAGAGAGAGTTTAATTGACAAATCAATAAATATTCCTACTTTACAAACATTTATTATTTATTTTTAATGAATTGTGTCCTGACACTCCCTGCCACACGTCCTCGCTGCGGCAGCCTGTGGGACAATGTTTAGAAATAAAATGATTCTGGTAAACGAAAATAAAATTAGCGGTCAATAAAGACGATGTCAAAACTTGAATAAAAAGAGTGCGAACCTGAGTCACTTTTGTAAATAATTTTTTCAATGAAGGATCTCGGGTTTTCCCGGCGTATGGTATTCAAGAAGTTCTCTCGGGTTTCCAACCGGGTCAGGTTGCAGTACACCGACGTTTCGAAGGCTGACTCAGCCATCGTCTTCAGGGTGAAGTGAACTTCACTTCACCCTGAAGACGATGGCAGAGTCAGCCTTCGAAACGTCGGTGTACTGCAACCTGACCCGGTGGGAAACTGAAACTGAAAGTGAAAGTGAACTTCACTTCACCCTGAAGACGATGGCAGAGTCAGCCTTCGAAACGTCGGTGTACTGCAACCTGACCCGGTGGGAAACTGAAACTGAAAGTGAAAAGTGAACTTCACTTCACCCTGAAGACGATGGCAGAGTCAGCCTTCGAAACGTCGGTGTACTGCAACCTGACCCGGTGGGAAACCCGAGAGAACTTCTTGAAATTTCTTCAATCCTTGTTTACCAAATACTCGAAGCATTGAGGCAAAGGATCCACCTTCCCTTTCCTTTCTTTACCCCTATTGTCGCAAATTTATGCGAGGGAGACAAACTATCATTCTCTTAAGCCTGTCGGAAGTCACCGGCACCAGAGAATTGTGGAAAGGTGAAAATGTTTGCCATACTGGCGTTCAATGGATGACATATACTCCGGTCCTTTGAAGTGACATAAAACTATCGCATCTTAAGTGCCCGCCAGCCACTTGCCAATGCCAACATAATCAACATTTTCGCATTTCTCAAATTCTCAGCGGGAACAGGTAACTGCCTAAGGACTTTTTTAAATGATACTATATAGCAGCGTATTTAACTCCTGACGATGCTTCTGCATTGATTTACCGCCATCGCTGCCTCTTTGTAGGGTCCTTTCTCTTCTTTTTTTACTCCACCCCGAAAAGAAATCTCTTCTAAAATGGGGGTTCATTCTGTTTAGTTAATTTTTTAAGAGTTAAATATTCTTCATTAACTTTGTAACTTGTCATTGCGGAAATATTAACCAGTAAATCGAAAAAAATCGATTAAGCATTGAAACCGGGGAATGTTTAGATTTTACAACTTAGGTGCATCGAGGTTTTAAGACATAAATACGAAATGGAATACCAAGCACTTCCAGGAACAATTCTTATTTCCTGGAAAAATACTTAGTAGAGGCCAAAATAAAACTTGACTAGTTACGTACATTCGTTTCAAAGGCAAAACCATGTCTCACTGCGCACAAATGCTCTGTTCCCAGCCATTTAGTTTCACAACACTCAGTTCAAAGGAGACGCACACGTTAACCGTGAGGAATAATGAATTCTCCCCGCATAAAATGGAAGAGAGAATCGAAGGCAAGACAATAAGGGAAACGCAGGAGCTAAGTAGCCTCCAATGTCACCCAAGAAATTATTCGTAGGCCTTGAGAGGATTAAGTGATAATCAGGTAAAATAACCCAGGAAAATCACAACAATATAACGAAATTATATCCTATTACTTAACTCTTTAATGCATAATCTTCCCTGACCCCCTTAGTCGAACATACTCATCGCCTTGCTCTACATTTCTCACCTTACAATTCTCATCACTCCCAGTGGATGAAAATTACGATCCGTCGATGAGAGAAAAGTTATAAACAACGCTCGATATGCAGCAATTTCTCGCCTAGTGGATTTTGAACTCGTCATTGTTCATTTTTTTTAACATTTTCTTGGGACAGTAGCAGGGCTTGTATTAAAAAAGCCACATTGGTACAAAAATATCAATAGCGAAAACTGTGAATCCGCTGAAGATTAATTTTATCAGTCACTCTAACGCAAATTGTCGAGTGCTCTTTGGGGAACTTCATTCATGGCGCCACCCCCATTAATACCATCACCCTAATTTGTCAACCCCTTCGCTAAACGGTGACACTACGCTCTCCCCGATAAGCGCCTTCCCTCCGTCCGAATTCCGCCGTGATGGAAATATCTTATTTCTTTCCCTTCTCGCTCTGAGAGAATTTCTTCCGGGGCAAGAAGGGGGCGTCCACATAAGACGCTACGGAGGTAGAAGGCTCCATGGAGGAGGGAATATTCCTGTCCCTTCTGTGGGTGGCAGTGTGAAATCACAACAAATGCACGAGTGGGGGTGGCGAATCAAGCGTGCAAAGCATGGATCAATGGCGTAGTGGGCCAAATGGCGTGGAATTTATATTTATATATATATTTGTTTATAATTATATCTTTTTATTTATTTATTTTAGATTTTTACGCTCGTGATCTGTTCGATTCCGCCTTCCCCACCTCTCCTATGTTCGTCCTTTCTATGTGTTCCTATCTATCCCTTTTCCTTATATCTATTTCCATGTGAATGAATATTTCTTCACTATACGGCGGGATTTCGTGTTTCAATGTGTGTACATTTATATTTCACCAATTGTCAATGGAAGACCACTAGGACTGCAATTTGCATACAGTGTCTGCGTTTTCACATTATGCAAATAGAATATTTTCCGAAAAATGTGAGAATAGTTTAGGGGACAGAGGAAACTTTTCAGCCTCATCTAACTGAAAAAATTAAGCACTATTATTTACATATAAACCCATCTACTTAGCAATATCGCATTTACAATACATGAGGGCTAGGCAACTCTACGATGCTCTTTCGGTGTGTAAGCATAAATCTACTTCCTTCCCCTGGTTTTCTTGTAGACTACATAGACACAACACTGGACGACATCGATGCACTATGATTAACAATGTTAGCAATATACTCGATCCAAATCCACAAAACCAAATATTCAGTTAAATCGATTCTCGGATAATAGAAAACGGGATATCACAAAGCGCATGTTTACAAATCAGTACATTAACTCAACCTATCATTACGACTATTGAAATTTGATAATTTCAACACAGCCCTAGGACCCACCACCCAAAGTCACCACAATTCCACCCCTCTTTCCCCCTGATTTCACCGTTTATACATCGTCGCAGGGGAAGATGCCAAAAGGTCAACGGGTAGCGATAGAAAGGGTAAATTCGAAAGGATAAGAGAATGAAACCATATTTTTGGCTTCCCGAGCGGATGGGAACGGAGCCGCGGGCGTTCGTGCGCGCAAACGGGCCCCCACGGCGGCAGGAACACGAAAAGAGCAAAATTCACAAGAGGCAATGATTTCTTCGAATAAACGCCGAGTTTGAGAATCTGCAGACCGTGAAGACCTCGGTTGGAGTGCGAGGACAGAGCAAAGATGTCTCCCGAGTTAGGAGGGGAGTCCGACGATGATTAGGGAAAGTGCCTACTCCGCTGGAAAACCTCGTCGTGATTTTCAAAGGAAATTCATAGAATGATGTCGCTGACTCCATGGAAATACAGGATTCCAATGGAAATTCTGGAGTTATTTTCCACGAAAGGTCTTGAATATATATCCAGAAGGTTAAAATCAACCAAAAGTGAACACGCGGGACCCTGGGGGGAACGAGGCCGAGCTTAAAAGTCAAATGCAACCCAAGAATCCACAGCTACAGCACTCGATCGTGAAGCCCAAATCATACTGTCACCCTCCATGCAATCATTAAGTTATGGGATGGCGACAAAGATACACCGAATCGTAATTTCAAAATAATTACGTACGCCAGTCACTAAGGAGGATATTGGAAATGCCACCCTGTATCTGTCTAACTAATTAAACTATCACATTTTCTGTTCCAGAACATGTCGAGGAATCACCTCGTAAACCTATCACATCGCTCGACAACTTTGCAATCCGAAAGCAGCGGCCGTGGGGCAACGAACGTCATTCAATAGAACCAATCACAAGGTGAAATTTATCTAAGGCTTTTCCAACTCTTGATATAATAATTTAGAAGTTTACGCTATAATTTTAGGCTATTTTGACAAGTTGAAAAGTTCATCGGATATCTATACCGGGGTATGTTAGCATCAAAATAAAGATTATTGCGTCGAAATCCATCAGCAATACCAAAAATGAACTTCTTTAAGCTAGGCACGGAGGCTTCCTTTAAGAGAATCAAATTATACATAGCCTCCGCTTCCGATTATCGCTGCTGTTGTAACTTTCGATTCGGTAACCCCGCCATTCGCAAACATTAAGAACCAAGAGATAGGTAAAAAAAATAGCTTTTTAACAAGAATTACAGGTATTTCACACAAGCGGCAATTGCACGGGTGAAGTGATCACAAGCACGCGGATAAATGGCAACAGCGAATATCATTTGCTTTTACCCTGATGAGATAAGGACGTGATAATCCAGTGGATAGAGCGACCGGAGGTCCTGGGTTCGAACCTGGATGGACAACCTCAGCTTCACCCCAGCCATATGAGTTTTCAGGTACCATATCCGGCACCACAAGGCCATTCTGACTCTGGTGTGTGAATTTCACGCGCAGTTGGGCTTTGTGTTATACTGAGCTCTATTAGTACTAATCAAATGAACGTTCGGATTGATAACTGTGGTCTTGGTTTGAATGAGCTATAGCTTAAATTATCCTTATTTCGTGCGTGACAAATGATTTAGTGATGCGGGTTTAGGAATCCCGAGGTATTATTGCCGTCGCTCGTTCCAGTAATAATTCTTTCATTCGTCGCCCACGTTGAATTGTGAGCTGTTAGTGAAAGCAGTCATTACATGATACACAGGATAGCTCACTTGCCAATATGTAGTCAAGAAATATTCCATACGGACTTCATGGGGAAACAGTCCATATGCCCGAGAGTAATACTGAAGGTGGTCTAGCAAGATTTTTTTCAAAATGCCAAATATTTGACAAAGTAAAGACGTTGAAAATTAAGCTAACCCGTTTTTAAGCCGAGAGATAACAATCCCTTATGAAGCCAACAAAATGTAAAAAGAAATCAAAGAGGTAATTGAAATGTGTTTAATGCATCCGTTCATGTTCAAATTTACGAAATATTAAGGTCGTGCTAAAATGTTGATACTTTTACGGGGCCGGATTTGTGAGCACGGCGTTTATGTACGAGAAAAAATAAGCGTAAAATTGAACCATGATTATCCATGCATTCCGACTTTAATCAAAGGTCCGGGTTGGAAGGGTGACCCCCAAATCCTTCCTCTTGTGTCGAAGCAGTCAAAGCGTGAAACCATTTCATGGCACGTTTTATATGAATGGAAAGGACTCGGAGACGCCCTTATACGATTCGGTCCCCTCCCCAATTAGATTCCTCTCATCATGAATACTGCATTGCGTCCACAGCAACTCTTCCCTCCAATACCTGCCCTCGCATCGTTATTATTCCCAAAAAACCCTTCCGAAAAAACATTCACAACTGCTAAATATTCCGTCATCAGCGTGAGACAGGCGAAAGAAACACACTTCCTCGGAGGCTCGTTCCATGAGTTGTGGTGGACAGTGAGCGAGAATCAAGCCTTAGTTGTATTCGCACATCTACACAATACCCCCTAAGGGTGTGTGGCGCGGGGTGATAGCACACCAGCCATACAATCAGAAATATTAGTTTACACAATCACTTGAATAGTATGCTAACTTCTATATAATTACAACACTCGAGCGCGCGCGCACACACACAGAATGTCTATATACATCATTAAATTATCGTTTTGCTTGAATAATTCATTAAATTTAAGTATTTTAAGTTAATTTAATTTTTCAAAGGATTTGGGTTCGATTTGATTTGAGTCTGCGTATTGTGTGAGGGAAGAAAAAGTACTTGAATCTGCCTCATTATTTATCCATCCAACTCCCTATTTTTAACTCGGAGGTCCAATCGAACACAATTTCGATACAACGATAGGAGAAATTCGTTGTATATGCAGTGATGTAATTCGATTTTGAACTGAAAATGAATGCTAATGGGAAAGGTTATTGCAAACCGATATTATTTCCGGTTTTGTCTCACGATAAAGAAGATATAGACTGGAGAAGGGCAGGGATCATGTATCTATTGGTGCAGATTTCACGCGAAATTTCTTTACTTCCATGCCTTGGTTTCAACTTTCAAAGGAAAACGAAGTCATCATTGGGCGAAGAACAAAGAAATTGGTCTCTTTTACTTATTTAAAATGAGATAGAGAGAGGAGAATAAAAAGGGGGGAGTAAGGAATAAACCCCTCCATTGCCATACAACAACTTACAACGAGAATATCGATAGAATGGTGAATATCCAACATTTCGATATCGTGCTTAATGTAGGCGAGAACAGTTGCAAATAGACACACCAAAATTGTCGCGAAACCGGACAGGTGGATCCATGTATCATTTTTTATAGCGATGTCGGCCTATTATATATCAACGTACTCGTATCAATGCCAAAATTCAACTTAATTACGACGGTGGGGGTATCAATACCTTTGCATAAATTCACATCGCACTAGGATATTTTAAATTTCGCAACTTGCAGCCATTCATACGAAATATTGGTAAACTATATTCAAAGGGGAGAGATTATGCTTGCGTGTGAGATGTATATTCTCTTAAGTGGTTTCTCAAACTCACGACCAAGCGCCCGTATTCGAGTAAATCATTCGCTTATTTATTCCTTTCACTTAACTATCCCTCCCCCTCTTTCACACACACCCTGGTGGTAGAAGCAAAGGCAAGAGGGGTCGTTTAGAATGGCAGGGAGGGCACGACAAAGAAGGGAGAGTTTAACGTCTGAGGGCGGCTGGAAGAGGGTGCCAGTAGTGCGAGGATGGAGGGGACATTTGCATATCAAAGACGAAGATCAGAAGAAAAATTCATCCCGCCGCCCTCAGTCCCCCTCCCTGCCCGTCGGTTAACAACGATGCAGCACTCGAGCCAGAAACCCCAGAAGCCTATTCATGAGGAAGGGAGGTAACTTGTTGGTCGGGTTAACCACGAGGGTGCATTGATTTCGCCTCCTAACGTTAGAGGAGTTGTTCCCCAAGTTGAGCGTCACGACTCCACTAGAGGGAACTGCGCTGCGTCGTGAGAGATGGAGAGGAGAAAGAAGAATTAATAAGAAATAAACATACACTAGTCAACCCATAAGATTGGTGTGGTAGCTAAGGGTAGAATTCGCTGAATACTAATGCGTGTGGAACTCACACATCACGGTAGGAAGGAGCAGTTTTTGTCCCTGTGCTGCCAGTGAGTTCACACTATCATTAATCTCGCACCCGAAATATCACATTTTGGGAAGTTAATTGTACCCAGAGTAGTTAATTGGAATTGAACCCGGGTCTTCCGGTCACTAGCCCAGCTCTCTACCCACTGGGCCACACACTCGGTCCTCAAATAAGAAAACTTACAAGAAAAATGGATAAAATTAAACTTTCTCTCATTGAGTGACAATGCCTATACCACTTCATAGGATCGGCACGAGCACTTTCATTAGATTGAGTTTACTGATCAACAAATCAGAGTAATACGAGTGAAAGTTTGACAATTATCACATGTACCAATGTTTCAATTCCTATTTCTCAAACACGCAAAACTTTCGACGACTTTCAATTTCCCGATGCTGAATTTTGCATGATCTTATGGTAACATTACTTACATGGTTACCTAAAACGGAACTTTGTTGAAATTCATGCAATGTTTTTTATGGTCATGACTGGTGACAATCATAAAATGTTTTATGTGGTTCGACAGCTTAAACGCATTAAAATTACGCAATGCGCGGAGAAAGCGCAGGAAAAATGCAAACTTGGGCTCCTAATAACTTGTTTCCCATGAGTCTCCAACTTCTCGAGCTTGGTCAGAAGTGATGATTTTTAATAAGGGGGAAGACCATCGGTTCACGTTAACAGTTGAGCTATAAAATTATTTTGGAGGGGTACACAAGAGCTGCAGGTAATATTTATCTTATCAAGCGTCTGCATTTAAAGATTACATTGAGCTGTGAAGGTAAATAAACTCCGATGATCGACCTATAAAAAGTAAGATAACAACGCCTAACATAAAGCCTACGGCAAACAGTGTTAATGAGTCATCTTCATCAATTCTCAGACCTTTAAACCAACAATTTTAACTCTTGTGGAAGAAGCATGGATTTCAACGGAACGATATTATTTTCGAGTTTTACGTTTCCTTTATTAGACCGAAACTTTGTACCATTTCTAAGGTAACGTCTTTGATGTAACGTTACTTTTGAACGCCGTTCTTGAAGGCGTTGACCTTGAAATCCTCGCATACTAATCCACAGATTGCAGGTTATAATTCCGGCAACTTTGAGGTTCCTCCAACTGATGTGTGCATTTTTCGACTCTTCTTTATTTGCATTAGCACCATATTTTATTTTGATATGCGTTTCTGCGTTTCATCTATGATAATTATTAAAACATTTATCAATTTTTTTCTCACACGCATGTTCCACGTAAAAAAAAACCATTTTGAAAAATAGAAAAATATCCAGTGAGCAAAGACAAATACAAAGTATTAATATTTTTATTTTTATCAGATGGTAATATTATTCACGATTTCTCAATATAAAACGGACGGTTAATTCACCAAATTTCCTCGAGGGAATGTGATACCCAAGGCAATAAATTCTAACTTCCATTAAATAACTAATTATAGTATTACTACGACCAATATGAAAAGTAATTCAAAGTAGTTCAGCAAGTGGATGGTTAGCTTTACGGATCTGAAACATTATCTACTGGTAACTAAGTGACCTACTTGTGGGATGTGAATCAGAACGCAAGCATATGTTGGGAAAATACAGAAAAGCTCAGATGTGAGAAAGCTCCTGCTTCCGTTTCCTGGCCCGCGGAAATGAAGTGGTCCAAATAAACTCATTTTGAGAACTATCTGAAATCAGTTCAACGTCGCTCAGTAGCATTCTAACGGCACTTTCGCGTAGCAACGTAATAAAACAACTCAATGCTCCCAATTGTATGACTCATTAAATAGATGTTCTACGTATTAAAATAATGAGAGAATAGCTTTTGTTTTTGGTAGTTTCAACATCTATTACTTTAATTATGAAATAATTCTCCTAAAAAAACGGTGAATTTTGTTTATATTCCTTCTATGATATTTACATTATGTATTAAATGTATGTAAGAATGAAAAAACTATTATTTTTTTAATTCAAACATATTGTATACACGACCCGGTTTTTGACGTTCAACGTTACCTTCAAGTCACGCTGAACTTCGTAAAAGGTCGTATCCTGATAAAATACAGGAATAACAGATTTGTAGTTTTTCATTCTAACTGAATCGATTCCTCAAAGTTAAACCACAAACTACGGAAATGTATGCTATAAAATTATTGTATTGATGACTGGAAGTGTTAGGCTGAGGGTTTACGAGGTTATCTATGACAAATGTGTCACCCCAATCCTGGAATGTGAAAATTAATACAAACCATTTTACAGAAACGAAGTGAATGTAAAATGGTGTACCTTAATGAATTCCACTTTTTAGAGGCTCACCTTATTACTAGGTTTGTATTTTATTTATTTATTTATTTATTCAGAATTAGTCCGAAAACAGCGCATTTTGGCCTTTACATCGAACTGTTAACAACGATAACAATGATCACATTTACAAACACCCAAGCCCTAGATGGAGGAAAACTCACCCAGGCGGGAATCGAACCCGCGACCCTTGGAATGGAAGACGAGGACGTTACCCCGCCGCCACCGGGGTCGGTAATGAAAAGTAATGGTAACAATATTTTGCTGACGTGTGCGTAGTACTCAATGCAGACCATCGGTTAAGTGTGTACATGTTCACGGTTCGTATTAGCATTGATAAGATAGCAGTGCACACCATTATCACTAACATTTGGCGATGCAGAAGGCCGGCGCTAAACTCGATCCGCAGATCTTGACGGACGACCAAGGTCAGAGTCGATTGCCTTGCGAAGACCTTCTGCAAAGGCATCGCGACGATTCCTCAACCCCCTTACTTGACACCAGCATACTATTTCCTATTCCCAAAAGTGAAATCCTACCTCAAAGGACATCACCTTGGGACCCTGAACGTCGTCGAAGAAGCTTGCATGCGGACCCTTAAGGACCTTCCGGAATCCGCCTACCAGGGAGCCTTCGAGTCGTGGAGAAGCCAATGACCAAAGTGTGTCGATGCTTAAGGGATGTACTTAGAAGAATTTTAAGGCATTGAAGTAATATTCAAAATAAATCTATTTTTCCGAAACTTTTCCCGATACTTTTTATAAAAAGAATGTTTTTTATAACTTTACATCCAATGATAAGTCATTAAAGAGGATAAAGGTGACACTTTCATGTCAACTACGATTACCTCTTAATTTCGCTTAATTTGAGGAAAGTGATGGAATTGCATTTGCAATAACTGTTCTACGGATATACTCAAGTACATAGACATGTATATTCACACATGTGATATCATCTAAACGTAAAACACGCCAATATGAGGAAATGGAGGTGATAACCGCACGCATATCAGCTCCTTTCTTTTGTACGTGGTGGTGGGTCTAAATGTTCATTTGCTCAGGAATTAGTTATAAGGAGGATATGGTGCTGTCGAATTTTAAATATAGAAAGAATGCCATTCCTCAACCTTACCACTACCCTAATGTGATCTGCGTAAGTTATGTGAAAGACGGTCCTGATCGGGATGATAATCTTCAGGTAGCATCCTTTCCCTTCATTGTTCATTCCCGAACGTGCTCCCGGCACTTCGCAGCAGACCATCTCTTATTTTTACATTCAATCGTCTCGCATCCCATCCAACGACACCAAAGCTATCACTGATCGCAAGACGGCGCCATATTTCAAGTCCAAGCAATATTATCGTGGGCGGACATCCGCACAGCGGCGCCTCTCCTACATCCAGCGCAGTCTCACTTGACGGATACTAATACTCACTGACAGAGAGATGAGGGAAACGAGTGGGAGGGAGGGATTAAAAAGAAATCCCACGACTCTCGGGAATCGAAACAGGGTTGCGGGGCCATGGATGAGAGGCGTAACGGGCCTCCGACCATCACTTGCGCGGAGTATTATTTTCGATCTCGCAGCGATGTCGTCCGTTCACCGACATGTCGAGGAGGAGACGATGTCGCCATGGACGGCGATTAATACTGACACGAGTCGAATGTTGACTCCGACACCAGTGTCATGTCAAACCATTGACATTAAGGAAACATCAACGTCGACCCCGACGCCACGTTGCTCGCTATAAGTCATATGACCTTGCACGGAGACTCCATAATAACGGTTGACGTTCGAAGAGCATTTTGAGTTAATTCCGTCGATCCGCCAAAGCAAATCCGCCGTTTTAGTTAAACAATATTACGTTGCATACACCTGCCTACACGTCACATTAAGGAGTGCTGTGAGTTGCTCCCACGAAAATATTCAACTACCTTCCACCTTAAGGAAATCATTTTTTTAAAGTTATGCATGTGTATACACACATTTACGTATATCAAAACAAAGTATAAATTCTACAGACCATCATGTGCTAAAATTACTATTATTTTTGCTAATCAAATCCATTTCTATTCGGAATTTCTGAATATTGTGTTTTCAGCGAAAGGTGGCAACACTATTGTTACGCATCGATTCTGCCATCGCTATGGTAGAACTGTATAGTGACAACTCACGGTCCATAACGGTGCGTTTAGACCCACAGTCCAAAACCATTCCACGGTCACGTTGTAGCGGGTGTTCGGTTTTCATTTGACGGCCCCTAGCTGTATTATGTAACGACTACTAAAGCTAGGTCAATCAACAGCTCACGGGTCACCACAGCACTCGTAAACACTGATTCTCAAAAAATATTAGTACCGGCATGAACACATTATATAATATCTAACGTGTATAATATCTGTAAAATGTTAAGGGAACATAAAGGGTTATTAATCAAAGATTACGTTCGAAATGACGAAGACCAAGTAAGAGATAAAACTTTAAGGGAAGGATACCTACGTTTGTATTCTAGCGGAAGCAAAAAGAAGTTCATGGAATGTCACACGCAAAGAAAATATGGATAAAGTTCTGCTTTTCGCTTATTATTTTTTTATCATTTTCACGTGAAAGGAAAGCAGGAATATTTATCTCCGGGCTCTTAAGAAAATTACAAGGCGGAAATCGCTTCGCTATTCACCCTTCTCCCCTCACTCCCATGTAAGCAAATGGTCAGGTGTTAAATATCTATAGATCAAGAAAATAAAGCGAAGATCTACGGCGATTCCCGTAAAGGTCGACCTCAAAGTTAGTTGTGTTAAAACTGGACTGCTATTCTATTATGTGAATACAGTGCACCGGTTAATATACAGAAGAGTTAAAACAACTAATTTATCTTCTGGAAAAGGATCATGAACAATTCATCACCTGAAAAAATATTTCATATTTCAATGCGATAAACTTATACGTAACCAAAGTTTTGCAATATCTTTATTTTTACTAAAACTGTACAAAAACATCTTCAACGTTGATACCAGCAGGTTTTAAAGTATAAACGAGTTTTAACCGGCTTGCAAAAGGAATTTCTTGACGATTATTCTCATAAACTTCCCTTTTTTTCCTTGTGAACGCAAATACAAGACTTCCTCGCAAAAGTAGGAACATCAGGCGTTAAACTGTCATTTCCACGATGTAGAATACTATGAATATATGTAACATTCAGTGCTCCTTAACAATTAGTAATATTCAGAAGCTGCCAATGGTAAAAAAATAGAATTGTGTATCAATGAATGCACGAATTTTCATTCTGAATAACACTTACACAACATGCTATTGGAGGAAAAAATGTAATTAAATGGATTGTTTCCCTCCCTGCCTCAATCCAACGTCTTACTCTCTCCAGTAGGAATCTCATATGAAGCCTCCCTGGAGCCAGGAATCAAAGACGGTCGGACTTGAGTGCGCGTCTTACTTTAAAACCTCCACGTCCACCTTCGAGGCGTCCCTCTGCCTATCTCACTAAGCATTCGAGCCACGCACGGGGGACACCCGAAAAACCTTCCGACTTCTGGAGCCACACTCGCCAACGCTACCCACACGCAAACACCTCCACCATCCTGATCACTCCCCCCCCAGTGACCACAGCGACCACGAAAAACTCTCATCATCATGTGGAGAGAATGAGGGAGAGGAGGAGGTGACGGGAGCGGGGAGTGGAGGAGATATGAAGAGTAGAGGCATGTTCCTCCCACGTCGTTCCTCTTGGAAGCCTTTGCCGAGGGTCATCTCACGAGACTATGGTGTCGAGAGGGGACGGAAAAACGCTCCAATCCCTCGATTGGAACGCTCTGGTGGGTTCCGATCATACCGAGACTACAGTACAAAACCTAATCAAGAATTTTGCAAAAGCTACGAAATGCAAATTGAGGAATATTTCAATGGTGACTAAAGAAAGAATATAATAACATACAAACTTCAAAACATATTAAAGTAATCACTGCGTGAAAGGAGAAAGTTCTTTCTAGCCAGACGGAAAAAAAGGGATTCACGCACCGCCACGCCCATTTTTACCGCGCAAGACGACAGTCGATGGAGTCCTCAGAGGAGGAAAGGATGACTTCAGTTTAATCCTGTATTGGCAACATATATTTTAAGGCACCATTTCAGCGGAATATCATTAATTTCACCACGTTTCCATATAATACAAGCCACCTTCGCCTAACACAGAAAGCATATCCCGGAAAAATATGCGGCTTTGGGGTCGGGATAGTGATCTAGGCCAGAAGATATTATTTAGCATACGGCTTTCACATGAAAATATTATTTATCTGATGATCAGTTACATATAACACATTGTTCACATAAGAGAAAAATATAACAATAAAATTTATGAACACATCTACAGCTACATATACGCGTTCATGCTTTAGCTTCATTTATCATTGCTTTCAACGAATAGATAAACGCTAATGGAATTTGGTAATAAAAATTCGGTAAAGTACCGGTTTTTTTACGGAGTTTAAATTTTTACTAAGTTAAAAAAATACGACTTTAACTTGCACCTCAATAGTCTGAGTAATTACTTTTCAATCAAATGGATGCTAAAATAAATTCAAATGGTTTACACGAAATAATTAATATGATTAGGTACTTCCTATTGATCCCTTTTTTTCTCTCGGTTCACATCGCTGGAAGTCAATGAGAGTCCGTCTTCCCACTCCTGCAATCAGGCAGTGATCTAGACAACAACCTTATCTACAAATAAAATTGAAAATAATGTTCACTTTGAAACTAATCGCGGCACTAATTAAGAGAGCGCAACGCATCCTTAAAGAACATTATTTTATGCTCGAGGGACAAAAGGTGCTCAAAAAGTGTGGTTCGGGTAAGAAATATTTATTTTGAAATTTATTCAAGCCAAAAATATTCCGTAAGAGCTTGGAACCGCCTAAGATACGATCCCTGGGCTCACCCGGTCCATCCCGGTTGATCGTGATACTGTTCTAGTTGATATTAAGTCCGCTGTAAGTGGATACTTGTCGGTATGATATCCTATACTATAAATGCATTGCTCTCAACAAGGAAAAGGCACGTCGCTCTTATCTGTCATTCCCGACTTTTTTAGGAAAAAAATGGATTCCGCGTTTTTATGATACGTGGGAAATTCCCCTACATTAAGGGAAGTTACTTAGTCAACTGGGAAATTTGCGACATTTCAAAATTTTAGCATCGCGAACACGATATTGAGGACATGAGTACATGGTTGAAAATAATGGCGCATGGTTTTGACCATGAGGAATAGGATGATTTATGCTGTCCACCATAATCAGCACACGAGCCATCGAAGGCTACTCTAAAAGAGTACACGTGAAGGACAATAAAAACTTGTAGAAAATTGCTTACCCGGCCCTCACCGTAAACAAAGCGATGAAAAAAAATCCGTCACACATCGCGGAGTTTGGCGGGTACTTACCTATGAAAAAAAGAAAGAAACATGCATTAGTTAGAATTACAGTAAGCAGACAAAAGACACTTAAGTACGGGCAATGCAACTTCACCACGGGAAAGCAAGGAAAACACAGACGGGCATTTCCACTCACAACAAGAGCGTGTGCATTTGCGTTTCCTGTTGAAAGACCGAATAAAAATAAATAAAAAGGAGGAGAAAAACGGGTCAAACTGCGCACACCGCTATTCTACCTTCCCCCCCTCCCCTCCCTTCCTTACAAATTATTTAGTCGGTTTCCGTGGGAAACGACCTCGATTCAGCTAATTGAATTAATATTCCCACGAACCGTTAACGTTACAAAAAATTTTAACAATGGCGGCACCACTTCATTAATTGCCTACCCTGGGTTTTTTTTCCAAGTCACCCGCCGTCGGATAAGGATACGAGATACCCAACAGTCTCCGAGCGCCCTAAAAACGACACGGCCGCTTGCACCCATCGTTTATCAGACGGTGTCGGGAGGGCAAAAAGAAAGATGGTTGATCTTTCTCAGTGGTCCACCTACGACTGGACATATCGGGCACAGATGTCTTAACACATGGCTATGACCAACCACTCGGGTATGAAACGAAATTTATGACATAAAAACACGCTCCTTTTTTACAACCAATATTTAATTACCACGGTTTCCACACCGAGTAGTATTTTCAACGACTTAAAACCAACGGCTGTGATCGATCACTATTAATGGTATTCTACCATTTAAGGTAGGTTTTAGATGGCCACAAACTGAATACCGTTACACTTCTTAGCTTCTTCCAATAAATTAATCTTTGACGCCTTAAATCATCCACCATGGACCAACCACTCCGGCATTAAATAAAACATTTTTCACCACCAATATTTAATATTATAAAACTGAAGCAATGGTCTGCAGTCGAAGAAAGGAAGAAAATCTCCTGGAAAGACTAGGGAATGACACCGAGGAGCTGAAGGAAATATTTTGCTCTTTTGATTACTTGTGATGCAATAAGCAATAGGGACATAGTAGGTAGAATTAGAATAGTGAAGGTTTCCCATGTGAGGAAGCAAATATGCTAGAACTAGCATAGGCAGGAGAAAGTAACTCATTGCAACATATAAGGAATTGACTTCGATGATAGGAGCGAAGGTCTGAAAATAGACTTCTGAAGCCAGTGAAAATGTGGTTTTACCGAAATAATCACGACAATAAAATGGATAAACAGACTAACAAATGAAGATGTACAACGAGCGGATGAAGATAGAAGCCCATGGAGGGCCATTAAAAGAAGATGGAAACTGATTGGAGGATCCTGAGGCACGATATTTTCTGAAAATCACATTTAAAGGAAATATGGATGGAAAGAATCACAAAAGAAGAGCCAGGATTAACTACTAGAGGAAAATGTCAGCACAAGATGAAACAGCTATGAGGGAATGAAGAGATTGGTTGGGAACAAGGCAGTTTTGAGAACTCCAGCTACTTTTTAAATTTTATTAATGTTTACGTATATAGATAATCACCAGGCAAAGAATGGGACTCTCTCGTAAATTCAAATTATTTTTTCGCGAAAGTATTTTACGGAAAATTTCATTAAAATACTTAAACGTGAATTTATTTTCAAGGATACTCTATGTAGGTATCTTATATCTAGGGCAATTTGACAATTTTACTCAGAGTTTTTCCCACGCAATATATGAGCTGGGTTGGGTAGGCAGGGTTAAGACAAAATTCATAACCATTGCCTTGACCTTTCATATTTACAACCCTAAATGATTCCCGTCTCTACACTTCCTTCTTTATGGTTAGATGCTCACTTTATCCGACAGTCAATAGGCCTGCTGCAGCTATGGTCAATTTACCCCACCTCTTTTTAAGTTTTCTCAAGTCAAGTGGGGATCGAGTTGGTGCGGGGGCTAACGTACTGGCTTCTCACTCAGAGGGCCCAGGTTCAAATCCCGGCGGTTTTGAATATTTTTCAGAGGTATCTCGATCCCTACTAAAGGTGCTTTGTGGAGGGCACTTTGAATGAGTACACCGTCCGTCGGATGGGACGTTAAGCTGCGGACCCCTTGGCGCCTTTCGTTAAGAGTAGGCTAATGCGGACGCTGGGTTTCTCTCCACCCTTCATCCTTTCCTGTCCATCCTCTATGGCGCAAATGACCTCAGCTGTCGGTCGCCTCCCCTAAATACTACTATTACTACTCAAGTTTCAAAGTTCTTCGAATTGCCATTTCTTTGCCACTTTTACCTTCCATTAACAATGCTTAAGACTGTATGGTTATTATTCACATTTACTTTCAGACTATTTCTAAAGCGTGTTTCACACTTGGTCTTTATTGATCTGCTACCTATTTTTTTTTCAGTGTTCAGGGTTGTACGCGGCCGTTGAGAAAATACCGTGAACCATTAACAAAATAAAGACAACCTAACATTACTTTTTAAATGATTCCTACCGATAAAAAAGTTAATGACGCATAAATCAGCTAAGCGTAGATTATATACGTTGAAATGGAACTTTTGAATGGTCGTAATACCAGCACACTTTTACCAGGTCCAGAGTATAACAGGAGAACGTGAGTAATGTGTTTTAAGCTAGACATCCTTCTCAATTGGCTAAGATCGGGGCGAAAACATTTTAAAAATGGTTTAAATAAATGTCTACTGCGAAGAAAATTTGGAATTCGTGGTATGAATGCTCAATTAGGTATCGTAAAAGCACTTCACGGACGTCAATCGCGATTTCTAGTAATAGTCAATGTTTGACAAAAAGATAATGAATCATAATAACATCTTCTGTATCGTCTGGAAATTAGTAAGATATCGATTTTTCTGCGAGTTTCCGTCTAAAGCTACGTCGATATTTTTATCGTTAGCATGAATTGAATGATTCTGCCGCTGTTAAAAGAAAGAAAATTACACCTTCACTCACAAAATTTAACAAAATATTTATATGATACAGAAACTGACACGTATTTGCATTTTAAAGGCAGCTAAAAAACAATTTTCTATAAACATAATCTAGCGCATAGTCTAGTTAAATCAACTAGTGTAAGGCGAAACAGGTGACACGTTTTGCAACCAGATATATGAAGAAAACAACACGAAATTAAATTCTAAACGATTAAAAAAAAACACCAATGCCAACGACTATTGAATTCTAGCATTCGCCCATAATTACAGTGAAATACCCCCATCCTCCCCCGCTTTAATTGGCCCCACACCAACTGGCCAATTATGGCACTGCGACTGAAATCAACACATTTTTATTTTTGAGATAAAATAACGAAAGCACAAAAATCCGTCCAGTAGGTCACGAGAAAAGAAATTGAAGTCACAGACACCCTATATTTCCGATCTAATAGGTAGGATAAACGAGGGAAATGGAAGCGCGGGCCGCATTAATTAGTTAGCACGTTAAGCGCAGAGCAAGTGGCAACAACTATTCCTTTCTTTGAACTACAAAAGTATAACTGGCTCGATTTTCGAGCCGTTCATCTCCAGTAACGATATTCTGCTCATAAAATAGCAGCGAGAGAATTCTCCAGCGTAAGTAGTCTATCTCCATTTCGACGATAACTTTCTTTTAATTCAAATGAAAACTACAAACCCTTTACCACTCTGTGTATCTAAACAAGCTCCGTTCTCGTAACAATCTCATCAAATAAAATCCACATTTATACGTTCTTCCGTGTCTTTTTTAGGATATTTTCTTCATACTTTCGTCCATTTTAGAAAATGGGACGTCGCAGATTATACTTCACGGTACATGATTTCGCTACTTCTCGATTCAAGGACAAGAGAATCATGAGTCAACCCGGGATTATTCCATGAAATCACTGAACCAGTAGTTACCACGGGAAATGGACAAAACAAAAAAAAAATGCCATTAGATAAAGTAATTCTTTTTTATAACGCCTAGTGTAAATAAAGGGAAGGCAACTCACATTCCTTTACTTCTGAATACTAAAAACAATCGGTACACCCTAACAATAAAATTCCATTGAGAGCACATCTGAGATTAAAATGCTGCATATCTACATTATAAAAAAGGTTTGCCAGTGACGACGCTCAGGACCATTATAACAAGATCTATTCGACCTAGTTGAAATTTATGTAAGATACATGGTGACTGCCTTACGAAAACTGTGTTGGTAGTGGATTTCTAGTTCAGTGCAAATTTATGTGGAATTTAACAGGTTTTTTGCGACGAAACAGCGTGCAGTTGTGTTAACTGCTTCCTTTGGATGATTGAGTAATGAGGTCTACTTACACTTTCAGTCGCTATCGACATTTTCTGTAAGCCGTTCCCAGGAGCCATGTAAATCATTTTTACAGTATAAAATCGCTCCTAAATGGCATTTTAACACCCTTTATTCCAATCGATAAAGGAAATAACACTTTATCCCAATTAATTACTAATGTAGCTACTAATGCAGTCATTTCCTTCAGTAAAGAAGAAAGGGGAAGAAAACTCCAATGGCCGTAAGAATTAGTTGCCAATCTCTCGTCAGACCAATTGTTGTGTTGGTGTGACGGGAATCACGTCAGGGACCAACCACAACCTCTCGACCAGAATACCCTCTGTGGTGGTTTACGGGAAATTAATCCGCGTCAGGGACCAACCACAACCTCTCGACCAGAATACCCTCTGTGGTGGTTTACGGGAAATTAATCCGCGTCAGGGACCAACACACAGCCACACGCACACTATCCTGACTGAAATCCTTCACGAGGCTGTGAGACCCTGTTAAAGAATTTCAGATGGAGATGGAATCCTTCACGAGGCTGTAGAGTAGACCCCGTTAAAGATTCCAGGATATTCTCAAGCACACACTCTGTGACTGGCACAGACCAATCACACACACAAGCACTCAAGAAACGCACACACACTCAAAAGGGCCCAACCTCTGGGAGAATCTGGACACAGGTAAAGAGCAACTAGAAAATGCGTCGAACACGCGTGTTTCGGCCACAAAGTGGCCCTCTTCAGCGAACCGAAGGGAAAACACCTCCAACACAAGGTTGAAAGTCAAGTCTTACGGCCATTGGAGTTTTCTTCCCCTTTCTTCTTTAATTGAGAGGCCGTAGAGCTCATTATTTCTTGCTATATTTCCTTCAGTGTTAAAAAGTTATGGTATTCTATTTGAATAAGACACTAAAAATTATATGTTCCAACAGAGCACACACTTATTCCACAAAGGTAAAGTTGTGTAGTGCTACTCGATTAACAAATAAATTGCAGCGAAGGGTTTTTACATCATTATGCATACCACCGTATGTACTAATGAATTACTTTCTTCTACGATTTACTTGTGTTGGGGACGGCTTCCACCAGTGCAAAAGGATACGAAGGGTAATGCTCACTTAAACCCCGGTCATACGATCCATAATATGTCGTATATTTAATATCTCTTTTATTTAATTTTCCCGCTTGTAATTTAATCGTAAATCACTCAATTCCTCCCAAAAATGCAATAATTTCACAAGAAAGTCAAACTAAGAAAGTGGAATTTTTAAGAAAGTCTCTAATTCTTATTAATGGAAAAACAGCAACGATGTAAAACTATAAGCCATATGCAACGACAGTGGAAAATATGTTTATTGAAAAGATAACCCCGGGATCAAGTTAATAAAACAGAAAATAAGTATTAAGACTTGACTAAGGTCACAAATCAAAAAAGAAAATGTGCTCAAAATAAAAATGGAAGCCACCACTATAAAAAAAGAAAGTATTTTTTGCAAAGTTGAACATCGTCTCCTTAAATATTTCGGGGCGTCTTCCATTGGACACCTTGAGAGACAAAACGAGCACATTTCCTTTCTACATCTACATCTACATAATACCCCGCAAGCCGCCGCAAGGGCGTGTGGCGGGGGGTGCTAGGTCACCAACCGTAAAAAAGAAAAATACCACATGCAAAAAAAAAAAAAACAGCACGGAAAATTACACCAACAGCAGCGCACACACTCATGCAAAAATCCCTTCATCCAATACTCATGCAAACACATAAACCGCAAAACAACTAAAAAACTGCACCCCATGATGCAGCACGAAAGACATCCTACAACACGGAAGCCAGGACACAACAAGCAAGAAATTGAAACACCACATGAAAATGCACCACGAAACACTCTGCCCCCAAAGAGTCTTTAAAAGGCAGGGAATGCGACCCAACGTTGCAGGTAGCAGGAATTTCCCCCCGCGGAGAGGGACGAGGGATTGAAAGGGAAACTTAAAAACAGATGAACAGAACATGAATGAGGTCATTCGGGAAGAATGTGTTATTATAACAAAACACATAAGGTTAGTGGAAGAGCATGCATTTAAATACAACTAATTATTTTTTAGACGCTGAGGGTGGCAAGTGGAATTTTTGCTAGCTATAACCCTGCAGTTGCTATCCCGTATTGTCCGTGGGAAGAAGGAGTCCTTGAGTCGGCTAGTTCTGGCATCTATTTCCCGAATTTTATATGCATGATCCAAGCGACTAATGTATGTAGGAGTACGAATAATTTGCGAGACCTCGGTGCTGAAACATGCGGATCTAAATTTATTTAATAATTTCAATCTTGCATTGAATCGTCTCTCAGCCAATGATTCCCACCCCAAGTCCATGAGCATTTCGGTGACGCTTTGCGTTTTATCGTAGGAATTTTTTACAAAACGGGCTGCCCGGCGTTGAACCTTCTCAATTTCCCGAATGAGACCTTTTTCACTCGGATCCCACACGCTGCATGCGTATTCTAAATGAGGCCTTACAAGAGCGTGGTAACAACGTTCCTTGACCTTCGAGTCACTTTTGCCGACAATGCGTCTAATGAATCCCAATTTTTTATATGCTTGACCGCAGACTTTACGTATGTGAGTCCCCCAAGTTAAGTCTTTGGTGAATGTGACACCTAGGTATTTTACCGTATCAACTACTGCTAGGTCACCTCCAGCTAATTTGTAAGCAAATCCCGTTGATCTTTTAAAGAAATTTACCACTGAACATTTATTATAATTTAGAGTCAATCCCCAGTTAGAACACCATTTAGTAATGCAATCTAAATCCTGCTCTAGAATAAAACGATCCTCATCCTCAGATATCTCCCGATAGATCACCGTGTCATCCGCGAACATCCTAATTTTACTTTTCACTTCGCGGTTCAAATCGTTAACAAAAATCAAGAAAAGCAATGGCCCGATCACACTTCCCTGAGGTACCCCCGACGTGACTCGAACGCTGTCGGAACTAGCGCCATCAAGGACTACCCTCTGTTCCCGCTCTGAAAGAAAATCTTTAACCCAACTTATGGCGCCCTTGTTTATACCCGCGACCTTTAATTTATGAATGAGTTTACCGTGTGGGACCTTATCAAATGCCTTTTGAAAATCTAAGAAGATGGCATCCACTTGCCTACCTCTCTCACCCGATAAAAGTAAATCATGTGTAAATAATCCTAATTGGGTCTCGCAGGAGCGGGTTTTCCTGAATCCGTGTTGATTGTCACTTAAAAAGTTAATGTTGTCAAGGTGTCTCATTATTGAACTGACAATTATGTGCTCTAAGATTTTGCAACAGATAGAAGTGAGAGATATAGGTCTGTAATTACTGGGATCCTCCCTGTCACCACTTTTAAAAATAGGCGTTATTTGCGCGGTTTTCCAAATCTTAGGTACTTTGCACTCTGTGAGGGATTTGTTGAATATAAATTCAAGGTACGGGGCAATGTTTGGAGCTAAATGTTTTATCACCCTAGCTGGTATATTTTCGGGACCCGGGGATTTGTTGGGTTTAATCTCGTTAAGCAATTTTAGAATTCCTTGTTGGTCCACTGTTATTTTTTCCATGGGTGGAGTATGTATTGTTTCTTGGAGATATGCGGTGGCAACATCATTCGAGAAAACGCTTTGGAAGAATGAATTTAAGATGTTAGCTTTACCCTCACTGTCTGTATGAATTATATTGCTACAATCCCTTAAGCAAGCCACGGTTTGTTTACTCCCATTTACTTCCCTAACATATGACCAGAAAGCTTTGGGGTCAGTGTCCAAGTGCTCGCAAAGTTCTTTGCGTTTAAAGTCCAGTAAAGCGCTACGTAATTGTGTTTTGGTTTCAATTTTAGAGGATCTATATGTGTCCCATAATTGTTTATTCTCAGGGGATGATGTGTTCACGCCTGCCCTCTTTACCCTAGAGTGTAGCATTCTCTGCTTTCGAAGGGCTTTTCTAACGTCTTTATTGTACCACCTGGGGTCGCGATTTGCTTTAACGTATTTTATAGGTATGAAATCTACGATTCCTTTTTGCATGATATTGACAAATTCTGTCCAAGTTTCTTCCACGTTGACATGACTTAAGCGGGTTTTGAACTCGGGTAGTGAAGAGTTTAATTGATTGGCAAAAGATTCAAAGTCTGCTTTATGGTAATTATAAATTTTTCTTTTTGGTTTAATGATCTTTTTTATTTCTATGTCCAAGTGGACATTAATTGCTTTATGGTCACTCAACCCCTCATCAGTTGATACACTAATAATACGTTCAGGCGTGTTTGTAAGAAATAGATCCAATATGTTTTTTCCACGGGTGGGCATGCGTACTGCTTGATGGAGGGAGTTTCTTTGAACCAATTTTATCATGGAATTGCAAGATTCGCGATCGCGGGTCCCAGATTTAACGATATTGTTGTCCCAATCTATACCAGGGAGATTAAAGTCGCCACCAATTATGTTTATGCTGTTATTATATTTACGTGTAAAATTGTAAATTTGATCGTTGAGGGTCTGAAGTGTTTTCAAATCTGAGTCTGGAGGTCTGTAGAAAGAGCATAAATTTATATTGGGTTGATTGGTCCGTAGTAAGGTGCACCAAACACTTTCTATGTTATTACTCGTATTTTCAAATGAAACTTGCCTGCTTTCAAAATGACTTTTAACTGCCACGAAAACCCCTCCTCCGGGTCTTGTATCTCTATCGTGTCGGTAAACTTTGAAATCTATTGGGAAAATTTCTTGGTCGTTTATGTCATTGCACAGCCAACTCTCTGTGCCTAATACTATATCAGCGGAATGAGTTTGGATGATGTGTTCTAGATCCGCTGATTTGTTCTTGAGGCTTCTGCAATTTATAACAAGTATAGTTAAGTTATTTTGATGTTGAATAACGTCCTTATTTGTGCCTGACTGTAGTTTAGGACGCCTTTGTGGGGAAGTGCGTGTCACAATTCTTTCTAAATCAATGCCAGTGTTGTCGGTGACTTTAATATTTTTATTAATAATATTATACGCGCTATCCCCAGATGTTACTGACCCACTAAGTGACCTGCCCTTTATCCTAAAAAAGGCCTACAGTGGTCGAGTATCCTATCCGCCACCTTACTCGCCGCTTCCGCCGTGTAATGGACCCCAGATCGGTTAAGGGGAGTCCTGCAAGATCGGAGGGTTGGTCTCAGGTCGACGAAGGAGGCTCCTATGTCCGAGCAGAATCTCGATAGTCTCTGGTTTATGCCTTCCACTCGGCTCCAAACCAGAGACCCGCGATCCTCCCTCGGAACGATGCTGCAGACCGTTAGTCCCAGCCGAACCCCCTCGACGCCCTGGACGCGCTTCACCTCGGAGTTCAGTTCCCTAAGGGAACGGAGGACCTCCTCGGATCCACGGTCCGTGACGTCGTTGGTGCCCACATGGGCCACGACCTGCAGCCTAGAGCACTTCGTGCCTTTGACCGCCGCCTCGATTGCCTTCGTCACCTGAGGGACTCCTCCGCCTGGTATACACCAGGCGGTCACCCGTTGATCGGCGCCTACGCGGCGCGCCCTTTCCCTCAATGGAACCATTACACGACGGACATTCGAGCTACCTATTACTACAACTCCCTCCCTTCCCGTTCCCTGACGTCTTACCCTAGGCAGTGCCCTCGGAGTAGGGATAGGGGCTGCAGGTACGGTGGTGCTGTCATCCGACAGCACCTGGTACCTGTTGGAGACGGGGATGGTATCTGCCTCCGCAGAGTCCAATCCACGCCGCAGCGTTACCTTCCCCTTGCCCCGAGAGACGACCCTCCAATCGTCCGACCTACGGACGTGAGACACTCCCTCGTTGGGAGATGGGACACGGGGTAGGTCTCTAATCGCCCAGCCACGTGTTGCATTCGGACGAATCCGTGCACCCATATGGGCGTGGCGGGTTTTCGTATTCCCACCCCGAGCACCATCTCTCCTGAGGGGAGTCCTCCGGCCAGCGATCTCCGATCGAAGCTCCCGTACCATTCTCTCCAGCATGACAATACGGGCCCTTAAAGCCGCGCATTCGCCAGTGCCTTCGAGCATGGCAACAGGGGACCTAGATGAAGCCATCTTAAATAACAAACGAGTTCCCAACAAAAGCTAACTTGTATACGCTACGCTAAAATTTCTAAGAGGGGTTAGTTAAATTTACCTCAATCAATAAGTTATGCTTTGGAAGATAGTAAAGAAAGGAAAGAAAAAAGATGGTAAAGAAAATAAAGCACTCACCGATAACCAATTAGATTCGACGGACAAAAACCACCGCAAGCCACTACGAGTACCCACTAGGAATACCACCAAACTATTAAAAACTAATAACAAGCAACACAAAAACTAAATAAACTTAACTATTTCACAAAATTAAAGCTAACACTAAACTACACTTCACTGGGAAGAACAAACACAGAGGTACAGAAGTATCAGCAGGCACGCAGGTAGTCTCAGGTAGGGTCGAACCGGTTCTAGGGAGCGAGCTCGAGCACGTCTGTTCTCGGCAGAGGCCAGGCAGAGAATCTTTGGGGAAACACGTCAGTCATGCCGAGAAAGACACGCCCGAATGCGGAAGAGAGAGGGATAGAAACAGATATGGGAAGGGAGTGGATATGGTTTATGTCGGGAACCAAGGGAACAAGCTGGGAGGGCGGGGGGGACGGAAGAGCAGCAGGTGGGCGTTTTCGGCGAGTCACGCCAATCAAGGAGTCACGTGCCGATGGCGTCGAGGGTGAGGATGGGGAGGAAATGATGAATGGAAATGAAGGTGTGGGTGGAGGTATGGAGTGGGAAATAATGCCTAAACATAATAAGCCATCCGCCTCCTTCTGCTCCTACCGGTCGTCCGGCGGTCCCCAAGTTGCCCTAAGGCCGACTACCTCTCTACCAAAAAGTTGGTCGTCCCCAGGTTGACGAACCTGCCCGCATATTATGACCCGTCGCAAATACGAGATCTCGTACGATCACCCGCTAAGTTTACAAGAGTAGGTACGGACAGCACCTCTATCTCGTGCCATTTCGACCAACAGACGACGGAGAGCAAGATGTAATTACATTATATTCGACAATGACCTAATTGAAAAACGATTATCTCGAGAAAAAATGTTCAAGCACTTTTCCCGCAATATTTTGCTATTCTAATACCATAGAAAAAAGTGGTTGATGTAGTTAATTAAAGCTTCAATTTTCAGATCAACTTTCGTTATGCATGAATGGGGATGAAGGACTATTTTTTTCAATTTAAAATATCGAAAAAAATGCCATATAATTGCCGTAAAATATTTTCGATCAAACAAATTTATTTGCTTCTGCTAATTAGAACTTTGACAAGGATAACATTTAGAGCACTTCTGCAACGCGAAATAATCCCATTGCATATATGCTTCGTGGAAGCAGATATATGACGACGGTTCGACGACCATAAAATGTGAGTAATGTTAATTTGGAGAGAGAGATTTGAGCGTTTATTCATCCTAAGTGAACACAGATAATGAACGCAAAGAGTAAATCGGTATGATTACCTCGGGACCTGCTATGGCTCCACTCTTTAATTACATTAACCTTTAACAGTACTTGGCATGGATCGATAGAGATTTTATAGTCAACTCATGAGATTCAAAACATTTAAAAAAACGACAATGGACATAAAGAGTAAAATTATGAATGTCTTGTAACTTGAAACAACTCCGCTATTTGACTATTTCATTGCTAATCTGTAAATTTAAATAAAATGGGTGGGCCCCAATAATCACACGCCAAAAATTGGAGTCTAAAGCCTCGAACAATTCATAGGCAGAATGAATATGAGTCCTAACAAAAACCGCTAATGAAAATCACTAAAACTTCACTATGCTGCGCGGAAATAAAACAGGTATATTAATGCAACAAAAAGATATCGCAGTAAAATAGTATTTCCATAGTAATTGATATATCCAGTAGATATTTCATCAAAATGTTGGACTACAATGGTTTTCATCGTTCCTTGCCCCAACCTAGAATAAGCATGTGCAATGTACCATTTAGCGAAATTTTAGCGGACGGCGTCACTCC
The DNA here is from genome assembly GCF_022747635.1 of Hetaerina americana. Classification (NCBI taxonomy): domain Eukaryota; kingdom Metazoa; phylum Arthropoda; class Insecta; order Odonata; family Calopterygidae; genus Hetaerina; species Hetaerina americana. Next base: position 33,662,654 of record NW_027286985.1, on the reverse strand, counting down.
TTCCAATGTTTGGGGATACTTTAAAGGAATTTAAATAGAATTAAACCCCGATTGCCCATTTAAACCATCAATTTCCCTAACAGAGATGATGATGGGATATCCATCCCATCTAAGCAATCGGTTGTCAAGACTACGGAAATTTTACCTTCCCGAATCCAAGATTTTCCTCATTATAACCATTAATGAGCGAGAGGAATTCCATTTCCATAAGAAATATACCCAGGTGAGTTATCAAGAAAACGACAGAAAGGGAGTGGAGGTACATCGCAGCTCTCGCCACGAAATCCACGAAAAAACACGTTGAGAACGGACTCTAATTACTTCCGAGCCATTGATCTGGGGACGTATTCATCCCGGGACTTCTCATCTCGGAGCAAAAAGAGGGAAGGCGTCGCATAACGCGGCTTGCGATTTTTATATAGAAAAAAAGGAAAGCTGTGGGGAACAAATTATTCTTTAGAGGCGATAGATCCGAAAGATTCGCTGGTGACACCACACTTTAAGGCTCTAAATGCCCAAAGTTGGGTCTAAATTGCGCGTGGCGCCATTTTTGTTCAATCAATAAAATAAAACATATATAATTAATCGGCAAAACAATTAAACACTGCAGGTGATTAAGCAATCTCAATTACTTGATAACATTAATAATACTAGCCTACCAGTCAAGCTAGGTTTTTGTTGCCCCCAACGACTTATTTTTTTTTCGCCCCTGAGTCCCATGGATCACGATAATATATACTGCGACAGCCTACATTACGATAAATCATTTTTAATCAACATATACTTTCTACCTCGCTTCGTCCTGACACACATGCCTATTCTTTTCCTGCCTCTACCTCGCTTACCCAACTTTCTCTCCCGCTATCAGTCTTCAACAGCCCCCGGCTACTCAACCCAACATCTTCAGGTTAATAATATTAAACAGAAACAAGGTGTCGAGCTCAGCACTATACTTTATTTATTTATTTATTTAACAAGGCAGCCAAAAACGGCACAAAGGCTTCTCACTCACTCTTTAACCATATCCAGTAACGAAGGGTTTTCGGCTGATATACAGCAGACGAAATTGTTCGAGTTTCGATTTTTAAAGGACCCCAAATTTAACGTGAAATTTCAAAAACAACTTCTCATTATTTAATGCACATTTCACTGACCCTAAAAGACGTGGTAGACTCGCTATATGCTCAATAACTCGCTATAACTCAATAATCAAGCCCCATAGTCTTCAAATACGAGGTCACCGTATTCCGTACACGTAGGTCACCCGTGAGTTCCGGGACACTATTTCGTTTCCAGAGCACAACTAGTTCTTAATCAAACATAATGTATTTATAAAGATCATCTTATGAAGCTGATGCATCAGATTCAAATATATAATTCTAATGCTTCCGATACCGTTAGAAATCCTTCTCGAGTCCAGACCTTCCATATAATCTAGGTCAATATGCATCTTTCCTCCGCACTGATTTCACGAAGCATGTACTACCCCAAACAAAGGTTTTTTAAAAACCTGTTTCATATTATCGAAAATCGGTAATTCGACCCAAGAACGGAGAAAAATTTAGGTGCCCCAGCCCATCGTGGAAAAATCTTTTTCCTATATTCGGTATTATAGACAAATAGCCGAAATTATATGCCAATTTAACGGAAACCTACTACACTTTCTACATTCGAACTGTCATTAAAATCAAAATTACCGGAATCTTTACTACGATTTATTTACTATGAAAAACATATGGAAAGCTGGGTAGTCCCTTGTGGACAAATACCTAATAAATTATCAAGGGAAGCACAAGGGAAAGCAACATCACCTAACATATCAGAGAATATATTATGCAAGCAGTATTTACATACAAGCAGACTTGCGCGTGCGAATACCACACGATGCAGAATATAGTAACAGAGCAGGGAAATAGTCCGACGCTTTGATGTGCACTTTTTAACCTTCGTGGAACGAGCCAAACGAGGGCACGGCGAGAAATCGCATGCATAAGCAAGGCAGGCGAAGAAAGGGGAACACAACAGGTGAGCCAACGAGCTGAATCACGACCCGACGCGCGTCGAATCCACAAAGGGGCGGGCAATTTAATGATGATCGCGGCGCACACACAAGGTAAAACTAAAGCAACAAGCTGACAACGCGAAAGTTACCAAACACCCAACTCGCAAAAGGCGCAAACGGGCAAACCAGTCGGGGACGACGTGTTTGGGAGCGACGAATAGAACCGTTGACGAAGTTAATGAATGACACAATTAACGATTCATCGGTCATCGGATCAATCACTCTAACGAATAGGTAAAAAATAACAGACGGAATAAGAATCGAATTTGAGACCAACTGGACAGTTGAGAATTCGGAAATGGAAGAGAGAGAACCCAAGAGGAAAAATATGCGCACAATAAAACTATGGCTTTTTCCTGATAAATATTTACTTGGGAAATAGTAACTGAACATTAGGGTTGTCCATCGCCCTTTAGCACCAATCAGTAAGAGCAAAATTCAATTGTACGAATTCACTTTTTCGAAGCCTCAGACTTAAACGAGCAAAGATAAGTAAGTCAAGAGGAAAGAAAAAATAACTCTTCGTTTATTTCATCAAATAAAATACGCTGTAAAGCGTCAATTGAGGATACGAACGATGAGAAAAAACGGATAAAGATAAAAAGAAATGAGGTACACGGTAACATTTTAAATCATATATTAGGAATATTCTGCCCAATGCCGACGATGTAGTCTCTTGATGTCGTTGCATCGACGTCGAAATCGATCAGGTTCATTCAGTTAACTTGTGTGGAATTAAAAAAAGAAAATTTCAATTCTTATCACGCGATTCCATCCAAGTTACTACGACGATCATCATTTTTACTGATTTGAGATAGATTCAGATTTCAAGAAGTTACAGGTCGTGCCATCCCGGAAAATAATATAAACCTTATCGCTTAGTAGTCCAAAATTTGAATGAATTGCATTATGCTGAAATAGGAAACCAAATTTCTTTAGGAAAAAGTGAAAAACGCATAAACGCACAGAAAAAAGTTTTTGTGCGAATTGAGGGCGAGAAGATCTAGTAAAACCGCCTTAATTCATACATATAAATTAAAGGAATACCAAATCTAAGGAATGCTATACGGAGGTAGGTAAGGATTGAGTTATGCTGCTGATTTTCGTTCTATTGCTCATGCTAAGGAATAGAAAATGACAGAAGATAGTTACAATTTGAGGTTTGATACGATGAAAGATAATGCCGCGATTCATGCTATACTTTATTAAAACCAAACCAACAATGATAATGCTGTTTGGCTTGGGAAGGGAAAGTAAGAATAGCCTTTCTACGATATTTCTAAGCACTGTTCCATAAAACGTACGTAGATTTTCACTCATCATTTCCACATATAAACTACCAATACACTATACAAAACATGCGCCATCAACTCATTTGCAGTTCAACAGACAATAAAATAGGTAGTTAATGCTCTACCTCGAGGATAATTTAACCTCAGATGGCTATGGAAAAAGGTGCGCTACGGCTCCGGGTACTGAAAAGGCGTTTAAATCTCTTGCATAAATTGGAAGGACGTCTCTTTGGCAGTGATGTCGAAAATGTATGATTACCCATTCATTTTCGTGAGTATTGTATTATATTTATTATTTATTATTATCGTGCTACGATAGAAGAGATAGGCTGATAAAATAAGATAGATCAAGTGTAGAACAGATAGATTGAAGATGACATTTTTTCCACGAACGATGAGGGACCAGTATTAAACTGTCCGACCGCGGTAGGGTCATATTCGGGTCAAAATTAGTCCGGTGTGTATTCACCCCATTCCAAACAGCCTAGCGGTGGCCTGCAGGGTACGAAAATAAATAAATAAAAGGAATTCTCATTCGGAAGCAGGTGGTTTACATTCCTTTGGAAGAATCTTTCGCCCTGAAAATTGCTCTGGTTCCACCATCGCCCGAGAAGCGTGCCAAGGACTTTCACGAGACAAATTAGCATACAGGTAGCAGGACAAAGGAAATTCTTCTTCAATGACGACGATTAATCTTCTTGCACGTTTCTCGCCAAGCGTGCACATTAAGCCTAATTTGGATTTGAATTTCACATAATGCACGCAGGGCAGAGAGAAAGAAAAACATCGACTAAAATAGATCTGGGAATCCTTATTTCACAATTAAGATTGCGAGAACGGATTGAGAACGAGTGACATGGCTTAACATAAAGACGCAATGCCACTTAATGCGGGTCATTTAGTCGTATTCAATGTCCAAGTTTTACGTGCGTCATTTCCCTTGCTGGCCACTTAATTGTATGAAAAATCTATTCGCTTCCGATGCAGCATTTATTACATGCTGCAAATTCTTAACATATTGCACAAATCATCTTTGATTTTAATCACCATGGAAAATAGACAATATTTTCCGAGCCCTTGGGAAAAAATGCACCGCCAACTTCGAGATACTAAATCCAGGAATACCGCAGGAGAATAAACACTCCGTTCAGAGGAACTTTATTTTATAAATTCCACGGATTTGAGGCGAGACTATGTATATTTTACAATGCCAACAGTGCCTTGCAAGTTTAATAAATGCTGATAAACATAAAATAGCTCGTTGGATGGAAAAAACTTTAATTTTAATAAGAAACTATTTTATATCATTTTAAACTTGTTATAAATATTATAATATATTTCCAAAACTGTGACATCGAAATTCGTCAGTTAACGCCTTGGTATCGAAAGAAATGTGCATACATTACAGCAAAATTCGAAACAGGCACTCCACTACTGATTTTAACTATTACCCTTAACTTCCACGAAACACGTCACTTGTAAACCAAGGAAAAACTTCAATGAATTTTTTATCCGTTTCCTAACATGGAATGGGCTCTCGAATAAAAAAATGTAGGCACATAAACTTTATCTAAATAATCTCAGGGTACTCGAAAAGTTGGCGACTCAGAAAATTAGCTCAGGGACTAAACCAATATCTTCCAAATCACTTCTGCTTGGCCTTCAGCAGAAGTTAAGTCGTTTCATTTGTTTGCTATGGATCCAAATTCGAAGAAGGCAAGAAAGAAAATATCTTCGATTAGAATAATGATGTAGCAAGTGAACTATAGAGATACATTCACCGCATTCCGGTCACCGTAATTACCAATTGAAGTCGAATTCTCCTTTCAGAGATCGATTATGTCAAGTCGACGAAACTGGCACTCGGATTCCAAGCTCGTTCAAATTCTAAGATCTCACTACTATTCCTCAGAACTGAAAGTAGCCATTAATAAGTGACTGAGCTTAAAATAGACTAAAATTCTTTCTAAATATAAGACACACATCATTGCACCGCGACGTGCACACGATTCACATAGCGGTCACTAGTGGGAGACGCGTTTTCAGCACTTGAGAATGGCGTCATTGAGTGTACAAGCACAGCATGAAATCAACCTTTTTCCTCAACTCGTGTGGTTTAACGTACACCGAAATCAATCGTCAATTGAGTGAGACATGCTGTTTCGGTGTAATTGATGTAAAATGTGCGCTCGTGGGTGCGACAGTTCAGAGAATGGAGAACATATCGTGCGACAACGAACTCAAAATGCCTCGACCACGGACCATCGGTAATTTTCCACTAGGCAAAAGGGCTTCACAGAAGCATTCTCAGCGGCCATGGAATAATGGCGTCGACTTTGTAAAAAAAATGTGTACGTCTACAGGGAGATTGTTGGGAAGTAACAGCTGTTTAAATTTTCTGGTGTCAGTAGTTCATCAGCAAAAAATAAGAGACCTTAGAACTAGAATACACCCAGTGCATAAAAGAAATGGAGAAGGAGGGGGAGGCTGTGATGTTTAATAAACGGATGTCCAAGAGGAAAATAAAATCATTCGCAGGTCTCATTTTTCTCTCTAGAGATCCGATAGAATTTTTCCCGTCCAAGAAAACTATTGCGGGGTTTTTTCTAGTTTTCTTTTCGGTGAGATGTGCGCCGAAGGGCGGAGAGTAAACAGCTGAGGGGGCACCGCCAACGACTCAAGAGAAAGCAGCGAGAGTCCGTGACGTAAACTCCAGAACTCTCCGGCAAGAAAACATGTTCGCAATAAACTGGTTTACATGGCTGAATTGCCATTTCGGGCATGCGCAGGAAAACAATATTGGTGCATTTAATAAGACGGAACACTCGACGCGTTCATAGTTTTCCCCTGGACAAAAATAGCAACAACCGATAGGAAAAGGGGAATGAAGAAACCATGCTGACTTTAACTTTCTAAGCCCTGCCATCAGATGGGAGAGAATAAAGCATTCCTATAAAACTAATGGTCAAATTTTTGAGATTGAGGCATCTTTACTTACAAGGTACGACTACTCAAGAGGGAATGGTAATATACTCGTACTCGGAGAGTAGCTTACTGAAATGAATTACAGGAAAAACAGGCAATTTGACAGCACACAGGAAGAATCCGAAATTTATAGGACAAGGACGACGACTCAAATAATTCTGAATAAAATACAGCAATCCAAAAAATCTCGAAAGACAGTACTCGGTATTTTTAACGGCTAAGTGTAAGATTGAAAAACATAATGAATTTAAAAAAATTCAGCCGGAGGTAATGGGAAAGGCGGAGGGTTGATTATTTTTAACAAAATGTACTTGATATGAAGGAGGGGAGTTAGGGAAGTCAAAAGGGATGTGATTTGATAGATAGGAAGCCCACACCATAAACAGCAAATCACTGACTAGCATGTTAAACAACTTGGATCCGGTAGTCGGTGGCCAAGTTGACCCAAGCTAAGGCTATCACCTACCTTCGCAATTTTTGTTTCCTTTGTCATCTCTTAGCACATTTGGTACTAGATGGAACCAGAATGGCTCGAAATGATATGAATAATTGAAATCGTAAGATAATCTGGTGCAATTAAGGTATTATAATAACGAAGTATTCAAGCAAAAAATTGCTCACCCGAGCTATAGAAGACTTTAAGTATAGTAGTAATCTGTAATAAAAGCTTGTAATCTGTAATGAATCGGTATCTCAATAACCTAGGTGTACGATCTCCTGTAGAACGTCTGAACTTGATACAGAAACATAAATAAAACTTCCTAAGAGAGAATTTTCTTATTTAATTAACATACTGACCCACAGATCGCTGAGAACAGAAAGAAAATATTATACGAAAACAATGAATAACATGCAAACCACAATATTTTGTAAATTTCAACATACGCAAACCTATCACAAGAGCAGGTTAAATGACGGAATTCTCAAGGCACATATTTTCAGGCGGCGAGTTTGTTTTCATTCAACCAGTTACGATGAACCTCGGTTCACCCTTTTTAAGGACGAACCTAGTGAATGTTATTTCCCGTTCTTTCTTTTCCCCGCGTGAAGGCTGTAACTCCCACTTATCAGTCAACTGCATCCTCGAGCCCATCTGCTGTGTCAGACGCGCACACATTGCGCTAACGGGTCTACGCGCCGAAGGAAGAAGCGGAGAGAGAAAGTAAATCAGAATAAGAAGTGAAAGTGGACGAGCGGGAAACCAACTTATCAGCGGCAGCGCGGCGGGTCGGGATGGTCGTACTTCACAACTCTTGAGAGTTGCGACCCTTAGCTTCACTTCCCAGAAAGGTAAAACCATCCTCTTCGAGACAGGACATGACAATATCCTTCCAGCAAATCAGTACACTCCAAACTTGAAAGGAGGTAAGCGACAGGGAGCTAGGAGCTGCATCCACTCGCGGGAAGCCTCAGCACTTGAGAAGTTAATCACAAAACCTTTAATAGTCATCTTACTACCGTCGATCATTAATCATTCATATATTACTATCGCTTATGTCTACAGAAGAACGCCAGCGTCACGTTTGAATTTTTAACCCAACTGGTTGTCGTGCTGGGAGTCAGTTTCGGCTAGTTCTCTAATTAACATCCTCAAATTATACATCATTATATTTCCTGTAGTTCTAAAATGTGAATAACAGGGTAGAGAGATATTCTTAATTATCCGTAATTATTACCATTCGCACGACGATATGATGACGGCCATTCCGAGGGTTTGTTCCCGCGAAATCTCTCCCATTATCAGTTATCATGCAATTTACTTCTTGGTACTCGAGAGAAGTAAATACAGGGTAGAGCGAGATGTAAAATTATGGTAATGAAGGCAATTGGGGAAAGAAACAGTATAATACTCGCGCCACAGCTACGCAGGAACAAAAAAATGGGGCATCAAGCACCCCAATCAAACGAAAAGGGCGGGAAACGACAGTGATGTTCAGACCAAGGATACAGAGTAAAATGGAGTGATGACAGAATAAAAGCAAGGATTATCAAAATATGGCAGTGCATCAAAACGTGCGACTAACACGCAAGCATATGAAGTTCACTTTGTAAAATACTGGTTAAACGGAACTTATCATTGACTGATATCTCCGACAAAGTAACTAACACCGCAGAGGGCACCACCATCCTCGTAACAGCTGTCGTCTTATAAAAACTTGTAAGGGAGAAGACTTGTCTTTGAGTTACCACGGATAAGTTATCCTTTCATGAGCATGACACCAGATAAGGAAGTCAACGTAGAATGCTGGGTTTCTTAAGTAGCTGGAACGAAATGCTCTCGTTCTGAGGGACAACAAACTAATATCAGCAAACAATAATGCTAAAAAAATCCACTTGGAAAATACAAGAAAGAAAGCACGAAGCTGCAAAAGCTCGTTTACCGGAAAAGGCTAAGGGGAAGACCCAATAGGACGTTGGTTTTTTTTTCGTAAGGTAAGGAGGATAATATGGTAAACATTAGACACTCGAAGCCGATGTAAGATTGATATTACGGAAGTATTAGGATAAAACTGCGAGTGTCTCTGGTTGTTAGATTGTCTAACTTTAAATTTCAAATTGCATTACGCACATACACCCTGACTTTATACCTTACGCAAAATTCGTACCTATAACCATATGGTTAATAGGCAAGAGCTTTACGACCCAAACAAAGCAACCGATGCGATTAATTAATCATGAAAACTATAATGCAACGCGTTTTCAACAAAACTCCATCTTAGAGAGTTAATTTATCGAACCTTTAAGCTCCAGGCTTCATTCATAGGATACCCGCAGAAGTAATGGGGGGGGGGAGAGAGAGACAGGTCACATAATATCGGATGGAAGATTTTCAATTCAATGTTTCTTAAAATTATACATTTTTACAAAAAGAGTGGAATATCCTGTCTAATAGAAATGAATGTATCTATCAGATGCCTGGCGGTTATTGCATTAGGCAGGATTAAGTTCATATTGCATTGCAATTGTTCATCACTAAAGGATAGATTATAGAAAACATTCTTCATTGATCATATTCACGTCTTAATAGACATTGACACAAGAAAGGCGATCGTTGCTATTAGAGGCAATCCACCACAACGTTTTCGTAAATAGTTTTTAATAAATCGTGATCACCACTAGACCAATCCTCAAGCAAGTCCGGCAAGACGAAATAAAATATGGATCAGCCAAGCTCACACAATTAAATATCACAAAACTTAGCCCTTAAACTCTCTGAAGGCACTACACGACTAGTGTACCACAATTTATCAAAAATGACTCCGACAAAAACAGGCTTAAAAAAACTAATGGATTTTCTGATGTCACTACAATGCCAGTTCACAACTGAATTTTGTGTGTAAGTGATGTAACAATGTTTGTAATTGTACTTCTTTCCAATAGCAATTTTTCAATCGAAATATAATGCATACAGGGTTCGTCCGGAAAATAGGTGTACTGAGCTCAGGAAAAGAAATTTATTACACTTTGACATATCTTAAGCTAATATTCCTCAAAATAGGACCCTTGTGAGTCGATACACTTGTTCCAGTGGCGTTCCCATTCCTGGAACGCTCCCGCGAAGGCATCATCGGGAACCTCTCGAAGACTCGTCGTCGACCTCTTCTCTGCCCTCCACGAACATCTTGTGCCACCGAAAGATCATGTTTCTGGACATGGCTGACTCCCCGTAAGCCTGGTTAATCATACCGACAGTTTCGGTAGACGATTTCCCAAGCTTTACCGCAAATTTGATGGAATAACGCTGCTCCAAAAACTTCGGCATCGCATTTCGTGACGTGGGTCGAGCGTGGAGGTTCGCGTTAACAGAGCTCCTCACTACACCACAGCTCAGAGCCGACTGCCTTTTTCAGCGTCGCTTGCCAACATACCCCCCTCCAATCGCAGCCCGTCAGAGCGGTGCTGGGCGCGCCTGGTGCGGCGCGCCCAGCCCAGGAGTCAGTACACTTATTTTCCGGACGAACCCTGTACTTTGCAGATACGACTCCATATTTACAGCTTCATCGAATAAGATGTCATATTCATCCTTAGTTTAGTGAAAGTTCATTTTTAGACAAGTATTAATTTGGAGTATTTTGGCGACTATTCATGTTCACACAGGAATGGAGCCGTGATTGTCGCAAAGAGAACAATCATTTCTCCCACAACCAATTAACAGTTGATTTTTCATTTTGAAGTATTCCACAAAGGGGAAAGATGAAGGAAACATTCGTGATGGTCGTGAAACATTTCTCCCACAGTTGAATTTTCTGACGGCAGATATTATTTAACGAGCGTCTACCTCCGTTTTTATCGAGATTTCTCTTCCAAAGACATTTTTGGACGCAGTTACTAATCGTTTCAGGGGATGCCTTCTGGCGAGTTCTTTCTCGCAAACTTAGCCTTTGTCATAGAGGGGCGACCTTGACAGGGCGATCTCAAAACTTCTAATATTATTTTGCAAGTTTAAACGACAAATCAGACTCATTCGTTAAAGCCATTACGATAGCAGTAATCATGCTTGAAAAGGAAAATTAACGTGCGTAACTATACATGTACGCTATGTAATCAATCAGTATTTGTACCACCATAATTAAAGAACAATGCCACGTGACAGTAAAACATCGAAATATTTCTTTGTAAGCTTAAGGCATGCCTACGAGATGCAAGCTGAATTATTACTTCTCCATCTTCTGCTACTACCATAAGTATCATTGGTTTTTCCCAGCTACTTGTTTTTTTTTAATTCGACGAGATATCGAGTTCAGCAATAACATTTAAAATGGGGATAAGTTTCACTCCGGACGGATAATAGTTGAAGCATTGTAGATTGATATTTATTGAGTGGCGATCGGCTTCGACATGAAACGGAATTTGAAGAATTCCGTTAGGACTCACAAATTTAAAATTAGGACTGACGCCCTCTTCTGACGTATCTCTTAGAAAAAGATTATCAACAGCAAGCTCTGTCACCAAAATACAATTCCTGTCACGGAGTCACATTACGTACGTGTATTACTGAAGAGCGACAAGTTTCCCAGACTTTAGATACCCCAACGGGCGGACGATGTTGCGTACTGCATCTATTTCAGGCAAACAAGTAAGCACCGTTAAACTCCTTAATAATAACTGACATTCCAAAGGAATGGAAGTTAGACCGCATACTCAAGCCACCATACTGATTCCAACCCAGGGTTAGTTTCGCAAACGGAACATCGAAAAGCCTTTACGTGCTGGTGCATCCATTTCCCTTTCCCTAAGACGTCTCTTTCCCCCCGTCTTTGTCTTCTTTCCCTTCCCGCCACGCTCGTTCCCTGGGGGAGGGTGGAGGGGGGGAGGATGGCGGTGGGGGAATAAGAGGGAGGGCAATGGTGCGGGGGAGGAGGGGCGGACCGCCCCCCCAATCCATCCATACGTCAGTGTCAGTCACCTTCCGTCGGCGGGAGGGCGAGTGGCGGTGGAGTGGATTAACCCCGCGGTCCCTTCTCATCCCTGCTCTCTCTCCCATCCCCTCCCACTGCTGCATCTACCCAAAATCCCCTAGCAAGCCCACCACTCCCATCCACAAGGCAACCTGAAACTTCGCACGCAGTCTATCGCAGCAACGCAAGCACGAACGCCGTGGAAACGCGTTAGCAACCGTAGGAGAAAATGTGCACATCGTTTGAACAAAGCAAAGCTTCTCCCATGCTTCACGTCTTCTCTGGCACCAACCAAAATGGCTAATTATCATCCTACCTAATAATTATACATATACTCTCGTGTATATATATACATATATTTATACTTATTTATATAATGTTGGCATACACTGTTTTCCGCGCATTGTTAATTATGCAACGCCTTCATTGTTGGTTGCCCAAAACCACAAATATTGTCATTCTTGATGGAGTCCAGCCTAAGTAATTAATTGAAATTTAGAAAATATTAAATAAGATCATACACGTGACAGTTTGACCTACCTGAGATGACCAAAATTTACCAGATCCATTCACAATTATCATGTGCTCTTCTGTAACCTATTGGAATTTCACAGCATTATAAATTGTCAGTTTTATATCAATTGAAATCATCTGTAGATGGTAGATCAAGTACGCATCTGAAGCCATCTACATGGTAGTACCTAAAGTTATGAATGACGAATCCAATTTTACCAATAATAACTATTAACCAAACAAAACTGGAAAACAACGAAAAAACAACTTGGGTACAGCAATGAAGAGGAAACGTAAGGACGTTGTCCGACTACTAAATATTTAAAATCATCGATTAGCATCGTAGAAGTCAAGATACGATGCAAGGAGTGTCTTCAATATACGGTACTAAAATGTTCGTCAAAGCAAGCAACATTTAGTTAGTGTGATCGGGGTTACTCTTTCCCTTTTTTGATAAATAATTCATAAATATATTATACATCGAAAGTCTCCCATCATACTGAAAGACTAGGAGTGTAGAACTGCGAAAATTTACCCCCTGGCGACATGGGCTCATTAGTTTGGTCGGCCCGTATTTGGATTACATTATCGAAGTCCGCTTATCCGTGGACTGACTACATATGATTTAACCAGAATTACTTCATATTTTAATTCCGCATGCATTGCATTATGTTTTTTAAAATTTCAATTCTGCGAAGTCACTCTGTATTCTGCCCACAGAAGTCAGTAGCCAGGACGTTCCGCCCCGTGACGGTGCGTAACGAACCCCTATTCACCACTGCATACCAGATTCGGCCGAGAAATTCAAGAGTACCATTGAAGACCGATTTCCAAAATGGATGTTTTTCAATCCCCTTGCAATTGGAATTCCCTATTTGAAATGCATGCAAAACCCCAAATTATTCTCATTTCCTCTTTGTGGAATGAATCAATTTGCGGAATAAGGTGATCGAGGGAGACAAAATAGTGTTTACACCACACATCACTACGCTCGTCGTGATCTATTTATTACACTTCGACCCGAGTACCTTCACTGGCTAGCAACCGAACGCCAATTCGACGCCCCTCCCCCTTTCACGACCCGAAAAATAAAACTCTCCCCTTCCACCCACCGTACAAAACCTTCCAATCCCAATTCCCTCTTTCACTAAGGGGAAGAACACCCTCCTTTGCCAACCCCAACAAACCCTAGACTCGGTCTCCCTCTCCTCCAGCAATCCCTAGAGGGGAAAATGGCGAGGGAATCTGGCAATACGGTAGAGAGGGACGCCCGGGAGAGAGAGAAGAATTTTTCGCCCGTCGGGAACACCTAAGGAAGAAGTCAAAAATCAATCCATATAATGATGATGGAGCTTTATTCTTACGCCCGAAGGAACTGAATGAATGATTGTGGGAGGAAAGGGCGAAACACGAGCTACCAAATTCATCCCTTTCTGCCTATTTATAAAACTCTGTTAAATATGGACAATATGATACGCATGACGAAAATGCAATATAATACGCAAGTAATAAGAGTTTCACGGAGAAGTCGTACATATCCTTGAGTGTAACAAGCCATCGGGATAAAAATTCTGATAAATGTGACATGCGCTCTACCTGCTCCAACAAAATGCAATGTATAATTTACGCCAAAAACAAAATTGAAAAAAGATGGAGCGATTAGCTCGCTATAAAAACCTCAGCGTGTAATTTCGGCCAAACACCACAGCTCTTTTTCTCAAGACACAACGATGATGGCTAATTGTCATTTGATATACGCACAATATACCCGAGGATTTACAAAATCTTGCTGTCACGTTTCGTGCATGTAGGTGTATGTATGAGGGCTCAAGACAGTGGAGACTGAAGGAAACTCGACGAGGATGGAATGAGGAAAAAAACTCGGGGGGAGGACAGCCAACTTTATCTCGGCAATGCGTGCATATAGAGATCATCTACATTTTTATTTCATAAGTACCATCCTCCCAAGTAAGTTAACCCCGGTGCTTGGTTCAATTTATGCCTTGGCTATTAATAATACGACTTTATGACGCAAATTTCTTCCATTTCAACAAGGCTAGTCACACGGAAATTCCAACTGTTAAATGAAAACGCTCTAAAGAAGTTCACCAAACTCAATGCTATTATCAATTGGGAAAAATTTTCTTCTCTTGAATGAAATTTCTTTCCCTCTCAATAACCAGAGCGAACCGCAAGCAAGGGCGTGCGACAGGAGATCTTAAAAACCAGGCCATAAAAAGGGGAAGGGACGAAGTCTGCGGAGGGTAATTTTTTTTAACATGATAGTGTTTCCCTCTGTGCTGTCGTCTCGGATTTTGCGAGGGTAAAACGAATTCTTGAATCTATCTGGTCCTCGGCCTATCTCTTTTCTTTTGTCACTATATTTTGAACCGGTGATGCTTCCCAAATCGTCGTCCAAAAATATCGTAAAAAAGAACGGAAAAAGCGCTTTTTTCCCTTGCTCCAGACGTTTTCTTTATTTCGAGAGAATTGTCAAAGTTCTCCTCGGGTGGAGCAAAAGAGGGATGGAATGGGACTACGAAATGCTGAGTCGGTCGGCTGACTACAGCATCGAAGGCCCGGAAGGATTTTAGTGGCGGGGATAGGGTTTTAGGCTGTCCGGCTGCTGCGTTCACGCTGCTTCACAGGGAAATACATACCGATATTGACATGGCGTCAAAACATAAGGCACCCACGGTATCGAAATGTAAAGCCGGTCATGCTTGTCCGGAAGGAGGGACAAATTATACGCGTCGACTTAAAAATGCTGTTATTCAACGACTGCCGTAGAGGGGATGGCAATGACCATGGAAGGAGCCCACTGCAAAAGCAGTTCTTAAAAATCACTCCTTAAATGGAGCAGCGAGGCGTGACCGTAATGCCTCCGTTGGGTTTAAGCGCAAAGGTAGACCACCCCTAAAAGCTTATATCGAGAGAAAGACATACCACGAATCAATGCGAACAGAATGTTTAAGAACTAGAATTGAAATGTTCCGAAAGAAAGAAATTTAATGCTCAAAGGCATGCGATATAAGAGCAAAAGATAGTTCGAATTTAATAAAGAATATGTTACAAATAAAAACTCTAGGAATTCCTGGAAAACAGTCAACCAATACAGGACAATGAATGTAAAATTGGAAACTGACAATTATTCCAATTAAGTTATATTTATTTAGAATAACCTATCTACTCATAACATGCAACACTAAATAATGAACAACAAACTTTTCAGTTCCAAATCAGTTTCATCGCAATACGTTGCAGTAAATGCATTGCGACGAACCAATTAAAAAAAATTTTTTTACATTAGAACTTGCCTTAAGTGATGTAATTTTTATACTTCGCCGGGTAGATAAATATATATAAATTGAACTAACGAGTGTAAAAGGACTTTTGAAAGCTTGAATAATGATAATACGGGTGATAAATGAAATTCTTGCGTGCCCAAAAATATTATAATTTTTGGCTTTGGGTGCCACACATTAGAAAGACAAATAATGAACAACGGGTCAGGCTAAAAAAACCAAGCACATCGATTTTTAATAGTCATCCATTCGATTTCTTTTCATAATAAAGATATGCCTATACATATTCCTAAATATTACGGACACGTTCAACAAAAGTTCATCGAACGATTAAGTCATAAATCAAATTCCCATATAAAACAGTTCTAGAGTGGAAGGAGCAACAAACAAAACCAAAGAACGTCATAACATGACTCAGTTAAATCATTTAATATTACCTCTTGTGACAAAGTCATGAAAATCATCGGGTTAGATAACAAATTCGAAAGAAAAAACCTGAATAATTATTCTAACAAGCAATACGGAATCCCGGTAATGACCAATAATCGAATGGATTCTTAAATTCTAGTCACACAGGTGGCCTCCCACAATCATAAAATATCCAAAGAGAACAACCAGTTTTGAATAAAGTATTTAAAATGAATTATTGCCTGTTCCAAATTTTTATTTTGTTCAGCATGAACATTTTCACTCGCATATTCGAAACAGGCTGAAAAAATAAACATAAAAAACAGAATAACTGTACTTCTTGAATGTAGCCTATTGCGAAAGGGTATTTCGAACATAATTACTAAGAAATTGATAAAGAAGAAGTTCACGAATGCTCCCCCACTTCATGTCCAGGGAACGTCACGCGCCTATAACATGGGAGAATACGATGAAAATGAGGTATTTACCGAGGAGGATGGAATGAGAACCATAGACAACGCCCACGACCGTACAACAGTAACAGACACAATCAAATCCAAACACGCTGGATTGGCTCTTAATTTTCCCTCTCATCCCCTGGCTTCTCGATCCCAAAAGTTGAACTGGACGCACATTCTCCGGTTGATTGATTGATGCTGACTGGATGACACGGACGAATTACAAGGAAATATGTGGTGGGGTGAGGCACGAAGTGCAGATATGGTCAGTGTTGGGCAGAGAGAAAACCTGGTTAGAGAGAGAATGGCACGCCGACTGGAAAGGGGGAATAGGTAGGAATGGTATACATTTATAGACTCAGTAATTGAAGAGAGTCAGCAGGGAGCGAAATGCCGGGATTGACTCGACGGTGTACAAATCGAATGAGATGGGGTAGGAGTGACGAGGAAGGAGTCGCGAATTGGAGCCCGAATTACCTGGATTCGCAGCAGCCGCTCACTTCAAAATTTTCACTAAGCATTCAGTAACAACCAGTTTAATAGATGGGAAATAATAGACGAAATATATCATCCAAAGCCATTCGAATATTTGAGAAATAGACGAACTGAGGTTATACATACATATTTATATATATATACATACACACATACATATATATGCATTTACGATGGGAAAATAACAATATCAAAAAAGTGATAGAACTGAAATTTTAATGAGATCATTGTCAAAAAAATATATTTATTTGTTACCAAGCCAAAATTCCTCCCAAAATTTCGGTTTCTTCGTTTCCTTCGGCGGCATCAGAGCTCCATTTAAAAAATCTTGATGCATTATTTACAGTTTCTGTCAGTCGTAACCAAGGCAACAACGACAACTGTTACCAAATTTCTGATAAACAAGATAGCGTGCTCCAGAAATGGAAAATTCAGTCCCTATAAAGAAATTAAATTTATATCCAAGGTAACGAAAATATCTTACAAACAATATTACTTACCTCAGTTAATAAGGTTATCTTCATTCACAAGAAAGAATCGCAATTAATCATACCAAAATTAAAAATAAGAATGAAATTCACTACTTTCCCTAAGGTATAAAAGTATTTCACTATCCTTAACGTTCTTTGCACCAGGAGCATTATTACTTGAGCGCCGGGTCAGAACCAACTCCTATTTTGCAAGCGGAAGAACCAGAAATCATTCCTTACGCGGTTAACAAATGGAATGGGTAAAGACGCCAGAATACAAATGCATGAAAGAAACATAGCGCATGCCCATTCCATAGAAATAATGCTTCGAGCATATGAATTTGTGAAGCCTTCGTGATGCCGAGCAGCGTAAGTGGAGGAAAGGAAAAACGCAAAAAGTGGTGTGTCTACCATATCTCAATTAGGAATACCTCCGCAAACCAGCAACTATTTTTGAGAAAGTCTTACGGATGAAAGTTTTAGTCTAGGTATGGTTCTCGACCCCATTCTCGTTTGCGTAAAGAAACTAAGGGATCGAGGGATAATGAAAGGCGCAGCGTAACAGCCACTACAAGAGCCTGAGGGAAGAAAAACTAACCGACCCCAACCCGAATGTCTTCTCGTAGAGGATAAATTACTATGGGATGATCATAAAACTCCTTAAAGAGGGTGAGTAGAGAAAAAAATCTACAGGGACAATTTGCCGTGACAAAAGACGTCCAGAATCCAAACTAATGGCGTGGAATCCAGGGAATAGTATAAAGATGGAAATTACTTTTAAGCGAGCGAGTAACACTCAAAATTACGACATTGTAATTATTATCTCTAATTAGGGAACCTGATTACCATAAGATTTCAGAAAAACGCATCACAAATAATAAAACACAACACACCTTAAATTTATTATTCTTCCTAACTTTGACAACATTGTGAAAAATATCTTAGCATTGATACGACTATGTTCTATTATTTTCCCGAGTTTATTGCTTTAAAACTCATGATGATGAAATTCAAAGAAAATACATGGAAACGAAAGGGATCTGGAAAATTCGCATATACGCGTCGGAAGGCATTAGGGACAAACCGAAATGCCAAAATGTCGAACCTTGCAACTTACCAAATATTTTAAAATCTCCAGTAAATTTAAGAGACATTTAGATGATCAATCAATTTTCATAACGAATAAATCTAAATAATGTATTAGAGGAGCATTATTTCTATGTTATTTAAATATGGTTCCGTTAAGTTTGACGATTCCTTTTAAATGGAACCATCTACCAGTATGGGATTTTCACGCTAGCGCTAACGCCGTTGTGTTTTCATCGACGCCTCGCTCTCAAGTTAATTTTAAAACATTAAATAGTCTAGGTATTGCACAGATACTCCCTACTTTAATGTACTTCGCTGTTGACATTGGGAAGACTTCTCCAGAACACGTTTTATAGAATGGCAGATCGCGGTAAATGGCTTTTTCCCAACATCAAAGAGTATTTTATTTATAGCTTTATATCAAGCTCTATATGAAACCCCCATAACTGTCACACACCCGCTAGAGTTGCAGGCAGATTAAAAAGCAGGGAAAATAGGGCGCGACGCCATAATCCACCTTACGGTTTCATGATCTGATAATAGAATTAGCTGCTTCACTCGAACATTACTAGTCGGGCATTTCATGATCTGGTTAAGATGACAGTACTATCTTCCATATTTAATACATTTATCGACTGAATAAAGGAATAACATACCCAATAAGCCGACTATGACGTCGCGCGCCACTTCGATCGTACTTCGTGATCCTAAGCCCTAAATTTATTTAATTCCATAGTCAACATCGGTGGTCCGTCGAAAAATTTGACCTCCCTGCTCCTCTGTGATTGGCATTTGGAATTAAGAATCATATTGAACATAAGGAAGGTATTAATTTCTATTCTTCACTTCGAAAATCGAATTGAACGGGTTTAATTATCCAATACAGCCACAACTTTTTATAGGCTACGTATACGAGTACCACAAATTCCGTACTTGCTTCGAAAATCGTACTTCGACTTCGTAGATGTACTTCGACACTGATCTAAGGAATGTAAAACGGCCATAAGGTCCGCCTGAATAACTTGAAGTGCAAGAGAAAGTACTGTAAGAAGGTAAAGGGGAAAGATGCAGGGGAGAAGGCGCTCTGGATAAGAGAAAATGGATAAGGAAGTCTCGGAAGAAGAGAAAAGAGGGAGAGTTGAGGAATGGATACGGTGGCTTGCGCGCCCTTGTTATCCCAACTCACGAGATTTATTAGTGCCGCGAGATTTCACCCTCGAGATAGCGACGACTCCTTGTCCGAACAAAGGGCAGCAGACAGTCCACCACTAAATAATCAGACGGTCTCCATCTGCGGGGATCCGAGATCACCGAACGAAGGGATCCGAAGGAGCAGAAAGAAAGAGATGGAAAGATCCGTAATACGTAACGGAAGATACCAATATATCATGGTGGAAAGACGATTTCCAGATGGAAAGGGGAGCATAGCAGGCGGTACAAATGGAAGAATCAGAGGGGAAAGGGGGGAGGGACCC
Source organism: Hetaerina americana (assembly GCF_022747635.1). Taxonomy (NCBI): domain Eukaryota; kingdom Metazoa; phylum Arthropoda; class Insecta; order Odonata; family Calopterygidae; genus Hetaerina; species Hetaerina americana. Next base: position 33,642,703 of record NW_027286985.1, on the reverse strand, counting down.
GGAAAACTGCCAATGGACTTGACCCAGGCCAAATGACTCTGGAGAGTGATACCCCTAGCTTGGTTTCCGAATATTTCCCTTATGTAGCAAGTATGAACCCCAAACGCAATAGCATCCCGCACTTAGTCTAGAAAAGGCAAAAAGCCGATTATTTCAGGGAAAAACACCATTGAATCAGTGATTTCCTGATACCGATCTGGGGCTTTTCAAAAGCCACTCCTAAAAAAAAAAACTCGAACTATTTACGATAAAACTGCAAGGCCCAAGGTCTCAAAAACAAAATGTCTCGTACATTTCAAGGTATGGCTAAGAAAACCAAAATGAATTCTGGATTGCTCGGCAACAATACGACAGGGATGTCTCCGCTGATAACTTAATTTAACCTTAAGGTTGAAAATCTCATCTCCAGTAGTCACTATGGAGTACCCAGCGTCAAATATTGATTTGCGGCATATCTACCCATCTATCCGCAATGATGCTGAAAATACATAGTTAAACTCAACATCAAACTTAATTAGCATCAAATTGATGATTAGAAGTAAAGACAAAAAAAACTATAAATGTAAATATTTTGCTACGCCTACATCTACATCGACATAATACCTACCCCGCAAGCCGCCGCAAGGGCGTGTGGCGGGGGGTGTTAGGTCACCAACCGTAAAAAGGAACAATAGCACATGCAAAACAATAACATGGAAAATTACACCCACAGCAGCGCTACCTACGAAGCATAATCACCAACGAAATAAGAAAGATACCCTGAAGAAAACCCCTAAATAAATCTAATTACATAAATTTATCACGAAGGTTGGCAGACGTTACTTGACACTAATCCATTTTATCGAGACTTCTCTTCCAGATAAATATTTAAAACCTCCTATTTTCGTTATTTTTAATACTAATTTAACGTTTGTTTCATCAAAATCAGGCCAAATCTAAATTACTCAGATATTCAATAGCCGTATTTTTGTGGAATTTCATCGCAAGAATTATACTGAATCTTTCCCATAGGTTTGACTAGTTAACATGATTTAAAGGTGATACATTATTTGTCAATTTAGGAGTGAAAAAATTGGGGCAAAACTTCAATGGGTAGCCTTGGTTTGCTGTTTCGGTCGTGCGGCTCTTGAGTAATGCGCAAGAGGGCAGAGGAGGATGGAACAACGGTGAGGAGGGGGGAAACTCCCACTGCATAACAGTGTCACGACCAACCGTCACGACCCCTGGGCTTCTCCCCTCTCTCTACCTTCTCCTTTTCTCGTCCGACCCCTGTATAGGTGCACCTCTCCCTCCCACTACGTAATTTCCCATTCCCGACCGGTAAGACACCACTGAAACATACCGTCGCGACCAACTAGAGTCAACCAACCTCGACCCTCCCCCATTCGGTCAACAACCAGCCGCACATGTACACGCACGGAATCGGAATGCGACGTTTAGGTATAAGTGGAGGTGCTGCAAGAGCCTTTCGTCACATTCCCGTAGTAGCACAAAATCCTCAGAAATGGCGCACATCACGAATAGAATACAACCCGCAGCTGATTAAAAACCGACGGCGTCCAATTCCCGATAATGGGAAACATCTTTCGAACGTCTTTTATGCATGTCGAATCACAAACGGGAGCGATCCGATTGGCTGCAGCTCACAAAAGTGAGGAAAACAAATGAAGAATCCAAAAGTTACGATATTCTTTGATCCAAACAGCAGCTGAGAACTAAACTTGGAATGCTTTACCAGAAATGGTTACGACAGTGGTGGCATGTAACAACGGATTTACAGTTTAAATACGCTCCGTGATGAGTTTCGTCTCAACCTAAAATGTATACGGAAAATATGCACAGATGCAAATATCTATTGCGAACTCATGACGTAAAAATGAGTCACTGCATATTTCACGGCTCAGGGGGCGCGCTTATATGTGAGGGGAAGGTAGGGAATTTCCTAATATTTTCGAAAATGCAAATCCTAATTCAAAAGAATGAAACCGAACGAAATGGTTGACTATACCTAAACGTATCAGAGTACAAAATATGAAAGTTTGTTTGATTCCTCAGCCCATCAAAAATATCTGAACAAGAATTACCAAAACATAATTTTACATGCAAGTCATCCTATCCTATTGAGAGAAATAAAATAATTCAACTTATCTGTCTTGGACAGAGACAAATAGCTAAAACCGTGCGTCTACGTAGAATGATTTAGTCTGTCCCAGTATTTCAAAATATAAATACTTTATGATTAATCATCACCCTAAATGTTAGTACTCTCTAAGGAACATTCCAAATTAATTCCAAACAAATATTAACGGAATGAAATAAATATCCAGAATGAATATGCAGGAGTATGTTGCGAACACCCCGCGAACCTTATCTGACGGAGAAGCTATTGAACAAAGAGAGCTATAAGATATTTCAAAAGACATTACCAATGGATGAAATACACATCTACATTATGAAGCCACAAAATTAGATCGAAGTGTCGGGGGATTAATGGATTTACTGTTTCCTTCAGAAAAAAGGAAAAAGGATCCCCAGGAAGGCGATCCGGAGCGATCTTGAGTCTTTACTTCTTCTTTGGGAACTGTGAACACTTCCTTGCCACGAAGATGGTATCCTATCGAGCTGAAGGAGGAAACGTACAACTTTCATGAATATGGAAAACGTGACTACCGTTAAGAGACGACATTCCTCAAGATCACAATGATAAACGGTGGAGACAAAGAAATTGAGAACGTTCGAAACTCGCTCCTGCGGTGACATTCGCTTATTTGCCCGTTTGAATTTCTCTCCGAAACTGGAATTGAGCAAAAACAGAATTCTCAATTCACAATGTTGGGACTTACTTCTTCTTCCAAATATAAAAACAAGGATTGCAACACGCTATGGAGGGAAATACTGGCCGAGCTTTCAAAAGAGACCACGCACAGAGAGCGTTATACCTCAGTGTATAACAGCTTGCTCCAAAAGGCGGTCGTTACTTTCGTAATTTTCAATTTTTGGTAATATGTGATAATGATGTACCCACAACATTACTCCGGAGGAAAATTATGCTTGTTAACCGCACAGCCGATGGGGAGAGATGGAAAAAAAAGGAGTTCAATTTTACGATCGCGCCTCCACTGAAACTTGGGATACTGCACAGCGTGCAGGGTATGAGCGAAAGAAATCGATGTCACACTGTACCTAAATACAAGCCTCTACCGCTAGAGCAAAAAATAATTTAGACAACTTGCATTGCGCAAATTTTTCCAACAGTAGTGGGAATCAATGTTTCTGGTCTGTGTTTCACTCGTGACAACGAGCGATAGGTTGATAGCTCCTGTGTGTGCACTACGCTTTTCCAGTGTTAAATTGAATGTTTTTAAATATGAGAGGGGAGGATAAGAGTAGGGGAAGTGAAGTATAGAGAGGAAAAGTTTGGTTATTTTAGTTATTAATAAGGTTTAGGGTATGTTGAACTAAAGAACTATTTAGTCTGATTTAAGTAATATTAATTAATATCAAATGGATGCTTGCAAATTTTTACGTTTCAGAGAAAAATAATTTCGTGAGTTGATATTAAAAGATTAAGTAATCCTGCGGATTATTTACTCACCTCCAACAACAGCAAATTATGTCACTGCTACGGGCAATTATTGAGTACTATTTAGACAAAAAAAAACGCTTTGTCAATACTTTTACATGAATTGGAACAATTTCCAGATGGCGTTCTAAAATGCGACATTTGAGCGCATCAATTAAAAGAGGAGGAAATTTTCCATATCCATGACGTGGTAGAATTACTACCCTCTCTATATTAAAATTTAACTTTCTATGGCGTCATGGCGGTGGCATATCATCAAGTGATCACCCCTCGTCAATGTTGCTGTCCAATAACAACAGCAAAACTTCGGGTGTGGAGGACGGTTAAGCCCTTCGTTTCACAAGAGGTGCGAGGAATGCGATAGAACAGAAGTAAAGGAAAAGTATGACGAAATCGCCCTAGCAGGACGATAGGGCTAGAATTCCGTTTGCTCACGGCCACGGCTCGTCGTAGGTGCATTCCTGAGCGCCCGCAGCCAACCAATGGGCACCGGAGAACCGTTCCTTTACAATAAGAGTACTGAGGAATGGAAAGAGAGAGAGAAAGGAAAGAGGGAAAAAATGTCAATCTTTTTTATTACGGGATCATCTGGCCTCCAAACCAGGCCCATCAGCCCACGGGATTCCACCGCGGACATGTCAACACGACACTGCAGAAATAAGAAAGAGAGGAAGAGTAGGGAGGGGAGAGGTTGTCGTTCTGCATTCATTTATTCACTACCATTTTTTTTACGCTTCGGGGAACAGCTGAAAGTCAAGCGGGAGGTAATAGGAGAGGGGCGCGGCAATGGGAACGGAAAAAAGCGTCGCCACCGAGGCCATTCTCCCTAATTCTCCCACGACCCATGCAATAGTCACACGAACCGCGAGTCAAGGGGGAAGCACCAGCAAGATAAGATTAGAGGGTATTTCTTTTTCGGCGATCAGAAAAAAATTCATCCTTCCAATAAAAAACGAAACAAAGATTAGACCAAAATAGTGTGCGTATGAGCTCACGTACGTAACAGTCAATTTAAGAAAATTATTACTTCGGTGTGCACATTCTCGTAGTATAAGATTTTGCACCACGTAGCGGGTAGGCAATACTTCTGTTCGGAATAAAGAACGACCTATAGTTCTCAGTGATCTAAGAATTGAAGATAATGAAGTGCTATGGAGACTTAAAAAATAACGACATAATGTTCGTACATTAAAACATTTAAGTGAAGATCCGATGATAAGATTATTAAAACGTTTTTGTGTAGCGCAGCACTATATGGATTCTGAAGGGGGAGAAAGCTTGGGCAGATCTTAGGAAAGAGGCGGGGAACCCAAATTTTATAGGGAGAAATGACCACAAATTTAAGGTAAAATGCCGGGCAAAAAGAACGAATAATTTTTTTTTCTAAATAAAACAATTGTTGATTGGAACACCTTACCTGCAAAAATATTCGAGCCCTTTCCTAACAGAGTGCATACTTTTAAGAATAGATGTAAGGAATATATGTAATAATTTGATTGATGTGTGGTGTAAAATTATATGTAACAGCTTATTTTTTTAATTTATCTTTCTTTTTCTTGCGGATTGAATGATGTTAATGAGATGAGGATTTTCTTGCTTTTTGAAAGAAATGTGTTTTCCCTTTCAGTGTACTTTTGTTTAACGACTGATTTTACCTTTGTGATTATTTGGGACTTGTGTGCCACCTGACACTGTCTATCAGTACATGTGTATTTTTAATAATAATAGTATGGATATGAAATCTGGTCTTAGGAGGCAAGGGGATTGGAGGCTTATGAGTTGTGGGTGTGACGAAGAATACGAGTATAAGCTGTACAGAGAGGATGGCGAACGATGAAGATTTGAATAGTGTGGGCAAAGAGAGGAAAATTGTCGGGGAAAATCCGAAAAAGACAGAGAAAGTGTGAAGAGGAAAGAGTATTGCAAGGTAGTGGGATGCTGAACAGCGTGATGGAAGGGCGCACGTCGGGTAAGCGGGGTAAAAGATGGAAAAGAGGAATGTTATTAGATAGCATGAAGGCAGGCAGGAGTTAATAAGAAATGAAAATGAAAATTATGCAGGGAGAAAAAATGAGGGAGTTCAAGCGATCCGCAGAAGAAAATAGGCACCACGGAGAGTCCAAAAAGCTACCTTGTCATTTAGTAGTCTTCGAATGAACCGAAAAACAGATTAAACGTAATTTCTAATTTGCCATTTAGAGCAAGAGTACGGTTTAAAAATCACCAGCATACATATTTCCAGGAAACCCAGAGAAAGGAGGGAAAGATAAATAAATAAATGGCATCACAGTGTTTTTGGCTATTTAAAAACCCTTCCTCCTTCGCGGATACGGTCTGTCATGCTGAAGCGAACTCTCCCATAAGATGACGTGCGTTGCATTCGCTCCCGACAATTCTGCATGGAACCCTTGGACTTGGCGTGATGGCTACGATTCGCGATCCCTCAGCTGACTGGACACCCGCCAGAAAGTTGCGAATCGACTCTTTGCAGGAAGAAAGCCAAACAGAAAATCCTCACAGAGCAAATTTATGACAAGAGTTGAGAAATCAAACGCAAATTCCTGACGATAGGTCCCATCGTATATTATCTCCCTGCCCAGGCTGAAAAGTAATATCTTCAATGGAATATGAAGCTCGCTCAACACCTGTATTCACCTGCAAAGACATCTAGAGTGACGCCAAGCATCGTCAAACCCAATACTCCCTCAGCACGGAAGGTGACGCTAAAAGCCAAACCATTTCCTCTCAAAGCGAGTGACGTAATTTGCGAACGGGGACAAATGACTCGGTCTTGGCTTTGCTTCATCGGTTTTTAAATAGAACCATGAAGTTAGCTGTTGTGCAAGATTCACATAAACTCCAACATTATAGCAAATCACACGATGTAGGTATATTTTTGCTCCATCGGTCGCTTTAATAATCTGCTAAGGACTTTACCATAGCCCTCTTGTTTCTTCCATCACCAGCGATCTCGCTGCCTAAATAGTAAAATTGGAGCAATGATGAAAAAGTGTTTAACGAGCTAACAAACGTATTTTGATCGGTATCTAATGCATAGTAAAATTTATACAATTTTTATGAAGACAATGCACCCAAATATCTTCCTTGATACCCTCGTAAAGCACGATTTTAACTCTGAGACCCAACAACATAGCTCCCGATCGCAAAGACCAATTCATCTAGTGGCGAATTTACTCCACTGGGAATACATAGGAATGGTGAAGTGGGAGTCGCACATTGAAAGTAAGAGGGCGAATGATGCGTACGAGGCGCACGTGAGAGTGTTTGTCTTTTTTAATGGGTTGGTGTCGGAAGTGGGATTCCTTCATGCTTCGTCGGGTGGTGGTTTAGGAGAAATTTCACGCAACAGTTGGGACAACCGTTACTCCTACTCTTGATTATTTGCTTTGCCTTTTCAGATAAATGGCACAAGGACGAGCGGCAAGGACCAACAAGGCGACTCCGGCCGCATATTCCCTTTCTGGTGCGGGTCCGAAGAAGTACTGACACTCGGGAGTTGAACTCGGAGCGGAAATTATAAAAGGAATGAATAGAAATGGGAGCTTCGTCGAAGGAAGACGAGTTCTTCCAACGAAGGTGAACGTTTAGAACGTCAATCAAAAATGACATAAACCGATCCCCAAGAAATAAATACACCTAACCCAAGAAAAAAAAACGACGTCCTGGGACTCGTTTCCCCCAGCTACCACTCGATTTACAAGTCCTCCGAAAACAGTCGTAAATGAAACATAAACCGTCCAAACTTACATGTAGTGTAACGGAGGTAGGATAACAAGTGCTACAATATTTATATAGTTTGTATGAAAAACTTTCGGGTAAATTTTCGGAAAAATAGATTTATTTCAGATATTGCTACAAGGCCTAAAATTCGTCGAAGCGTATCCCTGGAGCGTCGACACACCTTAGTCAGCGGTTTTTCCACGACTCGAAGGCTCCCTGGTAGGCGGATTCCGGAAGGTCCATACGGGTACGCGTGCAAGCTTCTTTGACGGCACTTAGGGTCCCAAGGTGGTATCCTTTGAGGTAGGGTTTCACTTTTGGGAATATTAAATAGTCTGGTGCCAAGCCGGGACTGTGAGCGGGTTGGGGATGTGTTGCGATGCCGTTGCTTAAGGTCTTCGCAAGTAGCCACTCGACTCAGCTCTTGGTCGTCCGTCAAGAACTTCGGGACGAGTTTAGCGCAGATCTTTCGCATCGCCAAATTTTCAGTGATAATGGTGTACACTGTCATCTTATGAATGCCAATACGATCTGCGATTATGCGCACACTTGACCGACACACTGAATTCAGCATTTAAGGCACATGTCAAAAAAATTTTTAACCGATACTTATTATAAAAAACCTTGCATCACCATCAGAAGACTCGGTGCGTGTAAATTAACTATCGTGTAACTTGGAGAAAAATACCGCTGGTCGTTCGATGATAATTCGCATTGATGTAATCAAAACAACTGATAGCTTTTGCGCCAATGTTTGATACAAACCGACCATGGTTTTGGCATCAGTGACATCACCATTTTCCCTGACACGGACATATTGAAGAGAATACCAACACGTGAATAATGATATCATATCACTTCAACCAACCGGATCAAACAAGGAAATAACTCGTGAAAATGTTATTTAGGGCACCACGTGTATAAAAACTTCCCTTCAGTTTTCACTTAAAATTGTTTTAAAGATGGATTTATTTTTTTAAGGTAGAAGTGAGTAATCCGATAGCATCCTAATTATAGCCCGCCGGTACCCAATAAAATGCGAGATCATAAATACTCTGACGATGGTTAAAATGTTTTCAAAGTATGTTAAATTCGACCACAAAAGATTAAGGAGAGTCGAGTAAAATGCCTTCCCTACCGCTCGCGGGATCCCGCTGTAAACAAAACTTTTGAAGACGCTCAACTTCCGCAATTTGCATTCCTGTAATGCTCACCGACGAAGGCATTCTCTAATAAGCATTCCGAACATCAGCAGAAAACCAAGACCTCTTATGAAGAGATGGATGGAGGAGTGCAAAAATGCCAGAGAAAACAAGGTACGTTTTTCAGGCAGCTGCTTGCCACCAAAGTAGCTATCCCCATAAGATATTCTGCATGAGAGGATTCGCTGAGTGATCGGAGCTTCAGATGAAAACTAATGGCCATTAGACATTGAGGAAGAGGGATGAATGATTTTGATTCCGCTTAAGTTTGCCCACGGAACAAATGGACGAGAGAAATTCCAATGACCTGACCATAGGACACACGATCATTACTTCTTAAAGAATCCATCTAGAATTTTACTCGATTCCACACTGTAAACTATGTCAATTCAATCAATCATGAAAAGGAAAAATAATAATAAATAAATAAATAAGTATTCATAAATTATTAGAATATTTAATGTATGGCATAAACAAAAACAATATTAACTTCCATAAGCAAGATTAATTATGAACCCCACATTTACATTCTATCCCATACCTAGCACACTGATTTTCTAATGCGCTCAACAATGATTATAACCCTTTGGTTGACTGTTTAACTGAATTTGGATAATCTGCATATCTGATTTCATGATTTCACTCGTTCACCGACATTCATTACTATCTCCTGTTCCTCCATTGCCATTATTATCACTTCCTCCACATAGACGTTGAGCCGCACTGGCGATAATGGGTATCCCTGTCTTTCTTCTATTCCCAACACTGTCCAGCCAGACTATCCATCCACCATACGCACCTGAGCAGTTGGACACAGTTACGGTAAAGTGGCCCATTATTCCTATCTAATCCTATTTCTGAGATACATTCATTCACATTAAAAATAAATAAAATGCATAAGCAAGGTAAAACTTCAACTAATATTTAACTTCAACGTAAAAGGAGATTTGTTGCGTGTTTTTCAAAAAATCACTTCATGAGGGAACTCATAACTCGATGTCAATAGTTTCTAGTAACGATAGTGATTGTTCCAATATTAAGCTTGGAAAACTAAATGTATTTTATCTTTTTCCTTCAAATAAATGAAATTATTACAATAATGTTTTCATAATAATGATATCATAATAATTATACCCTAGACGACATATTCCTTCGACTTCGGCTGTGAAGGGGTCGCGATCGCACCTTCAGGATTAGCAGTTAGTAAAAGGTGTACAGATTGGCAGCCCTGGCCACCTTTTACTTCGAAATCAGCCGATCTCTCTCTCTCTCTCTCTCCCTCACACCCGTTCCCACAACAACTGCCCAATCCTTTACTCTCCCTCTACTCCCCTTTCTCTCCCACGCTTAGAGAAGCCCTTTTCTCCTTTCTTCCCTCCTCCGCTTCCTCCTCGACTCCTCCACGCTTCGCCGCGCCAGTCCTCTCATTCATCCCGAAGCCGCGGCACGTCCGACGGAGGCGACGACAGGCGAGCGGGGACGGTCCGGGAGGGAGGGAGGTGGGCAGGGGACAAGGAGCAAACACCGCCGGCCAATCGATCACACATCCTCTCCCACTCGATCCCCTCACGCCCGGGGTCCGAACCGCATGACGGCGATCTCTCGGATCGAAGCGATACGTGGTACACGCATTCGCGCACTCGTCCTCATTTCTCTTTTTCTGGTCTCTCCATACCTTTTCTCTCGCCCCCGCTTTTTCTCCCGCGTGAAAATCACGGCCATGCGGTACCGAGCGGCGGAGGAGAGAAAATCATCGATCCGCACACGAATCGCGCGGGTCAACCAATCGGACCGTTCGTAAATTGCGTCGCGCTAATAAGGTGCGCCCCCGGTGTTCCAGACGGGTGCTTGTGCGACGAAGTCGGCCCAAAATGCAGTCTATTACCAGAAGTACAGGGAGTCCGGTGTATAAAATCAAAGCCCTCTTTTCGCCACTTCAGAACACTAGACTTCTCATCTAACTATTGCGAGATCAAATAAGAGAATGGCCGGTTTTTCCGAACACACGTTCAAAATTTATAACGAAGAGTATATACATGAAACCGTAAACACAGTAACAACCCGAAGGTAGGTGATGGTAGAGTTCGCCCAGTACTAAGCCCTATATGGCGTGTGAAATTCACACATCAGGGTCTGGTACTCAAAAAATCACATAGCTTGGGTGGAGCTGCAGGGGCCCAGAGAGGCTTGCCCGGGAATAGAACCCTGGCCCTCCGGTTAGTAGTCCAACGCTCTACCCCTGGACTACCGCAATGCATATATATACATACTATATATAAAAAAATACACACATACATACACACACACATTTCTTTATAAATATAATTTCGTAAAATTAATTAAATTTCGAAAGAAAGAAATATTTCTGAAGATTTTTTTATGTGGGTGTAGAAAAGGATTGAAAAAAGTAAAGTCGACGGGGAGGGAACATAAATGCGAGGAAGTACTAGGCATGGCGGAGGAGGGTAGGTGGTTGTTGGGAAAAAACGAAGGAAGCAAGAAAAGCTGAAAAACAGTGTTTTGACTTGGAACGGAATATTGGAGACTTTCATGGAGGGGGGAGAAGGTTGAGTGAGCAAGGAAAGAGAGTAAAAAGGGATACAGCAAGTATGCGGAATTTAAAAATCTTTAGTGCAAGGTAGCACTGTGCCGTGAATACATTAAAAATAATATAACGTAGAGTACTTGTTCCTATCGAAGTCTACGGTAAATTCTCAGTAAGTGAAATGCCCCATTAACATCATCACAATTTAATTGAGTTTAGAGCTTTGGGTAGCTACGGAATCTACCCTTTGTATTAGACGGGCTGACCTGGATTCTGAGAACTAGAAGCATCCCTTCTTTCCGTCCATATATTTCCCCGAAATTTCTTTTCCTGATGATTCGGTGAGCCAAGGAGCAGATGCAACGTTGGAGCTATGGACATAATTTTTATGATTCATCGTATGGAAAAACCGAGAGCAGATAACGTGGTCGTTAGTTGAATCGTGACCAGATAAACGGAAGTCTACACTATAATAAAGCTGGGAAACTAAATGATGAGGCCGGAAGAACCAATTTTCTTGATCTTCCAGAATTAGGTTTCGAGTACCTCAACTAAATAATATGGTGTTTGGGTCAATGTGACGCGCTCTTAATTATTTGCTTGGAAATAGAAAACTGAAATACGGTGAAAGAAACAGAGGCACTCTTAAGAAACTCGTACACTTTTGAAACAATGTACTGCTAACATTTATGGCTAAATAACAATGGAGGCTGTAAAAGTTTATTGATGTCGCATTAAAACATTGAAATAAAAATAATTCACCTTCAATGAAGGATTTCATGCGTGGCGGTTTAGATCATAAATGCTTGAATCCAGCACACACTATACACAGATTACGAAGATTATTCTCAATTCAGGGGAATATTATCGTAAAAGTGAATTTCTTAAAACGAGCATGTCAAGAAGAAAAGATTAGCGTCGTCCCAGAGGAGGTCCTCGATTGGTCAAACCTTGATGGCGACCAAGAAAATACCGAAAAGCGTTGGAGTGGACCACGTCAGTCCACTTGCTAGTCTGAGAGCCACGATGTGATGGAGGAACGGAACCTCGTAATCGTAAACTTCCAATAAGTAACGTTAACGTTAAAATCAGGATGGACAAGTATCGATTTAGCTCAACACGGTTAGCAAACACTTCCACCGTGATACTCTATGGCCATTAATCGCATCGTTTCTCTAATCGCCTCCCAGGCGATCCCTGTGCTCGAATTTCTGGGCGAGATTGATTAATACCTCAAGCGCCAGTGCGTGCACTCACCGATCGGAAATGGTGGTGGCTCATGAGCATTATAGAGGCATACTACCTTGATCAAAAAGTTCCCGGAATAACCACCGTGTGGCGCTCCCATCGTTCCGATTTGAGTTCTGTTTTTTTTTGTTAAATTGGTACATCTGTTGTTGATATTCCCTTTAAATCTTAGTGTCATAACTTGACATTTGCAAAAGTTACGTAGCCAAGAGTACATCTATCTCTGTGTGTGTTGGCGATTTTTTACAATTGCAGAAATGGATTTAAATTTGCAACAACGAACTTGTATTAAATTTTGCGTAAAAAACGGATTTAGTGGCGCACGGACGTTGGAAATGTTGGAAAAGTGTTTCGGCAACGATTCTCTAAAAAAAACGGTCGTTTACCAGTGGCACGAGCGGTTCAGAAGTGGTCGTGAGTCAATCGAAGATGATGAACGCAGTGGCAGACCATCGACATCGAAAGTCGGTGAAAAAATTGATAAAGTAAAAGAAATGTTGGTCAATAACCGCAAATTAACCATCAGAGAAATAGCGGAGGACTTGAACATTGCCTATGGATCCGCCCAAGACATTGTGGTTAATGATTTGGGTTTCCGTCGTGTAGCAGCAAAAGACCTCAATTTCATGCAAAAAAGAGACCGTGTTGACGTCGCAAAAGACATGATTTGCGAGGCTGAATCCGATCCCACATTCATCAAAAGGATCATTACTGGAGACGAGACGTGGGTTTATAAGTACGACACGCAATCCAGACATCAGGCAAGTGAATGGCGTTCACCAAATGAGCCGAGACCAAAAAAACCACGTCGTTTTCAGTCAAAAAAGAAGGCAATGGTGACGGTTTTCATGGATTACAACGGTATAGTGCATCATGAATTTTTGCCAGAAGGCCAGACAGTAAACAAAGAGTATTATTTGGGCGTTATGAGACGTTTGCGTGAAGCAATTCGCCGAAAGAGACCAGAAATGTGGGCAGAAAACTCGTGGATTTTGCACCATGATAACGCACCGTCGCACAGTGCTATCATTATTCGTAATTTTTTGACGAAAAATGCAACAAATACCATCCAACAGCCACCGAATTCACCTGATTTGGTTCCCTGTGACTTCATTCTGTTCAATCGAGTTAAAAAACCATTACGGGGAACGCGTTTTAGCAGCCGAGAGGAAGTAATGGAAAAATCGCAGGAAGCACTGATGGACATACCGAAAACCGACCGTAACTTTTGCAAATGTCAAGTTATGACACTAAGATTTAAAGGGAATATCAACAACAGATGTACCAATTTAACAAAAAAAACAGAACTCAAATCGGAACGATGGGAGCGCCACACGGTGGTTATTCCGGGAACTTTTTGATCAAGGTAGTATAAGTAGGCGATAGTTAGGCCAGTGACTTTCTTAAGCGACTTCCGCCGATCCCCCTAAATCGTAGGAACTCGAACTCACGGATTTGACGGAACAAACTCCCACCCTGCGAATTAATATGCACCAATTGACGCACGTCGCATTAATTTAACAGCTTTGTGTGTGCATTACCAACCTCTTTTCTTTAAGGGTTGCCATTGATCTATGTAGATTGTGAGTCGTTCCATAACTCCTTAGTTAAAACCAAGAGATGGCGCTCGTGGTATCGGAAAATATTGGCTTTTAGTAGGCCTCTTTTCTCTTGCTCTTAGAGATTACCGATAAGGTTTCAACTATAACCATTTCGTTGTTTCATTATCCTAGTCGATTGAAGTAACAAACTTTATTTGCAAAAATAGAAAAAAAATGAGTTTCGTACGGTGACTTTTTATACCTTAGACTTTTTAACAGTGTTATACATGAATCACGATTGCTTTCCATAAACATTGTCAACAAATGGTTTACAAAAAGGTATCACGGCCAATAAAAAGACAGAAAACGCTGAAAATAGATACGATGAAAAGGCGAGAAAACAATCATTACTTATAAAACAAACAGCCTCGTTTTCCACGAGACCCTTTGATGTGGCTGAGCAAGAGATGAACTGGCACTTAGAACGATAAGGAAAGCTGGTATATTGACCGTCGAGAAGACAAGAGAATCAAATATTTGAAAAGAGCGCTCGAAGATCAATGACTAATCTTGCTAGGACAGAATGTGTATCTACTGTCATAATCCGAAAAAAGAAGGGATATGCGCGACTTGGGGCTATTTAGGATTGAAGAAGATTTTCATTTTTCGTGAGTTAAAAAATCACTTAACATTACGCAGTTAGGTGGGAAGAGAAAAAATGAAAACATTACTGTTAGCAGCTTAGGAAAGAAAACTTGGATTGCAAGGATGAGCTCTCTTTCTCCTGCATTTCTTTCCCAGTAGGAACCGATTCCGTTTATCATTACGCACTACAAATTATCCAAACTCTGGAAGAATTAACTATTACAAATTATCCAAACTCTGGAAGAATTAACTATTAAAAATTGCCAATGTTCTGCAAAGGTGCGATCCGCTATTAAGTTACAACAAGAATACAAGGCATTGCCTCAATTTTACGAAAATATTTACAAAAACATTTGCTTAACTCACCAGTGTGGAGGAGGAGATTTTTAGAAAGAAATTGTAGGAATCCCGCTGTTATGGGAGAGTGATTTGAAAGTCCTCGGAATGGAATAGAAATAAACGATTTACTTCAGTGAAACTTTTTTATTTTTCAACGTAGTCTCCCTTTACACTAACGCACTTAGTCCAGCGATGTTCCAATGCCTGCAAACCACCCGTCTACTTCGGCTGTAATTTCTTTGTTTGAAGTGAATCTTCGTCGAGGAAAATTTTGAGCTTGAGGAAGAAATGGAAATCTGATGGAGCCAAATCAGGCGAATAAGGCGGGTGGGGCAACAACTCCTATCTCAGTTCATGTATTTTTGCCACGGCAATGATACTAGTGTGTGGACGTGCATTGTCTTGATGAAAGATGACTTTCCTCCTCGCCAAACTTGGCCTTCTTTCGTGCATATTTTGCAGTAGTTAGTCCAAGAGGTTAGCGTGGTATTGTCCAATAATTGCTTGACCAGAGGGAAGATAATTTATCAACAGAATCCCTTTCGCATTCCAGAAAACTGAAGCCATTGCCTTTCAGGCCGACCATATTGCCTTTGGTCCATTTGGAGGTGGTGAATCAATATGCTCCCATTGCTTTGGCTGCTGTTTTGTCCCTGGGGTATAGTAGTGGATCAAAGTTTCATCTGTGGTCACAAACCGGCACAAAAATCTTGGTTGCTCTAAAAACGGGTCAAAAATTGTTCGAAAATTTCCATTCTAATGCGTTTGTGATCCTGCATCAAGAGTCGCGGCACCCATCTAGCAGACAGATATTTTTTCCACATCCAATACCCCTGTAAAAATGTGATATGTTCAGGTTTAGATGACATCCATACAGCTTCAGCGATTTCTTGCACTTCAATTTGGCGACCCTCCATGACTATTTTATGCACTTTTGCAATAAATTCTAGGGTAGTGGCACACTTTGGGCGACTACTACGCAGGTCATCATCTAAGCTATCCCAACCAAACTTAAGCTCGTTTGTCCACACGGCAACAGTTGAATGTGAAGGAGCAGCATCCTCCAGGGAGTTCTGAATGTCAGGATGAATTCCCTTTGCTTTCATAACTTTCTTTGCGAAGTATTTAACCTCTGTTCTAATCTGAATTTTTTTCCATTTTCACAAATAACTATACGGAAACAACAACAAAGAGGCGTCAGCACCTCGGATCTCTTCCCAGAGCACTGACGCGTGACGCGTTTACCCATTAGGATTACCTATTACTACGCGGATAACTCGTTGGGCTAGCGCTGACATCTAGCGGTTATTCCGAGAATCTTTGAAACTACCCTCGTCATATGACAACAAAGTTACATTTAACCAAGAATCTTCAATATACCTTCAATAGTCCTCTAATATTTGTCGATTAATCTAACTCATTTACCTGCCCTACGAAAAATAATCCAATAACGCCATTTAGAGTTCTATTTCATTTAATTAGGCTGTCAAAATCAATGAATGCAGAGAAAACTCGAGAAGCATGCAGAATGCATCCAAAATACGTCACGGAAATTTACAACCGTAATCCAACAAATAAACATCATGGACTAACGCTGATTGCTAATATGTACTCATGAGCTATATTACCTAACATTACTTACTTCTCGCGTAGTAGAATAAGTGGATACAGGTACGGATAAACTGAGGCCCTTAGAATAGTGATTATTTCTTTGACAGCAAATATTTGCGGGGAGAAACATTCTTATTGCAGGCGCACCCCTTTAACTCAGCATCGCTGTTACATGCAACATGGTTAGTAAATGTGCATCCTTTAAAAATACATCTATATACACGCTGGCTTCAACGGAATACAGCACCCACGGCTGCACTTTAAATCTTCAAGTCGCTCATGGCGCACAGGCGGCAAATCATTCGTCGAATAATTCATGCCGCGTTTATGCAGAATTATTTACGGGAAGGCTTAGGGTGAAAATACGGAGGCAACCTGCATTAATCTCAGGCAGTAGCACCACCACTTATTTTTATTGAGCGATAAGAAGGCAATCTACCCGCGTTTGCTAACGCAAAATGCTTGCGAGCATGACTAATTAATAAGACCGCGGAGTTATAACCATTGTAGGGTGGAGGCTCTCGCGGCTGGGGGTCGAAGTAATTTAAAAAGAGAATTATAATTTAGAAAAGCGGTTAGCTGTACACCCTACTCAAAAGTTCAATCGGGAATGAAGGCTCATTTGAGGTCATTAACCCGCGGGGAGGGATTGCTCTAATTGGTGTGCTGGAAGCCTATTTCCTTACCGTTGTTATCTCAAACACAAGGGTAGGACATAATAGTACAAATACAGTGGGGTCACTGAACGCTTGAGAAGAATAATTTTTGCGCTGAAAATGTTCGTAGAAGCGACGCAACATCTTTCCTGAGATTTCTATCATGTCCCACCAAAACTGCTTACCTTGCCGTGTTAGGGTAAAGATTTCTTCCATATCCACACACAAATATCCAGCAAACCGACGGAAGGGTGAGAGGTAGATTCTGTTAAGGACGTTTTCCGCGAAAAAGGAGAGGAAGAAGACTGAAAGGGGGAAGATATGTATTTGCAGTGTTGGCGTTCAATCCCTTTCCCTCTCACTCCGCACTGAGGTCGTAATTTGTGCGAGGAAATGTATACTTATTCTAAAGTCTACCTCTCCGACTTTGTCACTATTATCTGAATTGGGGGTCCAATGCGGGACTGTTTTCTCATGTCGTAATTACAGTCGTACCATTGACACCCCTACATAAATCTAAATTAAAGTTGAACCTTCGAGACTCCAGGTTGAAGACCTCTGACTTGAAGGACACATGATTTTTCTGTGCGGCTCAAAATCCATTGAAATGAATTGTTATTCAAGATTTATACACACACACACACACATATATATATATATATATATATATATATATATATATATATATATATATATATATATATATACACACACATATATATATATATATACATATATATGATTTACATCTAGAAAGTAATTGCAAGTAACATCAAAACCGTACACGATAACAGGCACAAGAGGAATCTATGCAAATAAATTTAGACATCGAATACGGAATACCTGGGAGAGGATATTGAACAACTACCTCTTATGACAAAGGAGGCCGCTGAGATCCGGCTCCAAAACAATAATTTCAATACGGATTCCGGTTACCGACACAGTAACGCATGGGAACCTATATCGGAGAAGAGAAAAATAATAAAGAGCCAATTAGGAGACGAAAAAAGCTATGACATTTTAGCCAACATATTTTAGCGTAAGGCCAAAAAACCGGAGCCGAGGATTTCTTATGGAAACAGCTCTACTTATTCTCAAGTTGTGAGATATTGAATATGCGCTCTGTGGGAGGAGGGAATAGGTAGGCGTGATGAAACGACATAGCCCCGGAGACGACGGAGATGGAGGTCTAATTGCCGGTCAGCGGAGATGGAGGTCTAACTCGGTGGAAAACTCGAGAGGATACGCTCGGAAACCACGAGTATTCCTTTTAGATATCTCTCCTTTGACACCACGCCAGTGACACTTTCATGAGCTATACAGCCAGCGTAAAACTCAATGATTTTCCGTCTCGCTCCAAAACATTTTAAGAGTGTGGTTGGTGGGTCACTCCCATTATAAGAGGAAAGATTAACAATATTTATGGATACAATCAAGAGTCACCAATACACCACCACCAATACATTCATCGTACCACCGTAACAATACCGGTACCCGAGGCGTTTTATCAGTCCCAACGGTCAATGGAAATGCCGAAATAGATAAATCCTTTTTGATTAGCATCTGATGGCAAACTAATGAACATTCAAACCCAGCCGAAGGAAATGAACAGAGACCCATTCAATGGGTCTAAGTGAAGTGAAATTCAAAAGAGAAATGGATTAGAGAACATGAAAACACACCGAACACATTGACAATTTCACATTTTTCACTTTGAGTAGAAAATCAATCGAAGTTAATGCGTTTTTGAACTTTTTCTATACGGAAACCAGGGACAAAAACTTCACAATAAAATATGCAAACTCACACCGTGAATGCGTGCGTTGACTCCTGATGGTAACAAAAGTAACAGAAAAAATCGGACGTTAAATCTTCGAAGTTGGCAAGTTCGGGAGACTTAATGCAAGGCCTGGTGGGAGTGTGGGTGCAGAGGAAGAGAGTAGAAGGAGAGAGATGGAGAGAGATGGAGACAAATGGTGGGAGGAAGATGGAAGGATAGAATGGGAGACTGCGCGCCCTTTGGCTGGGAGGGTAAAAGCTGGACGGGTGCCCGTACAACGACCACCAGAGGAGACTTGAACTGTAGGGAAGCGGGAGAGATTTACTCCAGTGATGATAATGGAAGAGAAAAGGACCGGACCGAATGCGATGTTCTCGCTTCTCTTGTCGGCGGAATTTTATGGTGGAAAGAAAGGGAAAGGACAGAAAGGGAAGCAAACAATGAGTGCACGCCAAGTTGGTTCCCTGACTTTCTGAATAGATTTCGGACGCCGACTACACTGCAACCCTTCTTGGGCCGTACAACGCGGAGTCAAACCCAAGGAAGAGGTTGAAAATTTCATTATCGGAGGCGCTGAATTAGGAGATAGAGAGAGGGGTTAAATATCTTCATTACTGACGTATACGTTGCCGCTGAATGACTGCCAGAGACTAATCTTTTAAGGATCATGGGCGTGTTGATTCCCATAACTCTCGTGAATATGTCCCATTCAATGGCTCACTGTAAGTAATTAAATCGTTAATCAATCTTTGAACCACTGTCATGAGATGAATCTCTCTTCAAATAAATCTTAAAAAAAGTCCAACCAGGGATTTCGGGTTGCGGCTGACTTTTTGCTGTCGTGAGAATGTGTGCGTTATTTTAATTGATAATGGAGAAAATTTTAGGAAATGATTCCACAGGCTCAAATTTCAAGTACTTTAGGTCGTCGTTCAACAACCCCTTTACGTGTTCCAATAAGGTGCTGATTGATTCAACCGGTGGTAATGATTGATTAACTTCATAATTTAAATGAAGACATCAATCACCGTAAGCATTACAGCGAGATTTGTGCGGGCATAAAATTCAAACAACAGTTGCTAGAAAACGGTTTTAATATTACAAGAAGGCTCTTAAGATTTAAATTCCGAAATATTGTAGTATTTTCTTCCCTAAAGCACTGCACACTACCTTTTTTTCCATTCATAGTACGTAACTGTTGATTACAATTCAGCATTCTGCTTCAGTCCACTAAGGGTTCAATAAACAACGCCCGAATGCGAGGTACCATTTTTTAAGCAAGAAAGCAATGCATCTATATATCTTTCAGTATCTATTACCTAAAGCTGGCGACCAAATTCTGACACTGTAGAAGTCAGAAGTAGAGAGTCAGCCAACACCAGTATGAGTGATTCAAGTGACTTCCACTCAGCACGGAAAGAGCTTTACATTCCTTTCAAGAACTTTTGTCAACCACAAGACGTAGAAAGGACAAAATTTTCCAAAAGCAGCCCAAATTGAATTGATTTTCTTCGTCTCGAAGCGGAAGGCTAAATATTTTTTTACTTTGTCATGGGCTCGTGTACAATGCCCCAAACGTAAGGTCAACAACCCATGACAACAAACTTTTTTTTCCTCAAGGTGTTTTGACCACATTACAGAAACACATAGCCAGTCACCGTGCTTTGAGGAGAGCTGAAATTACCTGCCACACGAACTTTCCAAGAGCTGCAAAGGAAGTAGAGATCTTAGCAGATTGCATCTCAAGTCATTACACTTTTGCTTAGATCTTCATGCCGTAAACACATTAACAAAGGCATCACTGCGTGAAATATTTTGAAAAAATATACGACGCAAGTCAGAAAACGCAAAAATACCGAAGGAAGTCAGGCTTTTCCTAGATCGTAATACCGTTTAAGTTTGAAGAGGATAAATCTTAGTAAGCGACAGCTTTGTTCGCTCATACTCTCCTTCAGAAAATTACCCAAAATGAAAATTCAAATTAATAACTTTCGCCATAATTCTATCTACATTATTCGACAGTTTTCCATCGACCTAACGAATTCACCCCCCAGCACCCATAGCGAAGAGTGAGTAG
This sequence comes from Hetaerina americana, assembly GCF_022747635.1. Lineage (NCBI taxonomy): Eukaryota > Metazoa > Arthropoda > Insecta > Odonata > Calopterygidae > Hetaerina > Hetaerina americana. The sequence continues at coordinate 33,621,735 of NW_027286985.1, read as the reverse complement.
TCTCAGGACGGGAGCGACGCTACTGAATACCGCTTTCAGAAAAAAGGATAATCATCATTTTAAGGGCCAAATTCCTGGGCAGCATGTGCGGAAGTGACTAATTTCTAATTTTCCGAACAGTCTCGGAGGAAATTGGACGGAAAAAAAGAAAAAAACTCAATCGTTCAAACAGTCCGAGCGCGAGGGATTACGAAATGGCATGGGAGTGCTGCTTTCCCTTGCCACCACACTAATGAACCGCAGATACGCACATGCATCGATCGAAAATTTTAAGCCCAGGTTTCTATTACGCCGCGGAGGCTGCATAAAGGGGATGGAGACATAATCCGGGGTAGGGGGGTGGGAAGAGTAAGGGGACCTCGCATAAATCTAAAGCGGGACACCGGTCACCTTACAACGGGGCACGTGAAAACCCTCAGCGGCCGTGGATGGGAGGAGAGGACCGAAAGTTTGGGCGACGATAGGAATAGGATACTATCCTAGCTCCTTCGATGGAAAGCGGCACTCTGCTAATTGGCTATCGTCGGCTGGCTTCAAAATGTGCACGTTACGACCGAGGGCAAGCCCGTGCAATCTGCGGTGACAATTTCGTTTCACGAATATAAGAGAATTACTTCCTTTGCTCGCACAAAGCTGGGCACGATTTTTGTTAAGTAAAGGGACTTTGGAGGAGAGACGAACTTTCCCGCAGACCGCTTGGTGTGCTGAGCACGTCTAACTTAACTTTGTCTACCAGGGACAAAAAAATCTTCAAAAAAGACAAAAGGTAATTGCAATTTGGCCGGAAAGTTCCCGAATAGTTTGAGTATGGCTTCTCGATGTCGAACATCGCGGAGCTTGACTTTAATATTGCTAAAGTGTAGATACATTTAAAATGCTATGTCGTCATTATAGTTGACCATAAAGTCGCGCGATTTGATGACATTTTACTCTTGTGCCAAATTAACCCATTCTATCCAACAAATGTACGATGTATTTGTGATTTAGATGTCGATCAATACACACGCTACGTCACCGCTTCAATACATTTCACATCAATATTCAGAATTTTGGAAAAGGAATATCGCATACGCGTATTCACACATCAGCATTTTATTCACTTACTACGATTCGAAATGCGATACTTATCATTCCTTGGAGGCTCGACATCACATTGCTATCTCACACGTAGATCGTATACCACAGACAATAGTCTTACATTTCAATTTGACACATCCTTCATTTGAAGTCTCGGAACACAGGCAATAGGTACTCGAGGATATCAACTGAAAGAAGCTGCTAAGAAGTGTTGGATCGGGAGTTCCAATACAAGCCTGATAACATGTGATAAATTTCGACGTGAAAGGAATGTATCAGAGAAAATATGGGCCGTCTGCTCTTCTGAAAAATCCCGAAGAATTTTCCCGAATCGACGGCAGGTGGCATATTCAAAATCAAGTCAAATGCACACAACAATTAACCCCACATCGACGTCAAATTTCAAAAATATGCTGCAGTGCAATAAATAAGAACAAAGATAATTTATTGTTGACCTTCTTTCAAATGAAATATTGAAGAATGTTCTTCAGTATGAGTTCTTCAGCTTCATATTTTTTAACATTGGCTTTTCTCTTGTTACTATTTAGTAGAACATAAATTCCTAACAGTCGTTAAGAAGGACATTCTTAACTGATTCTAATATTTTCAAAAGAAGAATAAATGTGTGTAACAAACAGTGGACATGCACGATGAGGTTAACAATCCAACACTGTCGGAGCGTTGTCTCAACGAAGTGAATAACTTAAGTCACGAAGAAATAATGGAAGCTCGCATTCGTTTACCGTTTCCTACCGATGGGAGGTAAACGACGCCGTAAAACTTTGCCTTTGCGAAAAAACACATCTCCGCATCACAGACTAGGAAACGAAAAGCCCAAGGGATCAATCGCATAATATTTCTCAGGAAACGTTTCCACGGAGAGACGGGCGTCTTTGATATATTTTTGCCATTCACACCACCATTTTTACTGACTGCACGTCCGACGCTCCTAACTCATTTAACTCAAACTCCACTATTTCTTGTCCCTTCCCTCCAAACATAAAGGGAAAATGAATGAAACTTGTTGTTCAGGAGTGGAAAGAGATGTTAATTGAGGCGAAACTTGAGAGATAACCCAAGGAAAGGTCTCCAAGTGAAAAGTTCCCAATATATAGAGTATCTGCTAAAGAAAGAAGGGTTCGAAACATACAATGCCTGAAAACAGTGTCGAATTTTTTGGCTTTCTGAATCATAAAACCAAATATTAAAATTAACCCCATTTCGTATTTCCACATAGTTACTCGAAATGTATTCCATTCTAACATTTCATCCCACGAATTATCAGAAACCGCGTCCATATGGCTATAAAATGAGTAGTCATGGGTTCTTATGGTAAATTAATCTTTCTAGAGGTAACATGTGCCTCAATTGGGATACACCTTTTCCCTTAAACCGGAAACTGATGCAAGGGAATGCTACATTAGCTAAGTTACACAATATGATGCAGATAAAACTTAGGATGTCTTTCGCAATACACTTAGAATTACATCCTGCGATATAACGCGCAATTGCCTCGGAGGAGCGAGGCTTTAGGGGAAGCTATAATTAATGGCGATTGGTTAAAGACTCTTGACCTTCAACCTTCTATCGGTCACATCAAAGTTGTCAGGTACGAGTGATAACACTGAAATAAAATTATAAGTCAAATACAGCGTTGCGATTGACTCTTTAAAAAGTATTGACTGCCGTAACGTGAATCCTGAGTAAGTCAGCAACAAAGGATGCTACTTCAGGCTGTAGGTCAATGAAGAAATTCAAAACTTGACTGCCAACTTTGCCGAATCAAAATAAAAAAATAAAATACGCTCAGTGGATTTTTTCAAAAATTCAGAGTCGCGGAATCGACCATACTCGCCAGGCACATCACATGTTGTAGTAATACCTTCTCGTTGGTTGTCGAACTCGATAATGTGAGGACAAAGTTTTAACTTCCTATAGTATTCCTAAAGTGACAAAAATACCTGGAATTTCGCCTTAAAATCCTGAAATGACTTACGGGAAATTATACTATCTCCGCTTTCTAAAGAAGCACTCGGTCACTTTGCAGCCCAACGCCTATTAACTCTTCTCATGATTACAGGTTATCAGTTAAAAAAGTGTTTATATTTATAATGGAAATATTAAATACAATAATTTGATGGGGCACCGATCAATACGTCTTAAATTATGATTCCCATAAAACAAGTAACACAATCGTGTAAATATACGCGCAAGCATTTAGTCAGAAACAGGAAAATGATCAAAACATATTCAGTTAACTTCGAAACGAAGGTTTCGGTTAAAAACATCTGAACCATTATGAAATGAAGGCCCCAACAGCAACACTACTTGGAATAATTTATTAGGAAACTTGAAGAGCTCGAAATATTACCCTCTGCCATTAAAGTTCAGCCAACAAATCAAACATCTACACCAACGCTACAGCTTTCAAAAACTACCGATCGCATGTCTCCACCCACCGATTACAGCCGCACGTGGCACTATGCCTTCCTAAGTCACTACCTTTGCAAGCTACGTATTCCTTTGCGGTAGGCCCGCACCGGTGACGGGATTCGGCACTCATCGCTTTTTACCTCTTGACTCCGCAGTGAGACGTTAACCTTTCCCCCTCCCAATGCCCCTCTTTCCTTACACCCCCTCCCACAAAAAAAGAAACACTTTCCTTCCCTCGCGACTTCCTTCTTGAGCTTTTGTTTCGAAAAAGACGGGTTTCCAAAAAGAGGAACACCACCCGTCGGGAGGGGAATGGGAAAGGAGCCAGGGAAACAAGAAGAAAGGAAAAGGAGAGGGAGTGCGGATGGCGAGACGACCCCACGACGCTTAAGTCGCTTTTGAGATTCAAAGCGCGTCCTTCCCCCAAAAATGGGAAGAAGGGGGAGGGATGAGAGGTGTGTTGTCCTTCCTTGCCTCCACCCCGCACCCCCTCCTCGTCCCCAACTCCCACCCACCCTCCCTTCCTTCCACCCTCCCCGCACCCACTGCGTCTACGACGGCCACACCTCGGAGACGTATAATGTCTCCCGAAAGGGAAGGAACAAAATGTAACGAACAATGGGAGAACAATCTCATAACATATTCATGGATGCGACTAAGTTTGGGGAGGGTTGCGTTTAAAAAGGGTGAAGGGTGTACATAAAGAAATGCACATTGGCGAAAAATGAAGGTTATCGATAATAAAACGTAGCGGTTTAAGTAATTAAATGTCTTTCATTAATGTTGTTCTCGGGCTGCAACTTTGAGTCGCTAAAAAAGAGGCTAGAGTCAATTAATAGAGTGAAATAAGCAGCATCGTTTAGCGTTAAAAAAATTAGAAAAAATATTTTGCAACGGTTCCCAAAACGAGGTCTCGGGAGCCTACGGAGACGCGATTTAGACAGGGAACTTTGGATAAGGAAAACCTACAAATGGCTATCCATGGATGATATATTTACTCGGTACTGCGAAGGTAGTTTTCTTTCATTTTTATACAAAAAGATGAAGATTTAATTCCCAAATCTATTATTATAGTTATCAAATTTACATGGAGCGTATTTCTAAAAATAAATTAAATTCCAATGAGTTCAGATTTGGGATTTTTCGTTTTTTATTCATGCCGTTTCGAGCTTCGTGGGAGCAAGAAAGCAGCCGGAGGGCGAGGGGCTAAAAGAGGATGGTACTTCAAAGGGTGTCATCCATCCGAGTTCATTTTAGAGCCGCAACACTTTTGCAATAGCTGCGCATAATTCTTCAAAAATAAGCAAAGCATATCGTAAATGTACCTTTCCTGCCTTCTTCGGACTTCTCCCAACAACCGTCTCTCCTACCCCATTATGCCTGTCACGTTTTCGTTGGCTTTTGTTTTTCGTCAAATTTACCTCTTCCATCTTTCTTCACAGCCACATTTCGAAAGACTCCAATCTACTCATATCATTTTGTTTCAATTACCATGTTTCCGCGCCGTACATAACTACATTGAATATTTCAGTTTTAACGAGCCTTTTTCCCCTGAAACCCTTTTTCAACGTCGAGTCATCAGTTCCCCCTGGTGAAAGCTTCTTTATCTAACGTTGTTCTTCTTCTTATTTCCCCATTACTTTGATCTTTTTGATCCAAAGCACTACTAAGATAGGTAAACTGTTTCATCTGCTCTGTTTTTCCCTCCAATTTAACTTTTAAATTTGCCTTCCCCAACCTAGTAAACCTCATAACCTTTACCTTGTTTACCATGAACTTCATCTCATACCTAGGACACTGATTTTCTAAGGTGCTCAGCAATAATTGTAAACACTTAGCTGACTGGCTTACAAAAGCTTGATCATCAGCAAACCTAAATGATTTTATGAATTTTCCACCGACTTTCGTTTCCATCTCCAGTTCTTCACATGCCTCATTAACCATTTCCTCCAAATATACGCTGAAAAACACGGGTGATAAGGGACACCCGTGTCTTACCCATCTTCCTAACTCTACCCACCCCGACTTTCCATCCGCTACACACACGTGAGCAGCTTGACACTTTCACAGGTGGCGGATAATCGGCTCTCTCTCCAATCTACTCCTATGTTCTCCAATACATTCATTACTTCTACCCAATTCACTCAATCAAACGCATTTACGAAATCTAAGAAACAGACAAATACATTCTAATGACATTCTATATTCCTTTTTATATGAGTCATTACTGCAATTGCCTCACGCGTGCCTCTCCCCTTCCTAAACCCAAACTGATCATCCCCTAAATAAACATTTGCCCTGCTCTCCATCCTCTAATTGAAAACCATGAGGACCCACTTAAGCTGCTTACGAAATCAAACTTATTGCTCTGTAATCCTCAGATATTGCAGAATTCACCTCTTTTATGTAATAGGAACTAATCTGTAACAGATCTGACGAAGTCTTCTGGCCGAATTTCTCTCTCAAATTCGTCCAAAAAATTCATCCAAGTTTTTTCTTAACCCTTAAACTGTTCCGCTGAAAAGTGGTCTATCCCCACAACCGTATTTGATGTCAACTCCCTTAGTGCTCTTTCTACAGTGCCCTGTATCTCCCAATCAAGAATGTATGAGCCTAAGCTGTCCCCTTCTACGTCCTTAACATACTTATATCGTAGATCCTCTATGCATTCCCTCCATCTCTACTGAATCTTCCGAAGTCACTACCGTTGCTAGCCATTCCTTTCCGGTACGCCCGCAAAGGAATGGCTTGGTTCGATAAATAATTTTCATGGGTATATAAAATAGAGTGGGTGGTTTCTCCCTTGCTACTGCCTGATACTTCTTTCTCCTTTCTGTACAGTGCATCTATTTCTCCCTTCTCTGTATATATGTAATTTTTCACTATTTTACATTAACTGGCTACCGCCGTGCTTTTGAATGAAAAGAGACATGGAATGAGCTACCTATTACTGAAATGTCTTAGGCGCAAAAAGAGAATATGCTCGAACCCTTACGTTTAAAATCATAAGCATTCGCGTATTTAAATGTAATTGCATACAATAACAAAAATTCATCTTCCGTAATAATTTTTCATGGGCCTATCAGAAGAAACGAATCCAATTTATGTCAAATTTTGGGTATACGCAGAAGGTGCATTATTCATCCCGCCAATATTCGCGTCTGCTGGCGCAAGATTCTTGTTTATTCAGCCCAAGGGAGGAGTCGTTCAAAAGTTTTTTGGGCCCTGCGGCATACGGATTTTTACAAATCCCGGATTTCGGAGCAAATTACGAGGTGAATTTAACGGACACGCTCGTTCCTCAAATAGATAAAAAAAGGTTCTCATGTAAGCTCACGTAATGCTCACCGTCCGATTTCGGTCAAGGGCATACGCTACACAGATTATTCTTCCGCCTTTAAACTAGGGTCCCTTTCCTTTTTAATCGCCGATAGTATTTCTACTAGTCACATCCGCCATTGAGAGAAACCAGACCGTTGAATAGGCGCCTCCTATGTGCGGCAGGGAGTAGAGAAATCGCCGCTTACACACGAACCAAAATGGGCGCCCTCGTGAAAGGATAGGGGACTTGGGGAGAGGATGGGAAGAGTACCAAAGCCCACTGGAGCAGAAGAGGAAGGAGGAGGAAGCTGGGGGATGAGATAGTGAGGATCCCGAAATAGCCATCGGAAGCAAAGCGTGGAGAGGAGGAATGGTTGGGCGGGCGCTCGGGATGAGGAGGGTTTGTGTTGGGGAGGGATGGAGTGAGGGAAGTGGGGCGAAAGGATAAAGCGAGCTCTCCGAGATGGGGAAAGTGCATAAAGGCCGCCATTCACGAAACGACGCTTCTTCAAGTTCCGAGAAGGAAGACGGGGGTGGGGAAGGAGATTAATCGGAGGAAAGCCACCCTTCTGGGAGCAGAGAGGGAAAAAGGGGCCCCCACCTCTCCCCCCGTGGGAGGCCCTCCCGCCCGATGAAATGGGAACTTATTGCTAAAGTCGCAGAAAAGGTATTTGTGATCCCGCCGCTTTCCTTTCCCGCTATTGCTGTCTTTGCCGGTCCAACCCAGGAGAAGAAGAAAATGAAAGACTGCCGTAATAACAAAGACCATGCTCCCGGTCATTAAGAATCTCCAGGAGATATCGTGCAAAAATATTTTAAGGACTAAGTGGCAATAGGATTCTGAAGGGAGTTTGATTTTTCTACCAGGACGTATTCATCAACAGCAAGATACTTAGATAGTGTGATTTCATTCCAACAGCGCAAGTGAAAGAGTGGAATGTGTATTATACGGCGAATGACTTTCGCGACATACTTTCCGAGGAATTATTGCATTAAAAAACTGGCTTCCACGGAGGGGAATCCTCTTTTTCAACCAACTCGGAATAGCTACCGTTTTTTGCATGCAAATTGCAGCTTTCACTCTCGTCTACCTGAAGGCTATACATTATAATAACGTTAAGACTTTATTTAATGAATATTTTACATTTGAAAATGCCTTAATTTCCTTAAGAATTGCATAACACTTATGGAGGAATGGGGTTATGCTTTCACCAATTATTTCTTTACCAGTCATGGCCCATGGAGTAATGACGCTCAAAAGCTAATACCTATAATGAGTGAAAAACATTTAAGATAATACAAATTTTTTTGACAGACTCAATCAATGGAATAGCCCGCATGATCCGATTTTAAAGAATAATTTAAAATACTTTTAGGGACTTGATAATCTACCCCAATAAACAGAGCAGCGGTATGTATTTTAAATTTGCGCTTGGATGTAGAAAGGGATTCCATATAAATCATTAGGATGATTCGTATTCAATTATAAAGTTGTAGTTTTTTGCTATATTACGATAAGAAACACTAAGGGAGATAAGATATTTTATTAGCACCAATATGGCTATGAAAAAAATAGGAAACCAAAGATACCAATTTTGGCCAAAAGATTTTAAATAAAATAGGCGTAGCCAAGGATTTTTTTACCTCTTAATTTTACATAATACACGTGTGGCGTAAGTTGTAGTTAATAATGGAGTTTTGCGAAAATTTCGCTCATATTTAACGGTTATATAATATTAGCTGTACACTTTTATTCGTTACCGATTTTAAAATAATTTTTTTCATCATAAAATTCGTTAACCTACTGACAGAGTCAAAGGTATATCTAGTTTCCAAAGATTACGAAAATTATTCATTGCACATTTTTTACGCATGTATCGAACACGAATACGTATTTTTACTTTAATTAACTACAATTCATTGCACATTTTTTACGCATGTATCGAACACGAATACGTATTTTTACTTTAATTAACTACAAACTGTTACATGAGGTTGCCCATTAGTATAAAGCGTAAATGCTTCAATGAGTAAAAACGTTCATTGCAAAGCTTCCCCTATTCTTGGAGCCATTTTCGACCTATGCGTATGCAACGCGTTATTTTCATGTTATGTTTATGTTTCGTTACCATAAGAAACAGTACAATGGCTCCGTCTCATGAATAGTAAATCTGCCAAATTATGTATTTCCAAACACTGCACGACTTTAATTCTCCCAGATGATTGGATATTTTTCGCATAACAGCGAAATAATGATTCCGCCTGTTTGCCGCGGAAACGAGAACAATGAAATTGTCACTCACTATTGAACTTAATCCATTAGCATGTATGACCGCAATCATCTCCTCGATCTGAGGGGGAGACAGGATCGCCGTGGATGCCATAATGAAATACAATCCCCGTTAAGGATACACTCGTGCGTAGTTAACCTATTTATAAAAATCATAGAAAGCAGTCAGCAAGTAACATGAATTACAGACTCAAGGCAGGGTTTTTCAAAGCTAAAAGCCGATTTTTAAGTCCTTTGAAAATACTCAAATTTAATATCTAGATGTCAAATTCGCATACTGTTCGAGGTAGGTAAATAACAAGAGATTCGCACACTTATTACGGTCAGTAGGCTTAGTAAGTGCACATTACAAGGTATTATAAATTGATTTGTAGCTTGGAGAAACGGGAAAATGGTAGCACCATTATACGTTAACTCGGGAGTCTTACAAACTCTTCCACGAAACCCCACATAAAAGCATTGAAATTACCCACGTTTCGTATTTCCACAAGAATACTTGAACGTAATTTTCTTTTATCCTTTCATTCCACAGAAACCGCGCCGTTCACAACGAGTTATGAACGGCGCGGCCTATTCAGAGAGAAGTTACGGATAAACAATGGCAGGAAGTTGGAACTTCTTTCTAGTAGTACAAGTAGTAGCAATAATTTTTCCATAAATACCATCCAAACCACACAGGAAAAAAATACATACATACACACTGACCTCAAAATTCATAACTTGAAGGACTAAGTTATTCGTTACTACGGTGCCCTGATTCACAAAGATAATCAGATAGAATATTCTACATTATAGTTATGCTAATTATACATAGGGGAAGAGAAAATGGGACGAATAAAATAAGAGAGTGCCCTTCCCCTTGTCCAGTGGAGACGAATTAAATAGAATGAATATTCCATGGGGCTTAGTGCACATGAAATACTATATTAAAATTTATACTACATTCTTGGACCTGAAACATTAGAGCGAGTTTGTTATTATGCCCTAATACAAGATATCATAATAATCTGAGAGAGGAATCGAAGTGAAAATCATGGAACATTTTTAAACTAAGATAATGTTGGTCATTTAATGAGATCGTCAAAGGCAAAACAGATTGATTAGTAACATTGAAAATGAAAGCAATTCGCTCATAAATATCAAAAATGATATTCAATTACTGCATTTACCATACTTCTTTCATGTACTTGATCCTTTCATGTTTCATTCCCAATCTCTGGTGTCTTGGAAGTAGATTCCTTCTACTGACGAGATTCGGATGCCGTAAACACACATTTTGGATGTTTAACACAACTTCCTTGCGTAAATATTAGCCCAAAATACGAAATCTTAAGAGACAGGTCTATGAGGTTCCAGCAGTCTTCCCAAAATGTTGGCGGTGGGCCAACAACCAAACCATGTCATACCAGGGACCCTTCACCCTCCCACACTAACGGCTAGAAGTTCCCGATTGCACCATGCTTGAGGGAAGTCGGGGAGGAACGAGGATATTTTAAAATAGCGGAGACCTGAAGGCCAAGCATAACATTAAGCCAAACAGGAAAGACCACAAACGTAAAAAGAGGAATCTAGCCAGTAGATCCCTCGATTTACCAAATTCTAAAAGCGCAATTTAATGCCATGTATAATCTAAATCGCATTACACTGCTACCTAGAACTTTCCAAGGACCAAGTATTCATTTCTTCACACAAATACATTTAAAAAGTTTAAACCCCATTGTATTTGATTTCGTAATGCAATTTATGGTGCTGAAAAAATCTTGGTTGGGAAGAAACGCAATGCGCTGAAGCTAACGACTACCCACCGAAGGCCAGCCTCAAAGGTAAACATCGAATTCACTTGACAGATGCTATAAAATTATCTTCCTCGCGAAATCAAAGTTTTCAAGTAGTGCCGGGAAGTACTATTTCTAAACTTTAAGGGTGGGAATCGTAAGTTTCATGGCCATGAATAAATAGAACTTTCTCGTTTCTTAATTTCCAGTTCTGCATGACCTGTATGGTGGAGGTCTATCGCATGTCGTAGTGATTCATTTTTATTCCCTCCTTTTTCGTATACCAAAGAATATTTTAGAGGGAGAAATTAACACTTATTTGGAACGAAGTTTTCCGCTAGCATGTACATGGATTTGCACATCTTTTTGGGATTTTTCTAAGAATATTTCTTCCCTTTCCCTGACCTTTTTAAGTACCCTTCCTCTCCCGTATCTCTTACCCATCCCACCTGGTGCTTGCACCCCCTGTCACACACCTTTATTTGGCTCGCGGGGTTTTTATGCAGATGTCAATTTTAAAGCACAAAAGCTTATTCGTTGTTTTATGATTTATTTCTTTTTTCCATTACAAATTTACCCCTTTCATCTAAGGGGCAGGACACCTGAGTTTGAGTGGTTTACAACCCAAAATGAGACAAATTACATTGAATTTCTAATCATTCTCAAATTTTGTTATGAATTATGACAATGTCAACGGTGTAAACATCACTCTCCAAGACATCGTTAACCATCATTAGCCAAGATACTTCGATTTCATAGAGTTTTTTGGCTTGATACACCTTTACAACGGTGTTATGACATATTCTCCATTCAGACATTACGGTTCACAACATATCATGATTGAACACAATTATCGTCCCTAATAACGGACACCGCGTTAATCAGTAGCCACTCCAAGCCGAAAAATCAGGAATAAACCAGATATAGTGGAAAATATAGCCCTTGACCGCCATAAAATCAACTCAATTTCTTTCTTTATTGCGCAATGCCTAATAAGGTCTTATTTTCAATCTGGAACGGTGGATCCCTACAGCATATAACTTGGTCGAACCCGAGGTTAACTCTTCTCGGCGTAGTGGGCAGAAAAAAACTGCAATAAAGGGCCGCTTGACTAATCAGATTATCATAATGACAATCTAGCAGCGTGAAAATCAGGAACGCGAGACTCAGTGACTTACAAACGCACGCGCGGGCGGATAAAAGCAATGTTCGCGTGGGATGGAGGACGAGACCCTGAATCGAAGGGAGAGATGAACAAAAAAAAATATGGGAGCCCCAGAATTGTTTTCGCATTCCCTGATTTAACGATCCCGGGTGGTGCGCCGAAAGGCCTCTGGAAGCGATTAAGATCTCCAGTTGCGATAAGTCTCGTGGGGGAGCGATAAAATGGGACCGGGCTGAAGCTACCGTAAAAGCCAAAAAATAAAATAAAAAAAGAATAGCTCGCTAGTAGCCAGAACGTGTCGGAAGCAAGAGAGGCCACGGAGCAGGGAAGTGAATGAACGGTGGAGGAAGGAAAAGGAAAGGGAAGGTGAGGAATAGAAAGAAGGGGACGAGAGAGAGAGAGACGAAAAGCTCCTTAATCTCAAATTACGTCCCAAAGACTGTCATCCATGAAGATAGAGCACCTAAAACGCCTCGTTGGCTAACAATGTTACCATACGAAGTCGAAAATTTAGCCCCTGAGAAAAATTGCGAAAATCTGAGCGGACCATGAGCCATTTAATACAATCTACATGCATTTCGGATTAGTCTGGTAGAAATCCCTAACCCGAGGACCATAGTTCGAGTACCACTTTGGGCATGAGAGATTTGTACAGGTATGCATTAGTCTGGTAATGAATTAAGAAACTAGTCCTCACCCAGCAGAGACCATGCTATCTATACATGACAGGCCTTCTGATTTTCTGAAGAGCGTTTCTCCAAAATTCTAACAGTCGGTTAATACACAGAGATTGAATTTTAAAGCCATAAAATGGTCATTACTTGTGATTTTCTACAAATGCACTAAATTCGACAAAGGTAATCTTCATAATTTACGTCCGTTTACCTTCAATACATACAATACTTCGAAATAGTCATATGTTGTACCTTACGATAGTTAAATAATAGCTTAAATTGTAGTCCAAAGAATGTACATGTATACCAACGGTATTCAAGGAATTGATGAAAGTATGATTTACTTAGTGCCGCAAATATAAACTACGAATCAACCGGAATGCAAAATGAAAGTTTCTGAGAGTTTTCTAGTACAATTTGATAGTCTTATACCTATTAACTATGTTTAGATATTACAGATTTGTAATTAATGAAATTCCATTCCATACTACTCGCTCCTTGTTCACTTATTTAATAGCATCCTGCATGAGAACGAAAATTACAAATGTATGTGCTCCCACATAGTTTGAACTTATACAGTAATAAATTACATTATGCATGAAATAAAGGTTAAAATAACAAAAAAAATAATATTGACGAGGCCAAAGTATATGATTTCATATTTTTTAGGACCCTACCAAACATATCTTGTAAATGACTTCCATCCTGATTATGAAGAGTCAGCTGCGTTAATTAATAAATATTAATGAAGAACTAAACAAAGTGAACGTTGCTTCTCGAACAAATATTTGACATAAAAAGTTGAGAATCGTGTACCAGTGATGAACTCATTAGATAAAGTAGAAATTTGCGAAATGCTAAAACCAGACAATTGCGTTAGGTCAAAGACGACTGCGGATGGAAATAAGATAGCACAAAAAAACTTACGAAAAAGAGTTATATAAAAAACTTTTTAACATTTTCAAAAATATGGGAGATTCCCGACCGAAGGAGGGATGATTCCTTCTATGAAATGCAAAAATATTCTTCCGAAATACATAACATATGCTTAGATAAAATCGATAACAAGGTTTTTATCTACTCATGTTTTGCAACACGTTACGAGAGTATATCATGAAGAAAGAGCGGCCGGAATAATGATTACCTCTCGTCACCTAAGAGGAAATCACATTCTTCAAGCGGAAAGATCAAAACAAAAGCGCGCTGCTTTGGTGATAGCGAGATAAAACTGAACCGAGCGCATGAAGGAAATAGTTGCGTTATCCCAAGTTCTGTCAGTGGGAAATCTTGTTTTGATGACCCTAATCCGTGGGGCCCAACCAAGGCGTAGGGGGAGGTGAAATGAATGGCGTATGTTTGGCGTGCTGAATAAGGACAGTTTGAATGGTGAAAAGTGCGCAATGGAGATTTTTCCCTGACAGTGAGCAAGTCAAATACATTGACAATAAAGGATCACAAATTGATGCACAAATTTTGGTTATCTATAACAAAATAGCACTGAAAATTCCCCTTTTAACATGCCATCTAAGCAGTGCAGAACCATATTAAAACGTATGTGATAGATCCCCTAGCAGACACGGGATTTACCAGACATCGCATTAAAATTATGAACCACTCAGTTAATTAGGAATTCTATATTTTATTGTATATTTCCAAATTTTATTCATAATAGTAAATTCCTGAAAAACACATTAACGTGTTTATTAGGAGTAACACTTTAGAACGGTCAGAAGAAGGGTCAAGGGTCTGTCTGCTGTCGGCCTCGGATATCTACAGCAGTACGTTAATTATGAAAACTTTCGACGAATTAATCGGAATCAACATTATTTATGCATAAACAACGAAATTAGGAAGTTCTAAAACTCCATTGCGATGGACAGAGGCATCATTCTCAACTATACAGGAAGATTTGCATGTCCTGTGAAAGCATTAAATGTAATTTAAAACTGTCAAACTTACACACTACGCAACAAGCCAAATGACAAGTTCTGCGCCATATACTGCTATCACTAGACTTAAGATGCAAATAAAAGTGACATGTAAACTGGTTTGCAACTTTGAGAACGAATCCCTGATCAATGAAATTTTGGCCGCGATGGCATTTGGGCTAACGGGAAAGAATTTAATTCATCCGAAATGGCATTAGGTCGCGCGGGAAAGAATTGACCAAAAACTAAAATTTTTATCCGCATTAGGAATAATGAAATTTTTTTAGGGTTATTTCGTCTAATACAGATTAAATGGTAACAATACAACCAGATTGCCTCATTCCGATAAAAATAAATAATGAATACGTTACTTTTTAATTAATCCACGCAAATTATCCTAACCAAGATCCATTATGCCTGCCGATATATTTCTTGTCGTTGCCCGAGCACCTTCAAAGACAACGCAAGAGGACTTGAACGCAAGCGCCTGGGAAGAGAAGATATACTATATTTGCCAGATATACCCACCGAGGTTTAATGACATATCGTGGAACCATAGCAAAAACATCGTTGTCAGAGCAAAGAGCCCTCGAGAACAACAACAAAAAAGGAAATCGATAGGGAGGTCGGCGGCGTAGAAAACAAGGCTCAACTCACAGCAACCATCGTGATTCGCGGCTGTAAACGAAACGCCCTAGGATCACTCGAAAGAGCTTTTCTCGTTATTTCAATGGACCAATCACGGAGCACTTTCATGGATTAACCCTACGGAGTTAAAAAAAAAAGAATAACCTTGAATAGGGAACGGAGAAAGGAGTCCCAATCGATACTCGATTGAATCGATTTCGAACGAGATCGTCGAGTGACAGGAAGGGGTTATAAGAGCGACGACGCCCGAACGTCGAGGGCGGGAAATCGCGGTCATTAACTTCGCTTCTGCAGCCGGAAAACAAAACACAATCATGAGCCGACACCTGCCGCATATTAACGGGTGCTCGATGCAAAAGGGAAATTACGGCAATGCATCACGAACGTTGAAAAAACATCGCGTTAGGCTGCATTTCGCCATTCTCCATCCACATTCGCAATAGGCTGAGTCGGTCGACACCAGATTCATCAATGTACAACAAAAAATACCTCATCGAATGCGTTTGTGAACGCTCAGAATGAGCGATGGATTACCGTTAAACGCTCTCACGTACCCTTCCACACAGACGGAGTGCACTGCAGGAAAACTAAAAAAAGGATATTGGATAATAATTTTTGTGTACGGCAATATGGACCTGTTCTCGCCCCATTGAACATTACGAAAGGTATGCAAGGCTTTTAAAAGCTTAATGGAGATTGGACTCCCCTGCTCACAATTGTTAATGAGAGGGGGTGGGAATGAGAGGTTAAGAAGAGGCGATCTATCCCAAGGGGTGGACTCGAAACAGACACACACAAACATGCACCAATATGTACATAAATACGCACATACTACCTTGATCAAAAAGTTCCCGGAATAACCACCGTGTGGCGCTCCCATCGTTCCGATTTGAGTTCTGTTTTTTTTGTTAAATTGGTACATCTGTTGTTGATATTCCCTTTAAATCTTAGTGTCATAACTTGACATTTGCAAAAGTTACGGTCGGTTTTCGGTATGTCCATCAGTGCTTCCTGCGATTTTTCCATTACTTCCTCTCGGCTGCTAAAACGCGTTCCCCGTAATGGTTTTTTAACTCGATTGAACAGAAAGAAGTCACAGGGAGCCAAATCAGGTGAATTCGGTGGCTGTTGGATGGTATTTGTTGCATTTTTCGTCAAAAAATTACGAATAATGATAGCACTGTGCGACGGTGCGTTATCATGGTGCAAAATCCACGAGTTTTCTGCCCACATTTCTGGTCTCTTTCGGCGAATTGCTTCACGCAAACGTCTCATAACGCCCAAATAATACTCTTTGTTTACTGTCTGGCCTTCTGGCAAAAATTCATGATGCACTACACCGTTGTAATCCATGAAAACCGTCAGCATTGCCTTCTTTTTTGACTGAAAACGACGTGGTTTTTTTGGTCTCGGCTCATTTGGTGAACGCCATTCACTTGCCTGATGTCTGGATTGCGTGTCGTACTCATAAACCCACGTCTCGTCTCCAGTAATGATCCTTTTGATGAATGTGGGATCGGATTCAGCCTCGCAAATCATGTCTTTTGCGACGTCAACACGGTCTCTTTTTTGCATGAAATTGAGGTCTCTCGGCACCAACTTTGCTGCTACACGACGGAAACCCAAATCATTAACCACAATGTCTTGGGCGGATCCATAGGCAATGTTCAAGTCCTCCGCTATTTCTCTGATGGTTAATTTGCGGTTATTGACCAACATTTCTTTTACTTTATCAATTTTTTCACCGACTTTCGATGTCGATGGTCTGCCACTGCGTTCATCATCTTCGATTGACTCACGACCACTTCTGAACCGCTCGTGCCACTGGTAAACGACCGTTTTTTATAGAGAATCGTTGCCGAAACACTTTTCCAACATTTCCAACGTCCGTGCGCCACTAAATCCGTTTTTTACGCAAAATTTAATACAAGTTCGTTGTTGCAAATTTAAATCCATTTCTGAAATTGTAAAAAATCGCCAGCACACACAGAGATAGATGTACTCTTGGCTACGTAACTTTTGCAAATGTCAAGTTATGACACTAAGATTTAAAGGGAATATCAACAACAGATGTACCAATTTAACAAAAAAAACAGAACTCAAATCGGAACGATGGGAGCGCCACACGGTGGTTATTCCGGGAACTTTTTGTTCAAGGTAGTATATGGTAAAAATTATATGCATTGCCTGTCAGCCAATATAAAAGTCTTTGTGCCGTTTTTGGCTGATTTGTTCAACAAATGAAGCCTGTCCAAAAGGGAGTTGCATAAAACAGAAACCTGTAAAATTGGAAAAATACATATGAATGGTTATCTATTATTATCTTTTTGTTCTATAATTGGACGCTCCGAAACATGGGCGTAAAAGTACTCCGCGTAGTTTTCTGTATCTATAAATAGATTGCACTAGAGCCTAATTTAAAGACATAAATAATAGTTAATTCATTTTCTAGTTAAAATGTTAAAAACTTTTCAGTTGCTCAAAGTTTATAACACCAACTGCGATCGTAAAACCCTTTTATTTTCTCTTTATGACTTTCTTCCGTACTTTGAAGTTTTTAAGGCAAATTATTAAATTAAAATGGGTAACATTATGCCCTTCCTGTTTTTAATTTTTCGCAATGACGTCTATATTAATTGCCTTACCTACGTCAATTGGAAAACCCGTACATCCCGGAAAAAACACGTGGTCCCCCTGCAATTTCCACTTTGGCAGGTTTTAAACTGCACATTCATTAAAGGAAATATGCGTGTTACACCACATTTTGGGAGTTAAGTTGAGCCCATCGTTGCCAGCCAACAAACACATTCGTCATCCTTCGATACCGCTATCGCAGCTGACATCCGTCACGACTTCCTGAGTGCAAAGGCATGTTTATATAGTATGAGGATTCGGTTTGAATGTACCATTCACATGACGATCGAGAAAAGTTTGTCCCGATGCTAAAGTCAAACTTCTGAAGACCGAATGAAGACGCGGTCGTCCAGTAGAAAGATCACATGAGTGAAGAAGATTCGATATCCGTTTCCGTCCACACTGGAAAGAGCAACCGCGTGCTTAACATGTTTACCGGCCTATCAGGAAGAAATATTCACTTATTATTCACGAAATCACTTGAGAAACCAGTTTTGACCAAAAGGAATAACGCTGGAAGTGTTAGAAACGAAGTATCAAAAACGTTTACCAGTGAACGAAACTACATAGACCATTCCTTGTGAAGGCTTCCACCGAGTGCAGATATATCTTCCGGGATTTACTTCTAACACTTGATACACTCGACATTGATACACTTGACACTAATACAGTTCTTACTTGAAGACACTGACTGCAACTTCCGCAAAACTGTTGTCGCAGAGATATCAACACGGAGTGAATACCGAAAGACTTAGATCTACAGAGACCAATAGAAAACTAAACTAAGAGAAAATTCGTTACAACTTCATTTAAAGTTATTTGATAAAATAATTAAAATAAGGAATAAATGATTTTTTAATAACAGTGCATTAGAATAATAACATAGAATTATTGTGGCAAAACCCACGCTGGCGAATTGACAAATTTGCCAGTGCGTCTCTTATCTTCCTTTTTTTTATTTTAGCACTAATGTGAGAACAGCTAAATTTTGGCTTTTTACAAATAGTATTAAGAAGAAATAACAACAAGGATAAAAACGAACTGAAACCGCATGTGAAGGATTATCCATCAAGACGGAAATCGAGCAGACGACGCCGGAGCTGGCAATTAACATCATGCAGTAGGTATGCATGGGAATAGAAATGTTCACAGCCAAACTCAATAGTTTTCCAGCCATATTATCAAGCATTATACGCTTATCTATCACCTAGATGGGAACGTAAACAGTACCTGGATTGAGTCACATAAATCTTCACAGGAAATTTAATATGATGGCATGTGGTGTAGTGTTCGAGATTGACCGATGGGAAAACTACGTTAAAATGTTTAAATGACTGAGAATGAATTTTATTGATATTTCTTCCCCTTGGTGTACCATGCAAAACTAAAAACAGTGGTACAAATTCGAAGTAGTAGTATTTAGGGGAGGCGACCTACAGCTGAGGTCAATTGCGCCATTAGTAATGGACAGGAAAGGGTGAAGGGTGGAGAGAAACCCGGCGTTGGCATTAGCCTACTCTTTACGGAAGGCGCCAAGGGGTCCCGAGCTTAACGTCCCATCTGACGGACGCCGGGCTCACTTCAAGTGCCTTCCACAAAACACCTCAAATAGGGAGTTACCCCTGAAAAATATTCAACACCGCCTGATTTGAACCCGGGCCCTCTGGGTGGGAAGCCAGTACGATAGCCACCGCACCACCGACATCACCGGGGTAAATTCGTTGGGGTTTTAAAGCTAACAGCTAGTATTACAAAGAATTTAAGGACAGGTATTGGGAATAAAAGCGAAATACAAATAAAATGGAGGAAAAATTATGGAACACACCACGATATAATTAAGGACAAAGGTAAGCTCCAAAGGAACTTTCCCGTTTATTGAATGTAATATTACGTCATCTGCTAAAAGTAACAAACAGAAAAATAATAAAATACATTGTACCAACATATGCGTAGTTTCAATACTGATACGATGTAACACTCCCCTGGCTCTATGATACTCATGCTTTCTTAACATGCTACGTATTACAGAAGAAGCAAGTCTTAATTTTTATTCATGAGAAATAAAACCCGGAAAAGAATCGTTTTTAACGGAATTACTTCTTTAGCACCGGTTCTAAACACCTTAGCATACTATGTATATGTATATTATGAAACGATATTTTCTCCATAAGTGAATTACCATTTTTGGTGAGAATCTTGTCTTTATTACAACCGGCAACGCTTCCCGTACAGCTCTATGGAAAACGAACTGCTAAGAAAAACATATTTCCCACACTTGCGGTCAACGAAGGTTTTTTCCCGCGAATAATAATTCGCGTAACCAGGAGATCCCTGAAACGGTCACAATGCTGGATTGACGCATCTAAGCGACCACATAAATGGAAAACTGCAGGGAAACAATGGATATGCACTCCGTGAGAAGTACATTTTACATTTATCTAATGTGGAAAGGAGGTTTTTCAATATATACTGTCTTTGCCATCAGGGGTAATTTTCTTCCTTGACGGTTCGTCAGTCGAGAAATTTCTGAATACAGAGGTCTGAATACAATGCTTAAGTAAAGAAGGGAAGGAAAGGAGAGAAATCCATCTAGAAATCCGACCACAGGTAGGAACGGAAAGAGATCTTTTGCGAATCGGACATTTTAGTAAAAAAGGACTGGAAAAAAATTTAGGATCTTAGAAAAAGGAAAAATAAGGAAAGACAGCCCGTTTCTTTTCATCAAATTATGAATCCATCCCAGCGCCACCAACAGTTAAATTATAATATTCATAAAAAACTGTAGTAAATTCCGAGAAACTACGGGATAAAATGCAACAATTTCAGAGTGTTAAAATCATTCGCCTTTACCGGGATTCGAACCCGGATCCGTCCATGTCGGGCTGAGTGCTTTAGCGAGTTAAGCTACCTAGGCGTCCACTTAAAGTTATAGATTTCGGGGGCTTCAAAGGAACAAGATGTTGTGACGAAATACCGTACATAAATAAATAAATACCGGACAGCGATGGATTCGGGTTCGAATCCCGGTCAAGGCGAATGATTTGTACCCTCTGAAATTGTAGCACTGAAATGCATATCAGCGGGTGACTCCGTTAAAAGTTACTATTGCGGCATCTCCCGCAGTTTCTTGGAATTTGTCTAAGGTAAAAACAGCCTAAGTGTTTAAAGTTGGCGTAAACATCGTGGACTGTGGCGCGTCGCACACGACTACGAATGCCTGTGCACTTGTAGGCACGGTATTTCGTCACAAAATCTTGTGCCTTTAAAGTCACCAAAATTCAGAGTTTAGAAGACGCCAACATAGCTTAACTGGCTAAAGCACTTGGCCGGACATCGAGTGTTCCGGGTTCGAATCCCAGTCAAGGCGAATGATTTTTACCCTCTAAAATTGTTGCGTAAAAATATAGTACTTTCTTTAAGGATGGGAGAAAATAAACTCAGTGGCACTAAAAGTTATGGAACAGAATTTAATGACGCTAATGGAAAAGAGTTAATAAGCCAGGAACTGATTGTACGGCCGGTAAGGATAGTCCGTATTGATCAGGGAGGATTATTCCACTCTCTACGAGGCCCCAAGTGAAATTCATTACTAGCATTATGTTCAGATAAAACTTTCTGAATTTCTTACTCATAAACTGCCTCAAAACTGTGAAAATTTTAAAAATATTTATGAAACTAAACACGTTTAAACTTTCTTTGCACTATTATATTTAAAACTTAATTGATCACAATATAAGATCACTAATCTGGTTGGGTTCAACAAAAAGAATGTCTTAAACATAAGTGCAAGTGACCCATGCAAGCGTGGAGAAACATGGGACTACAGGGAAAAGTATACATTACTTAAAACATTCTTCTTCCAACACACAAATGAACTCAACAGCGCGCTTCGATCGACGCCTAGCTAGATACGTCCTTCAACTTAACGGAGCGACAAATGAATGGACCCGATGAAACAAATAATGCCCCGGAAGGGATTGGAAAATTAAATAAAAATACTAACAGATGAAGTATCGTCTTATGGGAAGGGGGGGGGAAACTCCGCTCATAGTCCGCAAGAAGTTATCGGGAGAAGGTGGTAATCGCAAGCGTGAGGGGACGAAAATATTTCACCGAGCCATTCCAAGGACCACCGCCACTGAGTAAATACTATTTTCTGTGCTCCCCGCACTTCAGCGGATGTTTCACGGAGGAACGTCAATATTGAATGTGATTTTGAATATTTTTCTTTCTACAACCATTAGCGTACGCTCTAAAACCTCAAGCCGCGGAATCCTGGAAGACCGAACATTTCATGGCGTATATTTTCAGAAAAGGAGTAAACCGATTTACGCATTTTAAAAATATGCAATTGCATAAGAATATAGCACTCGGAAATTAGGTCAGCGACAGCTTGGTGGTCAACCGAGGAATGTCCAAGTAAAAGTTAACTAATCTAAAATAATATGCCCTCGTTTGCGTGTGCTTTAAGTGAGACTAACAATGGGAAGTCCTCAATGGGAAATCAAAATAAAATCCCTAAAAAACTTTGATTCCGCCGCCCGCTATATCAACTTAAAAGACATTATACATAATTGGGGCATGTAATGACGGGATTCCTCTATCCGGCTGTCACAGAAATAGCCAATTCTGTA
This sequence comes from Hetaerina americana, assembly GCF_022747635.1. Classification (NCBI taxonomy): domain Eukaryota; kingdom Metazoa; phylum Arthropoda; class Insecta; order Odonata; family Calopterygidae; genus Hetaerina; species Hetaerina americana. Next base: position 33,599,156 of record NW_027286985.1, on the reverse strand, counting down.
ATTTATGAATTTCACAGAGTAAAAATCATTCTACTTGATGGGCTAATTATTATCGCACGGCGAAATTCCTACATTTCAATGAACATGGGCGGATGATTCCGTTAAAGCAACTGTCGCGGCATCTCCCGCAATTATTTGAATTAGCCAGATGGGTCCAAAATCAAAAACCAAAAATACAGTTATCAACTCGAGGGTCGTTTTGATTGGTGATGGTAGAGTTCACCCACAGCTTAGGTGAAACTGAATATGCCTAGAGGCGTGCCCGGGAATCCAACCCGCGTCTTTCGGTCGGTAGTCCAACGCTCTACCCCTGGACTGCCACGCCCCCCATTTCCAAAAAATTATACAAAATCTATTTCAACATTGTTTGGGAGAAAATAAATTTTGCCGGTTAAAATTATTTCATACCTCCGAACTTTTAAATTTCATGTATAGTAGTTTTTTAAGAGAAAAAAATGCCATTTAAGGGAGCCATTTTGCAACTTATGGATTAGAGAAAAGAGAATGAACAAATGAGAGCCAGGTAGAAACGAGTGTCATTACAACTGGGCACCAACTTGGTAATAACAAAAGGTTCTTTACGAAATGATTCTATTAGCATGGCTCAGTACCAAGTCTCAATACTGCTCTCAATCAAATCCCCATGTAAATGAAAACTTTCAAATATCATACCTCCTATCACCTTTGGAACTGTTAACTTTTCTCTTCAAATCATTGTATATTAATTAAATGCACAGTTATAATTATGCTTCTTATTTTCCCGGTAAATAAACTTTGACATTACAAGGGATATCTTTTGCAACTAAGGATTCATCAATTTAAATGCACAGGGAGTGATATATTCTTAATGATCTTGACATTATACTCCAATTCACCAATATTCATATCTAACATTAAAAGAATGCCAGGAGAATAGATGAAGTGAAGGGGATGAAAATAATCAGCGAAATGGTGTACGGGCGGATATCGGAAAAAAAGTAAAAGCGAGGGATAAAATGGATGAAAGGAGAGATAAGCATTAGAGCTCCGTCCGCCCTTCGAAATGAGAAAGGGAGATGAGATCATTTCAGACAGAATTTTTTCCCCCGGGACCACATTTTCTGGAGAGCAACGCACTTAAACTTCAGAAATCTCTCCGTCTGAGCTCTTCGCGATCCGCCACCACCGGCGGGAGAAACTCGACTTCTCTGAGTGGGGAGATGGTGCTCTGAGTCAGACGGGGGGGGGGGGGGGTGGAGGGAAGGGCGGATGAAGCAGCGGGCGCCTCGAGGGGAGGGACGCGATTGGACCATCGGAGAAATGAATGGGACGGCTTTCACATCGGGAAAGACGGAACTAAAGTGATACGCATCGATGTTTCTACGGGAAAATCAGTAATTTCCACGACAATAAAAAAAGAAAGGGAGGGAGGCGAATAGGAAGGATTATTAAATGTTAGTCTACCGTTTAATGCAAGTTTTTGATGGACACAGACTGAACAGGCTCATAATTTCTAGCCTCGCCTAGTAAGATACAACCTGATATCCCACGCTAGTTCATTAAACTGTTGTTCAATACCACGTTTTTTTGCTTTCTACCTCCCTTCATCCCCTTCAACATGCCTATTCTTTTCTTCCCCCTAACTCGCATTGCTAACGCCCTCCTTTCTATCAGTCTTCGGTATTCCATCGCCAATCAAAATGCTTTGCATCCTCCTTTGGATTTCTCCGACAAACCCCCGCCTCCTCCCTCAACATGCCAAATGCTTCTTCATTAGTTTTCCTTTCCGCCCATTCTACATTTTTCTTCCTTCCCCACGCCCACATTTCAATAGCCTACCTTCTACGACTATCATCTAAGACCAAGTTTCCAAGCCGAACAAGACCACGCTACATACTGAAGTTTTCACTTGTCTATTCTTGACATCCTTAAACCTCACAAAAACACCCAACTCTCAAACGATACAATTATTTGCATAGATTATTGATAAATTGAAATACTAACGTTTCATTGCGACGCTTCCTGTGTTAAAATAATAACAGAAACGGTTTCGAAACGTGCTCTGTGGACTAAATATAAATATTAGAAAAGTGGACAGTGGCGATACGATTGTTACTATACGTGATGTTGTTCCATCTCATATCGTCGGAAACAGTGACCCATAACATCGGCTCCCAATGATAACCAGATAAAGATGCCGCCATTGCAAAACGTGAAACTTTAAGTAAATCTTATGGCACAGAGTTAAACATTCCCATACCCCTCGTTTTCAATCGCGATAACTTGGTATCGATGTACTCGAAGAGCGTCATTAGGCAACGGCCTTCACTAATTTTTATCACGAGGGAAAAGTGGGTTAGAAATAAAAACTAGAGGAGCATGCGCTAAGCGGATAACGTAACCTCTGGCATTCCAACCCTCAAAACACAACACAATCGACGTTGGTATTACACTGCCGAAAATGATTTCAAAATGCTGGTTACCAAGAAACCACCATGAGGTCGTCTGTAACTCCATCGCTGGGCACTATCTGAATGGATCGAATGCCCGATGTAATCACAAAATACACATTTAAAAAATACAGAAATCAATAGGTCCGAAGTTGCTGACTGGAATGCCGGCGGACCTATCGTTCAACGAATTGAATCCAGGTGGAACAAATCTCTAAAACCTTGCTATTCATTTGCAAACCAGGGCGGGAGCTTTAGCAAGGATATATAACGGAAAATAAGTCTCTCGGCTATTTTACGGTAATTATTATTAAACAATTCATTAATTGGTTACTCTACCGCTTTTCAAAATCATACTGCGGTTCGAAAAGGCTTCTCTCTTTCTCTCATGAACCGGTGTAGGGACATCGATGCCCACGGCGTGGAATCTATCAGATATACTGAATTAATTAATACATTTACTAATAACATTTACTGAAATCATCTTGCATTTACTTGCATAGAAAATACTATTCATTACAGTGAAAATAACATACACAATAATAATCTTGGAAAGTAAAACATACCCGAGCAAATTCAATTTCCGTTCCTTGAAAATACCATTTTCATTTAATGGTACGCGGGATTGTAGATAGGCAGAAGAGAGCGAATCGGCAGAAAAAACACGTTGAATGACAAATGAAAAATACATGTGCACGCGTATCAAGAAACTTGGGACGCTGTCCGTTTGTGAGACCCCACAAGGGAAATTGTTTCGGTTGAGATGTTGATATGACCGGTAAATTTTCCGTGGCGACACGAATCAATCACTTGGCATCGATCACTTTCAATTTTTCCATTGCATTTTGAAGAAGACATCCTGCACATAGTTGAGAGGGTATATGCGCAAATGCAAAAATAATTGGCGAAGAGATTCCGGGTAGAACACGTAGAGGTCGCCAGGCTTAAGGGCAGGGCTGGAACATGAATGACGTTACGACAAGGGGGAGGGCCCGAAGAAAGAAAAGGGAAGAAGAGGAAGAGAGCTGACAGAGTTGGGAAGGCTGAAAATGATTTCGAGGGAAATGATGAGGGCTATCATAAAGTCGACGCCAGAAATTGGGAGGATCATTAATTTCTCGCTATTCTTTCTTTTAAATTCCGAAAGTGGAATCAAAAGAGAAATCAGCTTGATTTAGATCTCGAATGATTTCTTTATTCTGTCAAACTAATCCTAGCTCAAAAAATGGTCCGATCTATGAGCCTCTCAAGACTACGCTGAGGTAGTGCCTGCGCACGTAGTTATCAATGCATACACACCAGTCACTGACGATTAATTTCCTCAAATTTCGTCCACATTAAGAGCGCAGTATATCTGATAACCTGGCTATATAAAAATAACTGCAATGGAAAATATCTACGTAGGTCTGCCTTCACAAGCTTTGAAATTCGCCCTGGGCAACAGGAACTAGTGTGTAGGAAGCGAGACATGTCGGCCGTCGGACTGTATTCCAAGCTGAACACAAAACCACCCTTAATTAATTAATTTTTGAAAACTTTTTTAAATTTTTTTCATATCATGGTTGTTTATGTAAGAGAGAGTTTTATTTTAGATTCTCGGGAGTAGGAATAAAAAAAAAACAAACAAAATACGTAACGACAAAAACACGATGGATGAAAAAGAAAAAAATCAAGAGACATCTATCGACTGTTCTCGAAGCTGAATGGCTCGAATTTGAGCCGACCGATGATCGTGGTACAACAACTACCCTGAGATTCCTTAGAATAACGGGAGAGCATAGCAAGGTCGTCGAGGTTCATTCTCAGAAGAATCGCAGTGATGAAACGGCATCTACGCCGTTCGACATCGCGAGCCTTGCCCTTGGGGTCATCCCAAAGGGCCTCGGTAATGGTTCGGCGCCGACGTTTTGACGATCCCTTCGCAGTCAATTGAAGCAAGAGACGAGCGGGCAAGGTGGGCATAATGCGTACGAGAACGCGTCGAGCGTGGATCAGACACACGATGATGAAACCGCCGGAAGCGCGGTGCAAGTTACGTGAACGGTGAACAGCGCAATCCGGACGATAACAACATGAAAGGACTCACAAACAACTACCTTCAAGAGTGGCGCATAATGCAACAATTACCTTCTCTATACTGATTTCCATAATAATTTGAACTCCATTGCAATTCAGCGAAGAGGGTCTCCGAAAGAAAAGGTACCTTTTTAGCTGCAAAATAATAACTTGAAAAAGTTTCAGGGATTTCTCACCAAGGAAAATTTGCTTGGAAGAATTATCCTACCATACAAAGTTAAAAAAATTTGCAAACAAACTCAATGAAAAAACTTAAATGAGAGTAATAAATATGCGAATAATAAATACTCGCAATAGCACAGGAAATTCTAAAATTTCCAGAGAAGTATAACCAAATCGGACTTAGCCTACGTTACCTGGTGTATTTTTGCCTTATTTAAGCAAAACATTTGAAGCCCTAACTCTACATCCTTGCGTGATTTGCCCCCAAACAAAGAAATTAATTCTCAGATTTATATACTAGTAAGATAGGTAATCCAATAAGTTAATGATTTTACAATATGTGTAAAACTATACACCCTACGAACGGACATATGAAAAATACAGAAAGTAGAGTAACAGAATTACAGGTAATACATTTAATTGTAGTTGGTGCAAGAATGTTGTTAGTCTACATATTGCACATATTAATTAAGGACCTTAAAAACCATCTGAAAGGTCAATGAAACCATAATTTCATTTACAATATATTTTAGCATCAATTCTGGAATAGAAAGTATGAAGAATTGATGAAGGAAATAAGGTGAGGCAAACGAAGAGTTTAGGCGAAAAGGAATTTCTCATAATTCCTCTCCTCAATAATTATTAGAAGCGTTTCAAACAACTAACTCTACCCTACCAGACTACCTACAATGACGATATAATAAGAGACCCAAAAGGAGAGTGTCATGTATATTTCTGCAGTATTCCCACCCATACATTTCCGACTAGAACAAAAAAATACACAAAAATCAATAATGCATTATTCGTGACGCCTTGAAAGGAGTGAGGAAAAATTCACGCACAAACATTGTCAGGCGACCTATTTATAAGATAATCACTACAAGACTACATCCGCTAGAACTACAAGCGAATTAATGTACAAATAGACTAGAGAGGAGCAGAATGAAGAACCTCTTCTTTTGGAGGCAATACTAAGCGACCAGAGTGTTTACATGCAATGGCCATCCTTGGCAAGGTCCTTGAAGAGGTCTAAAAGGTCGCATCGTCCCCTTTGAAGGAAACGGAAGACGACGTCCCACGGCGCAAGATTGACAGTGACTAGCTGGAAGCTTTCTAAGAAAGGGCGTCTTGAAAACGGAAACACAAACAATCCTCCAAGATGTAAGGGCGTAAACAATGGCAGCTATTGGCTGAATGTAAATGGGTGGGCGGGGACAAGATCACAAGCGGGTGGGGTTCGTATCCTTTACGTACGCTTTCGCCAAATAAACTCATCCCTAGAATGGTTTGCAAAATTAAGCTACACATTACTCATACTTCTTAGCGTAAGGACACTCAAAGCACATCTTAATTTTCCGTCGCTGATGGAAAAAAACAAGACCTAAATTAAAATCAAGGTTCCAGTTGAAATTTACTCCTATAAAAGCACTTAGCCTTTATTAATACTCTGAGCACAATGCCAGAAAAACTGACACGCTGAAAGCCAGATTAAAATTGTGTCAATCCAGAAATGAGTACATGGATACGTGGAAATATATATAAAATACATACACATATATAATACTAATATACTATATATACATATATATATATATATATACATATATACACTATATAAAAATACATATATACTACCTTGATCAAAAATTTCCCGGAATTTATTCAGAAAATTAAAAATACAAGTTTATTCATCTAAATCTATATTGTCCCCTTCAAAGTAATCCCCATCGACTGCAACACACTTATGCCAGCGCTTGATCCAATCCTCGAAACATTTTTTATATTCGGTTTTCGGTATGTCCATCAGTGCTTCCTGCGATTTTTCCATTACTTCCTCTCGGCTGCTAAAACGCGTTCCCCGTAATGGTTTTTTAACTCGATTGAACAGAAAGAAGTCACAGGGAGCCAAATCAGGTGAATTCGGTGGCTGTTGGATGGTATTTGTTGCATTTTTCGTCAAAAAATTACGAATAATGATAGCACTGTGCGACGGTGCGTTATCATGGTGCAAAATCCACGAGTTTTCTGCCCACATTTCTGGTCTCTTTCGGCGAATTGCTTCACGCAAACGTCTCATAACGCCCAAATAATACTCTTTGTTTACTGTCTGGCCTTCTGGCAAAAATTCATGATGCACTACACCGTTGTAATCCATGAAAACCGTCAGCATTGCCTTCTTTTTTGACTGAAAACGACGTGGTTTTTTTGGTCTCGGCTCATTTGGTGAACGCCATTCACTTGCCTGATGTCTGGATTGCGTGTCGTACTCATAAACCCACGTCTCGTCTCCAGTAATGATCCTTTTGATGAATGTGGGATCGGATTCAGCCTCGCAAATCATGTCTTTTGCGACGTCAACACGGTCTCTTTTTTGCATGAAATTGAGGTCTTTTGGCACCAACTTTGCTGCTACACGACGGAAACCCAAATCATTAACCACAATGTCTTGGGCGGATCCATAGGCAATATAATAGGCAGGGCAGAGTTGGCACTTCAGAAGGTACACTACATTGCTAGAAGTGCAAGTAGAGGAGGGAATTGGTGGGAGAGAGTTAAAAAGCGGGTGGGAGAGGGATGGGATTTTGGTTTTGAAAATAGGGCATGTTTTACATCTGGGTTTATTGCATGAAGTGCCAACTCTGCCCTGCCTATTATATTGGGCAAACCACCACACCCCTCAATATCAGAATCAACAACCACCGAGCCTCATGCAAAAACTCTTCCTTAATTGACATGCTCCCTATCCCCAAACACGCCTCCGAACACAACACTCCCTTTGATAAATGCTATAGTGTATCCATCATAGCATCCCTCCCACCCTCTGATCCTCCTCTGAAACTGAAAACACTAGAGCAATCCTTCATCTGGCTTTTGGAGTCCTGGAACTGGCCATGAATCAATATTAGGCACTAATTACCCTGCTCTAATTATATTTTCATCCCCCTTCCACCCCCATCACCTTCTACATTTTCCCCACCCTTCTAACGCTGCCCCTCCAAACCCGTCCCTTCCATCCATCGCTTCTGTCCCTCTCTTCCTTGATAAAGGTGGCAACGACCACCGAAAATTCGAAAAATAGTGAGTCTCTTTTTTTGTGTGTTTCTGTGTTTTTGTCTGTGTCCACTAGTGCTAAGTGTTATACATTATATACATGTATATGTATACATATATATATATGTATATATACATATATACACTTATAAAAATACATATATACATACATATATATATACATACATATATATATATATATATATATATATATATATATATATATATATATATATATATATATACACAGATATAGTGGCATTAACATGGGGATAATTTAAAGGGCATTTCATTTTTGACAAAAACGGAATTTAGCTCCTAAGTCCATCTCACTTTGACTTGCATTGGTGAAAGGGCTAACGCTTGAAGGCATTTATGAGTCTACTAAAAAATGTTACGAAATATGAAACCTCCAAAACAATTTATTACATCTTCGCTTCATTCTAACAACAAATGTTACGTGTTTGGAACGAATAAAGACTGAAAGGCGTATTCCTAGAATGTAAAGTTTAGAGAAAAGGGGGCGAAAAAAGAACGGCTATTTGAGTTGAAAAGGTCGTGTATTTTGGACAAGGGACCTTAAGCTTTCCCTTCCCTTCGTGTCTACGCCGCCATGTTACACCTCCATTATCTCGTCACGCCATCCTTAGCGTTTTAAAAACTCAACCTTTATCCGCGGAGGCCACAAATGCCATTTGAGCGTTCCATGGTTCTTAGTTGTTTTTAAATCTCCAGGCCCCGGGAATTAAAGACCAGTGTTTACATTTTTATTTAGTTGGTTATTAGTTTTTAGTTTGATTAATCTTATTTTGAACACTGAATCGAGAGAATGAATCGGGGAAATTTGAAGCGATTTCATCAATTATAAATCAGATTCGATTCTATAAGGAATTAAGTGAGGACGCGAGTTGGACTAGGAAGAGTAGAAATGTAATCAGCTTAGAAAACGACTTCTAAAATAATTTCCAGAGTTTTGCTACGCCTCCTAACTTCTCCTTTCCCAATTGCATTAAACTACCCTGGGAAAAGTGACACAAGCGTTAGTCATTGAAACGACACATTCTAAATTATAACCCTTTAGATACACGCAATTCCTATTTAGATTTACTTAAAAAGATAAAATGTCAGCAAGGGGAGATTAAATTTCGAATTTCACCGCCACTACTACTGAAATAGGAATTTTCGCAGAAGCATTATTCATCGCCTCACACCATTTGGTTACAGAACAGGAAAATAATAAATAATTAATTGAAAGAAAAATAAACAGACACATACAATACGAATCCAGTCACTTGGGATGGAGTGCGTGATGCTCATACGTCAATTGCTTACCTGAAAAAGAGAAGAATACAAATAAGTAGATGACATTGATGGATCGCAATAGATTACTTATAATTTATTTTCTTGGAGTCTTCACCACGAGGAAATCCATCCCATGGAAATATACACACCAAACTTATTTATATAATTTTCGCTGTAAAATTTGTGTGTGTGAGAGAGATAATTCGTTTATACGTTTCAAATAGGTACCTATACTTCAACATGTAAAATATTTTCCTAGTAGTTCTCAACAACCCAACTCTCCCCCAAGCCCACGACAAAATCTTCTATATACTCAAACTACACATTCCCCTTTGATAAAAGTTGGGAGCCTAGATCTTTTCTAAGAAGCCCTTTTCTTGCGTGCCATTTTAAGAATAAATTCATTCCAAAATGCAGAGGTGACGAAAATCGAGGAGAATATAATTCAAGAAAAAAGTTTGGACGTAAACAGAAGATAACTACCACTTGTCACAAAAATAGTCTTCGAATTTTGAAAAATACCTTAATCGTCTTTGTCGCCACACAAGACCGTCGCTCTAGAATTATTTTCCGTCAAGAAGTCCAGATATTCAGTCGGACGGTAAAAACATGTACATATATATTTACGCGCGTGAATCCTATCACAAATATAAACGAACTGAAGGCTTACTTCGGGTGATAAAGCGAAGGGAAACTACGGGTCGGAAAAGACTTTCAGGCCGTCTTACTTTCCAGCGCAGTAGGGCGAAGAATTTAATTGTGAATGCCACCGTAGGCTTTCACACACGAGCGTAGTAGGTAACCAAGGATAGCATTCCCAACTCGTTTCTTCGAAAATAAGTTTGTTTTCCAAGAGATAACACCAATATCGAGGAAATGGGTTAGCCGTCATTGGCGTCCTCGAAGACCATAGAGCAGTGACAATGGAATGGAAACGTTTTAAATGACCACGTTATAAAAAACAAGTGTGGCGAGATAGAAGCCACCCCAAACTTTCTAAAAGATAAATGTGACGAAGGTGGAACGACGCATGTTATATTATCAAACAGTGACCCTACAAAAAGGTGCAGCCGCGGGAAATTGATGGAATCGATTCATTGTAAATTGGGAATCAAACCATTGGTAATTCCACGAATAAATAGGCAGAAGTTGAATATCTTAGTGTCACTCATCTCACCCTGCATATCTTTAATAAAATCTATCACGATTCGGAAGAACACGATAACTAAGAGCTGAGAAATATCAGCCATGACCTGAGAAACATAAAGCATTGACAAACTAGCAATGCAAAATGTCGTGTATTAAAAATATTAGTCACACAAAAATATGTAACACGGAGATTTAAAAAAATGCCAAGGTATTATAAGAACTAGCCGGACCGGGATTATGAGGCCAATGAAATGAAAAATGGGTATAGGATCTCCGCAACTGAGACCTTGTGAGGACCTTTTTCAAATCCATACTAATTACTCATTAGGAGTACTAGGAGATTGGGAATTTCCAGAACTATTTGGAGAAAAACGGCGGAATAAAAGAAGAAACTGGACTCCAACACTTGAATTGCCTCTATCCACGGATTACCTACGCCTTCTATTGATTGTCTCCCTCTGATTAATTGATCTACCCTCTCAGGTCAAACCCAAATTCAAGTTGACGACTTAACTAGTTTTGCATATTTCACGTAAAGAAATGCCTGATATTATGATGAGATTATGATATGATTTTATCTCTAAAAAGACTTGTAGGAAAAATATCTCTAAAAAACTTCCCATGGCTAAAATGAACTTCATCAGAACAGATTGGATATCTAGTATTTCAATCAAAGGGGAGGAAAGAAGGAAATGAGAGTCCTCGTGAAAAATATTTTCTTTAGGGTATTTAATTTCCGTAGAAATCGGAATTTCAAACAAGAAGCACGTTGGTTTTTTCCCTCTAATGTCATTTTCCTTCGAATACACAACTTGCTAGTTCCTGCGACCATAGAACGGCAAAAATAATTACCCAATGTTACTGAGTAATCCGATTCACAATTATGAATGACTATCTGCTTGCTTGGATGTTGACCGGGAGGAATGGAAATGTAGGTTAAGCATACATTATAACTAAATATTCCGGGGGCACTCTATAAATTTTAAGCACAACAGCCAATTGCTTTGAACTTACAATATGAATTATCGAAGATTAATACCTATGTATATTTTTCGTCATAATCACACCACTTCTGGTTTATGATATTATTTCCTGCCCACAAGTCTACATACACGCATTTACATCATTCGGGATAGCAGAAACTGGGCAATTCAAAGAAAATTTTTTTAAGTATTGAGCAAAATACTTTGAACCATTCAAAATTCATAGCTGGAAAGGAAACAAACTATGCAAATTTCACTTGAATAGAGATTTATTCACGACCCGGGTTTCAAACACTTAATGTCATCTTCAGGTGACTATACAGAGTTACATATCCTATATATATGAAAAGCAATGGGGGGGGTAGGGGTTTAGGAGCGGAGGAGAAGGGAAGAGGGAGGGGCGAGAGGGGGGGGAGAGGGAAAAGAGTGTAGAGGGAGGTTTGAGAGAGAAAGGGGTGTTTGGGTTGGGTAAGGAGAGAGAAGGAGGAAAACGGGGGGGGGGGTTGGGGAAGAAAGGGAGGGAGGGAGGGTTCTGGTAGAGGATGGGAGGGGGGGGGAAGGTCCACGAGCCGAAAATTCCGCTGTGTCCTGTGAGTCATAGTCGGTCACTGGTGTCGTTGGCTGGGCGTTGACCGGCTGGGCTTGGTGGTTTTTAGGTAACGTCCTCATTACCTGGCTTGGTTTCCAAGGGTCGGCGTTGGAAGGGCCTCCTGCGGGGGAGGCCAGCGTACCGGGAGGAAAAGGGGGGAGGGAAGGGGAAATTCCGTCTCCTCCTCATCAGCGTCTTACATTGGGTAGTCCCATGGACTCAAAGGGAATGGAAAAAAATGGGGAGTGGGATGGGAGAATTTGGTCGTTAACTAGTAACGTCTTTCTTCGGGAATGCTGGACGATTTCCAACGCTTCGAGGGCGTCCAGTCTCCTCTCCTTATCTTCGAAGTGCAAAATTTCTGGAGCGAAATTGCTATAATGTCCATATTCAAGGAGATGCCTGGCGAACATAGAATGATCCTTGCCCGCTTCGACACCCCTTTCTCTCTCAAACTTCCCTCTACACTCTTTTCCCTCTCCCCCCCCCTCTCGCCCCTCCCTCTTCCCTTCTCCTCCGCTCCTAAACCCCTACCCCCCCCCCATTGCTTTTCATATATATAGGATATGTAACTCTGTATAGTCACCTGAAGATGACATTAAGTGTTTGAAACCCGGGTCGTGAATAAATCTCTATTCAAGTGAAATTTGCATAGTTTGTTTCCTTTCCATCATGGATAAATTTCACAGGGTTAACCCTAATACCGTTCGGTTTGTTAAAATTCATAGCACTTAACTTTGTGTCATATATCCTGATCGCAATAAAGTAATTTATAATCCTCTACGCCATATGGCTAGGTTGATAAGCACACCTACCGCAAATATTTTTTTCCCTCCACCCATTTTCATTGAGGACCCAATGAACTCTCCGGCAGCAGGAAAAATGAGGTAATATAAAAATGCCATAACCATTTCATGTCCGGCAGATGAAATCAATTTACCTTCGTCACCACGTTCTGAAACTCAATTTCAAGTTTTAAAATAACCACTAGACATTTCCTTACCCGATCCATTCCGTTCATATCCCATAAATGTGAAAATTTGGTCCAAAATATTATTGAAAGAGCAATTTATTTTCTATTCCCCCTCTAACGTGAACGTGGATACTAAAATTAGCTGCACAGCGGTTATCCTGGCTTCTGAGCAAGGGAGTGAACTCAATTATTCATAAGAAAAAGACGAGCGAATGCTAACATGTGACTGGAATAAGAATTAACGTAAGATTGTCTACCTTAACAACAAAGATAAATGCTGAATAATGTCATTTTTTCGATGCACTTCAAGGTGTGCGGACGGAACTTGAATTCGAACGAACGTAATAGGCCTCATATGACTCAAGAACAACTTTCATGTGCTCTTCCAAGAGATTACTTTGTGTTATTAACTTTTTTAACAAGCACCTGATTAAAGTTGGGAGCAAGGGCCTTACAAAATTTCACGCACGTCATTTAATACTCATGAATAACTTGTATATGATAAGGCGCATAACTTTCGACATTTTCTTGAAACCATTTCGATGGCAAACAAAAAAAACGGAAGTTTTCCTTCCCGAATATCCCCACTTCTAATGAAAATTTGATGGCTTGAATGAATGAATATGATTTAGTTTACCATTATAAGGCCCACAATCAGGACGCAGAACAAGTTTCCACACAGGTTACGCCTGACATCATTTGCATTATTGAGTTAATGAAAAAACATTTAATTTTGACACAATTTTTTTCATAGAGACCTATTATCTCCTCTATGAATGAATAGCTGCATGAAATGTTGCATAAATAAAACTCACATAACAACAGAGCAAGCTTTTATAAAGAAGAATAGTAGTGGTAGTAGGTATTCAGTGGTGTTCGGGTACATTCAGATGGTTACTGAGCTATTTCCCATCTCGGTTCCCTCCCCTTCTATATGAGCCATCTCTGGATTTTTGTAGTCCTAGTATTTTTCTCAGAATTTTTCTCCCCACTAATTCCAACCGCTCGACCAACCCTGTACTTGATGAGGTCAGACATTCGGCGGACATCAAGGTTCCAGGGTGGGTTACTGTCTCGTAATGTCTTGTTATCGAATAATTGTAATGGAAATAAAATATTTTTACGAGTGATGCCCATCCTACAATCGTGACTCTTGACGTGTCAACAGCTGAGAGTTGATTTGTTGTTAACGGTGTCCCGAAAAAATTGTAACAATAACATCAATATGGCTATTATCAAATCGCTACGAACTCCAATTATTATTATTATTATATCTGAAAGGAGAGATATGGGCAACGTAAGGAGAGTTACAGTTCATAGCTTTTCACCATTGCGAGGAGTGAAAAAGAGCGATAAAATAAAACACGAGGAGGACAGCAACTGGCTCCATGGAGTTGAATGTCCTTTCGAGGGTTATGTCAAACGTGCTCGACGACCACTTTGTTCGGTGGAATAACAGCAAACCAAGGGGCCGCCCTCGTGGAGGACTCTGAAGGAGACTCGGGGATGACCAAGGAGGCCTTAATGAAGTGACGGAGATTGGGGAGAGAGATGAGCGATGCGACCAGAGAGTAGAACGAAGAAGGGGGTAAACAGCTAGCGGGGCAGATACACCCACCTCTTCCTTTACCTGAAAAGCTTTAAGGCTCAAGTATTATGCCCCCAGACATCGAGGTCATGTCGGACCTGAACACTGCTAAAAATAGCATAGAACAATTTTACTCGATATTAAGTTATCTGCTATACCATACACCAAACACAAAATGGAGTTTATATGGTAAATAACAGTTTTAACCGAGGGAAAAGATATAAACACCGAGGTAATCCTTCCAAGGAAAAATTTGGCAGACCATACAACACTAAAGATGGTAACATGATTTTCCTTCTCGTTCATCCGGATCAGCTATATATGCAGCCTCATTACGCATGCTAATACAGACAATGTAAGCGTAAATGATGGTATGGTTTACAAAATTTATCACAATTCTGTATATACAAATTTCCCACAGGTTTGGTGGGTCAGAATTGTAATTTATTCAAGACAATTGATTGAGAAGAAGTAATGAGATTATTAATATTTGACACTCCCTATTAGTGTATTAGAATCAACTAAGAACAGTGAAATTCTACAAAATAATGATGAAAGAGGTTAAATCCACAGCAGCTCATAATTATGAAACTATAAAATTTATTTATCCATTTTATTTAATTTTGGCAACTCAAGAATATCATAGAATTTTAACTCATTTCTCCGAATTCTCATCTCTGAAAAGTCTAACCTTAAACTTCTCTGATTACTTCAGCTCACCCACGCTGTCCAGCAGTGCAAACCCTAGTGTTTACACTTCCCTAAGAGGAAATAGTGGTGAAGGTCGGATACCCTCGAGGAGATATACCCTAGTGGAATGACGAAAAAGAGTTCGGGCAAACTCAAAAGAGAGAGAGTGTGTTTGTGTGAGAGGGAGACAGAGAGGACGAGGAAATTGAAGATGGGAGTGGTGAACGCCTGGAGGGGTGACGCGCCAGTTGCGAGTCATTTGTCAGAGAAGCGTCCCCCTGAAACGGAACGGCTTCTCGCGGGGCAAACTGGAAATGAGTCAATCTATCTTCCTGATTATTTTCCGTAGAATAAACGCGACGAAATGGGGTCGGGGTCCTGCTCAGACGATTGAATGTGCCATTTAGAAGGAGTGAATGCAAATTCCGCGACTAAGTTGGAAACATTTACCAAGAGTCTCTCATAACTTGGAACCCTTTCGAGTGCAAGGATCACTGACATGCTACCAATTCCACTAATAAAAACACTGGAAAAAAGCAACGCCGACTTCGGTACCAATTAACATTGAAATGGTAATTACATCCTGTCCGTTTTCAAAACATTGGGATGGCGTGGTTGCTGGTAAGAGACAAATTGATACCGAGCACCAATATATCTTAAGGCATAATTAATATCAGAAGTAAAAATCTCGAGAATGAAAATGACTGATTATGGTACATTCTTAAAGACAGAAAATACATTTCGTAACACAGAGACCTTAGAATTTAACATTAATAAATAATCGAGCCATGAAAAATGATCCTAATGGCGAAGGTTATAAAATGGAAATCTTTAAGGTAAAAAACTTCTGAATAATAATCTTCAAACCTAAGTTAATGGCCTCCGACCAGGTGATAAAAACACAATAATAAAAAATTGGTGGGAGAGAATAAGAGAGCAAATGCCATTAGTTATAAATCCAAATACACAAATCAAGTTTCAGTACATTAAAAATTTTCTAAAATAGAAAATTTTTCTCTGAACCTCTAGGTTACTAGTGGCTAAAAAATGAACTTATACATCATAATGATTAACGCAGGAACGTGAACTTTGAAGTAACCATACGACTTTAACAGCTATAAAAATTTAACACAAAACTATGAAACAGAGCAGGACAAACTTTCTCTTAAAAATAAAGAAAATAAAAAATTACTTATTACACATTCGTATTAAGAGAGTGAGAAATTCATTGCAATTCAGTAACCTTAAAAGCAAAATATCAATACGAATCGAACTCCTTTGGGATATGAAGAATCCCACGTCAGAGTGCCAAAACCACCAATCACAAAAACCAGTGTAAATGTGGTGTGGGTTGCCCGTACGAAAGAGCATTGGTCCGCAAAATGCAGGCCACTACGGTGCGGAATGGCAGGCAGAAATCATTACACTTGGATGATTTCCCACAACTTCTTACCCGCAGTACGGCATTAATAATAAAGATAAAATTTCAGCAATCGCGTCACTACACAAACTGGCAAGGAAAAGAAGACTCCGGTGGACCAGAAGGGGATTTGTGGAAAAACGATAAGGGAAATTAGGAACGGAGGAATGTGTATCACCACAGCTGAAGTGAACCAATCCAACGGACGAGAGCAAAATAGGAGAGTGGATGGAAGTTGACTCGATTGAACGACCATTTCGGTTAAATAGACACCGATGTGGCTTTCATTGACCAATTCATTCAAGTTTCGTCGAAATTGATGAAATATGAACACAATTAACGGGTGCAGGTAAATAAGTGCAATTGTGTTCACAGTTTTATAACAACTTTCAACTGTTTTAGGTGATTTTTATAACTAACCAAATGTACACATATGTTTATACATGTATAAAAACACATACACATGTGGTTAATCATACCCTGCCACACACCCTATCGGTAGCTTGCAGGGTAGTATTCAGATGGAAATATATAAACATGCGCACAAGAGGAAAGGATTGATGACAGGCAACTTAATTAGTAAAACACCTCTCACGTTATCGTATAATTACTAACTTCGTACTCCAGAATATTTTTTCGTTGCGTGCAATAACGCACATTAAACCCAAGCACCTTGATATTTTTGGGGCACTCAAATATTAATTAAAGGATATTCTTTCATGCAATTCCAATCCTAGGGTCTAACTTCGACGCAGGCGGATGAGAGACGTTTTCCGATGACCCCTTTGTCCATACTCCCTCTTATCCCACCCGCACGAGATCCAGCCCCTGCCCAGATAAAAGAAAGCCAACTTTATCAAAAAATGCACTAAGTAAATAATACGATATTCTCAGGATAAATTGATTAAATATATTTAGGGTATTCCTATAGCTTTAATTATAATTAATTGAAAATAAACGGGAAAATACATTTTTCGAGTATTTTGAACTATGAAAAATATCAAATCAATCATGGTATAAACAGTTAATTTACTTTAAATTATAACTCCGACGTCTAGAGGCATGCGCCTATCTATTATTAAGACGGTATGACCTCTGAGTAGAAATGAGACAGGGAAGCAGTCCATCTATTCGCCATTGATAGATATAAGAATTTTGCACAAATTGAGTAATTCGCGGGAAAACCGAAACGAACTAAACGATGATTGGTAATTGAATGTTAGAAGGATTATTTGATATGACTTTTAAGTTTGACTCAACTTTTCGTGTAATTAAGATCACCGGAGGAAAGAAAAATATGTGGGCAGAATTGAAGAAATAATGAACCTTTGGAAATCGGATATAGAAACGGAGCAAGAGGAAGAGTGAGCAAAATGTCGAGGGAGAGAGGGCTAAGGGAATTCTCTCCCGTCAGAGGGGAAATAATAGATGGGAGTAAGATTTGGAATTAAAAGGGCTCAGGGAAGAGCAATGCTTGTGGTTAAAAGCTCGGCCTTTGGGTTATTTTTACGCTCCTATTCAACAAAAATAATTATCCAGAGGAGAACGAAAAGTCGGAAAGATAACAATTAATTTTCAATATTTTCTGCTATCCCAGGAAGTGTTCATTAAAAAAGGCTTCTGGAAAAAATTGAATTTCAAACCTATATGTCATATGGCAGGCTTTCAAAAGTGAACAAAAAAAAACAAAAATTGAGCCAGAGCAATATATGTTTTTTTAAATGGCTATGGTAACAAATTATATCAAATGGATATTTTTCCCTTTATTTTTTTCGTGAGTTAGTACGTGTGCGTTTGTTCGTATCTGTTAAAAAATACCTCGCTGCGTGCACTCGTGGGAAAGGAAAATTGGCCAAACGCTATTGAACCAGCGTCGTTTAGAGCTTAGTTGCATATTTCAATTACTTATTAAAGATATAAAATTTTGTCCAAGGTTACGACCGGAAATGTTTACACAAAAGTCTCTGGTCACAAACGCTTACTGGAAGTTTAAACGCGTGTCATGGACAAGCGAAACACAAAGATGTAAAACTACGCAGGCATCCATGTTATAACTTAAACGTTTATACGAACATTTCTAATATCTTTGCTTCTACGGCGTAAGATAATCGTAAATCTATCGTCTGTGACCATATGTGTTTTTACGATGCTAGCTGCTGTCCCCAGCATTATTTATAACATTTATCTTCCCATGTCAGTACAGAGAGACACATTAGGGACAGAGTTAAAAAAAAGTCAAATTACTGGCAAGCGCTAATCACTGATAACCTAGAGCAACTAATAACCTAGAACGACTTGCTTTCTATCCGTAGTTAACATAACATTTTTAATATCCTGGCTTTTTTTACAGGATGATGTGTGCCAAAGTCGGTACGTATAACTAGCGAGTTAGATGGAAACACTGTTAATAGATGTAATTTGGGATCGGGGTGCCTTTGATTAAAATGAAGGGAAGGGCATAAAGGAAAAGGGATGCAGAGGAAAGTGAAAACCTTGAGGGTAGGGAAAAGAATTATTGGAGACGGAAGGAGAAAATGAGTGAGGGAGGGAGGGAAAAGAGGAAAGGGAGATAGGAAGATAGCGGAGGGAGAAAAATCTTTTATCCCGGACGGCGAATAAAAGTAGCGTTTCAACAGAAAAAGACTGGGAGGAAGGTGAAAAAAAGAAGGAAAAAAAGAATTGCCGAAAAGAGTTTCGCAATTACAGGGATTGAGGGAGAAGGGACCTTAAACGAGAGTCTATCGGGAGAAATTTGAGGCGAAAAGGTAATGGCGGCTAATGGAGGGAAAAGGGAGAAGAGCATGGAGGCTGCCGAATTGGGGGAAGAGAAATTCTTACGTTGAACTTCCCACTTTTAGGGCGCACACATTACACGTTCTTTCAGTATTACGAAAAACATTTTAGAACCAAAGCCAAGGCTTTGCGGCATTCGAGGAAGAATCCCAATGAATGTGGTATCCTACACCGATTATGCTGATTAGGATGACAACGATAATAATGCTCGAATGAACTCATATTTTTAGGCAGTGAAATATTTTGAAATGACAGAAAAGAACTTAGGATATCACTCCGAGAAAAATGAAGACATGATAGTTTTGCTGATTGCGATCGTATGCGAGTGCGAGTACCTGCAGTCAGTATGTATCACGTTACCAATGACCTATTCTCATCGATAAATGGGAGAGTAAAGCTGAATCCATTAGAAGCATCCACGGAAGATAAATCATACAAAAACTCACCTAAAAATTGATCATAAGAGGCAGTATTTACTCAGACGACACTTGGAGTGCCTGAATATAGTTTCATGAGCGAGGAATTTCTTCTGCAAAATTGTTCCATTCAATTGCTACTCGTACTCGATAAGGTATTCGGGTATCCGATTCGGGATACCCGCACGGGTGTTGATGAGTGTTAAAATCCGTAACGTATATTTTAGACGGGGATACGTACATATATAAGGGGATACATACATATATGAACACTCGTGATCTTAAAACAACCACGTAAGAACAGGCGTTTTATAACCGAGGCTAAAATAGATTTCTTTATTAAAATTAGACACCAGATTTGGGATTGTAGGAACAATACATAACCCGAAAATGAGAAAGTACAAGTAAAAACATCGTAGAAAACCACGCCATCCATTAAACAGCAATTTCCCACACAAAAAAGAGAGATCTCTCCCGATGTCGACACGTTAGAACACAAAAGGCGGGACAGTGGAAGTTTGTCCAACTGTGAAAAGATTTGTACACTCGGCTCCGAACTAAGAAACCTTTCATTATCTCCCACACGATGGATATCAAATGACAACCAACGGCAGCTGGCATTATAATCGAAGGGAAGCAAATTCTCGCGCCCACATAGTGAAAGGGAGGTTGCAACTATAATATTCATGAGCGGCATTTACGGAGGGTTGAACTATACCACTTCTGAATTTAACAATTGAGGCTCTCATTGGGAAAGCAATACTCTTGCTTATCAAATTAAAAGGATAAATGTAAGTATAAAAACTAGGTAAAAATATGTACAGTAGCAAGTGGACGCCGAATCCAGATATCGATCAATATGATTTCAATTACCTCAAGACAAAAACTGCTATCACAAGCAGATAGAAAAATAAACTGGCTATAAGGATGTATGCGGGTATATATTGCAAACGAAGCAGTACTTTATTTGATCAATTGCGCATGAAGCCTCCGATTATTAATGGCGGTTGACGTCAGGGTAACCATTGAGCATATATGTCAACTGATACCGTTGATTCATAGTTCTTGGCCGTCGAAAGCCACAAAGGCGACCGTTTCACAATGGGTCAACAATTGATACTTGCGGTTGATTCTATCGATTGGCGGCAAGACCACAAGTACTTCATTTGCACGAAATTCAATACCATGCCGCATCTGGGAGCGACATAAACGATCTTTGTAAACTGAGAGAATCTGCGGCAAATATCAAACAGTAACGGATCTCTTATCTTCAATTACAAGAGGATGGAAAGGAAGCATGAATCCGAAAAGGCACATAACTGTTGGAAGTTCTCATTCAGACTAACATTATCTCCATTGGGGTGGAAGATTCAGAGGTCAAAAGTAAGAAAAAGAGTAAGTCTACGAATTAAGATGCCGACATAAAATCCAATTCTTACCCAGAGAGAGTAAGTCACAGATTTCTGTTGAACAGCGTACGGATATCTGAAACAAAGCTTTCACACGAGTTTCATGTCATTCCCCAAAACTAATAATAATAATAATTCCCAACTTGCGCTTTTTGTTCAAGATATTCTTACTTCGGCAGATAGCAATTTTCCAGTGGATGATATTTTTATATATTTTAAGAAAGCCCTCGACAAAGTACCTCATAGTAAACGACTTGCAAAGCTAGAAGCATATGGGCACAGATAAAAATATCCGGGGTTGGATCAAAGACTTTTTGAATGGTCGAGTACAAAGAGTAGTGATATATGGAGTTGGCTCAAATGCATTAGAAATTGCTTCAGGTGTTCCCCAGGGAAGTGTTATCGGACCTCTTTTATTCCAACTTTACGTTAACGACATTGACTCCGTAGTCACTAGTAAAATACGTTTATTTGCCGATGATGCTGTGGTTTACCGTGATATCCGTGATCCTGAGGACACAACAGCTTTATCAGATGACCTTAATGCTATATAACGCTGGTGCGACACTCAATCAGAATTAGAATTAGAATTAAACTTAAAAAGGGCGTAGAGATAAATTTTTGGAAAAAGAACAATTCCCTCCCGAACGCCTGCTGCATTAGGGACACCGAAAAGTAATATGTAGACCCTATTAAATGCCTGGGTGTTACCCTCACTCACGACCTCTCCTGGGTGAAACACATTTGGGGAATAAGTGGACAAGCTAACAATATATTAGCTTGCAATTAAAATAATAGATTATATATATATATATATATATATATATATATATATATATATAATAAACGCTACAGGAATACAATTTCCAAGCGAAGAATAAAACGCAATTGCAGACATAAATACGAGGTGCACATAAATCGTAAGGTGCGAAGCTATTTTTAAGGTGAAACGTTCGACTAGGGACAGGCAAACCTCTGGTGGAAGAAATACGGCCATAAATTTACGGGGGAAATATTCAAGGTTCGAACTTGTAGCAGTAAAAATAAATGGGATCACTACGTGCTTCGGCGTTTGATATGTAGATTGCCATTAATTCATCGACAGGATATCCATTACAGACAGTCTTGAAGGGATGGTTGGTTTCGTTTCTGCCTGCCTAGCTAAAATCCGCGGGTTCCAGCCAACATCTGGGCAGAAATCTACTACTAACTCTAGCTTAGCCTTATTACAGGGTATCCGGTGATGTTTTGGGTAAATATCATCATGACTAAAATACATCAGCCTTAATATCCCGCAAGAGTATCAATTGATTTTTACGACGTCCGCCGAACAAATACCGCAAACTCAATGGCAGCTTTCTGGCAGGGTAACCGGGAAATAACCCAAGTATTGAGTTAAAAGAGTAAAACGAAGGAAATATAAGTCTAACACGGCAGTAATCAGAATTAATTTGTGACCGATGATCGTTGTTCTTTTACCAAGCTCTTCTCGATGAGACAATTCCCAAAAAATGGGCATTACGGGAACGCTTGTCGCTATTTTGGTAATCGTATTATGACAACAGCGACCAGCATTGTTATAATGCGTACTTAGCGGTCACCATCTCATTCATAAGAGTAGAAACAATACCGGAAAGGCTCAGTGGAGGTTTTTTTAAATTAATACATCGCTCAATCTTTCCCATTTTTCGGAAAGTTTTAGATCAATCATCTTTTATACTAGATAATCATAAACGCACAGAATTAGTATATCTTCGGCAACAATTGTGGGGTTGGACACTCATTAATTCAAATGAAAATTATTGAAAATTATGTGAAAGGGCGGCAGGACGCGCCTGTTTGGAAAATTCGTTCACTACATTACTCGCCTTAATTTTGAATAATAACCAACCACACAAACACACAAGTATTACGCATTTAAAACCACCAGGAAATCACACGACTAGCGCATAACCCGCAAAACATATAATTTTATGTTGCCGAACTGTGAGTAAATGCACTAAAACTAACGACGAAATGGAATAGGAGTAGAATTTTGCCGGTTAAAACAGCAATTTCTCTTGTGCTTCCCGATTAATCGAAGCCATTCAAAAATTCCGGTGTATTCTCGATTTTCAACCAAGTCTGCAACAACCCTTTAATATGTCAATTCGACCAAGTTCCGGTAACGTGGGGAAAGACCATTCCGCAAATAAGAGTAAAATTTGCACTGTCCACTTAGTAATTTATTATGAGATAGGTTTGTCTAGTGACGAAGGGCAGGCAATTATTACCCCGTAGTATGTTTCAACTAGTAAATACTAGAGTACCAAATCCGTTCTTAACCCTAGAACGGTAACGGGGGTGAAAAAACACCCCAGAGCGGGTTGAAATCTCGCGCCAAACGAAAACGGCTTACGCTTGCAACTCCGGACCTTTACCATGGTTCACGTCAATCAATGTATCACGTGATTTCACATTTCAAAAATGAGCCCCCATAGGACTCTCATAGTCATAATGGGTGTGAGATACGAATTTTTTAAAATTGTCACCCCACGTAACCAGAATAGGATGAAAAACATAGCATTACTGTTCAAAGGTTAATTGTGACCCGTAATGCGCATCAAGATCCCAAGGGGATTACGAGTCACTATCTACACCCGAAAAGCAAAGCAACAACATACCACAAGTTCGCTAACGTCCATTTACGATCATATTTTCGGTGGTGCTCTCACGCTACAGCAAAAATGCTATAGGGGGGAGAGGAGGAGCTTAAGGGGAGGATTCCGCCAACCGAACGACCCCGTAAATTCAGTGTGACGGATTCGCCCCTTTCCACTCCATTCCAAAGCTCGTGAATTCTCGCCAACGATCCATGGATGGGATGAGGAGAGAGGGAAAATATCCCAGGAAAAAAAAGTCGCGATGTCTCTCGGAAATTCCTTCAAACAAGGGACGAATAACAACGAGGACTAATAAAAAGGGAAATACGTGGGTCACATTCCACTTGCGTGGAATTGATCGAGCATTCCTGATGAAAACAGGAACAAAGTATCGACAACTCAATCACAGCGTCGTGAGTGAAGCAAGAGAATAGGTAAGGTCTGTGGATTTCACGATGGGGAATAAAACAGATTCATAAAATAAAAATAAAAGAGCGGGCGACAAGTAAGTCCATCATGCAGAGAAAACCCAATTCCAGGAGGATTTCGGCCCACAACCCCTTCGAGAAGGGAAAGTTTCTTACCGGCGAAAAGTTCCGAGAAAAGACATTAGGTCAAAAGAGTATCCTGAAGTACACACATGTATTATTCAGTGCGATGAACAAACGGTTCTCTCAAACAAACCAATGCTTCAACGTTCCTTTCTCTTATATATTACAAAGATATTTATGCACAGATTTCAAATGCCATTTACTTCCATAGTACCCACCCGTTCATTGGGGTACAATTGTGTCTTATTGATTTGGCACGTAAGGTTGAACGATCCCAAACTAAATTTGAGTATATGGCGTTGTTACTCAGGTGATAAAATGTACCATAATGAATAAATGCCACTGCTTCGGACAACACATTGTGTGAAATACTGATTTTGATTTAATTTTTTTTCTCAGAATAATTTATGATAAGACGGGGATCAGGAATTATTTATTTTCGCTTAACGTAGCGATCAAGAATAAAGAAAAGTGTTCCATTACCTTGAGGTCTTAAAGGTGTGAAGCCCAAACATATTTCCCATAGATAGTCACCCTTTAACCAAAATATCGATATAAGAGTTATTGTTAACATTATTATTAGGAGTCTACGTACCTTCGTTACTACAATTGCCAAGCAACAGGCCATATCCCTTCATTTCATTTTTCTATCATGGCAGCAGGTGCCTACACAATCCGCGATCGGCGAAACGCGTTTGTCATTCATAATTTTGAGGAACCCTAATTTATTATAATATCTATCAAAATTATCAATAAAAATGACTTAACAGAATAACCCGGCCCTGGGGAAGAATTAAGGCATCTAAGGCATGAATTAGGACGAAAAATCTCCCCAAAAACCCGATTCTATACAAAAATACCCGTATACTCGTTTGCGCCTTAAGAATCATATCATGACGAAAAAACGAAGAGAACTTAAGTGCAAAGGAAACTTTCGCGACGATCAGTACATCCAAATAGTGTAGCAAAAATTCTAATGGATAAAAATAATTTTGAAAAAGGCTCCATTTTGAAATTTTTAAAAATGAAATGTCCGAGATCTTTATCAATCAGACAATTTTGAACGCATGCATATAAACAGAATTGGAAAGGGGGGAAATAATTTATCAGATTTCCATTTATCGTGACCGAATTTCCTGAAAACATGGACGACTAAGTCGTAGAATGCGGGAGAATTGAACACCCCTCAGCGTGCATCAAAATCAATCCCATTACTTGGGAATCAAAACAAAACCATAAACGCATAGCAGCGACTCAATTCCGAAGTTAAATCAAAATTAAACAAAAAGTCGACACTAATAAAACGCTAAGCAATACATCATGAAGCCTGAAAATCGGAAGTAATAATATACACGAACAAGACGTCATTAAAACATAGAGGAACCCAATTATCAACAGATTATCGAACAATATTTACTGGAATGAGGAGGGTGAGAAATATTCACTGAGAATTTATAAGGCGACAATGACTCAGATGACTACTGACAGTACCTCGCTACTGTTGTCTTCCCCGTTGTCAAACACTCACTCCTGGTGATGGTCACCTAGTTGACCGAAATATCGGTATAGAATTCCACAAAAATCAATATTGGCTACAGGATCTTCACCTTGCCATCACGTTAAACATTCCGATTGTGGAATATCTAAGTTTTTCTTTGCGACTTGGGGAAATGAAATATTTACTTGTATGACCTCCGCATCCATATGATTCACATATTAGTTATTAGATCATTACACAGTATTGCATTTGCTGACATTGCCTAAGAGCAGCACCCGAATATGAACCTTAAAAGGCAGTCACCGTCTTCTTATAGTAGGAAATTCTCGATCCCAACACTGGGGTCTGATCTGATCTAAAAGTTACTGGACTTATTTTGTAAAAATATAATCGCATTTTTACAAAATATTCAACAGGATCTCCTTCAAAGTACTACCCTTGGAAAGCAATACAATTTTTCCCACCGCCACCGCTGAAAGAATCTGGAAAGCGCTTCTTCTGAAATACTTTTTAGCTCAGTCAGTGGTTTTTCTTTTATCAACTCAATGCTATCAA
Organism: Hetaerina americana; assembly: GCF_022747635.1. Classification (NCBI taxonomy): domain Eukaryota; kingdom Metazoa; phylum Arthropoda; class Insecta; order Odonata; family Calopterygidae; genus Hetaerina; species Hetaerina americana. The sequence goes on along the minus strand of NW_027286985.1, from coordinate 33,572,880 downwards.
ATTTCTGTGTTTTCATCGGGTACTTGATCATCGGAAACAGTAAAAAGACCGCAGGGGCCAGATCGGGTGAGTAAGAGGCCTGGAGGATGACCACAACACTGTTTTCATGCACAAATCGTGTAAGAGCAGGTGCTTTGTCGTGACGCAACACCCGCTCCCCACAGTACAGGTATTGTCCTAACAGCCTCGTGCAGTTTTCTTAAGGTTTAAAGGTAATGAAAAAAATTAATACCTTCACCTTGTGGAAGATATTCGGGGTAGACAACCCCCTTCCAGTCCAAGAAAACCAAGAGTTGCCCGTCAAGGTTCGACCTGCCTCAACGAGGATAGGGTACAGACGATTTCCGACCTTCTTTGAACACCACGCACCATTCATGACTGCTTGAAACAATCAAACATTCATCCCCGAAAGCCTCTCGTAACAACTGAAAAATTTCCGTGGACGTTTTTCTAAACGTCACAAAATTTCACACACACGCACTGCTCTTCCTTTTCATAAAATTCTTAAAATCTCTCAAAAAGAAAAAATAATTGTTTTAGTGAAACAGTCGTAGTTGCAACTATGAAGTTATCAAGATTGAAGGTTCTGACTGAACAGTTAAAGATTCCGCAGCGCCCTCCGACCATCCGTTGGCGTGAATTTTAAAAAGTCCGGAAACGATTTAAAAAGATCTCTTCTTTCATGAATACAATCGAGAGGACTGAAGAAACAAGGTTATGCCTTTTTATACACATTATACTTTCCATTAAATTACGATACTTTAGAGTATGTTTACTGCAGGTAAATCCAAAATAATCCTGAGATATTAAAAAAACGTGGGTCAATAATAATTCAACGACACGACTGGTGTGTACAAAAAAAGACAGTGCATCGATAAAATGCCGAAGGCTTATCGCTTAAATCAAAATGGAAATACACTTCGAATCTAAATCGATTCTGAATATCACCCGTCGCCGACACCAACGGGATAAGATCAATTTTGAATAATGGCACTTAAAAAAATCCATAATACGAGGGATAACAACAACTGGAACTAGGTAATCCACTCCGTGGGCATAATGAAAGCGTGATAAACGATAACTTGGAATCGATAAAATTTTTCCGATTACTGTTGGAAAAGGAAGTGCTATTACATGGCATTACGAAAATATTGGGTACAGCCAGGCATTCTGCTACAAATACTAGTTATCGAATTTCCGGATGAACAAGTTCTTTTACCAGGGAGACGATTATATCATCGATCGGATTCAGAAATGTAATTGAGGAAAGGATACAATAAAGATGAACTACCCAATGAAAGATGATATCTCACACACGAACCAACCACAGAGATCGACCCCAAAGGTTAGCTATGCAGACGAAAGTAGTTCACATAAAACTGAACTACTATTCAGCCCTATAAGGCGTGTAAATGTAACACATTAGGATACGAAGGGTAGCCATTTTCAATGTGTAGCCTGTGCCAAGGTTTCACAAGAAAACCTGCCACCCAAAAAATCACAGCGTGTGTGAAGCTGGGGGTGCCCAGAGGCGTCGCCGGGAATGGAACTCGGACCCTCCAGTCATCAGCGGACCGCTCTGCCAACCGGCCTACCACGACCTACCGTACGCGAATATAATCGTAAAAGTATAACGTCATCAATCAACTATCAGAACCCACAAAGAAAGACACCCACTTCAAAATACAACTATATTTGACCAAAGAAATGAAAAACATATTATATAGTATGCTGGAAGAATCTTAGAGAAACTATTGCTTTGACCAGGAGGTGACTTTTAAATTGTAACAGAAATACCGTTGTCGCTTTACATAAGTGGGATTATGATAATCCTCATCCTGGTACGATTTCAAGCTTATCTTAAAACGAAATTCTGTATTATGCATAAATAGCCATGTGCAGTGTTTCGACTAACATTTGATCTGACTGAAAATCACCTGGTGCAGAGGGTGAGAAGTGCACGTACAAAAATTACTCTCCATGGTAAAACAACCTCAAGCAAAAGGAACGGTCACAATAAATGTGACAACAGTATCAACGATTCAAAATAAAAAAAATGTTCAAAAGAACGTATCCCGATCGGTCTTTACACTTTCCCCAAAAAAAATGACCATACCAAGAGAGCTGTAAACCCCACTACACTTAGTAGTAGTTTTAGGGCAGGCGACCAACAGCTAAGGTCATTTGCGTCATCATGGATGGATGGGCAACCCAGCGTCGGCATTAGCCTACTCTTGTCGAAAGGCGCCAAAGCGGTTGCAGTTTAATGTCCCACCCGACGGACGAACGGCGTACTCACTTAAAGCGCTCTCGACAAAGCACCTTAAAGTAGGGATCGGGCTACCACCGAAAAGTATCTGTCGTCTTCGGGATTTGAACCCGGGCCCTCTCGGTGGGAAGCCAGTACGTTAGCCACCGCACCATCCCGATCCCCATTTTCATGAATGTCCAGGGCATTCCTCATCGTCAACCTCCTCGTTACTCTCCCAGAACATCCTGTGCAAGGAGAAAACCATCACTTGTGACATTTCTCCATCTCCATAAGCATCCTTAATCATGGTCATGGTCTCCGAACCCAGTTTTCCAAGTTTAATGCACAATTTTATCGCAGATCATTGCTCCATGGAAAGAGGCATCGTGAATTCGTGACGTGACCGTCGAACAGGGGTCCAGTCCAACAGTAATCGGCAACACCTGACGTCGGTCACGTTGCTTTCACAAGATATCCCATTACCTTTCCCACCGCAAAGCACCCCACTTCAGCCATTTGCATTGGTGGCAAAAAGTCATTCTGCTTATTTTTGGGACTGACCCTGTATCGGTATTAATTCCATCTGCCACGCACAACCTTTTCCTCTCCCCTTTGCCTGTCCGACCTTCTCCCCATAATGGTAAAATTCAGCAAGTAATGTCGCGCGGTTGGCGGCCGCGACATCATTGGTGGGAGAGTAGCACAGAATGTGAGAGTCGTATTCGGTATATGCGTCTTTTATTTGAGCCCTATCAAGCAATAAGGGTCAGGCACCGGGGAGTAGGGACGAGCGGCCGGGCCAGGCTGGCCATCTCTGGTGTGGTCGTAGGAGCCTAAGACCGACGGACTCGGAGACAGGGTGCCAGGTGAGAAATCGGGGGTAAGGAATGGGGGCCAGGAGTCGGGAAGGGAATTGGGTAAGGAATGGGGGTCCTGCTTCGCTTCCTCGCCCAATTTGACTACCTCTTTGTGGAGGCGTCCCAATCGTCTTACCAGTCCTTAGGACTATGAAGACGTTTTGTGTTCTTCTACGTTGCGTCTTGGTGGCTTTATTACTTCAGGGAAGTCTTCTTAGCACTTCCTTGGCTTCTTCCCTGGCGGAAGTGATGCAGGGGTGTCCAGGCTAGCGATGGGTCGTTTGTGACGATCCCACGGCCACACCTGTGCCTCGGAGATTCTTCGGATCACCATACATTGTCTGGTATGCTTGGGAGAGTTAACCAATAGTGTAGGTTTCCGAGAAACCGACACTACATCACCCTCGCAGCAAATTAGGCCCGGGGGTGGGGTGTGCGTGCCATGCCATATTTTGTTACCACCCAACGACAATACAGAAATAAAACAGATGGTGGTTCGGTGCCTTAACCCTTACATGAATGTACACTTTTTTTTGATATTACATTGGCAAAAGTAATGAATGAAAATCATAAAAAATAACAATAAAACAACATTCACCTTCACAGTGTTCACTTGTGAAATTCATAACACTACATTAATGCAGTAACCTCGACATTTTCTCAGGCTGATTGTTCGTAGAACAAATCATAGAATCACAGCAAACATTAGAATATAAGTACAATTCACTAGGATTCAAATAAAGAAGCACTCCGTCTTTGGTAATGTTTCACAAAACGGCACTTGAAATGAAGTATTTTGAGGACGGTGACATTTTCAGTTCTATTAAGTCTTTTTCATACGGTGCCACCTTCACGCCTGGGAAATTCGTTACTCGTACGCCTTCTCCTCTTTCCTCGTAGCTTGCACTAACATTCACGTGAGCACTATACACACCGTCTGGAATAGATCGAAGAGCATGCAGAGTCCGCTTGTCCAGCCGGTCTTGTCCTCCACGAACCAAGTGAACTCCTCGACGCAGCCGTAGAGGAAGGTCAGAAAGTTGGAAGGTCTGGTATACTTGTGAGACAGTTATAGGCACAGCTGGATTTCAGCTTTCCGGGCGGCGTTTGCGGCTCTTCGCCTGCGATTGTGCTTACGATGGGCGTGGCGGAGAGGTTTTCTGGCTCTCGGGGAGTTTCTTTGGTGGCTAGGGAGTGCGGCAAGGGGCCTTTGGATAGGAAGGGAGTAACTGCTGGGGGTAACCTCTCGCATCACCGAATTGATTGGGGGCAACAGGGCCCAATCGATGTCCTTCCCAGGTGTCGGAGGCTGCCAGGTGGTTGTGGTCGAGACAGCAACTTTGCGTCCATCGTCTTCCGTGCATCGGGCATCTTCTTCCCATGTGGAGGCGGCCATGGTCATCAAGGGCTGGGTCAGGGATGGCACCAAGTACAGATCCTTTCCAGGGGTGAAGGTTTCTCGGGCGTGACTGGGATACTCCATTCTGCAGACAACAGGTCACTTTGCGGACAATTTTTGGGCCATAATTCTACCACTTCAACTGAATTTTCATTTACAGTTTCAATTATACCCTTTTCTTTCATTCCTACTGGTATTTCTGTTTCTTTCTTAACAAACTGCTCGTCTTTACCCGTATTAGATAGCAAAAGAGGAAACGTTCCGTCTTCTTCAACTCGTGTTAACATTGGGGGTACCAAAACATTCTTATCTTCCCATTCTATCACCACTTCTTTACCTGCCAAATCTTTCTTACAAGTGTCTGCCATGACGCACGAGAGCGGAGGAATCTTTACTTTTCTCTTGATACACACAGAACTCTCACTGAGTTCCTCCCCTTGACTCTCTTCCTTACGTTCAGGCTCTAAGATTTGGTTCATTCCTACATTCTCTAGAAATCTTGCTACGATACTTTTTCATAAAATCCATGCCAAATATGCCCTCATAGTGTGTGTCCCCTAGATTTATTACTAAAGCATCCTGAGGGTAAACACCATTGTCCATACAGAAAGGTACGCACTCTGACCATTAGGCACCAATGCATGGCCTGAGGCGCTTCTCACTACGCGGTCGTACGGGTCTATTCCTAATTTATCAAAAGGGAAGGCTACGCAAAGATTTTGAGTTTCATTCCGAGAGCTAAAGTGGCAGGTGGTTTTTTCAGCATTCTAAAAATTTCTCGACCGTCAAATCATCGTCACCGGTAAAATTTGGAAGGAAATAGACAAGGTTCCCCAAGTGTTGCTTGTGGATGGATTATTCCCTGGAGGATGGACTAAGGTGTCAGGCTCAATTGAAGGCACAAAAGGATCGAAATCATCTAGTTTAGTGAAACTTCTTAGGGAAGGCGATTCAAAATGGGGGGAGAAAGGGTTTAACGGGGAATAACTAGGCCAAGCGATGACGGTAAACAGTAGCACGCGACACCGAAATATGAAAATGAATAAGGGTTAAACTAATTTAGCCAGAGCAATAGGTTCAAACGACATACACGAAAATGAAAAACAAAATTATCGGTAGATAAGATTCCAACATTCTGATGGGGAATTGAAAAATTATTTTGGAATGTTAATGAATCACTTGGGGGATTAAGTTTTACGTTACGGGTTCGGGCCTGAAAATTTCTGCGCTACCCCACACCTGACACCAGAATAATGTCACGTGGTTGGCGGCCGCGACATCATTGGTCGGAGCGTAGCACAGAATGAGAGTCGTATTCAGTTTATGCGTCTTTTACTTAACCCTCTAAGCAATGGGGCTCAGGCACCGGGGAGTAGGGACGAGCGAGCACTTACTGGTGCAGGGCGTCTCGGGCATGGTCGTACGCTAGACCAACGGACTCGGAGGCGGCACGGAAAGCCGAGAGAGGTGCAGCAGGGCCAGGTTGGGCGTCTCTGGTGTCTCGACCGACGGGCTCAGAGGCAGGATATCAGGCATCTCTTTGTGGACGCGTCCCATTCGTCTTACCAGTCCTTGGGACTATGAAGACGTTTTGTGTTCTTCTGCGTTGTCTCTTGGCGGCTCTATTACTTCAGGGAAGTCTTCTTAGCACTTCCTTGGCTTCTTCCCTGGCGGAAGTGATGCAAAGGTGTCTAGGCTAGCGAGAAGTCGTTTGTGACGATCCCACGGCCAGACCTGTGCCTCGGAGATACTTCCGATAACAGCGAAGTCCGACGAAAGAAGAAATCCTGCGCTGCCTTCGGAAGTAGAACGTCTAGCGGTTCCAAATTCCCGTCGCGGTGCATGCTTGAGGCGGGTTCGTAGCGACCCTGCCCCAATATACACCAAAGTACAGCAGTCTACACTACCTGGATTCGAGCAAGACTCGTCTATGGCACTCAGACCATACCGGTGATGCGTACGTAATTACTGGGATCACGCACGCCCGGTACAGTCTTCTCTTAGCGTCCGCGCTTAGGACTCGCGGGTGAAGAATCGGCCGAAGTCGACTCATCGCCGAAAAGCCCTTGGCGCGGGCACGCTTGCACTGGGATTTCCAGGCGAGCTTTCGATCCATCAGCACACCAAGATAAAGGACTTCAGACTCCCACGGAAGGACGATTCCACCCACCGACAATCGCTCGTTTGGCGGCGCTCCTCGGCCGGTTTAGAAGACGATGGCTTTCGTCTTCCCGGCATTGACTTCAATCCACCATCGACGATACCATTTAATGAGATCATCGATGGCCTCCTGAAGTCGCTCGGCAGCAAGGTTCTTCTGCCAAGAGCGGTAGAGTAGCGCCGCGTCGTCTGCAAATAGGGACAGGATTCCATTCCGCACATGATCCCTAGGGATGTCATGAGTGTAGATATTAAACATCATAGGCCCAAGAACTGAGCCCTGAGGCACGCCGGCGTGTATCCGTCGAACCCCTGAGTCCGTCCTGAGCCAGCTGGTGACGAATGTCCTGTCCTGCAGGTAGGATCTGATTAGGCGCCAGATCCATGCCGGGAAGCGGAGTCGCTGCATCTTCAACAGAAGGGCTGGGTGTTCGACGCGGTCGAATGCCTTCCTTATGTCAAAGAAGGCACCGGCTACCGCCATCCTCCTGTTGAAGGCGTCCGTGATGAAGTATGTAGTCCTCGCTAGCTGATGGATTGTTGAGTGCCGTTCGCGGAAGCCGAACTGTTCCTCCGGGAAAATTTCTTCTGCCCGTATGAAGTCGCGGATCGGCCCCTGCAGTATTCTTTCGAATATCTTTCCAAAGCCGTCCAGAAGGGAGATGGGCCGGAAGCCTCCGGGGCCAAACTCAGTCTTCTGCGACTTTGGAAAGCAGACGATTCTTGCTCTCCTCCAGGTGGACGGGAAGAAGGAAATTCGGAAGGCGGCGGTGGCCAGGTATGCCACCGCCGCCTTCGGAATTTCCCGGAAGACGGTATTAGATATGCCGTCAATGCCGGGCGCTTTCCTTGGGTGAAGGTGACGCATAACCGCTTTGGCGTCTTCTTTCTCGATGACAGGCCCAGGAATCTCGACATCGGCTTCCCCAGTGTCGTGGATTTCCGCCTCAATCGCCGCGGAAGTACTGTTCCCTGGGTTTGGAGTGAAGACGCCTTCGAGGTATCTCGCTAGCATCTCTGCCTTCTCCGCCGGGGAGGTCGCTACTTGATTTCCGCTTATGATGAGAGGGTCGGTGTGCTGAGAGCCGCGCAGTTTCCTGCACAGTTTCCACACGCCATCAACCCTCCCTTCCCCGCTGGGGAGAGTTAACCAATAGTGTGTGTTTCCGAGAAACCCACACTACAGTAAGTGAAGTGGTAATTTTTAAAAGTAATACCATCGTCGATGGTTCAAGTATTTCTTCCAAATTCACACAGAAACTGTCATAATTTACTAGAACACTTTTACTTGGAATAGTATTGACAACTAGTCTTTTCTTCCGTGATTACTTTGGGATTAAATATCGCTGACGCTAACAACGTTCACAACAAATACCAAACTTCCCGAAGATGATACCATGTGTACATGTATCGAAACGTTTTTGTTTTCTTTTTCTATTTCCAACTCTTGCTTTCACGAGACAAGATTTCAAAAATAGGCGGTTAAAATAAATCGGAAATGTCATATGATTTACGTTTTTTTTTTCAAATTGAAACTAACCACTTCCATTATGAGCCGTAAAAATCGAGTCCCTGAAAACAACACGATCTGGACGCACGCTCGTTCGGGAAGAGATGAAAGAGAACCAATTCACTTAAACCCCCGTAAAAACACGTGCAATCTAAAACACGATTTATTGGACAGAAGGAGAAAGCTTTTGGGGGATGGATTGATTCTTCCATGATTTCCGCCTGGGGGTCACGCCCTTCGTCAGTTCACTTTCGTACACAATGGATCCCTTTCTGCTTCCGTCGTCCCGTGCTAGAGGAGGAGGAGGAGGCGACCGCTGTCAATTAGGCCAGACCCGCCGCCGGAAATGACCTTTTCCCCCTTCGTCGCTTGAGAACCGCGTTCTTTCCGTGAGTTGCCGCGATCAAAGATTCGGAACGATCCACTCCTCATCCCATTATTTTTTTTCTTTTTTGTCAATCTTACTAAGCCTTTTTAACACGAAAAGAAAAATACCCAACATCAACCCGAAAGGACTTCCGTCATAAAGGTAAGGAGGGCACCGCAAAAGAAAAAAAAACACATTAGAAAATTACGAATGAATCCGTTATTTTATATCGTCAGACAGAAATTCCTCATATCAGCTACTCACTGCCAACGCGAAAGCCATTAATAATACTGATGACTATTCCGGTGACGTGAAATGCGCATTTGAGTTTGAATCGGAGATATTTTTGGGTTTCTTCCCCAAAGTCGAAATAAAACATCTGCAAGAGAAGAGGGGTAACTGAGACCGCGCAATATTACGCTGCATAATGCACACGAGATGCATTTGTATGGAATCGCACAGCGCTACCGACCCGGAAACAACCTTAAGGACTCGTGTGTCCATATTAATTCAATGCGGAGATATAAATGAGGGTTGCACAATATTCTCTTTAAAATATCGACAACAAATTCAATTACTTAAGGACATTGGTCGGGACTGGAATACTACCATGTAAGCACAGTACATTCCATAATTGTTAAACATACGACCAAAGGTGAGAGTATAAGGCTAAAATCAGACTTTCGCGGAAATTCCGTTTAATTCCAGCATCTCTAAGGTACGTTTTTTATTTTGTCTCGTTAAATCCGATTTTCAGTTAACGTGGAGATTACCAACAGGTCGAATTTTATAAGCGCCGGCGGACGGCGATTATTTTTCTTTTCAACATACCAACCGTATTAAATCAGCCTTCAAGTTGGCGAACACTAAAATGATCGGTTTGAACTGAACTGACAATGATAACACTAAATTTTGGCTTTGCCCGGAGATTAATTCTAAATTTTAATTCAACAGAACATTATAAAACCTGACCAATTGATAAATGCGACATGATTGCAGTGAGTTTCAATTAAATACTCTTACATTGCTACTAAGCGAGAGTGATAAAACATTTTGACGAATTTGGCAAATAAATACGAATAAATACGAGGTATGGCGGAATGACCTCCGTAAGAGTTAACTTCGTACTACACACGTGTGAGCATTTGAGATACAGTCATGGCCAGGTGCGATGAAACATCTTAGAATCAATTATACAAATCACTCCATCAAATCCAAAGCAGGGGAAATTTTAGTTTCAAACGTACGAAAATGTCAACACGTCATCTTAGCCTGTGTATCCTAGAGCTATACCCTTTAGTTAATGAAAAAACGTTGGAGCAGGCGTAGACCATGAACCGCCTAACCAACAATCTGCGTGGGCACCAAGCAATGACCACTCACGATGCACGCATGGAGATTATGGGTTGAGGATGCCCAGCGGACACGAAGCCGAAATTTTATAAAACGCCTCCGCAAAAATGATGGCTTCTCGACTCAATCAATTCTCACGATGAAGGAGAGAAGGTATGCTTATTCCCCCTCTATATAATTTACCCTCCATTTATGGTGCGTGATCACCATTTTTTTTGTAATATTTCTCTTCCTGTCGGCGCCTTATGGTGCGCGGGAATAACCCCGAAGGGGCAGAACACCGAGGGCGGGCTGGGATATGAATGTAATGAAGGCTCCGTAATAAAGTCGCGTGGGTGTCCTTTAGTGTTCCGTAAGGCGAGGGGCTTCTTGGGATGGAAGTGACCGCGCCCAATTCCAAAATAACTGCACGCAGCCCTTCCTTGACCACATTGGGGTGCCGGAGATGAAACTGCAGTAAGTCTAAAGTGGCTGAACACATTGCACGAAATATTGAATGCGAAATTACTACCAGCACACGTTATTGCTATAATCACCTCAGGCTAAAATATTTATGCGAATCAATACGATCTCTCGAAAAAAATGGATAACGATGAAATATACTACCTTGATCAAAAATTTCCCGGAATTTATTCAGAAAATTAAAAATACAAGTTTATTCATCTAAATCTATATTGTCCCCTTCAAAGTAATCCCCATCGACTGCAACACACTTATGCCAGCGCTTGATCCAATCCTCGAAACATTTTTTATATTCGGTTTTCGGTATGTCCATCAGTGCTTCCTGCGATTTTTCCATTACTTCCTCTCGGCTGCTAAAACGCGTTCCCCGTAATGGTTTTTTAACTCGATTGAACAGAAAGAAGTCACAGGGAGCCAAATCAGGTGAATTCGGTGGCTGTTGGATGGTATTTGTTGCATTTTTCGTCAAAAAATTACGAATAATGATAGCACTGTGCGACGGTGCGTTATCATGGTGCAAAATCCACGAGTTTTCTGCCCACATTTCTGGTCTCTTTCGGCGAATTGCTTCACGCAAACGTCTCATAACGCCCAAATAATACTCTTTGTTTACTGTCTGGCCTTCTGGCAAAAATTCATGATGCACTACACCGTTGTAATCCATGAAAACCGTCAGCATTGCCTTCTTTTTTGACTGAAAACGACGTGGTTTTTTTGGTCTCGGCTCATTTGGTGAACGCCATTCACTTGCCTGATGTCTGGATTGCGTGTCGTACTCATAAACCCACGTGTCGTCTCCAGTAATGATCCTTTTGATGAATGTGGGATCGGATTCAGCCTCGCAAATCATGTCTTTTGCGACGTCAACACGGTCTCTTTTTTGCATGAAATTGAGGTCTTTTGGCACCAACTTTGCTGCTACACGACGGAAACCCAAATCATTAACCACAATGTCTTGGGCGGATCCATAGGCAATGTTCAAGTCCTCCGCTATTTCTCTGATGATTAATTTGCGGTTATTGACCAACATTTCTTTTACTTTATCAATTTTTTCACCGACTTTCGATGTCGATGGTCTGCCACTGCGTTCATCATCTTCGATTGACTCACGACCACTTCTGAACCGCTCGTGCCACTGGTAAACGACCGTTTTTTTTAGAGAATCGTTGCCGAAACACTTTTCCAACATTTCCAACGTCCGTGCGCCACTAAATCCGTTTTTTACGCAAAATTTAATACAAGTTCGTTGTTGCAAATTTAAATCCATTTCTGAAATTGTAAAAAATCGCCAACACACACAGAGATAGATGTACTCTTGGCTACGTAACTTTTGCAAATGTCAAGTTATGACACTAAGATTTAAAGGGAATATCAACAACAGATGTACCAATTTAACAAAAAAACAGAACTCAAATCGGAACGATGGGAGCGCCACACGGTGGTTATTCCGGGAACTTTTTGATCAAGGTAGTAATTCCACAAAATATTTGGTCATAATGGTTTTTTCCTTCAAGATTTCACACAATTTTCACATGACAATAAGGGACATTCCGTTAACATCAACTGAGAAAATTTGCTAACAAAAATAAGACCGAATATATTGTTTTTAATCTACATTCAAAAAGAAAATTTATCAGAAATAATTGAGACCTTGAAAATCCAAGGTAAATATTAATACCTAAACATTTCCACATGGCAATAATGGGAGTTTATCTAATTACTAAAAAATACATGCAATGATAAAGAGTAACCGAAATATTATATATATATATATATATATATATATATATATATATATATATATATATATATTTATTAATTTATTTAACGATAAACACAGTCATCAACCCGAAGGTCGGTTTAGTAGGGGATGGTAGACTTCGCCCAGTACTAATCCCGACTGCGGGTGAAATTCACACATCAGGGTATTTCCCAGGAAGATCTGGTACCCGAAAAATCAATGTCTCCACGTCATTATTATAGAAAGGAAACAATTTTTTAAAATAAATATTATCGAAATTACTTGCATATGAATTAGAGAATTAGAGAAAAATAGGACTGTTAATTGCCAAGAGCAGCCGAGAACATCCGAGAAACCGTAACAAAACAAGATATTCTTTCTTCCTTTGGGAAAAATTTCGGATGGACTTCCGGGTTAAGGTTTTGGTTTCCAAAATCTATGACTTACTATGTTGGAGAGGCTGATTCTTTGTGAATAAGTAAGCAATATATGATTATTAACCAATAAAATATTATTGCATTTAAATATAATGCCACTTTATATGTATGATGAAGAGAATAACGAAAATAAACGCCACCAACATATAAGCGAAAACATTTTTACTTACAACATCTTTAATGTGAATGATGAATGGCATCTACAAGTATGCTGGTAAAAGATATCTCGCTCGGACTGAAAGTATGAAATAAATCCAGTTAACTATAGTAGTATAAATAAATCGATTCACTTTGGGCGTGTATCAAACTTGTCTAATTAGGTCAATTCGACCGCTGAGGCTAAATCAAAGTAAAATCACAATTAACTTGACTGCCTACAAACACCAGGAAAAACGTTCAATAAGCAATAACAACAGAGAAGTTAAGCAGGCTAAGAAAATATCCCTAGGGAAGCCATTATTAGAAACCAAACGCCGTCACGTCTAGCGAAGCACAGGAGTATGGGGCAAGCTAAGGCGAGGAACGACTTTCACGGCTACTTGGAGAACAGTGCGAGTTTTAAGATTGGATTGGTGTTACATCAGTTACGAGATAACTTTGGGAAGCGCACGTACGTAAAGCCTCAATGCGCATGCGAGCGAAACTAATGGGTTCGCCTTCCAATGGATTCACACCAATAGTTTTATTTCGGCTCAACGAATTCGGAAATATTTACAGAATAGAGAATTTTCATCAAAATGAGAAAGTAGGGAGCTGTATAAATTGAATGCTCTCGGTGAAAAAAATATTCTCTTCATAAATTTCCCGTTGGGAGCAATATATTTGGGAAGGAAGCGGCTTGTTCCGCAGAGAAGAAAAGAATAAAGATATGATTTATAAGAGGCCAGAATAAAAAAAACATCTAGATTATCTGTGCATACTCTTTTTATTATTTGCAGAAGCTCAGAGAACGTCAAGATTTCGCACTTGATTCCCTTATTTCTAGAGACTCCGAGTTTAATTTCGCCAACTCACTTAACGTATTCTTTCGGAGAGTTGAAGCTGTAATCGTAGGCCTTTACATATCCTTCAATATATTGATTTCTTATTTCTAGTTTTAAAATGTACAACTGTAATATTACCTCACCTTCGCCCATATAATTTAGGTGAACGTCACATGGCAGTAATTCATGAGACTACACAAGACAGTATTGCATAAAATTTTTTATTCACTAGTCACTTTTATGAATACGCGAATAATAAGGTTTGTACAATAGTTGGGCTGTACTCTTACTGTGGGCTTACTCGGACTAGGTGAAATGATTAAAGATGACTTTGTGACATTGCGCTAAGGAGTTGCGGGAGTATGTTAATGCTACTTGTCCAATGTCATAAAAAATCGTAATTGAATAGCACTTTTCGGAACACAATCTTTGCTCCACTCAAAAAAATCGAAGGACGAGACGGGGACGAGATCTAAATAATGAAAGGGACAGCCAGCAATATATTTAAAATTCAGGACAACAGACAAAATCACACGGATCATCTTCAATTTAAGATTAAAGTACATGAGAGCACTTTTCATAAGCGTGTCTTGGCCGAGTCATGGTGTCATCTCTTTTGAATGAGACATCGTGGAGTCATAACTACACTCAGTACCTCCCTATCCTTTATTTGAGGCGAGTTTCCTACCGAGTACGGTGAATTTATTATGGTGAATTTTGGTACGGGAAGGTTTCGCTTTAGAGGTTCACCGCGATTCCCAAACGGCATAACCCTTAAGAGATGGAATCTTATTTACAAGGGTAGCAAAGGATCACCCTTCCATTATCCTCGACGAGCACAAACATTCGTTAGGAGCCAAGGGGGAATAGAGAATTTACGCCGAGAGCGTAAGGGGAGACGCGGACTCGTGGCTGACGAGCGGCGAGTTTAAAAAAAACGATTTTTTCAACAAGGCACTTCCCTGGCGAACACTTTCCTATCTGTATATATTCTGAAAATCTCGATTTAGGCATGTTTCATAAACGATATTTTTCCTTGTGATATCTTCCCCGTAATACCACACCGGAAGAAGTGCCACGTATTAATGAGTACATTGTAATTTTTGCTGTTTATAGGCATCAGAACGCCAAATCTAAAATAAAAGGATATAATACTAGTGTACGAACTTAGAAAAAAATAGGAAATCAATTCAGGGAAGAAATCAGCAGAAAAGAATGTTTCGAAACTATTTTCCCCTGTCGCGAAAATACTATTTAAGTCGTATAGAGAGTCATAGATACCGATAATCTGGAGGATGTGACGCTCGTAATTATTTTTCCAATGCCCTAAGAAATACACGAAAGAAACACTTGATTCATACTCAGCACGTGAAGCGAGAGTTATCACACGTCTAAACCCAGACTAGAATGAATGGATCCTCTTCTATCGGTAACTTTTAAATGGCATTGATCTTTAATACAGTAAAGCCAGCATGCCACATCTCCAACTCTGTAGCAAGTAGTCTTTCTCGTGGAAGGAGTACCAGAACTAAAACAAAATGTAAGGAATGGTTCCGATAGGGATGGAGGAATGGTTTTTTCAGTGGCATTTAGTTCTCATAGAACTTCGACTGGTGCAGACGCATGAGAGGAAGTTAGGTTTACGTATTCGCGCTCCAACAGCAGAGGAAAAAGTAAAATGTATAAAATAGCGCAAACGTACTCAAAATGGCACACATCTCTATAAATGGCAATTCGAACCAGAGAAGGGACGTCTTGGTAAAACCCCAAAATGCGGACTTGGATGAACATCTTTCCTACAGTTTAACGTTGAGCATTTAATCAAGCGTCCATAATTGAATCCCGGATACCAGTTTATAGACATATCCAACTAACAGGGAAAAATCTCGACTACTTGCGCCGAAAAATACTGATTCACCACAACAAGGTCGATAGCGGCTGACATCAAATGTATCTATTTCACAAAAATAAAGGATAAATTTTGCAGGTAAAAAATGATATTCCACTTGAACCCCTTTGGTACGAACAAGGTAATCCTCATTTGTACTCAGGATTAATTACCAATCAAGTATTTTCGTTTCCATAATTACCAATTAAATCGACACATCTAACGTGGCACATAATATAATTAACGACAGTCAAACAGCCACCGCCTGCTAAAGTGAAGACTCGTGTGATCAATAGCTCCCTCTAACATCCACATTCGACAGTAAAAAAAGCGAGGGCCTCTTTCACGAGCTTAATGCCGCGAAAAAAAAACAGAATTGGCTCTTCAGATTTGAAAGTGGCATACAATACAAATCGCGACTAGAAAGTGACAAGGGTGGGAAAAATGAAATAATGTTCAACATAAGACCGTGATATTCTTCACATTAAATCCAATGTTACCATAAACGATTCGAGTCTTAATTCTAGCAGAAATTAGCAAACGCTGAATACGTATTCGTTGGGGTAATTCGGAGTACGCGTGTTCGTAAATGTGTCCTCGTACAACAAGTTGGGTCATACATTTGAATTGCTTTGGCGTGCACATTTGCTTCAACGAAAAAAATCTCCGGTCAAGATGGGAAGGGGCTGAAGGAAGGGAATAAGTAAACGCAGCTGAAGCCCCGAAAATCGACAACACTGCTCGCCAATTTCGCGCCTTGGCAACAAGGATAGGACCAACTGAGGCATCCCTTGCCGAAACTACGGTCTACCCCCGCCGCCACGAGGACCACTTACCCCTGTTTCGCAGACACCGAAGAAAGTGATGAGGGAGAATAACAATGGAGAATTTATTTGCATTCGATTCAACCGACAGCCCTTTACCTGGAAGGGGTGGCTGGGATGGGTATTGGTGGGGGGCGGGGTGGAGAGAAGGTGAAAAGGACTGCGTCTGGACCTCCTGCAGAGAAGAGGACAGGTGATGGTAGTTCAGGAATGGGCGCTAAACCCACCGGCACGGGACAACTTGTGTACGAGTTTGTGTCACGTAGGTATTCTGCACCTTTTAGGCAGACCACTGAAAATTCCGGTTTCTCTTTAGAGCGGGTATAAGGTCGCCTCTGTAGGAGAATCCCTCGTAGGGGGGAGTGAGATAGTCCCTCCCCCAGCCATCTCCACCCGGCCATCCTACTCCATTGTGAGTGCAGGGTCGTCTCGATTCCATTAGATGCTCAAAGGGTCCCGAACCTCCACCGACGGGGTACCTCCCCACACCCTCCGAGATACTCATTTCCCATTCGAAATGAGATAGTTTGAGCGCAATGGGATGGAGGAGGTCAATCAGAAGGGGGCTTTGCGAGAGATAGATTCGGGGATAACGACATTACAAAAAAATTTAAGATTACAAAATACACCGCAAAATTAATGACTATTCAACTTCGTTTCGAAGAAAAAATTACCGCGGGAATATAACCCCAAGATGTAATTTACAAATAAAAAGAGACGTTTCAGGCGTGATATGGTGGAATATCATGATTAATTAAAAATAGCAATTTTCCACAAAAATAAAATTTAATGCGACCGGTTTCAATGTTACTACATCATCATCAGGTGATGATGATGTAGTAACATTGAAACCGGTCGCATTAAATTTTATTTTTGTGGAAAATTGCTATTTTTAATTAATGTAATTTACAGCAAAATTACCATGCAATTTTCTGGAAACGGTATTTATGGCGAATAAATTACGTAGATAAACACTACAATATAGACATTTCATTTGGTTTCATAAGTTCACAACAGGGAATAATGATTTCCAATATTTAACTTTCATAGAACTGAAAATAGCTGCTAATTTTTAATACGGACTTTCAATGCATACACGTAAATACTCGATCAAATATTTGCGTTAAGGGAACTAAGTAATAAAATGGGGCAAATGGCTACCTCCTATGCTGTAAGGTTCGCACTGACTTATTTACAAACACCAAGTATTCCTTTTACCATTATTTCCCGCTAGAAACTGAGGAAAGTAATTAAAACGAGGTATGCGACCTCATTTTCCACTCACTAACAGCTGACTATTCTCACTCATACTTCTTCGGAAACCGGGTTTGTGGCACTAATTGTTTTCTTTTCCTTGATAATAAAAAATTAAGGCCAAAAAAAAACTGGTCAACTTTTAACGTTATCAACGGCATATAGGACTGGAATACAATTCGTATCCGACCAACATGATCGCTCGGCAACTGATCTCATTCCATGCAGTTAGGAATCCTTCGGTTTCACCTACGACCTGGACAAAGAAAATAAGCAAAATTGCTTACATGAGCCGATAAACGAATAATACATCGACCAGTTCTCCACAAAGTTTTTGGTTGGAAAAACACGTCATAACTATGATCGAATAAAACTTTTCATTCGACATAAACTACATAAAAAAGCATCGGTGAAATATAGCTTTTCTCCCCGACACCAAGTAGCAAATTTAGAATACCTCCATCGGTCACAAACGGATGGAAAAATATCAAATCCGGAAGAGAGAACAAAAATGAACAAGTCCCTCGGTTAACACACTCAGATAGAAGAATATTTATTTATTTTTTTATTTCAACAGGCCCAGTCTCATCCAGTGGTTTCGTAATTGAAACTAAAACTTGTATCGTCTCCATTTAGAAAATGGCCGATCGTCTTTCGAAATCGCATTCTCCGAATCCTCCTCCTTTGGATTCGAAATGGAAACCAGGCGTCTAACCCACAACACGGTGACGATTCAGGCACGTCGCGTCCGCCGCCTCGAGTTAAGGGAGGACATCCCTTTCAGCACCACATCCTCTTGACGATAGAGTTGCGCGCTCCGTGATTGCGGGGCAGGGAGGATGAGGCTCGCTCACCATAGCGAGCGAAGGAGGGATGCTAGAACGAGGCTACAGGATGCGGAGATGCCCAGTAATATGGTCCGAAAAACACGGGGGGAAATGGAGGAGGGACAGCATCCAGGGGCACTTGTGATTGCCTTGAACTAGACCAGACGCGCGGGGGAGGAAAGGCCATGGCGTTATGGAACCAATGTTGTGGTAGTCCCCTGGACGGGTCTCGTATCTCCCATACCCATTTGAGCCAGACCCATTCCCACTGCCACGCCCCAATTTAATTAAGAAAAGGGGGGTCACATGACATTTTATAGTAAAATGTACGAGGGCCGTTCAATACTACCTTAAAAAAATTCAAGAGATGGTACTGGTAATAACACAAAATGGTTCATTTTCGTAAGTCTAATCTCTCAGTAGACTGCTGTTACAGCTCCATCTATACCCATCAGGTGGATTCATTTCCGCAGCCAAATGAAGCAACAAACTATGGTTTATTTATAAAAATGGTACAAAATTAATTTCCTGCTTAAACAATTCTATTAAAAGGTTAACACCGAAAGACATCAAAGTCGAGTTGGATGAAGTTCATGACACATCTACTCATGTGTTTCGACTGTTTACAATTGGGTGAAAGAGATTAACAGTGGTCTTACATCTGCAAAGAATGAACATCATTTAGGGCGTTTGGTGGACAAGTCTTCCTCCGAGATGATCAAGAAAAATCTACGATTTGATTTTGATTGATCGACGAATCAAAGTTTGCAAAATTATCGAGGCCACAGGCATATCAAAGTAAGTCATGTTTTTAATTTTCCACGAAAAATTAGGTGTGACAATCTCGACAAGATGGCTGCCGCGTCTAAACACACTGGAGAATTAGCACTATCGTGAAGTCGATTCGAAGGCTGGTTTGTGGTTTTCGGTCGCAATCCTGCCGAGTTCCTGCGTCGATACATACCCGAGGACGAAACACAGACACACTATTACATTCCATAGACAAAGGAATCAAATCGAAACAATGGGGTTCTAAAGGCGAGCCAGCTCCGAAGAAGGCGAAGGCGGTGAAATTGGCCGACAAGGGGATATCACGGTTTTTTTTTGGGATTACACCTACATAGATTACTTGCAAAGAGGACTAACGGAGAGTATTTAGCATCGTTATTGTACCGGTTGGGTGAAAAAAATCAAGAAAAAAGTCAAAATTTAGTAATGAACAAGATTTTCTTCCATCAAAACAATGCACAGGTGCGCACACCTGGTCAGTTTCGATTGCGAAAATAATGGAATTAAAGTTCGAATTATTACAACATCCCCTATAAATCACTAGTGTGAGCCCCAGTGCCTTTTTATGCATCCAAACTTGAAATATGAGTCGGCGGAAAACAACTCACGTCGAACGAGGAGGTCATCTCCAACGCAGATACTTTTGTGAGAACCATCCGAAATCCCACTGTTTGAATTCATTAAAAAATTTATATAATCGCCGGGGAAAAGGCATCGAGCTAAAAGGAGAAAGTGTTGAAAAATAAAAAAATACCCAAAATAATTTTCTTTGTTTTCCTAAGGACTTATTGAACGACCCACGCCGAATCCTTTAATAGATCAAAGACCGCACCTAAACCTTCGACAGTCGGTGATTCGTCTGTAATAGTATCATCTACATCAAAGACGTACATATGTACGAGGGTCATCCGGAAAGTAGTACCCGTTCGTGCCGCATGAAGTGCTGACGACGCGAGTAGCCGCTGGACGAGGTCAGATAGCTTCAGTGGCTTGTCTGCCTTCTCTGAGCCAAGTTGCGTGACGCTAGCATTGCCTGTGTTGTTTCTGTGATTGTTTACAATGTTTAAAAAAATTGAGAACGCCGCCAGTTGTGAAGTGAGGGCAGTGATTAAATTCCTCAATGCAAGAAACGTTCGCCCATGTGATATTCATCGCCAATTAAAGGAGGTGTATGGAGACAATGTAATGGACGAGTCGTCTGTTCGGCGGTGGTGTCGCAACTTCAACATGGGGAGGGGGAACACACACGACGATGAGCGTTCGGAGAGACCGTCTGTCATTACAGACCAACTGGTGAGCTCAGTTGACGAATTCGTGAGGAACGATCGGCGCGTCACAATTGATGACATCTGTGAGCATTTTCCCAATGTTTCTCGAACAATTGTTCATGAAATTGTTAAACACCATCTGCATTATGCAAAAATTTGTGCAAGATGGGTCCCTCGCGTATCTCAATGAGCTGGCGGCGAAGGACTATGCAGCAGGAATACAGAAACTTGTCACACGTTATGACAAATGCCTTAATTTGCTTGGAGATTATGTTGAGAAGTAGTTTAAAGTATCCTCTTTCAAATAAAATTTTTTATGTTTGTTAATATTTACTTTTGTGTCTTTATTTCACGAACGGGTACTACTTTCCGGATGACCCTCGTACATGCAACGGACGTTAGAACGGAAAAGCTACGAGCGTAGTTCGGGAAAGGAAGTAATTATTAAAGATACTTTACCTGCAAAACTATTACACTAAAACTTTAAATGATAATTTAATTTGAATTCAAAACTTGACACAGAAAAGAATACTCACACATGGGTTAGACTTTTCCGGCGGTGACCTTCTGCCGTGGGACAAATTTTTCACGCACAACTTCTATTCGGATAAATGGTGCCTAACTCGCAGTAAACACGCGCGTACATAGTAATTTCCTAGCAGCCTTTGTTGTGGAACAAACATGCATTTAAATATGTAAAAATGCTATTAGATATTATAAACATAACAAACTAATATAGGATGTACCAAAATTGGGAAAAAAATAAATACATAAACGAGAACTATCCCACGTCACAAGTGGTTTTACCGGACAGCTAAATGATAACATCACAATAATTTGATGATCAACCAACACAGTTACGTCGCAGAATAGCACGCACGAAAGAATACGAGCGGGTTCAAATAAAGCTTCGGGCAAGGATATTGTGCTGCAACGCGAAGGATTTAAGGCATTTCGCAGTGCGATATGATCGCAGCCGAAGGACACTTAAAATGCAAGACTACTACTACTAAGTAATTCGTAACAAAATAGAACATGAGATTACTGCCTTATCAACGAGGAATAAGGAGTTTGTTTGACCGAGTTCTCCAATGTAAAAACTGATTAAAGAGTCCTATATACAAATATATATATTTATTTATTTATTTATATGTATGGGTGTGTGCGTATATACATATGTGTGTGTGAATATATATATATATATATATATATATATATATATATATATATATATATATATATATATATATATAATATATATATATAATATGTAAAAATACGCTTATATATAAATATACATATAAATCTCCATTGAAGAAGAAAATTTAATACTGCTAACGCGGATGACTTTTGTGCAAATGAATACCCTAAATTCTTTAAAAATAAAACTATTTTTTAAGGACAGGAAACTTCGCCCAATGAATAAATACACCAGTAAATTAACACCTAAGGTATCGGCTGCACAACGTGAGCAGTGTGTCAAAATTTCTGCTTCACTGGAGTGGGGAGAGGGATCGAATGAAATAAAGGAGCGGAGGGCTCGAGATATTAAATAGGACGAGTATGCCAGTGGTACGAGAGAGAAGGGGGGGGGATGAGGGCGTCAGGGAGGCGGACGACGACAAGTGAGAGGGAGAAATGATAGCAATGAAAACGGCCGTGATTGAGGATGAGGCTGAAGGAGAGATGGACACGGCTGCTCAATCCACAATCCATTCATTCAACCTGGAGGTGTTTCATCCCACTCTCTCCCCATCCACTTCAAGTGTCATTTCCTGCACATAATTTCGCTCACCCTCGCTCGGAGTGCAAGGGGGTTAAAGGGACGTTAATGTCGACAACTTGCTTGAATGATGTTGTTTGTACGACAGGATATTTTGACGTCGACGACGATAAAATCCTCGGGCCTCTTGGTTGAGCGCATGGAGGGGTCGAGCGTCCAATGTCCCCGCCTATCTATTCCTTCCGACGGCGGGCAGGAGGTCGCAGCAATGAGAACGTTCAGGAACGACTGGGCTGGTCCGGGGGGGGAGGATGTCGAATTGCCCGTCGTGCCGAGATGCTATCCTCGGGATAGCACAAATTTGAAATTAACAACGGTATCGCAATGACATAATAAAACAAATAAGTTGCTTTGAATGTTGTGGTTTGAATAAACAGGCAGGTGGGTGAGAGAGGAGACCACTTGAGCAGGGTGTTACGTGTACTTAATTAAGATACTTGAGATGCCCGTTACAACTAGAAGAGACTGAGAAGTACATTTTTAAAGGGTCGTCTCCAAGTTAATTCCTAACTCTGTAATTGCCATCAAATATATTCATACATGTACATACTCGGAAAGAAGATATTTATCCTAAACCGGTGACCTTGAAACAAAACGTAATTGTCATTCCAGTGTTTAAGGTTGGTTTTGGATGGACACACAAGAGCACTGCTAAATTTCTTAGCCTCGCCTAACCAGACACATCCTGGCACCACACACTCCGATAAACCTTCCTTCAATTCCGCATTCATTTTTATCCCCCTTCATTCCGTCCAACACCCCTATCCTTTTCCTCACGTACGTTTGCCGAACGTTCTTCCTCTATCGCTGTCTTCCACTAAACCACATGTATGGAGGAATAAACGATTTTGTCACAAAAATGGGAGTAAACTCCAGACTGAAAAAGTTTTGAATAAATAGGGGATAATAGGAGGTATTTCATATTACCGGAGAGACTAATTTGGGAATAAAAACTGCGACATCGACGTGGAAAGTGAAGCAAGAAGAAACTTGCCCATTTAGAAAAGGATTTTTCAGGTAAACAAGATCAATGAAGTCACCGCAACAAATAATACGATTTTGGCGAATACTACAGGAGGATAAAATGAAGGGTATTGCAAGAACTCACTTTCGCATCGCCCGTCGAAGACACGGTTAACAACTTCTCTACTGTGCTATTAACTCCACTTTGCTGCGAGGGCAACACACCGTGGAATTAAATGACTCGTACAGCTGAAGGGGAAAAGTGAGTCGTTTTGGAGTTTTCTTCCCTCGGGGGAAATCCAGAAATAGAAAAGGATTGACAGTGGAAATGGAATACTGGCTGAAACCATCACAGCTTTGGACTCACTAAAATCGCACACGCCGATAGGTCAAAATCCGAAAGCGGAAATTGCTGCATACCTTCATTCCCTCCAATGTGCCGAACACTGGAGAGGAGAAATCATAATGTCAGTCAGATGGCTGTACACGAAAATTCCTACCAAGGTGCTTATGCATTGTGAGATGTTAGTAGGATTCCTTAAATCGCACTGTTCGCCAACCAATTCCCTTTGCCTTCATCTACATCTACACAATAACCCTCAAACTACCGCAAGGGTTTGTGGTGGAGGGGTGAAAGGTCACCAGCCATGCAGGCACAATCCCAATGATGTCACCTCTACAAAAATATTAGTTTGACCATGTACTCGAAAAAAGTTAACCACACAAAAAAAGGCACTGACATGCAACAATGTTTAATGATAGGGATACGTATATTCAAATCGTGCTGTAGAACTGTCAAAAAGATGCGTCTATTAAAAAACTAACATGCATGAGAAAACATGCAGAATATCGACAAAATATACACACAACCAACCCTAATTATCTCCCAACCGATTGCTGTCACATTTATTTGACCTCTAATGGTACGAGGAAAAAACGACATTTTTAATCTATCAGTTCTACTATCTATCTCTCTAATTTGACGTTGGAGATATGATCTACCATAGTAAGTCGGGGCCCGTAATATGTCTTTAACATATTTTTTCTTATTTTGATCACGCATACAAACACAATTAGGAGCTAGAGTTAGTCCCTCTGTGTAATTCATCCCTCAGTGTAAGTTAGTCCCTCTGTGTTAGTCCCTCATTGAACTTGTACGCTTTGCAATTATCTAATTATTTTAACAACGCATGTAACCTCATTGTTTCCTAAGTATCCGAACTTTTACTGTTCCACGACAACGTTTTTTTTTATCCATTCAGCCTTTCTCCGCAAGAGACCCTCTACGACATCACCACAACATCACCATATTTGTTTTTCAATTTTACGTGTCGCTAGAGCCGAAGTCTTTCTTCCATCCCACCCAACCAAATGTACGGCATGTTCCTTGCATCAAGGTGCTGAGATGCCAGAAATACCACAATGCCTTCAATTCACAGGCGCACCTTCAGCTTGATTTGTGACAGGTGCACCAGCTGCGGAACAGCACCATCCATAAATCGCGAACGCACCAACAGTGCGACGCAAAATACGGCTTGCGAAAGAGAAAGCCATTACGTTCCGCAATACCGAATAACCCAATCGAAAGGTCAACGCTTCAGCTAGTATGACTCTCAGGCCGATTGAAGCCACACTTGCTAACCAAGGAGTGAATATCATTTACAGTCACTTTCCCGAGCTTGTTTCAGTTGCTAAAATAACAACGATGGGGCAAAGAACGGCATGGTACCTGAAAGTTATTTCACTTAATTTTGGAAAAATATTGGCATGGAAATTCGCCATCAATTCAAAAAGGCAATTAGGAAAATCTTAAACACCATACGATTAGTAGGGTGGGAAGCGTTCGCAGTGATTAATGGCGGCACCGTAGGTATTAAATCTGAATATCAATATGAGCAGAGAATAATCGCGATTCCTGGCCAGCTGCTATGACTTAGTTTCCGAGGCAGGTTAATGATTAAAAGCCCACAAAAATATTAATGTGGCTACCATATGTCAGAGGAGTTGAACTATAACTAACGTCTGCACTGGAGAGTCACATTTTGAAGCGTATATACTCTCAGTATAATGTTAAACAAAAAATAAATATCAACTCGAATGGTGACATTAACGGCAAAGAAGAACGAGCTTCATTTTCACAACATAAAATATAGTGCAGTTATTAAAGCACACGAATTATCGCATGCAAATGCATCAATGATGAACGGATGATACCGTGCCAACTACAGTCAATAGTTTCAAATTCTCTTTCTTAAAACTTAGGTGGATGAGGGATTTTTGCAGCGAGCGAACGTTCTTGTATGCTACAGAAAAAATATATCAGTGTTAGAAACTCCACTCATGATCTACACGAAGACTTACTTCGAGGAAATTATTTCTCTACCACAGTCACAATGGCAGGCAGTATATCCTATTATGTCAATAGATAATTCTCTGAATGTTCTTCTGAATTCTTAAACTGGATTTAAAAAACTACTTGAAATAAATCCCCAAAAATGAACTAATATCCAATTTTGCATTCCCTTACATTCCACACAAACATAAAATTGTACGTGACTACTAGTAGTCGTACAGTACTTGAAACCACGCTACCCAAGAAAAAGGCGTAATACGTCTTATGAGCGAAATAACATCTAACGTCTCGAAGTCGTTATCTGCGACCGGAAGCCCATGGTAGCATGTTCGTTCGCACCAGCCTCATTAGCATATGAACTCTCCGTCAATCAACGAATGTCTCAACGAACAAATCCTCCAGAAATGTGTGCTACCTTCCCTTCTCAGAAATTAGGTGCCTGAGTAAAAATATCCCTGAAACCCTCACAGTGGTACCAACCCAATGGAGGTAGTGTTCAACTTTCCACATTATTCCGAAAACGGTAGAATGAACACGGCCAAATCCTGCCCACAAGACCCTTCAAGAAAATAAAAGGTTTCCTGGCCACAAAATTATTAGAAATTATTTTTATCTTTTTATTAATAAAAAATTAATTATTTATCGACAGCTTGGATAGACCTCAGAATAAAGTAGCGATAGTCATCCGTTAAATTTGGCCTGGGAAGTTTTTCACGTAGGAAATATGCACCGTAAACACACCGTGTCCCCACTCAAACTTGATTGAAGAAGCTCTTGAGAAAGTGAAGTAGAGGGAGCGCTAGAACGACCACAGTGAGTCCTTTCTCGAACACCACGGCTGGATGGCATAACCCGTGCGGGTGGAAAAAAAAGTAATCATCACCATAACAGCACGTGTGTTTATGTCCTCCCCCACAAAACCCTGACGCGTTCCCTGCCGCCACCCCCAACCCCCTACTCCTCCAACATCGCCCCATCCGAACTACGGAGGGTCCGGATGCGGCGGGAAAAAAGCAGGGGATGTGTGTGAGAGAGCAAGAAAAACAACGCGGAAGATGCGTGAGAAAGAGTCGGGTTAGGAGGGGACAGGCGACGGAGCGGAGGACAAGGGAGCGTGGCCGAGGACGCGGTCGGCATCCCTCAATTCTTTACGCTCGACCGCATGATCTAGGGATGCCAGACGCTCGGAGATATTCCCGTTTTGCCTTCGTGCCTCGATAATACCTATCGGGTTATATCAAGCGTCATCGCTGCGGACATCGCAGTTTTTTCGATTTAAATTTGAAAAAAAACACGCCGAGATCTTCGCGAATTAGGCAGCAATATGATCGATTCTGTGATTTGAAAACGGCAGTTAATATTTAAATTAATAGAAAATCTGAGTTAAAAAAACAAGATTCTCCTAAGTAGGCATGTTGCAAAGTTAGGCGACATGTCAAACCTCCGAATGGTTTATCCATAGTCCACCATAGCAGGGAAACAAGCGTAGAGAAGAAATTATTTCCACGCGTACTTCTAGCGTATTTATTTTACTGCTCTACGTACGTATACTATCGTGAAGACCCTCCGATCCATGAGGATCCATCCACCTCCCATTGCATTAGTCACACTTAGAACGCCATGAAGGACAGAAAATCTAAATTAATACAAGGCACTGACGGCAGACAATTTTCAGTGCCAGATTTTTGTATTTAGAACTTCGGCATACATAAGATAACCTGAGTAAAAAGTTAAATCTCGTGGGTTTATCATAAAACAACTACTGTAGGACTAATTCTTCTGTCAGTTCATTGCAACACTAGCTAAATAATTGAATTAACAAGAAGCTGAACACCTGAAGTGAATAACAATAGCACTGATGAAAAAATGAGACAAATACCATAAAATGAGAACCATATTATACAGAATGCATACCTTGATTTCAAACTCTCAATAAAATATTACCAACAGGAACCTAATTATATATTTCATATCTCTTATTTGTCACCAGCATGTATTTTGTACCTTAGGTCTCTTCCACATTGAGCCCTATGTGTGGGTCAATACCGCAACCGCTAGCATTCGCGTGAATGCGGGACCCACTGGAAGCGTTTGGAACAAACAGACAGCCCTGTCTGCGCATCCACTCAACGCGATTATTTATCATTAGGCAAAAGATCATCCGGGCCCGCACTTAAGGCCATACGATTCGACGCTTTATGGAAATCATGCAGATATTGCTATCATGTCGACCAGGTGGACATGGAAAATGTCAAGTAACCGATACAACGTGGGCGGGTAATTATGTTCGGTTTGACGACATTGCAGATGTGGACTAGGCAGTAAGTATCACGATATGGGCGATATTGGCCGATATATCCGATTATTATTATTACTATCGGTAATTTACCAGTTTAGGTAGGTTTTGAACGGCCACAAGTTACCAAATAATTCTCTTGTTTACGCTAAAAAAACAGTATATATCCGATATTACTCGATTTACCCTGAACATTGTCGTCACGTCGATGTAACGGCGTCACCTCGATGGTTATCATGCATCGACGGACGATGCTAGAAAAAAATAATTTTTACACACCCAACCGTGCCGACGAGTGGGGACGAGTATGGCCCAAATGTCCCACTCCCCGAAGCAGAGATATCTCTGTTTCCCATATCAACCCTCCCTGGACAAGATAGGATCGTAAAGAGGAGTCATAGAATCGGAAGTGAACCATTGGAAAGCCAGTGGACGTTGAAGGTCGCAATTGTGTCCGCTCGTGGAGAGGAAATGGCTATTGAATGAGACTGCAGGACAAGAAGGTTTCAGTGATACTGAAGAGAGAGGAAGAATCGACGGCCGACAAACTCTCAGCACACATACAATACGAGACAAGGAACATTTTATCGCCACTCGGATGCGATGATCGTCGCTGACGGTGAAAAACGCCGGTTCTTTTGATGAAACAAATTCCTCCGACACCCATATAATGCAGTCGATGCAACGAAGAATGGAAACAATAAAACTCAATGGCAGGAGAAAAAAGCATACCAATAGCCTTGAATACTAAAAACAAAGTTCAATGATCTGGGTAACCGCAAATAAATCAAGGTAGATTTTTCATTCGGTAACACCACAAAAACAGAAACAGCAAAAACTAGAAAAGACTTTTCGGAATAAAACTGTCATCGACGCGACACGATGATCAAAAAAAAGTTAAACTTAAAAAAAAAAATTAAATGGTGTTAAGGTTCAGAGCACAAGGAAATAAGACTACAAGGAATTGACAAACAGATAGTAGGTATTGTTGTAAAAATAAAACGTATTGGAGATAAACAAATTGCGATAAGCAAGTGTTCAAGACCGATTTGCTAAAAACTATGGCAGAACAAGAACGGGACAAATTCTCAATTTCGCAAGGGAAAAAGTTCAGCGAAAGCCAATTAGGTACGAAGGTAAAGTATACTCGACTTGTATATAATTTAATCTACAAATTTCCATTCGCTCAATTGAAATAGGGAGAAAATATCCCTATGCCTATCCCATGTTTATAATAAATAAAAATCGGACATCCGCATGTGGTTAGCACATCCAACCGCACTAAAGGAGAGTAGCAAGTGTATTATAGAAGTTTTAAACCAGTGATAAGGAGGTAAACCTTTTCTCCATCACCATCGAAAAACCCAGTTTGCAAAGGTTGCACTTTAGCAAACGATTCCCGTTCTGATGATGGAAAGGCGATATTTACTTCGTCACTTTATTATGACAATATTAAGCACTAGGAAGAACCAACAATACAATTACAAATAAACGTCTCCACTCACATTAACAATGCATCTTTAAAAACCACGACATTATATCATCAATATAGCCGATAGTAATTTTCAAAACGAGATAAAAAATTAAACACCGTTAGATGCGTACTCGTACGTTAGCAATCTCCTTGGTTACAGAGGTACCAAATTCTAAGCCAAATAATTGATATTTATTTTATCCTTGAATTCTCTTCACAAAGCTTTCAAAGCTCAGAGAACACGATAAGAAGTTTATCTTTGCTGGCGCATGGAAATTCCAATAAAATTTAGCTTCGTTCAAAAATGTGGTGCATTTTGCGTCCAATTCGGGTGAGATGTGTTATGTAATCTTCTTCGCCGATGAATATTCTCGATGGATCACATGCCAAAAGAAAAGCCTTGTTACTACGTTAGTAAGTGCCTATTTTGTATTTTTTTACCTTTTGGGCCGACTCCCAAGGGACTGCCCATCGAAGGTCAGTCGAGGGTTTGGGGCCGGAAAAAAATCCTCGAGGACATATTTTAGGTGAAGGTCATGTTGACTTCAGAAGCCAAGCTTTCACAAAGCTGGGTTCAGGCAACCCATTACGCCGACAGCTAAAAAAGATATTTGATCAAAAAGGCCCATCTTTCCTTTAAATTGACTAAATATTTGAAATGGCGGACCTAAAAAATATCTCACGGTCCAAATGAAATACAGTATTCGTCAAGTTTTATTCGATAGTTATCCGCTTATCCCAAAACAACAGTTTCAACATTTCAAGTAATTATTCACAAAATTGTTCCTCTAAATATCTTTAAATTAGATTCTCGATGAAAGTGTCATCCCTAAATACGTACTTCGAATGGAAAGACGAATATCGTTCACAACTTTCATCCTACGAGGGAATACAACATTACAAGGTCACGAAATTCCTGTTCCCGATAAAATAATACAATTATTAGTAAGATCCCTCCTTAATACCTCTCATTTCTACGCAATGAAATTGCACAAGGCCATTTTCGATTTTTTTACCCCTTCCCTCCTCCCTTTAGGTATGGATCCTTTAGATAATACCTTCATCCCCGCGCTTACGTAATTATCGGCGCTTTCATTAACACGATAACGGCATCTTTTCCCAAAAGATAAGAAAAAGGAGCGTATTTAGGCTTCTTGTAGGCAAAAGCATTTTCACAATCTTTTTTGGAGGATGAGCGACCATTTCTACTACGCGTTTGCACCGAAACAGTACAGTGCCTTATTAAGGCAAATTGTTACTTCAGGGTATTACGCTAATTATTTAGTGGTATTATGCATTCAGTGTAATTAAACAAAGATGTCCAGGCAGTTCCAATTGCCTGCTACATTCTCTAATAATTCTGAAACCTCAGTTGAATCGGAGAATATTTGCACGGTGCCTTCTTACGTATTCTAGGATAATCAAAATCCTTTCTTCATGCACAATGGTTGAATTAATGCAATAATAGACCTTACTTAATTATACTAGTAAATACTCCTCAACGCAAGTAAAATAAACGTAACCAAATACACCCTCCCCTAAAATCCCTTCGTAATTTAAAGGACGGCCCCTTACGCTCGAATAGGTTCAAGTTCTTGCACAAAGAAGTGACAAATGAGAAGAGAGGAAGGAGAATAAAAACTGTGAGAAACAGTACAACTGAAAACAGTGTAAAAGCAGAGAAAAACCTCTCCGGACAGCCACCGAAGACCGCGACTTTTCATCTTCACACTTATCGCTTCAACTTTGTCGTAAATTATTATAGCAAAAAGGTTACCACAGATGAGCATACTCTGGAAGAACTTTGAAAACGACTCATTTCGTATTGTGCTCATCCGAAATTTTTCCAAGCAATTATTACGCGCGGAATAACTCTCCGTGTGGTACCTGATGCATTTACGTCTAGCTGTTTTGACTTCGCCTTCCCCGAATGGGAACAGCAGGATGAGTATTCATATGAATATAAATACGGTCTTAGAAAAAAATCACAGTCACACTTCTTCAGCAGATCGGTCACACGCTGATCTCCCATGCTTGCCACGAGAAATCCCTTTCCTCGCGGATTTTCCGCCTCATTCTACCTCTTATCCTTTGCTTGCGTCAGGGAAGTAGCGGTTTCCGGAGAGATGAGTGACGTGATAAGATCGGAACTGAAAAACACACCGCGGCACAGGAACTTTCGTCGAGAAGTACGAACCAGTGACGAGTTTCATCCGTGCAGTTTCTTCCGGAACATATTTCTGCGATTCAAAAGCAGCCAACATCACAAAAGTTCTACTGGAGCGGCAAAGATACAAAAATTCCGTTTTATTTCACATGATCGCAGCCTTAGATAGAAAAAAATAGTGCAGGAAGTTTCAGCAATGAGAGAAGAGGAAAAAGACACTTTATTTCGGAGACTGAACTTGTCTAAATTTTGCATGCTGTTCTAAAATTATCCGTTTTATCCTAGGAAAAGATTAGATGGGGAAGCATGCCAATAAATATCAGCCACATCATATACTAACATCGTAGTAACCAAAAAGTATACGTTTACGCACAAACCAAAAACAAGCCAATGCCCCGCTATTATATTTGTTGGAACCTATAGAGTACAAGCGCAATCGAACTTCCCGTTATAAAATGTCTATTTCATTGAAAACCATTGAGAAAAGAAACCACCTAGCTAAAGAAAATTCTCCGTTCCACCGACGAGTACGTGAAGCCCTAAGAATTTTTCTCAGTAAAATCAAGACCTCTGTTCAATGCAAAATTATTACTCGGGACTTACAACTTCACTACTCGCCAGACACTGTGCACCTTAAAAGTTGTTCCATTTAAATTTAAGCATTTTTTCTAGACGTAAATCATAATAAATCGAATTTCAATCAAATTTCAAAAAACTGAGTCGGTCACTAATGTTGTGCATTTTGAATGTTAAATAGCAGCTGAACCACCTATTTGTTTATGTCTCGAACAACAATGGAAAGTGTGACGTTTCACGCCACCGCTTCGGCAAATCATCGTTCTAGCAAGTCGTCGGCGGTGTTTATTAGCCATTGTCTCAAGCTCGGCAACGGTTAAATAACTTTCAAGCATTCCGCCTTTCCTACCTAAAACTAGAAAAAAGCGCGCCAATGTCCAGCATAGCAAACTATCATTTTGAAACTTTACCGGAATCAAAAATTAATAGATAAAATGGTGTACCAAGAACAGAAACATAAAATTATTTACGCACTAGAAAAAACCCGATCTACCCTAATGAACCCATTACAACGATATGAATCACGCGCATGACAATGCCGCGTATGTGCCTATCACATTTGACATATCTCAAAAGCATAGATTAATTACTTTCAATACTTCTCGCTAAGAAAGAGTTCGCCTGATAAACACAGCAATCCAGATGAGAGAAATAAAATATAATTGTTGGTTAAGAGAGTTTACTACGTCCTTCGTCTTATGAGACACCTAATAAAAAATAGGAATCTTAAAAAATACCGATCGAGCCAAAGTACATGCACCCATGTCGTTCGGAGAAACGTTGTTGCGAGCTGGACAACGATGTCATGAATGTGGCATTACAAAGATCGCCACCCCCCATTGCCGTAATTACTAACGACTACACAACATAGAATTCCAAAATGAACGAAACCAAATGGTTTTATTCGTCGCGACCTATTGACATTTTTCAGGTCAAAAATATGCTCCTTCGATTACATAAATTATCACGTTATTCAAAGTGACCTTGACCAATATCACATGATTCTATTCGACGGCGGAAGCAAAGAATGATCCGGTTTGTTAACCAACTCCCTTCCGATGGTCCGGGATCCAAATTTAAATATACACATGCAGAAAAACAAAGAAGCCATCTGGTGATTTGAATGAGCGTTAATAGCAGACGGGACCCTAAACTTCCGAATGAACCGCGATTGAATCTTTAAAGCATTCATTCCTTTTAAAATGAAAAAATATTCTCCTCTTTTTAGTTTTATATGCGACGCATAAGAAAGCCTTCTTAATTCCTCTAACATTACCTCCGATGCCCATCACCACCGTTCAATTTGATTCTTTGATGCTTTTTACTCTTCCTTGAAGTGAATAAATTCCATTAACGCCGTGGGCAATGATTACCTAACGTCCATTCCCTTACGGGAACATATGCAAGATTAGCAACGTCTTCTCAATACCCGCCCGTTGCGTTAACACTTAGTACCGCGATCATGTTTGGACCCATTTCAATCTGCTTACCTGCATCAACTGATTGTGGGACAAGATGATCAAAACGCCGTTAATATAAGTAGGACGAATAAATGCATTTAACATTTTTTTTATTACGATCATAAAAAGTATTAGATTTCGAAAGACACTACTGACGGTCACACAAATAATTTTGTCACATTCCTGGATGAATCTTAAAAATTTGTAACTCAATAAAAATTTGCAATTTGCATAAAAATAATCTTAGAAAAAACAGTATTCCAGGACTTTGGTATTCCACATTTCTCCCTCAAACTCATGAATCCGGAAATATGTGTTTTTATCATGAACACTATTATCTTCCCTTCAGCCCCAAACTGAGTTTTTCATCGGGAAGTTTTGCAACAAAAAAAACAGATTTGGCTAAGGATTTTATTCCAGACAAATAACGCCAGCAAATGGCTGAAACCACGGCACAATAATCGTTGAAAACTACTTTTTCGAAGAATGACGCTGGAATTGCTCGTAAAAGAGAGTGAGGCGAAATAAACCTAATATTGAAGCGTATAAACTCTTAAGACTACGCTATCTTCGTGGAGTTCGTTTTGGAAAGAGAAACAAACCTTTGAAGAGACACCGCATGAAGAAATTGGTCTCGTGGGAGAGGTCAACGCTCAATTATCATCAGATCCTCTAGGAAAATATACTTTGCAAGGAAAATCGGCGCACCACGCAGTTGATTAAGATGATTAATTACCTTCGGTTGATATTGTTTCATTAATCATTTCTAACTCACACTTGGGATATGTATACCAAAATATCAACATAACAATAATAATAACAAACAGGGATGCCATAACAACAGCCATTCAGCAGGGCACCACTTTTCTATCTGCACAGTCAGGGGTACTCAGGGGCACAAGGACCTCAAGTAGATTGAACACAGCTTAATTAATGTTCTGACCTTCTCGCTTCCCAGTAATGCAGGACCTGTCTCAGTAAGGTTTTGCGGTCTATAATATATGTAGTTCATGTTTCTTTGTATCTCCTCCTATTTAATACAACTGAAAACTTCTGTAGTGGGTAATATTAACACTTATTTAATATTTAAAAAAAGATGACCGCTAGCATGCATGTATACTCGTATGTGCACCAGCATGCACACCTCTTAAGGATTTTCAGTGGATATTCTTTTCTTTCCCACACCCCTTAAACGCCCTCTCTCTCCCTCTTCCATTTCACCTAGGGCCCGCACCCCCTGTCATGTACATATATATATATGGTGGGTCGCGGTAGTCCAGTGGGTAGAGCGTTGGACTGCTGACCAGAGGGTCCCGGGTTCGTTTCCGGGCAAGGCAATCTGGGCACCTGCAGCTCCACCATATATATATATATATATATATAAACATTCAAACACGAAATCCCGCCAAACGGCGAATAAATACTCATATATACAGAAACAGATATAAGGAAAAGGGATAGGAACACATATAAAGGACGAACACAATAGAGGTGGGGAAGGCGGAATCGAACGGATCACAAGAGTAAAAATATTTCCTCAACCGGGACTCGAACACCGGATCTTTCCACTTGCCGGGCGGATGCTCTTAACCACTTGAGCTATCGAGGATAGTCAATTTACCCTGAGATCCGTGGGTCTAATATGTCGCCAAGCGCCCCGATTCTTTCAGCCAAGAGATGGCGTCAGGGGGCTGTTTCACCCACCAAAGGAGAAATAGACAATACACAAGGAAAGGAAAGGACAGTGGGTTAGAATTCATACAACATCATACAGGAAAGGAACAGTGCGTTTCGTGGCACGCATAGCCAGAAGAAAGAGATGAGCCACATTGGCTCATATAGTTTTACTCTTGTGATCCGTTCGATTCCGCCTTCCCCACCTCTATTGTGTTCGTCCTTTATATGTGTTCCTATCCCTTTTCCTTATATCTGTTTCTGTATATATGAGTATTTATTCGCCGTTTGGCGGGATTTCGTGTTTGAATGTTTATTTGGCCAATGTGGCTCATCTCTTTCTTCTGGCTATGCGTGCCACGAAACGCACTGTTCCTTTCCTGTATGATGTTGTATGAATTCTAACCCACTGTCCTTTCCTTTCCTTGTGTATTGTCTATTTCTCCTTTGGTGGGTGAAACAGCCCCCTGACGCCATCTCTTGGCTGAAAGAATCGGGGCGCTTGGCGACATATTAGACCCACGGATCTCAGGGTAAATTGACTATCCTCGATAGCTCAAGTGGTTAAGAGCATCCGCCCGGCAAGTGGAAAGATCCGGTGTTCGAGTCCCGGTTGAGGAAATATTTTTACTCTTGTGATCCGTTCGATTCCGCCTTCCCCACCTCTATTGTGTTCGTCCTTTATATGTGTTCCTATCCCTTTTCCTTATATCTGTTTCTGTATATATGAGTATGTATATATATATATATATATATATATATATATATATATATATATATATATATATATTTTTTTTTTTTTAAGGTAATATACCGGTTAAGATAGGTTTTTGGATGGACACAACTACCAAACAAATATTTAATTACTCCTAACAAAACACAAAATCCATCATCCTACTCTATATCAGGTCCCTCTTCATCTCTGAGTACTTTCTTCCTCCATTCATCCCGTCCAACATCCCTATCCTGTTCCTTCCCTTTCCTCTTTTGCCCAACATTCTACCCTCTATCACAGTCTTCAACATCCCACTGCCGGTGAACACCCCCTTCATCCACCTTTCCTGCCTCCATAGGATTGCTCCCAACAAACCCCTCTCTTCGCCCACCATACCAAGTACTTCCTCATTTGTTTTCTTCTCTGTCCATTTCACCTTCTCCATTCTTCTCCACACCCACATTTCAAAAGCCTCCAATCTACGTCTATCCTCCTGCTTCAATGACCACGTTTCCGCGCCGTACATAGCTACGCTCCATATCAAAGTTTTTACGAGTCTTTTCTTAACATCCTTACTCAACGTCCCTGTCATCAACTCCCTCCTCCTTGTGAAAGCCTCTTTGCCTAGCGCAATTCTTCTCCTTACGTCCCTACTACTTTGACCGTGTTGGTCCAAAACACTACCGAGATACGTAAACTGTTCTACCTGCTCTAGTTTTTGCCCTCCTATTTTAATGTTAAGCTTGGCCTTTTTCTTTCTAGAAAATCGCATAACCTTTGTTTTATTAATATTGATTCTCATCCCATACCTGTCGCACTGAATTTCCAATTCACTCAGCAATGCTTGCAGCCCCTTGGCTGACTGACAAACTAAAGCTTGGTCATCAGCAAACCTAACTGATTTTACGAATTCCCCGCCCACATTCATTCCTACCTCGAGTTCTTCCCATGCCTCTTTGATCATTTCCTCTGCATACAGGTTGAACAGCAACGGTGATAATGGGCAACCCTGCCTTACACCCCTTCCTAACACTGCCCATCCTGACTCCCCGTTTCCCACCCGCACCTGAGCAGTCTGAGACATGTACAGGTTGCGCTTTAGCCTCCTTTCCCTCCAATCTATTTTCATCTCTTGCCTTATTCTCCCGACTTTCCTGATTGCAGGACAACATTACAGTTTCAATGTCACATCGTTACCATTCGTTATCCTCTTGATTTCGGACTTTCAAAACAATAAAATCAGTGGAGCTTTCAATGCTCGTGTCTAAGAGAGGTAGGATAAAAAGAAGTTTTTACTCAAATTAACACCTCCACCAAAACATAAGTGGCCTTAGATTGTACTGCACTATTGCCCGGATTGTAGCAAAGAAACATAATACCACCCCACTCCTATAATCTGAGAGCGAATCGTGTCAGATTAGAAGGAAAGTCAGGAAGCGATTTCTCAACTTGTGACTCATTCGCGGAAAAACGTCCGAGAAAGTGAGAACGATCAGTCGTAAAACTCGCAGTCCCTGTGAGGCGATGGTCACAAACCGGGCGAAAAAAACGGGGTACAAACAATGTGAGAACGTATTACTCGAGAACAGTCACACATACTTCCACCTCCCGACGCAATAGATACTACCGTCAACTACTAAATGAGAGAGGCAAAGGAGAAGAGGCAAGAAATATGTAGAGAAAAATTCGTGCAGCTCAAAAAATCCCACACCCATCATTCAATGAGATTTGACAACAGCGCAGAGTTGAGGGAGAGAGAGAAAAGGTCGTTTGTGTATGCCCGTTGTCTGCGAGTGTGTGCAACACTTGTGTTCCCTTCTTGCCATCCCTCTCTCCTTGGCAAAGCAGACAAAAAAATGGAGGGAAAAGAGAAACGTTTTGTACATCCGACGACAAGCAAAAACATAGTCCAAATAATACTTTTTTCACCACAAGAGTTAATACTCATTCAAATGACGAAACAAATGATACAGCGCATGTATTTCCGTAGCTACGAAAATAATTCAAGAACACATTAACAAGCAATACAACCTATTTAAAGTGCTTGCCATTCAAAGATAATCAGTTGGCATATATTAACTTGAACAGCAAATCCTTATGAACAATTGGCGATGT
The DNA here is from genome assembly GCF_022747635.1 of Hetaerina americana. Lineage (NCBI taxonomy): Eukaryota > Metazoa > Arthropoda > Insecta > Odonata > Calopterygidae > Hetaerina > Hetaerina americana. The sequence goes on along the minus strand of NW_027286985.1, from coordinate 33,534,934 downwards.
CGGCATCGCGTCAGAAAACAAAAGAAAAGGTGTAATAACAAAAGAAACCTTCGCCATACTACATCAAGTTATTCACACGCCATCAAAAGTAATGGAACGTATTTCGCGAAAGCACAATGGTCGCAAATTACATATCGAGAGAATTTAATTGTCGAGAAAGCATCTTTACTCTTCGTCAGCAAATGCTAATAGACCAGAGAGCAATTTTAAGATAGACGAATCAAAAGTACGCAATTTAATGATTCCAAAGAGTACTATAACTAAATTATTTTTATGGGTCTTACAGGACACACATTTAATTCCACACAATTGCAACATTAAATGACATTCATTAATAGTCGTTCATCACTTAATGCGGAACGACTATGACAGTGCACTGATGCACCGAAGAAAGCATACAAGGATGCTATTTATAAAAAAGATAACAATTGTCAATATTTTACTTGAAATTATTGCCGAAGAGCAAATTATCACACAAGGAAAACTTTTACCTTCCACGGTTACTATGGCGACGGAAGCAGTCAACAAGTGGTAACAACGGTAAAATTTCAAACATTCATTCCGACAACCATTTTATAGCAGGAATAACGCCAAACAGAACTTCACAACACTTACCAAAACTTTGGTGAATCTCCTATCCAATTCACTGGAATCCGGCATTGGTTGTTTACTCCTGACGGATGAAGTTGTAGATGTTGTAGTAGGAGATGTGGTCGTGACGGGTCTTGCAGTTCCCATTGAAGATGCATTGTTCAAAGCAACTTTGTTGTTTCCACCTACAGGTAAAGGTGATAGAGTGGGCAAGGCCGAGGAGGGCGGCGACTCACTCTTCAAGCTGAATGAATTCCCCATCGTTCTTCCAGAAGGTATTTCACTAACATGGGGTGCACACACCAACACTTTCACTTCGTCACAAATTAAAATTAATTTATAAACATTGCCAAACACATGCACTGCTTATTTCCATCCTGTGATGTTAAGAAAACAAGAGGTACCGCACGCCCGAATCAACAGGTACCTCTGCCTCCATTCCGTTGTTAAAACTGAGCTCCGTCAACAGCTCGCACGTCTGTGCCCAACTACTGGCAGGAAGCTTCGTGTGTGCTGCTGGGATTGCAAGACGCATGCGCTCCGATTACCTCCATCTCGCAGAGCTAGTCGGAACCCTGTACTGCTCGAAAGACAAAAGAATGCCGAAATGCTAAGAGGGTGGGGTTGATCGCAGCTTCAACGTGGTTAATATACACGTAAATAAGTGATTTTGTTATGGTAGTACGGGTGGAAAACAGCCGAGATTTCTCTAAATTAGTCTTGAAACTGATTGTCGCAAATGTAAAGAATCCTTTCATGAAAATTCTCTCAGGAAAAAGTAACATGGCATCGTTCCAATGCGATGTAATGACGGAACTCTTCAATGCTGCTTATCATACGTATAGTCTCGATCTACGCACGAAATTTCTGATTACTTTAGCAGCTATTTATCATAACTATCGAAAATTTTTAAAGAATGAGGAGTACTGGTCACTTGTTTAGTTAACTTGGGCTATAAGTATAATGGATGTCAGTAAACAGGATTAGAACATTTTATAAAAGAAAACGTGGCTGCAAGATAATATATGTGAAGGTACGAATATGAAGAAAAGCTGCGAAGCCCTTCAAATGTAAAAATTTTAATTCATTTCATTGTTTTCTACTGAGCTTCATTTCCTTGAGGTGTCTTTGATGTGAACTTGTTTGAGGAGATTTTTCAAAAGAGCAGTCTCGGGTTCAAGCTAAAATATACATCCACGTCATGAAACACTGCACCCAGCGAAATTGAAATTCTCAAAATTCAGACATTTTAATTCAATCCTTAAAGAAACATACTTCCTTTCTTTTCATCCAAAATTCCTATTATTTTTCTGCCTCAAATACCCAACATTCTTCCCTCTTTAACAGTCAATGGCTATTTAATACCTCTTGCATGAAGTTTTGCTGCCATTGAATTTCTTCCTAGAACCTTCTCCCCCACAATGCCCAAAACTTCGTTATTCTTTCTGTCCATTTCAATTTTTCCATTTTCCTCCATAACCATATCTCAAAGGCCTCCAGTATACACTTGTCCCTTGACTCAACGGTCATCTTTAGGAGCCGTCCAATATCATTAAATTTTCAATTTCAATGATTTTTTCTTCTTCTGTACTCATGACTCGTGTCATCAACTCCCTCTCTAAATATTTCTTTGCCTAATGCAGTTCTTTTTACCCTATTCTTAGACAATCCTCTTCCTAAAGAGGCAAACTGTTTCACTTACTCTATTCTACCATATGGCTTCCAATTTTAATTCTGATTACATTCTTATTTTGTGAAAACATCATCATCATTGTCTCATTAACATTGATTCTTATCTCATATCTATAAGGTCTGTCCCAAAAGTAGTAGGACTGAGTCGATTTTAAGAACATTGCCAAAATTTACTCAAGCACTCATAAGTTTCCCAAGTAGCACCCTTCTACATTCATCACCGCTGCCAGTGGGTTTTACGCGCCTCATACGCCCTCTGGTAGGCGGCCCGGAATGCTGCTAAGCTCTCTCGTCACGGCCTGTTGTAACGCTTACTGTGGGCCATGGTGACGTTCTTTCGGCACAAATTTGAGGCGGGGAGAGAGGAAGAAGTCTGACAGGGCATTGTCTAAAAATTTGGATCCTCACTCACATGGTCGAGAGGCTCTTGGCAGATCCGCGTGCGAGATTCCTTTTGTTCGTCCGAGAGCACTCGCGGTACCAACTTCGCAACACACCTTTATCATGTCGATGTTTTCAATCACATGTTGATGCACATCACTTTTAGGCATGCCTGGTTCTTCATAAACCATGCGAACACTTAATCTGTGATCCCTGTCCGCCAAAGCCTTCACTCTTGCAAGAATTTCCTCACTTTTTGAGGTCAACGGGCATCACAAACGTTCGGCGTCTACAATATCATCTTTACTCTCCCGAAAAAACTTGTGCCATTCCAAAACGCCCTACCTACCCATGCCGTTATTACTATAAGCTGCCAGGAACATGTCATAAGTCTCTTTCCCGGTTTTGCCCAGTTTCACGCAAAATTTGATGGGGTAAGGTTTCGCAAACGAACGATCCGCACTCCGCAAAGGCTGGGTGCCGACTGCCACTGGCCTCCAGCCTTTCCTGAGACTTCCCTCTCTCGAACCCAGTCAGTGAAACCGCCACCCGGGAAAAAATAAGTCCCACTAATTTTGGGACAGACCTTGTATGGCATTTACATATACCTTCATTCATCATTGATTGCGATCCTTTGGTTGTCTGTCTAACTTAAGCTTAATCATCCTCAACTCTAACTGATTCAATAATTTTCCCAGCTACTTTCATTCCTATCCCCAGCTCTTCCTAAGCTTCTTTTATTTCTTCCACTTACACATTGGAAAGCATGGGTAATAATGGACCTACTCCCACTCTTTACTTCCTAGCTAACATGCCCATCTTCATTTGCTGTACACACCCGTGCAGTCTGAGACATATACAGATGTTGTGTAAGTCACCCATCCTGTCAGTTTACTCATATCTTCTGCAATTCATTCATTAATTCTACCCTATTTAATCTGTTGAATGACTCTTTGAAATCCATGAATAAAACAAGCACAACCTGGTTTTCTTCTAAATTTATTTCAGTGTGCCACCTTATCACTGCCAAAGTATCATATATACCCCTATACTTCCATCCTTTTTTGTACCTCACAATAATTCCCATTACCATGATAAACCAGGCTAGCATGACAAAAATTTCATGTTTTATGTAGTTTTTGGAAGCAAATATTGCAATGTGTAATGCATCAAAAATAGGTCATTTACGACACATTTATAAAAGAGCCTGCCCACAATTTATTATATAGTCATAGGAAAGAGTCAATGAAAAAGACATCACCTAATCCACCTGTAATAAAAAATTCCAATCCACCTGATAAATGCACAACCTAGTTTGTCTTTGGGCCCAGAATAATGCCCTTTGCCTTACATGAGAATGTATAGCCATTTAACGAAAATAACAATATGTGCTCAAATAAATGAATCAAGAAAATTCACAATAATTTTTCATCAGACTTTTCAGTTCATTGAAGGCTAGATCAAATAAGTTTCGGTTGTGTGGATAACTAGAATGTGGTTTGAAATATAACACTTGACTGGTTCAGGCTCTTGGTAGCAGACTTTATCACCAGGCTATTGATAATTATGCTAAAACCAATGATCAGTCTAAAGGCTGATTTGGTCGCTCATAGTGTTTGTACTAAGCCTGTAGTTTGCAAAATCATGACCAAATTTGGGGCCTACTTTCTTTCTCTAGAGAAGAGATGCCATCTACAGCTTCTACACAAGAATTTGAAAATTGTAGATAAAATTGCACAGTCAAGGTTTACCAGTTCCTAGAGATATAATCTGGAATTGACACCAAAGCCCTCAAGATAGTAACAGAATGTTGGATCCTGTAGTCTGCCAGCAAATCAACTTAATATTTTTATGTCAAATTACTTGTATGCATATAGGTACCAACACCTTTTGGGTACTATCACACACCTACATAGGTATTTAACAAACCTTAGGATTAAATTTGATTAAGATGTTGGCTAGGCAAGATTATACTCAGGATATTCAAAATATGTATAAGGGATAAGGTAGAGGGGGAATTGCAGCATTATGGTAAATGTAAATTGATTTATTTTCGGAAGCAGATGGCAAAATATAATTATTAACTCTTTGTGTTGAGAGATGCTTAAATTTTATGAGCTCTCTGCTTCATTACCAGCCAAACAATATCATGCAATTAATGTCCCTCAAATTTAGAACTTATTTCATCTAAGAGGATAGCCCTTTCCTTATTTAAATCTACTATGCACATGTCCTTACAAACCAATTTGTTTCAATTTATTCTCCATTTACTTCTTCATCATTTCATATTATTCACTTGCTCAAGCTGATTATTCCAATGCTTATGTTTAAGACTGCTGGCATTTTAGATGTCATTAATTTGGACTAACTTGTCTATTTCATGTCATAAATAATCCGTTTTATACACATATCAACCATTGAAAACAACATCTAATAAAATATTAACATATCTTCCAATCATGAGAAACGAGCTTCAAGATGGTTAGAAAGGTTTTTATATAGTCAGTCAAAGTTAAAAAAAACATTACGTCAGTATAAATTGGAAAAAATATTCCTCCATTGGGACATGATTTCGATAAAATCCCATTTAATTTAGAACGATTGAATTAAGAGAGTGATTTTGACGAGCTCACTGGCAAACTGAGAGTAATAAGTTAAGATTGACTAAGGCTGTCATCACAAGGCAGTATTCAACATTTTAATGACATTCATGATGCATGTAATATTTGTTTTATACTATTTTAGCTCAAAGAGATATCATTTTTATACCCTAAGCGACTAATGATGGGGACAACTTCAAAATGCAGTGAATCTTCAATTCAATCCACCTGATATTTTTGGCATTCCATGGAAAATGATTACACGACATATTGCTGTTAGTGATCTTCATTTACACTTTTGTTTTGTATTCTCCATGAATTTTATTGCCTATTGACTTTTGAGTCTAACATTACATTGGATAATTGGAAGGCAACCAAAAAGAAATGTTTCCTCGGCCAAATCTAATTGGTATGCAACTCCATCCTAAAATTTTAAGAAACGATTTTTAATTCAATTTTCATCCAATGAGATAAAATCAAATAGCTGAATTATAGTATGTAATTAATGATAGAGGAAATAAAAAAACTTATTCAGAGTGTACAAATTGAACCCATTTCATGAGGCTATTTCTGAAAATATCTGAGGGAGCTGGAATATCATATTTCATCATTGGTAAAAGCTTGTTTAAGCCCTGTAAGTGCAATATTTCACTATCTTTCCCAGGTGAAAGCAGTGAAAAATATCCTTTATTCCAGGGATATTTGGATGTATCATAATGGCTATAAATTAGGAGTTAGGTGGAAGAAGGGACTATGAAGTCTCAATCTTGCCCCAATAAAGTCATTAAATAATTAAATCAAAATTAATTACCCAATATCAGTCCCTTTCATCTATATGTATACATGCCTTTCCAGGAACAGGAAACTGAGGTTGAAGAATTTGTCAATATGAGCAACATGGTGTCTTAGCTCTAGCTCTATCCATCATTCAAACAATAATATCGGCCACTGAGGAAGAGTAGGCACCATAAACTGCATGAGTGTTGTGGACATACCAATCCAATATTTAAAAAAAATTATTAAACTATATAATTTACGTGAGATCGACAATCACACCATAACTAATCCTTCAAGTGAATCATTAAAATTACCAATATTAAGAATAAAATGGGTTCTCACAGCGCTAACCTAAACAATTTAAAATATTGACACACGCATGCAAATCAGATAAAATGTATTGTTTGCTCTTGAAATTATGATTTTAAAAATTAAACTATATGCAAAAGTAAAAAATTGATCACTGCATGTTTTGAAGAGGATGCTGCTATTCACAATTCCTCCTCAAAATGCCTAAAATTGTTTCTTTTATTGTCGATAGGAATTCAAAATTTGTCAAATGTTTTCTCTTACTAAAATTATCATTTTCTCAAAAGGAGGACCCTTGTGCAACAGACTTCTCTTGAGGCAATTAACTTCAAAGCAGAATATCCCGAAGTGAAAAGGCTCTCACAACCAATATAAGAATCATCTAATGTTGAATGAGTGAGTTGAAGTTACAGCAATATTTTCAATGAATTTCTTGATCAAACAAATATGATGAACTCATTACATTTTACAGTTAATAATTAGATTGAGTGCACAATAGGAGAATATTAAAGCTCTGTGGAAAATTAAAGTTGACTAGAGAAACCTCAGAAAAACTTTTCCAACTTTTATCATCATTCTTAGGGCCCAATCATTCTGTTACAATTTATGTGGGCAAACTTTAGAATCATTTTGGGCTGTGTGTGACCTGGGTACAAGATGCAACCAATTATTGTAAGAAATTTCTGAAAAATTCCCAAATGATACAAGGTACATACTTCCATGCTTGTTTTCCTCTATTTAACCTGTTTTTCCCCTGGGGGCAATTAAACAACCATTGTTCACAGTTCACCAAAAAGTGTTTTTCATGCAGGTCTTTATAAATAAAGGATTGCAAAGACTGGATACTGTAGTTGAATGTTAAGGATGGACTAGTATATCACACCAATTTGCTGATTAGGACTTGTGTTTTAATGAAATATTAGTGAGATTGGATATGTAATGGTTAGTAATGTTATTGCTGCTGTATTTACATGCACATTTAAATATCATTTGCGAGGTGAACTGATTTTACAACAGTTAAGGAATGTCAGAAGAGAATAGAATTTCCATACAAAAAGTACCCCAACTCCCAATAATAAATTTTTAATAAGAAATTTCAAAGAGGATGGGACATGCTTATCAATCAATACTACTAAAAAGATAATAAACGAACACACTTTAATTATTTTCATATGTAAACACAACATGTAATATCTGAATAATTCAAGTTTTCAAATATTTTGAATAGGAATTAGACAGAATTTAAGCACAAGCATAATACAATTAGAATAAAAAGCTTAAGAACTTCAATCTCAGAAGAAACTGAGATAAAAAGGGGTTACCAAATAGCAAGGATTGATTATTAGAAAATTAGGCGCATGTAAACAAGTTAGTATTTCAAGCTGGAAAAATAACATTTTCAAACTAGCTTAGTGAATGGATTAGTCAAGACAAATTTTAATTATGCCTAAGCACAGAAATACACAGAATGGATTTGTTATCCTTGTACTATAAATCATTCAAATGCTTCTATTCATTTCTTTTGTAAATAGTTGCTATTTGTCTTAAACATTTAAGGCTCTTTAAATTGGACTCATTTAATTTGGCTAGTACCACATGCTTCTTCAAAATAATTTGATAATAAATCCATTCACTACATAAGGTAGTCAAATACTCTGAAAGATACCAGCAAAGGTCCTATATGAAAACCTTCCCACAATACCAGGTACATTGTCACCCATTTGTTAATTTCACATCAGTACAATAACGACTACCAACTAAAAGGATTTACAGTTCTTAGTACACCAAAGTAGTTATCAAGAACATTTAACAGCAAGTACATAATTAATGGCCATTCAAGTACTCCAATAGATTTAGTTACAATTCAAATAGCAAAGTATTCCAAGTTAATCACGAAAACATGTCAATTCATCATGACCTATTCTAGAGTTTTAAATGCTCAAGAAAGTGGTTGAGATTTGACCAGCACAATTTTCATAATTATCCAATCAAATCACCCATTTTGGAAACGTTAAAATTAACAGAATAGCTTTTACTATGATGGCTTGAATAATCTTAAACTGAAATGAATTAACTTCACCATCATTAATGATTCAAAATCGCTCAGTAGGTAATATAAAAGTTGTTTTTAATTATTTATATTTTCATTTACATCAATATATTGGCAGAGGAGAAAAATGGGAATTACATGATAGCCCAATAAATGAGAATATTGGATAATGCAGTATCCATACATTTAGCAATATATACATATGTGCTTTGTGAGCCAGTCAGGTGCACCAAAATAAATTTCCAATGAGGATGTCATACTTATGTAGATAATGAGGTTTTTTTTCCATACACTTTCTTTTAATTAAAAAGCATATTCTAATTCAACACACCACATTTATCCATTATTTTTGCCTTGACACATGTGGAGCAGGCTATTCAATGATACAAAATCACAAACACTGAAAGCTACCCTATTTCAAACATACAAAAATGAGTATTCTTTTGTCAAAATAACTTCATGGACAGTTGCTCATGCATGTACCACCTGGAAGATAGAATTATGGCTACAATATGAATGTGAATATCACACAAAACCATTATACTGCGGCGCACATTAAAAATCCCAAAGCATTTACCATTTTTTTACAATGGTGTCACCTGCTCTCAGAACATTTGCAAATCAGAGATAACAAACATATTTTACAAGATAATAAACTTAGGGTGAGGGATTGTTATGAAGTTGCATCAACATTCCACAAATTAAAAAAAAAATTATCTCTCAAGAACTCAAAAGATTTCAATCAAACCTTAATACTGAATTTTTTTTATACAAAAATTAAAATATTTCTTTAGGAAAGGTAATGAAAACTTTAATTTCAAGAGCACTGGTGTCACATTATGTGATACTTACAGTTATATATATATATATATATATATATATATATATATATATATATATATATATATATATATATATATATATATATATATATATGTATATATGTATATATATTTACATATATCATCAGTCATAAGTCCTAAGGCTGATGTTTATTTATGTATTATATATATATCACTAGGATAATCTTTTTGTAAACAAAATATCCCACAAATCGACATTGCACATGTATTTCAATTCATCTTCAGTTTTTTAAATAACCAAAACAATGCATATCCCATTCAATACAAATTACAATAAGGAATGTCACAAGTAAAAATTTCACAGAGAAAAACACTATTACTATTCTTCACCCCATAAATGTTGTGCTTCAATATCATTCCAAGTGTTTATAAACATGTCACAACCATTTTCTCTTGAAACATATCATAAAACATCTTTTTTCCACAGGGATTTACTACAATTTCTGTCATACGTGAGGTCAAAGAAACAACTATTTGAAGCTTCACAAAATTCCTCTGTGAAATTACTCTACATTTAAAGAGCTAGGAAAAATTGATCGACATTTATATATTTATATATGGAAATATGACTTGTATTATCATAAATATGAATATGTAATTTAACTTCATTACTGCATAGTTTTCATATTTTTATTTTCTTTTCAAAATGCTTGACAAAAAATAAATGCTCATATTTTTCTCTGTGCACTTCAGTATATCACAATGAGTATACAATTACTAATCTTACAGTTCTCCAATCTCTTAAAAAAATTGGATAAATTTCATTCCAAAAGATCCATTCTTCCAATCAATTCACATTACAACCAAGGTTACACACCCCAAATTGATTGGAAAACCTCCTGCAGAATAGATCGTCTTCACATTAGTAAAAGATCACCATTGCATATACTTTTCCATCATTATCACATTGTAGTTTGTTCTAGACTAATGTAAAATATATGCTAATTCATTTCAGCTCTCATATAGCCTTAAAATTGAAAGTGGTGAGTTAAATTTTTGCCTCAATTTGAACTTCATAGCAATTATCACAACAGAAGATAAGAGAAAATAATGGAATAGAAAGAAATACATGGGGTTTAGCAACAAATATAGCTCTTATATATTTATATATAATTAACATTTCATATATATATATATATATATATATATATATATATATATATATATATATATATATATATATATATATATATATATATATATATATATGTATATATATTTATGACTAAAGCCATAAGGAACAACAGCAACTCCAAAGAAAGTTTTTCTCATCTTTCTAGTATGTTCCTACTTTGCACCCTCATTGTAAACCCATCAATACCACTTTAGAACTGTAACAATATAAACTTAAAGTGTCCAGCACTTTAATGTATATAATAATAGGTATATGCATTTGTAACAATATACTTTACCGAGTAGCATTCACAATACAGTCATCATATTAAAATTAGCACAAACTACACACTCAAAATTGTTGTGTACTTTCAAAGAAAAATTGACACTGTCTTTTATTTCATAATTAAAAACTATCTCCCATTTATAGTTATAAATCTTTCTTTATTTTATGAAAATCAATAAGTTTTCAACTAGAACCTGAGGCACGACTCACCCAATTTTGGTCCAGCATTACTTGTAAAGGAATTTCGTTGCCTGCCAGAAAAAAATCGACAGTGAAAGCTTTGTACAACCATTACAATGAACAACCAAAACTAAAATACCTAAATGAAAACAAGCAAAAAAAAAGGAAGCATTCTCCACAAAATAAATACAGTTACTCCTTTTTTTTACACAAAGTTCATTTACCCACACACATTCCAGACAGCTGAATGGAAATGCATTGTCCACTCAGACCAAACTAAAAATGCTCCAATGAAAGGCCATCATGGAGAAATAAAGAGGACCCTCTCACTTCTCTGGCAAACTGCTTCCTCTGCCATTCATTTGGAGTACCGTATAAGTCTCTGTAAGATGACAATATCGACAAAGAAAAAAAAGTACATAGACATTTTTGCCAAAACATAAAACCAACCATGGACACAATTGTCATCATTATGTACCAATTCTGCTTCCACAACACCTACTGCCAGGAGTGCAAATATCATCTGAATTGTGTGACCCCTTTAGTGACTGACCACCTTCATCTCAAAGGCTTGACCACAGGCTTCACCAATGATGTGGACATGGACAATTAACAACATGGTGGGGCTCTTCTTGGCTTACATGTGACCAAATTTGCAATGTGTGCATTTATGTGGTGGTGTGTATGCCATTTCTTGAAAGGTTAGTGCCGGATCTGGACAGAAATATTGTGTTCACTTTACTTCATCTTGATCCATGGGTTCCTCAGGCCCCTCGCAAGAGCTGATGTCCCTGTGGGATTCACATAACACATGTAATGTATATTTATGCCTCCATTAAATGTCTCACCACTAGAAATGATACCTATGCTAGAGAGCTGACTCAGAAAACACAACCTATTCCTGCACTTTCCAAAATATATCACTGATGCTCAGTAAATACTAATGGTTATTAAATCATCCCAGGCACCCCTATTTCATATTCATAGGGATAAAAATATTTTAGTATATTTTCACACTTGCTCTGTAGCACGTGAAATAAAGCATAAAAATTGTGAAACAAAAAAAAGTGCCTAACAGGCCAATAATATGGAGTATGAGACATATTGAATTGCACATTGCTATTAAATGCTAACATTTTGAATGAACAAGTAAGCAATATACTTATCATCATTTAGTACATGAAAAAACTATTTCCCACAAAAATCAAACTCTTTCAAACTAAAAATAAGGCAGCCAATCTTGTTCGTAATCTTTTTCGATTCACAAAAAAATGAGAACTTAATAATATTTATAGTATCCATATTAACATCACCTAGAGCCTGAAATTTTTCAAGATGCAGGGGGTTTATTATAATAAAAAAAGGTTATAAATAAATATTGCAAGGAATATTTGAAGATAGTAATGCTTATTTGAGTTAATCTATGATTTCGGCTTCATTTTGGAGAGCCAAAACACGTTTAAAAATACAGGAAGTTCAAGCTGTATGAAGGGTTTACATTATGAAAAATTCACTTTACTGTGCTCTCTGCGTAGAAGTCCTTGGCTCAATTTACAAATGAATTCTTACATTATGATTTCATACGTCCTTGAAAATTTTGCAACAAGAGATATTATAGTGCTCCTAGGACTGCTTTTAATAGGTTTCAAACTAGTAAACAATTAGCTATATCTTGAAAGAACAACTATATTTCACAACTGTGAGTGATTTACAAACTTATTGCAAGTAGCATTGTTTTCATACCATAAATTCACTTATAGATTGGCTGTGTGCACCATTGTCAAGAGCTATCAAGTGCTATAGAATAACATAGTGTATGTGTTTACTATCTCAAGAATTGCAGCTAGTCTTACTACCTAAAATTAATTTGATATCTAGTCACTTTGCCAGACTTAGGGTTCTTATGAATGTCAAAAAACTTTGCTTAGAGCAGAGTGTACTATTACTCTCTGCAACTTGAAATGATATTTTTATTTACTTGACTTTATGTTACTGCTATGCATAAAAACACTTAACACCTAACTAAAAGCAAAGCAACAGATTTAAAATTTGTGAATATAATAGAATGTATTCAAAAATCAATGTATTTTTCCCATCTGATATAATTGTGTTTGAATTTCTTTATGAAATATATTAAAAAAGGAAAAAATACTTTAGTCAAAATGATTGCCATAGGCTTTTTTAGATGCGGGGAAACTATGATACTTCACATGTTGCTAGCTTTACCTAAAAGTTTACCTAAAAATGGTAGATAATCTTTCCCACAAGTACTATCCTTCTATTAGCCCTTCAAAATTTTTCCATTACATTTTAATATTTTTTGAGGGTGTTTTTATATAAAAGTAAAAGCTTCATGATCAACAAAAATATGAAAAATGGTTGAATTAAATGCTTTTATGTTGGATCTTTAATTCTAAATTAATTGGATTGAAAATCAATTAGGAAAAATGTTAACATGATCAAAGGCTGCATACTTATGGCAATGTTACCAGCAACTATGAATTAAGAGATAGTTGGTTCAATTCTTGAAATACTTACACAGGCCCAGTTGTACTATTTGGGGATGGAGCATTGGCATTCCGGATGGCTGATGCTTGGTTTACAGAGCCCACCGTGCTGCTTGCCACTGCAGCTCTTTGTTGCATCGAAAGACCAGCCATTGCTGTGACTGTCTCTGCTTCTTCCCTCTCCTTCTGAGCAGCCTCGATTGCCGAGTAGCCAATGGTATGAGCATGTCTTTTGATGCATGGCCAATGAGGAGTCTACCAATAAAGGAAGATGGAATTAATTTCCTAATGGCAAAGAAAACTTGATATCTGTGAAATCTAAAAATTCCCTAATTAAAGTACTGTATCCCCCATCCCATAAGATGCACTTTTTTTAACTCCAAAATGCAATCTAAAATCAGCCTTCGTCCTACGGGCTGGGAGCACTTGGGTATGATTTCGACCTATAAGATCAAGCCAATTTGCTGGAAAAATATTTACTATAAAATATTTTTTCCTGCATCATCATGAGCATAGAAAACGATTGCCATTATTACAAATGTTGATAATTTCACTCTTTGGAGTCAGTAGTAAGCAACAGTGATAACATAAAAATAATTTCCTCTTTTCCGTCTGACAAGTATTTTTCATAAATTCTGAATTGAAAAATCAGGATGCATCTTATGTACCCTGTGCATCTCATGGGCTGGGAAATAAGAGTATTTTCACTTTTAATCAATGCTGATGATTTTCCTGATTAAAAAATTTGCCCACAATGAGGTATAGCCCCACAGCGAGAAGTCTCTTCTTAAAATCTTGGATCATACTTCAGTTGAATGGTTGGCAAGTTAGAAAATAAGAAAAAAATTTACCTCTCCAAGAAAAGACTAAGAGGAAAGGTATTAGGAGAAAACTTTTTAAAATATTAACTACAAGGAGAAATTTAGAACCAAATGAACTGAACGTAATATGGTCTACCTTTCCTTTATTATAAATTTAAAAGGTGAACCAAAATCAAGAAGTAGAAAGACTGGTAAACTCAGGTAAACCACAAAAGAAAATGTGCTTATTTGTGCTATAAAAGTAAATTGCCATACTTATAATCATTGCTGCATTCTTCAAGCACACAGTCAGATTAAATTCTCTGTATTCTAATGCATACTCCTAGACATCACCATAAAACAAATTATATTAACATGTTCGGTATGCAATAATCAGCTTGGCCTGCCTTAAGACTACCAACCTGAATAGAAATTATCTTCTGCAGTGTATCAACAGCGTTTTGACAAGGAGGTCTCCTCAGCTCCTCCTCTCTGGGTGGTGCTATTTCATCACCCAACAAAGCCCTCACGCATTCCTGTGATGCATCACATATGGCAGGCAAATCATATCCTCCTTCCAAGGACAGAATAACCTGAAACGATAACAAAAATGTGATTAATGGAACACAATACAAGTTATATTTACACACTGACTATCCACCATCATAACCTCCAACATGTCTACATCACTGAAATCATGATTCTTGTCAGTTTCTTGGTCCTCCGACAACTTGTGGCCATGTGAAACAAGCAATGAGGTATTTCGAGCAATCATATAAATTCATTTATCAGTTTGCTACTGCATCATGAGAAGTTCACTGGATGCATTTTCCTACACCTTGGTGCATTTACTTAGGTCTCCCCTAGTTTGTTTGCTGTTTTATTCTGGTGACTCTTTTAGGATAGGGAAACCATGAAATGGTTCAGTTGCTATAGATTTTATGATTATCAAAATCATATCATGATGCCAAATAAAAATGGTAACAAAAATTATGTTGGAAAACATATGTTCACCAAAAACATTTGCAAAATTATACATTCATCTTTCAAAGTTAGGATAGCTTTCACACACACTAATATTTTACATCCAAAGGGCTGAAGATAGGTGTTGTTTTGAGGAGCTGGCTGGTTGTACTGAGAGACCTCCTAAAATGTGATTTCCTTTCTAGGTAGCATAGACGTAAAGCTAAATATTCCCAAAAGTAATCATTTGTGTCTCATCTCCTGCTCAAGATGGCATGGAATTAAAATCACTTGGGTACTCTTCAAATGCCTATCTTCATGACCAATCAACCATGAATCTACACATAAACTACAAATAAGAAGTGGATATACAAATAGACTAGGAAAATAATACAATCGCTTAATTATTTTAACATTAACATTTTACATTTTCATAATGAAAATTATTCTCATAGATTAAAGAAGAAATGCACTTTCTGCACAAAAGAGAAAACATTGTCATTTATATGACTAGACTTCATTTGAAACATTGCATAGTGACATGATAACACTCTCCCTGAATTTCAAAATTTGGTAATCTAAGTCTTGCCTCTAAGTCATACTTATACATACATAGAGAAACCAAGACCTATGCCACTTTAAATCAAATCATGCATATCCATGCCCACAATAATACTTTGAAATAGAATCTCAATTCTCAAGTTTGAATGTGAATAAATTCCATTCACTTGATTATTAGTTATTAGCAATGATAGATCATCTTCATTTAGTCATCCTAAAATTATTAAAGGAAAGTGACTATTTATATATGACCAAAGAGAATATAAACTTAACCTTGTCTCACAGAAGAAGGCATCAAACTATTGTAGAATATAGCTAATTACTTATTTTCTTACATAAATTAAGACACAGAGCTAAGGAAAATGTAAAACATACCTTTCCTCCAGCAAGTTGCATGAGCTGTTGTGTCATATATCCAAAACAAGCAGCGGACACTTTATAGCCTCCAAGAGGGGCTGCATGGCCAGCTGCAGCATCAAATCCAGCAGACACCAGCACTATTTCTGGCGCAAAATCCTAAATCAAAGTTGACAAAATGTTTCATCATTAAATTTTTTCAAATGCATTTTAACTTAAAAGACCTAATGCCAAGCACACCCTTATAAATTTGTCTGCTTTGACTCTTCCTTCAGAACATGACAATGAGTTATGTTATTAACACCATGTGTTGAATTTATATTAGAACAGTTAAAGAAATTCCAAAAATCTATCCTGTTGATTTGACAGCCACCAGTCAACCTTTAAAGTTTTCCTTTTATCTAGACTACCACTAAGACATTAAATTCTATGAGGATGATTTGCATGAGAAAACAGCATTTTTGGAGTACAAGAAGTCCTCTTACCTTGGCTATTGGCATGACAATGGAACGGAATGCAGCCAGATATTCAGCATCACCCATTGGAGGAGAAATACCACCTGACCATGGCACATTCACGTTGAAACCAACACCATCATCAACACCAACCTATTCGTTGGGGATAAAAAGTGGGAAATCAGTCTCATGTAATCATACTCTTCTAGGCACACAATGTTCTTACGTTAACTATATTCAACAGGCACATAAACCATAAAAATATGTGCAATTACTATGCATGTATACTATAATAACCCACAAATGAATTTGAAAATAGAGAAGCATAAAGAATGTAACTCATAGAATTGGCTACTTACACATCTCAGTTGAATTAATGTGCTCAAGGTACATGCCAATAGTTACGGATATTAATCTTTTTAATTTGTTTAGAGTTCACAACTAAGCATATTCATGCTCATCAAATATGAGCACCTTTATTCATTAGTATATATCACATATTTGATACAATATTAAGGGATGGTGTTACAGCTCTCTATTAGGACCTTGGATACTGTTAAACACCCATTTTATTTAATTTCAGGATGTAGCCTCTGTTAAATTAATTGTGAGTTATTCAAGCAAATGGCTCTGTTCTTCTTCATAAAGTTGAATACTATATATAATATAAAATTCTAGAGAAAATCATTAGAGAAATTGACAGTTGATGATTGTACACAATACTTCATTTTCACCATTAAAAATGTAAATTTTGAATGAAAATAGGTGATGATAATAGAGATATGGTCTACCTCTCTCAAGGTCTACCTTACTCGAGCTTGCCAATTAGCTTGATGAATTAACCAATTCAGCAACAGTTGATCTTTTCACATTCACTTATGCTTGTATAATTACCCTCTTCTTAAACTGTATGTAATCACATGCTATGATAGTGTAATAGTTTATTAATTTCAATAAATAAGTAGATACTTAAGTCGGTACAGCTTGACAAATTCATACAAATTAAATTAGGAAAGTTGTTCCGTGAATCCAAAAATGATTTGGCATGTAAAGCAGGTTGATTCATTGTGTTTATTATATATATCTTTTCTTTGACTATACTTGTTTACTCTTTTATGACTACACATTCAACAATAGACTTCACTACATATTCACAAATTCATAACAAGTTATAAAATAGCGGCCAAAATCTTTAGAAACAGTATGTAATCATAATGAAATAATGTTATGAACAAGATCCAATTGATTACATTTGTATAATATCATAAGGCGATGCATTCTACAGCAACAAGTTTAGTACAATCTTCATTAATATTAAGGCCATTCAATTCACAAGCAATTATCTTTCTACTAGGGGACATTTATCATTTGTATAGGGTCCTGTTATTTTATAATTACAATTTCATGGTGGTGAAGATTCAACAGCCAATTCAAAGTATTTTGTGCCAATAAGGAATTAATTCAAGTGAATAGCAGAAGTTAGAAAAATTTATGTACCTATCAAAGCAGATTAAAAACATGTTCTGTATTTCTATGATACTTCATTGACTGCTATCATATTACATTAGAAATAATAACAATAGAATAATAACAATAACTTGACAGCATAATGAAAAACTATATCAATTTTGGTGAGGGATGAAGGTTTTTAAAAACAGATTTCAAGAAACTGAGAAAGCACTTAAGGGGTTGTTTTATATTAAAAATAATAAATTTTTCCCTAATTATAGAAATAAATATGCTATTTTGGGCAATATGATTATATCCATTACTATGAGCTATAGTCAGCTACTGTTTTCATTAAAACGATATCAGCATTATTGGGTAGTAATTATAATGCATTTTGGAGAATCAGACATGGAAAAATTCATCAGGTTTTCCCATGCAAATATAATTACAATTCCAAAAATATTTTCACACAATTTGTCCATTTGTGCAAGCTGGGTAAAATGTTTGTAAATAGTGGGTTACATTCCAGATTACTTATAACTTGGCACACCATTTTGCAATAATTTCCAACTTCTTCTGGGTTTTTAAAATTAATTGGCTACATACGAGGGTCATCCGGAAAGTAGTACCCGTTCGTGCCGCATGAAGTGCTGACGACGCGAGTAGCCGCTGGACGAGGTCAGATAGCTTCAGTGGCTTGTCTGCCTTCTCTGAGCCAAGTTGCGTGACGCTAGCATTGCCTGTGTTGTTTCTGTGATTGTTTACAATGTTTAAAAAAATTGAGAACGCCGCCAGTTGTGAAGTGAGGGCAGTGATTAAATTCCTCAATGCAAGAAACGTTCGCCCATGTGATATTCATCGCCAATTAAAGGAGGTGTATGGAGACAATGTAATGGACGAGTCGTCTGTTCGGCGGTGGTGTCGCAACTTCAACATGGGGAGGGGGAACACACACGACGATGAGCGTTCGGAGAGACCGTCTGTCATTACAGACCAACTGGTGAGCTCAGTTGACGAATTCGTGAGGAACGATCGGCGCGTCACAATTGATGACATCTGTGAGCATTTTCCCAATGTTTCTCGAACAATTGTTCATGAAATTGTTAAACACCATCTGCATTATGCAAAAATTTGTGCAAGATGGGTCCCTCGCGTATCTCAATGAGCTGGCGGCGAAGGACTATGCAGCAGGAATACAGAAACTTGTCACACGTTATGACAAATGCCTTAATTTGCTTGGAGATTATGTTGAGAAGTAGTTTAAAGTATCCTCTTTCAAATAAAATTTTTTATGTTTGTTAATATTTACTTTTGTGTCTTTATTTCACGAACGGGTACTACTTTCCGGATGACCCTCGTATTAAAATATACAGGTAGGTAGTGCTCAAAAATTAGACAGTATCATTATAGTAATCAGAACTAAGTACCTATTTAGCGTAAATTAGACTACATTATTTTGGGGGAAAGAAACTATAATGCTCAGCGAGTGAAATGCCTCCCTCAATGCTACTTTAAAAATCACAATATTTTCAAAAAGAAAACAATATTGATCTATTTGGGTTATCACTTAATGACTTTAAACCATTTTAAAGAAAATTATGGTTTTCTCCAAGAAAACTTAAGATGTTCTCGCTAACTTTACCATTTCTTTATTTTTTACGGCCATAACATATTTATTAAATCCCCAGGGTAAACATGTAATTTGGTGGTATAAGACTTAAACTAAAGACTATCAAAATGTACTCTGCTGACAATATTTCACTAAAAATATTATATCCTGCAGTTTCATATGGATTGGTTAGTCAATATGGTTTCTAAAAATTTTAATGTCAGCTAGCTCGCCAGATTACTAGCTGACTGAGATATTTTACAATGCATCATAATACTAGCCCTATGAGATATATAAATGATACAACTAATAAGTGGAGTACAAAATATATATATATAGCAATATTTTACCTCATTTGACCCTCCAGTGCCAGGAAAGAAGTTGCCATCATCATGGCGATGGATTGAGAGGTAGAGAACCCTAGGGTCATCATAGAACATTTGTTGGGTGCCATTGCCATGATGAACATCCTGCAATGGAAGAAGGGAACATACACAATGTTGAAACATTTTATTTTGATTATATTCCATTCATTTTGATATATTTGCAATAGGTTGTATTTGAATATGAATATATGTCATACATGTATATGAATCATTAACAAAGGGAAAAGGAATTTTTAGTTCTTATTAATTGAAGATGATAACACAAGAATAAAAACAGAGAGAATGACTCTCTTACTTTTAGCACTTAAGATCATTTCCTGGCTCAACATTTAACACATGTAAATGGTTCTGAACTTAACTAAATTCAAAAGAATGATTAAAAATGTTTCATGCCACCAATGATTTTTTCTTTACAAGAAATTAGTTAGTGGTATAGTTATGTACACTATATCCTCCAGTTAAAAGCCAATTTTCTGAAGCAATTTAAGTAGATGAAACATTCCAACAAATGCTTAATTTCACAGTGAAAGAGCATGGTAATAAAATAATGCAATTTTCATTAATAAAAAAAAATTTTCTCCAGGTACAATCATTTAATTTGTAAAGTAATCGCATTATCAACAAATGCCAAATTTCTCAGTAAATTACAAAAGTGGGTTTTGTAATACTTGAGACTGGAACCAGTATATTGTAAACTGCAAAGCAAAAAAATATAAGTTTCCTACAAGGCTACATAATGTCAGAATTAACTCTCTACAATGCTTTAGCATCAAATATGAAATATAATCTGGATGACTTCAATCATGGACTAATAACAAATAAAGTAAAAAAATCAATAAATGCCTTTGTTTTGGATGTGAGTACAAACTTACCCAATCTACAATAAGAATCTTCTCAAGATGAAAATTTAATTGTAGCTGCTTTGCAGCCACTGCAATGGAATTAAAGAAGCAGAAACCCATTGCCTGGGATGTCTCCGCATGGTGACCTGGAGGTCTGACCACTGCAAATCCATTGCGTATTTCCCCAGATGCAGCTGAAAACAAAAATGCTTCATGAATATAAATGATAAGACATAAATTTATGATCACACTTGCTCTAATTTCATCGTTGCATTGAGTAATTACTTATTGGGTTTGGACATATAGATTTCTTCAAATATTTGCTGAGATCATGTATAGTTTTAATGCTGAAATGACTGGTTGTAACAATGAAACCTAGCCCTCTATTGCCATTACTTAACTGTAATCTTTAGTAACAACTTCACTCTCCTCTTGCCAACATTAGATTTGAGAATTAAGGTGAAAATGATGTGCACGTGCGAATATTCATGGCAATGATCAATCTGAAGACACAACAGACAAATACTAGAATACACGTAACGATTCCATTCCTAACATGATGGTTGATATTTGCAAATACAAGGTTTGCAATATATACCATTGTCACTGAAATTTTGGTGATGCGAAAGATCTGTGCTAAACTTGTCTCAAAGGCCTTGATGGACAACCAAGAGCAGAATGAAGTGTCTGCTTGCAAAGACCTTCTGAATCGCGTCGAAGACCTGCAACCCAATTACAGTCCTGACTTGGCACCAGCAGACTATGTCCTATTCCCAAAAGTGAAACCCTCTATCAAAGGAAACCACCATGATTGCGGTGCCGTCATAGAAGGAAAGTGCCATCAAAGAAGCTTGCATGTATACCCTTAAGTACCTTCCAGAATTCGCCAGCCAGGGAGCTTTCAAGTCATGGTAAACCACTGGCAAAAGTATGTTGACACTCAAGGAATTTTGAGTTATTGCAGCAATATCTGAAATAAATCTATTTTTCCTAAACATTTCCCAATACTTTTTATACAAACCATCTATGCTCAATTTTATGAATACAAAATATCAAAAACATACTTTGTAATTTCCATTTTACTCATACTTTCATTCTGAAAATTAGTGTGTACACAAATTTCTTATGCTATTCAAATATGCACACAAATTTGCTTTTGCCTTAATTGGTCCATGAAATTTGGGGTGCTAAATGAAACAGTATCACTTGGAACATGAAATAATTAAGATCAGAAGATAACTTTGTTCCATGGGTATCTGTTATAGCATTAAAAGAAGTATGAGTTAATAATTATGGAATCACATGCTAATGAACATGTCGCACGGCATGGAATAGGTTGATATTTACAGCACCTATAAGCTTTCTCTTGTGTTAATTGAGAACTTTGGGTAAAACAGATTAGTGCAGACACTTATAAAACACTGATTTTAACATAATAATAATATAAATAATTTTCATTTACAAAAGATTTCAATCAAAATGACTGAAGTTGTGCCATTGTGAAAGTTAAGCAGCGATGAAAAAACAAATATCAAATTATACACAGTGAATCTGCTTGCGTAAATTTTAGAGAAAATCAATGCTTACCTTTGAATGCCAAGTCAATCACGCACCCTACAGCCATTCGAGCTGCTGATGCAGTATGCTGCTCATTCCAGGTAGTATCTGAATCAACTCCTACACCACCACAAGGCAATGCTACAAAGCTCTTGAGTGGCAATTGAGCAAGCTTGCTCATGTCCAATTTCTGTCGAGTTAAAGGATTTGTACCTGAAATCAACATTAATTTTATTTGTTAATTTATTCCAACTATTGCAATACATTTACATGAAACAAAGAGATAAAATGAAAGTGAATATTTGAAACTACAACAACATATTTCATTTAGTCAAGTCCCTAAGAGCTCTCATGTAACTGGGTTAAGTCTAATAAACTTGCAGCTCTAATTAAATGAACACATGACTCTGCACTGCACCATCTACACTGATTGTTGCATAGCTTGGCATTATCATTTCTACTCAAAAGGGATGCAAAGAAATCAATTGTCATATACCAAGAAAAAAATATCCTAATTGTATTAAACTCATAGAGCTGCATATTTGCCGCTGGGTAGAATGATATAATAGATGAGAACAGAGGCAAAAATAAAAACATCCCAACCGCTAACTCCATGCACACTAATTAAATATGGAAAAATTTTAACTAGATGCCTCAGAATCCAGTATCTATCAACTGGGTTACCTTGGTGGATAATTAATTCTCTATGCAGCTAATTTAATAGTTACACTTCTCATTCATCCAAGGGAATGGATGTTGTGATGCCCTTTAATGCATTTAATTGCTTGGCACTTATGATGCTTATGGCGCTATTCAACCCCATTCCTTGGGGAACCAAGAAACCCAAATTACAAGCATCAACCCCAAGTAGTGTATCCAGTTGTCCAAATCACTCTACTTTCTACGATCTATATGATATTCTATGGTACGAACTGGCACCTCAAATTACACGTAACAAACACAATTGTGCTGTGAACACTGTACTCTTTCAAAATCAGTTTCGCAATAACTTTTCAATCATCCCTCAAACAATCAAATATTAAACCTGGAAGTAATGGTACTCCATTTGAAGTTGCAGTTTGCGGGGTTGGTCTAATCATTGGAGATGTCTCTAGGTTTATGATATCAGAATGCAAACATTGAGTGACAACATGTCAATAATTAATCAGTGAGTTTCTGTTTGGTTAATACAAAAGTTCAATAAAAACTGAGAATAATGTGAAAACTCATTATAACATTAAAATGAAGAGAAACTTCTTTTAACTGTCATGAAAAGAAAAAAAAGCTCTCACTACTTATCATACAATGTGAATCAAACAATTTTTTCCAAGGCTAGAGTTAAGGTTGATGGGGTGATTTTTAAAACTTTATTTATTTATTATTATTACAATGCAATTTGGCAAACAGCAAGGTGGCAAGGTACAGTTAAACCAGTTAATAAATAGAAACAAACCAGGTAAATAGTGAAATCAAAACATCAGAAAGAAAAAGTACTTTAGTCCACCTGTTTGGCTGTTCTCTTCTTGAATCTTCTGACGTTTGGAGGGATAGGTTTAAAAACATCTCCATGTCAAATTTGTTCCAATCACTAATGCCCTTATTTAGGAAAGAATGATTACTTAAGTCGCTCCTTGAGTGAGCCAATTTAGTTTACGAGTATGATCTCCCCTTCCTTAGTTACATCCAGCTCGAGATTTTCCTTTTAATGACTAGCCATGCCTCAATCCCCACATTCAATCCAAACATTTTCCCTAACCCTGCAATTGCTTGTCTCTTCCTTAAGCTGCCCCTTTAATCGGGTCTTTCACTTTGAATCATGAGAAAATGTCCGCTTTGTTTCTGGCAAATGCAGTTTAAATCACATTTAACAGTAGAAGGAAACATCTTTAAATTGAATCAGACATGTTCAATAAACATTGCAGTCATGCCTTACCAAAGAGAAGAGTATGAGTCTCGCTGTGGCATGACTGCAACTCCTCAAGAGTGGCCTTCCTGGACCTCAGCCTCTCACACCTGGCTGCCAGCCCTGTCTCCTGCAAGCGAGCCCAGATGCTCTGCAGCCGCCCTCCATGCTCCGGGTGGGCGGAGTTGTCCCCACAGATGCACTGGTGCTTGAGCATGAGACCGTCAAAGGCCACGCCCGTGCCCCTCCCATTTCCCCCGCCGGAAGCCTTCACGACGGAGTTCCCCACAGCCTCCTGCGGCTGGCACGTGCCTGTCAGGGCCACAAGGGGGCTGGAACGGGCCCTGGAGAGGGGCCTCGCCATGTGAGTCCCTCGGGGAGTGAAGGCCGATCCTGGGGTAGAGGGTGAAAATGCGCCTCTGAGTTCAGTGGCATTGCATTAAAACTGTAAGGTTGGACAGACTGGAGCGCAGAACCATGCTATGAGTCATTGCTGGGGCCCAAAGCAGAGCGCAGAGAACGCAAATTTAAGAGAGGGGAAAACCACAAGGAAAATCTTTGTGTCAACTCAAGGTTTATAAGCAAACTATGTCATTTGCTACAGACAATGCTTCCAAAGGAAATTACGAGCATGTGGCATTTGATCAAAATTACTATTACAGCCCAAGAAAACAAACAGCTGTCTAAAAAATTCAAGTGAAACACTTCAGCTCGTAAAGTATTATTCTTTTAAATTTCCTTTCAAACTAACTTAGAAAACTTCCAAACAACATCACAACAGCAAAGGTAGTCAAACTTGAGAGGTCATCTCTTCACAAAGCAGTCAAGAATTAATACAGTACTCATTAATGAGGGGATGCACACACACAAAGAAAAAACAGCTTTATTGTTAAGACTAAGATTTTCCTTGGTTAAAATAAAATTGTCCAAAGATGTCGGCCAACAAAACAAAACTATACAGGCTTTATTTTTTTTCCAAGGTTTTCTTCCTCCTAGTCTGCCATTCCAAGTAGTCACTGGTACGTAAACATGCACGTTTTGCGAAGGAGATGAGGGATGAGAGAGGGGAGGTACAAACAAGATGCAAGGCACAGTGCTCACCCTCACTGACTTGCAGTGTGTGTCTCATCATGAGGTCCCTCTGCTGCTGCAAAAACTGTTCCCTGTCCCTCTGCTGCTGTGCCATTTCACTCTCTCCCTTACGCTCAGTGAGATCAATAACCTGTGCAAAAATACAAGAGAACCAACATAAATATGTGCCCAGGTGTCTCACATTCCAAATGAGACGGCTACGAGTACTGCACAGAGGACTACATGACATTCAAAATCATAGAAAACTGCATTAAAAAGGTATGCACATAAGAACCACAGCTAAGTATACTCTCACTTGTTATTAACTGCTTGCCACTCTCATTTGTTATTTAATTTTATATTGGATGATGTCAGAAATTTTTGTAGCTTCATCAGGATATCACAGACTTTCCAATCTTCTTACATGTCATAATGTCTCAAATATACTTCATTGTAGAAAGGAAATACATATTATACTTCACATAAAGTGATGCTATCATTATTTGTAGGCTCTAATCACTGCCTTTCACAATGAACATTAATATGCTTCATTAAGAGATTATATATTTTACTAGTGAATGATATATAAACAAAATTCACAATCCAAAGAGATAATTGATGAGGAAACACTTAGCAAAATAAAGTGTGCGTACATCTAAAATAATTAGGGAAAACTTCAGCAGATGGGAATGAGTTTAATTTTCAAATCTCATAAAAACACTTCCTTGTGGTGGTCAATAAATCATAATTGTAACAACGACGTTTACGAGCAACAAAAATTCACTCACAGAAGATAAGAATGCAAGTTGACAAGAGTGAACAGTTACTTGCAATAAATATATAGTACTTATAGTATATTACCTTGCTAGACTTAAAAATACTCACACATAGATTAAAAAAACGTTACTTAAACAAAATTAAAAAGTGACTGTATCAAATGTACTATAGTTTTTTCAAATTAGTGTAACCCCATCAATATATAGGACTTCAACTTTATTAAAACACACTGATTATTTATGATTCAATGCTATTGAGAACCTACACCTGTATATACTCGTATGCACCAGGATAAAATAATGAATGATGAACTAGTCATTAACAATGATAGACTTTTTGACCTGGCATCCATTTTTAAACATCCACAAAGTTCCAACAAAATATGCTACCAGAAGACATCCTATCATCACCTACTCCTCAAAACAATTCTGGTGAACCCATGCCACCTGAAACCACTCCACTTCAATCAACTTCAGCTTGCACTCGGAAATAATAATTAGGCAGAGACCTCTTTTCAGAGTCAGTTCATCTATCCTACAGATCCTCCGTATGGAGGATGGTCTCATGAACAAAATAACAATGCATATTTGACTTTTCTTTATATATAGTTTGGCTTCGAAGACTTCCATTAATTTAAATATGCACAGATGTATCGGCCAGTGGGAGCCATATCAGTTAGGTAGATGATGACTGGAGATGAGGGTCTCTCACCTCGGCTACGCTCTCCTCCACCTCATGGGCCTCATCCAAATGCTGTTGATGAGCTTGGGGCTGACTCTGCTGGCCCGCAGCCTGCCCTCTGGTCCCAGCACGTGTGAGCACTGTCTGCCGGATTTGCTGCAATGAAAATGGAAGTTCAATATTCCTCGAACGCTTATATTATGCCACAAAACATTTAGCATGCAAATAGTAGTGATTGCATACATAAACGAAAAGTTTACATCAGGTATATGCATTCTCACCAAGATTAGGAAATAAGGGCAATTTGAAAAAAAAACCTTAACATGAAAGACATCTTGAACATTTTGAACACGAAAATCACAAGAAATAAAAAATTATAAAAACATGAATGAGGGAAGACTTAACTTTGCAAATACTAGCAAGATTTTTATTTTGCCTGACAACGGTTTTATTGCAAGGCAACATCATCAGGTAATAATATTTTGTGAAATAAAATAAACAACTAGAAAATTATAAAAATTGAATACCTTTCACAATTACGCAAAAGGGAATTTTAATGTTAAAACAAGCATTAATTAATCATCATAAGCACAACGAAATCCTTTTCAGTAATTAATTAAATATTGGCAATTTTCCACAAAATAAAATTTAATGCAACCCGTTTCAAAATACGTACATTATCGTCAGGTGATAGCCATATCACGCCTGAAACGTCTCTTTTTACTTTACCCAAACATTAGTGCATTTAATGAATCTAATAGGCAAGACATTATACAATTGGACTTCACTGAAATTAGTTAGCACATTTTTTCATGAAATTGCTACTATATTTAAATAAAAACCCAAATCAAATATGGCTAATTGAAGATACAAAAATGCACAGCAAAATATACAATGCATTTTACAAATTGGCTGATTACAACAAGCTGGCTGTGTCGGTGTAAAAACCTGGAAACTTAAAAATGACTTCAAAATTAATTATGCATTACAAATGCTAGAAACATGCCCTAATGATAGGCAGATGTCACAGGAAAATTTCATTTAATAAATTAAATAAAAATGATGTAGTAACCAAAAATACTCAGCTCCACATTGGGTGATTCCTACGAAAAATTTCTCACAGGTAAAAAGAAAAGCTTCTTGCACTTCATATGAATGCTAAGATTTTCTAGGCCCTTTACAAATCAAAGGCCATATTTACCACATCCGTTTTACACCAAAAGGACAGTGCCACTTGCCTGTTTGAGGAAGTTGTGGGCGGCTTCCTGCTGTGCCGCTGTGCTGGGTGCGCCGTGGTGCTGGTGGTGCCGCTCGTACAGGTACTCCTCGTAGTGAGAGGATGAGGGCGAGGAGGAGGCAGAGGAGGAGGCTGTGGAGAGGGGTGGGGGAGGTCCCATTGGGTGCTGGGGGTGGTGCATGTGTGGGATTGAGGTGGCTGTGAGGGGGTGGGGGTGGGTCGATGAGGGCAGCTGAGGGTGCGACTGGGGGTGCTGCGGCGGCTGTTGCTGCAGCTGGTGGTGGTGGGCGTGGGGGTGGAGGGGGTGGGCCGAGGGATGGCCATGGTGGTTCTGGACATGGGGGTGGAGGGGGTGGGGGGGAATGGGGCCCCCGCCCTGGAGCATCGGGTGACCAAGTGGCAGCGGGGCTGACTGGGTGCGTCCCAGGGGACGGTGGCCCTGCTTGTGGAGGCGGGCGTGCGCAACCTGTGTGGGAGGGAGGAGAAATGGGATGGCTGAGTAACCAGCAAAGAGATCATTCCCCGAAGGCCCTCATTCTATTACATCATTTGTCATAAACAACACTACTCCATGGTACACAACATTCATTTGTGTTTATTGCGACATACCCCAGTTTCACTTCCATACTTAAATGCAGGGAAGATTACTCTTTTGCAGCTGCCACTTTTGCATCCTAAGACCAAAACTGAAATTTTCTTATTTACTCCATAAACAATTGAAGAAAATCAAGGTAAAAATTTATGAACAAGATGAAGGAAAAAGAAGTGAACAGGAGCAGTATGAAATCAATAAGTGAAAATAGTATAAGTTTCCTGAAATAACTGAGAGTCAAGTTTTTTTCTGATCTGGCATACCCCATAAGGAAATGGATGAAAAGTCCACATGTGTTAATTCATAGTTTATATCAAATGATCAAACAGATTGACATCAGTCTAAAAACTTGGCTCAGGAACTTTGGGTGAGTGTTGACACTTGCTTCTTGCCTTCTCAGATGGGGAATCATTCCCAGTGGGCCAAGAAAGACTAAGACCTCATTCTAGGTTCAGAGACAGTAATATTTTTAAAAGGATACACTTCATGTTAATGGGTGGAGCAGTGATATGTGCAGTAACCCATGAGTCCATCCTTTTGTGGGTACTCACCTGTGTGTCCGTAATAGGTGGCACACCCTGGTAGATGCTGGGGAGCAAATTAGGAACCCTAGAGGCCTGCTCCAGGGACTGCATCTGCTTATGAATGTATGTTGGAGATGTGGGGCTACTATACTCAGCTTCTATGACTATAAATATACAAAACATACACAAAAAGAGTAAATACAAACTCGACTAAAACATGAGAAAAGCTCAGCACTGAATATTTATTTTTTAATACTCATAAACTGGAAGAGCTTTTTAAGTGTGAAAGTTAAATAAAACTGTTACTGACATGTCTAGGTGAAAAATCTTCATATTGAAATTGAAAAATAACCCAATTGGCTTTTCCATATAGAAAATTTTTATTTATGACCTAAGTGCGAAAGTTAACAAAATAACATTTCATCTGTGAATAAAATTGGTATGATTTCACAGTAACTTCCACAAAAGAAGACTTGATGGTGGTCATAACTGAGTACAGTTCTTAATTTATGAAAATAACATGAACTAAAATAAAATAGGTTAATGTTAGACAGGAAAGCAAATGTATGGCAAATGGAAAGTGGTATACATTTATGTGAATGATAGAGTCACCTAAACAGTTATGCTTCAAGTGTCAGTTGTGCTTATCTATATAACTCACCAGGTAGGGTTGGATAGAAGGGTATAGTGCCAGGCATCATCTGACCAGTAAGAGGCATGCCAAGTCTGGCTGTGAAGGCAGCTCTCACCTCGGCTTCAGACACTGGAGCCAGCTTCATACTCTCCTTTGAATGTGGAAATTTCAAGTTGAAACATAACTAAATTGAAACCATTTGAACAATGCATCTTCAACAACTCCAATTTAGTGATAAAATTAACACGCTTTTAATCCGATAAAATAGGTACTACTTACAAGTATACCCAACTGGTTCCAAAAAATAAGGTTGTTCAACTTATGGTAGGACAAGCAAAATTAAATGTTCTTCACAAAATATTGATATTAAATGAACAAATTTTTCTGAGCAATGAAGAAATAGCTTCTTAAATTCAATCATTTGATTCACTCCATTACTTTGTGAAAAAACATCCTTTCCCAGCCTGGCCTGCCATCCAAGGATAATTTCCTTCAGCTGTATTGATTCTAAAAATTTGGTTCTGGCTATCATATGGTGGAAATAATAAATATTGCATAAAAATGTTTAACCAATATACATAGAGAACTTTTACTTTTTTGATACTGAACTTAACTTCTCATTCTACCACAGTTACCACATCTTAGGTACTTGACTTGGTACCAAAAAGCAACTGGCATCAACACACAAATGATACACAAATTGCCCTTTGCTCCATGATGGTAATGCTCTTATAAATTAACATAACAATTTAAGCAGAGCAGGAATACTTTTCTGTATCTCTTACGATGGAACTGTACAAGAGCTGACGAAAAAGTAGTGGTTCAAATAACAACAGAAGAATTCTGTTAATTACCGCTGAGCTGTGAGGCACTGGTGGCCTTCCAAGCGATATGTTTGGCATGGATGGACTGCTATACAGGGAGAGGTCACTGATGCTACCCTGGTTGCCTGCACCCAAGGGGCCTCCATACGGAGATGTTCCTCCCTCCTGCATTTGAAAAGAGGAACACACAACAAACATGAGCAAATGATACAATGTTTCCCTTAAAATGAATGGTAAAACTTAATTTTAATATGAAGGTAAGATAATTCACTGTAAAAACTAATATAACATAAATTTATAATTATAATATGCACCCATTACAAGGTTTTCAATGCAATTGCAATATTTCTGAGTCAGAAAACCTCCACTTCTTATCTGTGTTTTCAAGTGTAAAAATGTTCTTATCAATACGCTTGATGTTGAACCTCATTCTCAACCTTCCAGTTTGCATGACCTTGTACCTTCAACTTTCTCAATCCAATGTAACTGGATGAGAAAACTTCCCCTTCCTGGTCATATCTATTTCTGTGAGCGGATTGTACGCTGAAGGTAGTTTAAAGTTATAATGACATTCTATCTTTCATCATTCCTATTATTCTCCAAATGAACCAACATGAAACAGCTTTTAGCTCAGACACTCATTGTAGCATGGTGTCTTTTTCATTCTGTTCTGCTGCTTTTGGTGAACTGGGCTAAGTTTCAATGTAAGGCTGTTTTCATAAATTGCATTTCTTCACGCATAATGCACATGAAAATATCTACAATCACCCTACAAAAAAGGAGGGTATGTATGCTAAACTGCATTACCTAATTTTGTCAAAATTTTTGTAGAAAACTGTGATTAAAGCATGGAAAGCTATAAAATGAACCTTTAGAACTTCAAACAAATTTATGTCACCATATGAGGTACTATAAAAGCCACTGTATAAGTGAAAAATGCATATGTATTAATTAATACAAAATATGCCTTTACAAGATATATCACTCATGGATTTTCACAATAATAAGAGGTGATAGAATACATTCATTACATATTTTGACAGTTATCTTCACAAAATAAATTCATGCATTTTGTTCACAGCATCTTTCATGCCAAATAAAGAGAAGTGAAGCCATCAGTTTTGAACAGACGCAAAAAAGTTGATTATCAACCAGAAAACATTAAGGTAAAAGGCTGCTTGGAAAGACATAAGAAATATTAAGAGGGACATTACCTCCATTATAGGTGTGGTCCCATTTCCTGGCTGTGTGGTCTGAACACCCCCAGCAGCAGCTGAAGATGGCAAGAGAGAGAGAGGAAGAAAATAAGCATACAATTACTTAGACGTTCACATTTGTTTTCAATAAAAATTTACCAATCTGGTGAAAAGAAATTGCTTTTTGTGACACAGTGACTCCAATTTTTATGTACATATGCTTTAATCAGAAATTCCATTAGTTCACTTTTCCAAATTTCGTCAGCACCTACTCCATGTGACTTTGAATCATCACCCTACATAAAAGAAAAAAGTACCTGTGAAGTGTTTCACCATTATCAGAAGACTATTTCAGCTACTTTTTAACCCACAGGAAGTTATAAACTCTTGTCTATCATCATTAAGCTTTTGGAAACTCAGAGTGTGAATTTCTAACAATTAGAAGTTTAGATGGAGCTATGCTTAATCAATCAAAATGTTTGTAATAGAAAAGGAAGTAATGAAAAGAGAGAGGTTCTATAAAAGAGCACTGTTCTACTGGTAACAAAATATGTAAATACATGAGATAAAATATATTTCCAAAAGGAGCTGCAATACATGTCAATTCAAAGATATGAAAATGAGAATAACTGAAAATTGTGAGACTCAAACATTATTGAATGGTAATCGAGGAATTGGTGAAACAAAATGATATTACAAAGATTGGTATATTTCTGCAAAATCCTATTCCAAACAAGATGTTATGAAGCTGACTTTTGAATAATAAGGGTCCAACTGCAAAACCATTCAAGTTCGCGCAGTTTAGCTGAAAATACTGAAAAAAAAAGTTTACCACGTTTATGATCCCATACTAAGTGCTTAATGTTCTAATTCATTTGGGACAGTTTTGGGTACATTTTTAGAGATAGCATTGTACGAAAGAAAATGAAAGAATTATGGTACTGTAAATAAAGTCACACGGAGTAAGTTGACAAAGATAAATGAGTCATTCTCAATCAATGTAACAAATGTTCAAAACAACTGCAATGAAAGAGCTATAAGGAAAAAAAAGAACACTTTTAATGAAAAATACCCACCTTATTCAATTTCAATTCAATTATCCTAAGTTATTATTTAGGATTATGAAGTTAGGTCACTCTTTGTTATGTATGAAAACAAAATGCACACTACTCAACTTACATGCTTATTATATCAGGTCTCAAACGACAAATGACACAAACAAATGAACAATTCAGGTTAAAAAATGCTCAATATAAAATTACTTACAGAAGGAACATTAATCTTGATTGAATGCGTACCAAATGAAAAGAGTTTTTAATAACAAAAAAACACATGGTTACCCATAAAGTTCATCTGAACCACTTAAATAGGCAATGATACTTACTCACAGCCCATTAAAAACACCTCAAAAAAATTGGAAAATGATTTAATTTTTATTCTGAAATATATATACTTTTTAATTCCCTCACCAAAAAAACCACATACGTGGTTTATCAGTAAGGCTTTCAATATATTATACATAAATAATGAGTGGAGAGAGAGAGAAAGAGAAACTTTTAATAAAAAAATGATTGAACAAAAACAAATTGAGGGAAAAGCCACCAGGCAACATTATTTAATGAGATGTAGCCAATTGTACAGATGGCTGGGCATTTCAAAAGCCGTACTTGCAAGCTGTGACCTCCTCTTGAGGTTGCCAAGAAGACGTTCCTTGCGTCGGACGATGGGGCTACAGCGCCGCTCTATCACTCTTTGCTTAAGACGCACCTTCAGCAGGTTTGGCTCGGAGGCTGCATGTTAATAGTACACAAAAGGATTCAGGAGTGCATTGTGAGTTTATTTGGTAGGATTTTTTTTTGGGATGAATGGCAGGTTTTATTGTTTATTATATGCAGGGTGTGTTTTGGGCAAATATTGTGAAAGGGACATGGAAACAGGCGAGGTCAAGGTTTTGCCAGTTGGAATGCCAGAATGTAAAACAAGGTAATGGGAAGAGGGTGACAGCACAGGATTTAGGGAGGTGTTGAATATAGGTAAGGGTATAGAAAGAGTAAGTATGTTAGCAACTAGTAGCTTCAGCTATTTCTACAGTTTAAAAAAAATTTCTCACCAAGAAACAACACACACTTTTACTCTCTGCCAATGTATCATAAAACATACACATAACTAGCTATTCTTCTATGATTTATCAAAATGCAGTGCTCATTTTTGTTTTGGAAATAAGCTGAAAACCAACTTTGCCATTTATTATTTCAGCATTTGATACTTTCTATGGCCATCACTTAAGACAAAAGCAATGCTTACAAAGGTTTCTGAGAATATGAGACAAAAAACACTTGACAGTTTGTCTTGAACACTATTCCTTGAGTTATTGGTCTTCATTTACCATTAACATGAATTCCTATATCTAAGCAGTAAATTAAGAACAGGTTATGTACAAATATTTTTACAAATATGACCAAAAGCATAGGGTATGCTTGGAGAATAAATATTAATCAAAAAATCATGCAGACAGATGTTAGGGGACTATGATTAAATTGAAAAAGTGCATAAAGTACACAGCTGATCATGATTAGAATAACCAAGGTATTCCTTTGCTCAGAAATAAGCAATAATGATTGTTATCAGATGTAAAATTTTGAGATGGGAATATGATGACCAAACCTGACACCTAATTCATAAAGAAGTAAAATGTATTAACATTAATTTATCAACTGGCATAGGAAGATTTCACTCATCAACTTGGTTAAATAATCATTAAGGAATCGAGTTACTAGAAAATTATACAATCCACAAAATAAGGAAATTTATTCTTAAAAGGTATTTTTTATTAGGAGGAAATTATTACTGTACTTAGAACGGCAAAGAGTACAATTGTTTCAAAATTAATCAACAGTTGAGTGAAAATTAATGAAAATCATGTTCTAGTAAAATATAGCTTTTGAACATTCTTTATCACAAGCTAACCTGCCTAATGGTTTATTGTATGTGATATGCAACCTACACTAAACATAAATTGAAATGAGATAATGTCATGGCCACACTATGCCATGGAGCTATTCTTAAAATATAAGATTCATTCACATTTACTTTGGACCAGATATATACTATGTAAAGTCTAATTGGGTCCAATGAGGCATTTTTGGTGAGAGGTTTCATGAAACGTGACATTTCATATAAAATAAAAAAATTGTTTCGTTTCACATTTGCTGATAAAATAATTACAAATTGCCATTTGTAATAAGTTTTACAATTCAGCATATTTTAATCTACTTCACGAGTTACAAGAATGCTTCATATTTGAAAAATTATACGTGAGTAAAGGTGAAGACATAAGCCAAAAATTATGAGGCTGCTGAGAAATATTATAAAGCGTAATAATGGAGAAGGATATTTCAGTAGTAGAGGAAAGGCAAAAGCTAACTGTCTGTATTGTAATGCCTTGATTTTACCTCTCAGATTATAAGTACACTGCTTTAAATACACCCCAAATCAATAACATAAAGAAGTCTAAAATTCATGAAATTTAAGACCTAAATTATTTCAAACTACATTATGTGTTGTTTTACCATAATTAGAATATCTTTTCGTATCTATGTTCAAAAATATTGAACCTATTCCTTTGATTTTAGCAATTCCTAAACCTCAAGGACAATAGGGTATCCAGTGTGTGCATTAAAATTGTAAATAATATTATTTTCAGATGACAAAATAGAAACAAAACACAGCAGAGACTTAATTCTATCAATGGTTGCTAGAGATTAGTAATCACCATTTAAGAAACATAACAACTAGCACACTAATTGATTAAAAAAACTTAAATCATTTGCTGGTTTCAAATTGTGAGTTAGAAAGAATACCAATAAATCACATTTGCAAAAATCCAAGCAATCACAATGGTATTATTAGTCTAATCCTATTCCAATAACTGCCAAATGTTTCATTGCACTCCATGCATTAATTGTACCCTTTCAAAACTCAAGAAATTTAATGAAATACGAAAGTATGTCTAGGACTATTATTATTCATTCACCAATCAAAATAAACGATTTATTTATGTAAAAAAGTAAAGAGAACCAATTGGTGAAGACTACTTTCAGTTAAAGTTAATACTAACAGGACGAAAGCAGAATGCAGATTAATCAGTTTAAAAAACTCGCTCACACCATAAGGGAGTGAAACTACATGCAAATTCGAGTCGAATGTGTTCAAGATGGCAAGAGGCGTACGCGAAAAATGTCATTGGGAGAGTGCGCGGCCAAGGTCGATCCGCCACTGACCTGTCTTCCTGAGTGGGAAGTCTTCATCGTATTTGCTGAGGAGAGCCTGGTGGGCGGCTACGGCCGCCGCCGAGGAGGCGGTGGAGGCCGCGGACGAAGAGGAGGGGGAAGAGGGGGCCGCCGAAGACCCGCTCTCCATTCTCTCGCCGCCGGGCGCCCCTCCGCCGGAAGCGGAGGCCTCGGAGGCCGAAGGGCCCACGGCGGAGGAGGATGAGGCGCCATCTCCAGAGGTGACCGCGCCGCCAGCGGCAGCAGAAGACCTCGAAGATCCTTGGAGAACGCTCCTGGAAAACGAGAAAATAAGTAAGAGATAAGAGATGTTTCAAGCAATAACAGTAAAAGACAAGCGCATGTTTCATATATTGAGTAAGAGAATGTTCGGGCGTTGGGTTCGAATACTGGTATTTAACAGGTATCAATGTCAGGAGTTAGGAGTAAAACATGTCATATAAGGCCGTTCTTCAGAAATTTAACCCAACATATTCATATATGACATCACAACACGTTTGACGGAACTATGTGCCGGCAATGAGTTAACATTAGGAAATCTTAGGATGAAAAATATTTTCAAAAACGAGGAATTAGAGTTTTTACAAGGAGAAAAATCTATCCGTTGATGCTTTCACTTTTTAAATATTTTCATTTTGAATTCATTAATTACATTTTTTTTTGAATAATTTAACATGACACACTTGATCACTTACTTTAATTTGGAGTTTACCACCATGAAATCGAACACTTGCCCGCGTTCAAGATAATTGAAAAAATCACATTATTTGAATCTTCGGATCAGATTCATCGAAAATCACTCTGCAATTCACTGATTCAGCTCAGCTCAGAACAAACACAAAATCGTTCATCCTTATCAAATCCAAACCGTGATGCCATTAGAGCGCCTTCCTTGAGGTAAAAAAAGTATCCCCTTGGCAGCATCCCACCATTAACCGTTCGCAGCTTAATGTTGAAGCGATTAACGGATGAAATGAGCGCGAAATTGAATCCCGGCTTCAGTGGTAAATTTGAGCACTTTTGGGATCTGACTCTACCGTTTCACATCCAATTGGGAAAAAAAACCCCGCGCGCACATTTATACGCAGCGCCTAAACCAGTCCACTGATGTAAACCGCGAAACAAATTCCGCGAACGAAAAAAAAAACACTTCGACAGAGATGGTGTGGGAGGGAGGCAAATGGTTGGGGGGGGGGGATATCCGCCCGGTTAGGGCCCCGTTAATCCTTTCTCACGCCAAAAATAAAGACCAATTAGTTCGTTGGAGAGAGAGAGCGGTCGGGCGCCACATTCGTCTCGGCGCGGAGACACCATCCGGGAACCTGGACAAAATGCGTCACAGGGAAATAAACAAGGAGGTTGGTTCTTCTTGTCGCGGAAAGGGATACGAATGGCAGGGGGGAATGGAAGGGGAGGGAAAGAGCAGTTATGGCTGACGGGATCTATCTTCGAGCCATGACAGGAGGGTGGAGGGAGCGAACGGCGGGGGAGGTTGTTGGGAGGGGGATTCGCACTCTTTGGCCGCCGGACTACGTCGCCAGCTCCCGCAAAGCTCGGGATTAGAACGGGGCGAATGGAGAGATAAATCGCCCTCTCCTCTACTCCCCCTCGGTGACAAATGAACTCTTTTAAGTACAACTCCATTTACCCAGTACCCCGCTAGCCGCCGCGAGGGCGCATGGTGCTAGGACACCAGCTATTCTTGCTCAAATAAGAATTCAAACATGACTTTGCATATGCATTTGCTCGTCAACACAAACGCACTCGAATCACATACATACATGCCAAAATACCACGAAAAACAACGGGTGCGTTTGAGACGCTCATTAAATTTTGCTAGTAGTAGTTTTGAGGGGAGGCGACCGACAGCTAAGGTCATTTGCGCCATAGGGGATGGACAGGAAAGGATGAAGGGTGGAGAGAAACCCGGCGTCGGCATTAGCCTACTCTTTACGAAAGGCGCCAAGGGGTCCGCAGTTTAACGTCCCATCCGACGGACGGCGTACTCCCTCAAAGTGCCCTCCACAAAGCACCTCAAGTAGGGATCGAGATACCTCTGAAAAATATTCAACACCGCCGGGATTTAAATTTTGCTATTTGAATAAAAATATTCGGGTGCTTCGACGCTAATACGATACTATCTACACCCAATTAGAGAGATTGAGTGCAGAACAGACTACAGATTTAATATTACATTTTTTCTACGGACGATAAGGGATCAGAATAACATTGTCCGACCGCGGTAGGGTCATATTAGGGTCAAAGTTAGTCTTGTGTGTATTCACCCCCTGCCACACACCCTAGCGGTGGCTTGCAGGGTACTAAAATAAAAAAATTGAAGAATTTAGATTTTTTTCAACCGTCGTTCTCTGAAGAAATCGTTCTGAGTTCCCCGGTCCTATTTATTTACATTAAGTTAGACCTCTTCGGACGCCAAGGATTTTCATTTAACAGCACGTTAGGTACAGTTAGGAAACGGGACCAATTAGTCAGTTTCAAGTTCAGCAGTCGTGTTCGATATTATATAGATTTTCACTCACGTGTCAAAATAGGCGGCAAAGAGAGCTTCCTCCACATTTTAGTCTGTGAAGTATTCTGGTTCAGATTTCGGCTGTCCAAAGGTTTCCCCCGGATTAGTCAGATGTCAAGCAATTTTCCCACACCCCCCTCTGACTTGTGACCATATTTTCTGAAGTCCGAGAAGGGATGACTACGAATACGCTCCTGGACAGAAATTCTTCTACCCGTTGATTTACGCACGACCGTTCCTGCACGCGATACATATGTTGCGAGGAAACTACGATTGGTCCCAGACACGCTCCTTTCCTGTATCCGAAAAAATCCCCTGGACAAAGTCACCTCCGGGGGAGGTTCAGAATAATACGCAAATATTTTGGAAAGCGGTCTCGTCAGCACGGGTTTCAGTCGAATTGCGAGTGCCATTTTAGAATTCGAAACACGGTGACGACTGCGAGGTGGCAGGAAAAAGGGGGTGGGATTGATGGGATGAAGGGGAAGACGTCCGGCTCCGAAATAAAAAAAATGAGAGACAAACCGATTGTACACCGAAAGACGTCGTTGCGGAGTTCAAGGAACTGGAGGGGTGAAATGATTTATGCCGGGGGGTTGTGAGGGAAGGGAATACGGTGAACTGGTGGAAGGAGAAAAGTGGTGATGTTGCGGTAAACGCCGCTGAAAATGGCAGTACAATTCCACGAAGAAAGCACATTCAAAAAATTGCTATGCGTTTCTTCCCTATCTATGTTTAGCCTCCCATAGTAACATTTGTCGTAATCCTCCTGAGGGAAAGCTGTAGTCGAGAACCATTTTGGATGTGTATAGCGACACATTTTAAAAAGCATATGAATTTGGTCAGCGAATGAGAAATACAGGGCCCATTTTAATTAATATTCAGATCAATAAACCAAAAACAATGATATTCGAAACTAATAAGTTAGCAAGCAAGACATTTTACCAGGAAATTTTCGGAGATAGTGCTGATTTTTGTTCATGCTAAGTAATAATTATTTTAAATATGCGACCCCTCTTTGAATAGCAGGGGTGAAGACGTCGCCGCGGCGGTAATGAATTAAAAGCTCCAGGAATCCGTCGAAGGGAGTGGTAACTGCGGAGGTCGGCCACATTGCATCGTCCTTTGAATTTGGGAAAATACCTTAATTCAAATTCTAGGATTCTACCAGGATAGTCAATCTGTTGCTCATTTTAAATCAGTACTCCGAGTACAACCCCACCTTCTCCCACCCCCAACGGCGACCAACACACGTCGACTCATTCCTCCCCTACTCCTCTCCCCCACCTCCCCGGCGAACTCTTCTCTCTTCATCCCCCCATTTCGCCTTTCCTTCAAAACCCCCACGAAAATGTGAATATACGTGTACGAAGAAGGTGAAATTTTCAACGTTACATACGACCATGCATAAAAGATACACTGCAAGCCATCGCTAGGGTGTGTGGCAGGGGATGATCACACACCACACTACTTTTGACCCAAAATACTTCCCCTCTAGCGTGGTGGTACAACGTTACTCTGATCACTTATCGTTCGTTGGAAAAATGAAATCTAAAATCCATCTGTTCTAGACTTAAATTCTTTAATATAACTGACATGATCTCTCCTACCGATGGGGCTAATAATGCATTTTACGCAATGACGCTAAAGAGACATCCTTCCATTTTATGCACGAGATTTAAACTGTAATTAAAGCCTCCGCTCTTTGAGTTATTCCAAACAAATTCCCAACAACAACGTCGGACCGAATAACTGAAAATTCTACAATGAAGTGAAAAATGCTTATAATAAAATACCCCTTTACACAGAAGATCAATAAAAGTCTTTAATCGAAAATTCTTTCATCGGTTGAAATATTGGAGGGACTAACAGACAACTCGGGAGAACCAACAAAAATTCTGGCAATTGTTAATGAAATGAAACATTTTGGAGAGAGGGGTAGGATGAGTATGGAACACAAAATATGAACGATTTCAAAATCAAGTGCTGATGCGATAGGAAGAAAAAATCAAGCGGCAGCCAATAATATCCATCGGCTCTCATTCACGAAATAAATGAGAATCTGGGGCAATACAGCCTCGGATAAAACTTAAGAAGAAAGTGGATTTCATTTACTCTGCAAGTCCGACATGTGGAATCCGGCTAACGAGATTCGTCCGTGCATTCGAGAAGTTTCAGCGACGATCCGCTAAAACTGATACGATCAAATGAAAAAAAGCGTCCCAGCGTTACCGCATTGCCGTCGGACTTGGGGCGGGAATAACTATAGAGTGCTCACCTACATATGAGATGAGATCGGTCATCTCGCTTTTATTATTGCCTAAGGGATAACGAATACAAAATTACAGGACTCGTCAAAATCAATAAAAGCACGGGAACACTTCTCTTGAAAAACAGCGAACGTCACCCTTTCCTCATTTAATCTAACACCATTTTCTCAACCCCATTCCTTATCCATTGGCCACTTGTAGGATGTAGAATTTAATTGCTTTCGAGGTAATCTGAGGGGGAAAAAGAGAGAAAGGGCTGAAAAAAGAAATTTGGGAAACAAATATGGGGTCCTCATGAAGTTGGATTGATTGACCAATTCGATCGCGTACAGCGTAAAGGAAATAGATTTGTAAAACATTCTTATGACAAACTTCGAGACGTATCTATATTATTTTAGAAACTTGGTTGGGACTCACTCACAGAGCGATGGTTAAATTACAGATTAAATTACAAATCTAGGATGAATTGGAAGCAAATCTCAGTAGCGATGATGTTGAAATTGTACCATTGGCCCCATCTTACTACGATAGGTGAGATTATGACAATAAGAGCAGAGGGATCAAGTGTACGTACGAGTAGTAGGTACACTTTAGAGACCTTCATGCAGAGACTTTTAGAGACTTTCATGTAGAATCGACAGAATTAAAGTTCGATTTTTCCCTCCTACGATAATAATCACAATATCAATAAATTTAAACGACCGAGACAGGAAAAATTATTTATTTTTCTCTATGAATAGTCTAGTATATTATCTCAGAAAAATAGATTGCTCCCACAAAGTGACGCCTGAAACCATTCTGTTCATCAAATGCGCATTAATCGCTGATAAGGCAATATGGTACGGAAGACTTTCAATCAAGTTCCGCATCGCATCCCTGAACATCTTCTACAGCAGTCAGTGCATCACCCATGGAGTCTTCCCGAGATACATCCAACCGAGAAGTAAGAAGACCTGGTCATCCTAAGGAAAACACGCCGTAGAAGCAGGCAAGAGAGCATGGCTAAAAAAGGGAACTCCATGAATACTATGTAAAGAGAGACGCCCTCTCTCACTACCTACTCCCCCTCCACATTGAACTAACACATAGTCTACAGTGGACCGAGTGGTTATGTTTCGATGATGAGGTCAGGCTTAAGTCCAGTGTAATCGCCTTTGAGAAAAGATCAACTATTTCCCGGAATTTAATTAATTTGTTAAGTACACAATGCGAAGCTGTCCCCGTAAAGCAGAAAGTCTCTTCAGTCCCAGCACCCCATTCCTTTGGTGAAAGATTATTAAATTTAACAGCTCACGAGCTTCTTCCAAATGAAATATCACTTTTGGAGAAAGGTTTTCAATATGTCCCAAATGTAGTATATTATCATTATTTCATCTAAAATCAGATTTTGAGCATTATTATAACATCAGAATTGCAGGGATTAGTCCGAATACGTTACAATTATTCTTCTTGTTACTAACAGCTCGCCTCACATGCGTAGAGAAGAATTTTACATTTAGATACCGCAGTCAATGTATCTCTCGTTAATATTATCCTAATTATGTGATCTCTTTCATATGCATACTCGAGACTAACAATTAGGAAAATCTTATTTTTTGATGTTGCATTACTAGTGTGGAATGCAACTGCCAAACACCCTCACGGTGACGCGGTAGGATACCATGTAGATGTAGAATAGAGGCTGGGGACGACGTAGAGAGAGCGACGGCGGGGATGTGAACTTCTTGAGCGATGTGCACAAAGCACCGTCAACAAGCAAGCGCCCTGCCCTAAGATGGCATGCGCGCCCTTTAGCCTCCACGCACGATGAGCGTGGGTTACCCACCCTTCTCTTATAACGCCCACGTCTCCGAGGAGAAGGTATCAATGGGAAAAGAGGACAGACCCTTGGGTAAGCGGTGTAATTGGAGTGGCCGAGACCATGGATGAGCATTGAATAGACGCTCTCATCAGACTGAGGAACAATATAGTCAGCAATGATTTCAGACTTGGTGACAACGGATTTAACGTTCACACGGCAAGTTAATTTGCTGAAAATCTTCGGTACTTCCTAACTTGCTGAACCATTTTTCTGTTCACTATATTTAGTAACGGTTCATTTTGCCAGGCGAACATTCTCCTATTTGTCGAAACAAGTAAAAATTTAATTTGGCAGACGAAAGTGGACCCCTATATAACACACGTGTGGCTGTTTTACCACAAATTTTGGAATTTAGATGCTGGTTAGTTTAAATAAGTATTTTCAGAAAGCTGTACGTTGCTTTCCATCTCAAGTTGCCTCATAATGACACATTTTTGCCTCATTTACAGAAGTGCAACTCCTCACAATCACCTGAATAATGACATGAAAGTCTCGTAAGTTGGGTGGTGAAGTAATATGCAATGAATTCCGAGGAAGGGGAGACATTCAAACGAGGAGGAGAAACGGCTGCAGTGTATACCGAGTGGTAATGGACTGTTGACGACTGGGGCGGAGGGGAGAACATTAGATAGACGAAACTGAGACGGAAAACATAGGCATGTTTGACGTATCCAGGCGATGCAGGAAGTACATGGGTATAAAGAATTACGTCTCATAATGCAGGTTTTTTTAGAGTGTTCAGGGGGAATTAGAAAGAGAGCAGAGCTTAGCTATTGAATCCATCAAAACTCTACATTGACCGGTAAACCAATCTTAATAATACATTTTGGGAAACCGTGGACGGCCCGGAGAAAGGAAAAAAAGGTCCTCCTATCCTGATGTGCAAATTTCCCACGCCGTATACATAGGCCTTGAAATTAATTATTCGTGAGATCTACCCTCACCTATCAAACCGACTTTCGGGCTAATAACAGTGCTATTCATATTTGGTTGTAAAATGCGTTCGCTGTAAGTTTATGGCCTATCGCAAAAAATAAACCGAGGTTGAAAACATTCTTCTATGTTCTGCAGAGCCTCAGACAGTTTC
This sequence comes from Hetaerina americana, assembly GCF_022747635.1. NCBI lineage: Eukaryota > Metazoa > Arthropoda > Insecta > Odonata > Calopterygidae > Hetaerina > Hetaerina americana. Next base: position 33,491,130 of record NW_027286985.1, on the reverse strand, counting down.
CTCGGCGGACCAAAGGCCTTCCGGCTCTTCTGAGGGCTGCGGACTAGAATTAATGCCACGGGGAAGCTCGGTTACTACACTAATAATTTTTCTCAACGAAGTTCAATTTGATATATCACAACAGCCTTCGGACTTACCTAAAATCAATACCATTAAACATGCATACTACTTCTTGGAGCTATTCCAACATGTTTGGGCTCTCCCAGAAAAATATCACTAACCTTTTATACCTGTAGTAGTTACTTGTTCATGTTTTATGGGAAGCGACCGACACCTGAGATCAATGGCGCAACCAGGGTTTAGTGGGTAATTTATTGAAGGTAGGATATCAGGGAATCGAGGAAGGGCGGAGAGAAACTCGGTGTTAGCGAACTCTTAACGACAGCGGTGAAGGGGTCACACAAAATTTCATGTCCCATCCGACGGACGGCGTGTTCCACTAGAAGTGGAACTATCCACATCGTACCCAAAGTAGGGGGCCACTAGAAAATCCTGCCACCACTGGGACTCGAATTTGGACCGTCGGGGTGGGAAGCCAGTACACCAACCACCGCAACAACCACATCCCCCACATCAGCATTTTTTGCCGTTCACAGCATCAATTTAAAGGGAACTAGGATACTTTCGTTTTGACTATTAATATTAAGATTCGTGTCACTTATCGCATAATACCACGCTGATTTTGGAACCAATATTATCATTTGCTTCGCATGAGGTGTTCAGCTGAAGCCACTACACTAGACACCATAGCAAAACCAATTCAACATTTTAAAAAAATATTTAAATATGTAAGAACATATTTTCACTGCCGCACCACTTTATTGAGGAAAGCTGATATTCCTCATCGCGCTTCGAACAGAGAGGGATTACGGTTTCTGACGTCGAATGTGGAGGATGCATCGAAGCAGATCTCATTCCGTCCATTGCGGATGGGTAGAGTAGAGGAGAGGGAAGAGAGAACTGTGGGACTGAACTGGTAGGTGGAGGATGGGTAGCTCAATCTCCCATCCAAAACCGCCCCTCGGAGCCAGTTCGTCCGAAAGGGGACAAAAAACTGATCTTCGGGGGAAAAGGCGTTCTGGGTAGTGCAGACGGGGATGGGTTGCGACGAGGGGGAGAGAGGAGAGGGATGAGCGGATGATGCATGGAGGGAGGGAGAGGGAGAGAGGGGGAGAGAGAGAGAGAGAGATGATGGCGGAGTGTGGGAAGATATTTCGTTTGGGGGGTGGGAAGGGTGGAAACGGTCGGAGACGAAAATATATACACATACATTTCCCCCGCGACGCGACGAGACGGGCGTAAACAAATTCACGGAATAAATAGACGTTCTCTCGGCTCCACAAGGGATGGGAGGGGGCGAGGGAGGCCGGGACGTCGTCAAACCTTCCCCCTCTTTACCGCCTCCCCCATTTGGGCAAGCTGTTTTCATTCCGTGAGCGATTCCAGCGAGAAAGGGAGTGCGCGAAAAAAATTCAAGTTGAAAAAAATGTCGGCGAGAGCGAATCCGCGGGGAAATCGTCGCGATGTCCTCCTCGATCGAAGCGCGGAAATGCGAATAATAATCGCGCGCGGGTGGTGGCGACTCGGACGTCTGCCTGGCGCGGCCATTCGCGACGGGGATTTAAATCAAACAAAATCACCGCGCTTTTTCTTTCCGCGAAATTTTCTTTCTTTTTATTTTTGTCGAACAGCCGCGGTTCCAATGCCGACCGCGGATTCATCATCAAAACTGCGGTGAGTTTTTGGAATAACTAGTGTGGCCCAAACTGCAAAGTGATTCATCCACTCGATTAATTTGGAGAAAAGTTCGCGAACACCACACCAATTATGTGCGTAATTGAACGTGCCCCGTAAATGAAAAAAAATGACCGAAATTGGTCGGCGGTAAATTAATGAATCGGAGGTTATTTCGACCCGGTGGTATTAACACCAAATTTGGAAAAAAATAAATCAACTATGGATCTTTGCTAATGCTTCACTGCGGTTATGTTTTTCCGAGAACGAAATGAAAATATTCACATGAGTTCAACAGATTCAGGCTTGAGGTCGTGGAAGTTCATCATAATGAAATAAGGACAATTTGCACTTTTCCACAGTTTATTTCCACAGAAAATATTCACCACGAAATATGATCAGTCGTGCAACGGATTAACCATTATTTCGTTCATTTTGCTTTGATGAAGACTTCCGGGAGTGTTTACACCGCGCTGGAGAAGTGATTGACCATTATTAGAGTCCCCAGACAAATGTCAACACGTTTAACGAAGTGGTTTAAGTATGCGAGAGTAGAAAAGTGACATATCCTTCCGCATGGTGACCTGCAGGCCTCTAACCTACACTAATTTGTGGTGGATTATTACCCCCAAACCAAGCTCCACCTTAAAGGACAAACTGCATACATATTACATAACAGCGAGTTCATTAGACAAATGGATGAACAGATATCTTTTTTCTGATTCTGGTATGATATATTAACATCTACACTACATTTAGGATTTTAAAAAGTGCCCACGTGTACTTTTTTAGCAGCAAAGTACTCTCGGAGCACCTTAAAATACTCTCATCCATCAATAAATCTAGACGAAAGCATATACTATAATAACGGAACTAGTTTACTAGTTACGTTTAATGAATAACATCACGTATTGAAGCATCCTTAACTGAAGAAGTTTTTAGCAGGAAACCCGGACATCTAACAAATTATTCCTAATAAATCAGACCAAATTTAACACTGAACTCTCCATTCACGCTGAATACTATTATTCATTGGTCCGCCGTAAAGTTATTATAATTACTCAAAAGAGTCATTTTTTAGCTAGATACAATAATATCGGATGTTGACTTCGTGGGGAGAGAAGAGCACTCGCGCGAGCTATTGACGCAATGGAAGGATACATAAACATCCAACGAAAGTAAACAAAACCCTCCAGGATGAATGAATCAAATTATTCGGGTGATCCGCCTCTTATTACTCCTCACATGGAACTCTCATTTTCATAACTGCGCTAGGAAAGTGGTCGTCTTTTTATTTCTTCTCTCCTTCTATTTTGGGCAACATGTGACCAGCATCTTTGACATGAGACACTCTTCGTTAGTCTGAAAAAACGAAAGAAGGGCACAAAAGAGAAGGAGGAAAAAAGGGAAGAAAGAGGGGGAATGACTGGAATATGAGGGCGGGCGGTGATGGGGGAAATCGGCGCGGAATGTGGCGCGCGCGTCGAAAGCTCTCCCGCGGCTTCGGGGACCGAGAGTGGCGCGGGTCGGGAGGAGGGAGGGGGTCACGTGGCCCCGGGATCCGGACCAATCGGAGACTCCCCCGCCACGCCACCTGTGTCACTCTCGCCGGGGTGCATAAGTTATTGTAGCCCTCAAAAAAGGCGTCCAAAAATAAATTTACGTCTCCCGTGGATATTTTACGCGATGAAGTTTTCATCGACGCGAGACATGGAATATTCACGACATCGGCAGACTCTAAAAATAAAATTTAAAGCAAAAAAAGAAACTAGCGACGGTCCACGGGAAGCATTTTTTTTTCATTTGCCGTCGCCGTCGGATTTCGTTCAATCGTGTTTGGGCGAAGGGGGTAAATAATGAGAACAAAAAAAAACAAAAATATTCTCTCGGATACCCGAAGGCCCCGCTGAGAATAAACAGATGGCGCACTAAAATATTCCTCCATCTGTGGTATAAATAAAGTATTAAACATGCGTGGGCTATTCTCGTCCTATTTTGGGCTCACAACAACGGCAACATCAAATAAACTTTTAACGCTGTTATTCAGCGCAGTGTTTCAAAATGATGAAGAGACGACTCCACGCGGTGGGAGGGGACGACGGAGAGGAAGGGGATCGTGTGAATAATTAAACGAATCGCCGAAGAGAATGATGATTTTTTTTCAAATAATGGGTGAATTCAAATTACCGGACGTGCCCCCAACCATCCATAGCACGGGAAGGAGGACCCGGTTAGCCCCAGCCCGGTTGTGTGTTACATAGGAGGCAGAGGGCTCGGATCCTCTCTTGGATATTAATTTTGTTATGCCGCGAAATGTATTTTTCAAAGCGTGAATTTGCGGCGCCGATTCAGCCCTAGGAGTTAGCTTTAAAAAATCCATTCACTATAAACATTGGACCGAACCCATTTCACAAAACTGATGTATTAAAAAAATATGGACTTTTCACATGGAATCTAAATTTTATCACGACCATGAGTTATCAATCCCAGGATTGCTTGGCAGTGGCTCTCAAAACTATTCTGTTCCCTGCCAGTATCTCTTAATTTTCTTGTAGCGTTTTACACCGACAATTTCCATTACCTGTTTCTCGTACTTAGGCATTTTCACCCTAGGTCTTCCTCTTAAATTCTACCATTCCAGGTTTGCTTCAATTATGGTCTTCGGTAAGCTATCATGCCTCAGGTTTTATCCAATATATATCCCTCTTCTATTAAGTGTCATCCACTGTCTTTTCCCTTTGCTTCCTCTTCGAGGTTCTGCATTTTTTATCTAACAAATTTATTTCCATCATTAAAAAATTTCACATCCGTAGAAAAGTAGATTTCATACACAAAATTTCATGAATACCTTCATTGGGTCTACGGTAGTATGGCTTGAAGACAGCAGTTGTTTATTCTGATTGATAGCCTTCTTGTTCATTCATATTCTGCTTACTACTACATCATTTTGCGTCTTAAATCAATGGTGAACCTACTGCCAAGCCTATATATTATATCCAGTGAATTTGGAATAAGAGAAGAGAGACAACGGAGGCAGAGAGGAGACTTCTGTGACGCGATGATAGAGAAGGACGGAACAAAAAGTCGACAGAGAGGAAGACGAACGGAGAAAAGTGATGGAGGGAGGGGAAGTTGGTTGGGAAACTTGGGAGACGGCGGTGGAGATGTTGAGAGGAAGCGGGGAAATGAGGCCTGTAATAACAAAGGAAATGCTATAAACGTGGAAGAAGTAAAAAGCATAGGGTTCCTGGATACCGTGAAGGGATAGGAACTATGAGAAACCAAAGAAGTCAACAGTGTCGGGAGAAATGTTCATTTTGCTCGAATTTCATTCTAGTTCGGAAGCACAAAAGGCTAAATGACAAATTTTAACGAAATAACCAAACCTAAGAGTACGTGGAATGGATGTGGAATGAATGGGAAGTCGAAATTTGGGCCGTCTGGTTACAGAAAGAAAACGGTCGAGATATTAGTGCTGGGGGGGGGGGGGGGGGCTACTGACTACACGTTCCATTTTCACCATTATGACACTCCTAAATGAAGGTACCAAAGAAATATAGTTTAATAAGTGATCCGGAGGACAAAATGTAATTTGAAGAGTAATAAGAATAATTGTCAATTGTCTAAAGTTAATTCACCATGTTGGAAAGTAAACAATTTTAAAATACGCAATCAATGAAAGATAAATAAATTTACTGACAAAATGACAATGGTAGCCACATAAACCCATTCTCTGGCTGGTAAAGAATTCGGCTTTACGAACCTAAAGCGTGTAACATCCAGAGTAGCAGGCCATTTCGGTGCCGCGGCGCCGACGACACCGACAAAGTGCTCTCTCTGAACGGTACTTGAGCAGTAACCACGGAAATCAAATCCTGGACTCTGACGTAGCAGGCCAGTCATACACCGACTACAACAAAATACGATAAATAGAGATATATGAAGCACTGAAAGGGGTTGATGATGATGACGTTTGGAGCGGGGACAACGGGGGCGTCGAGAGATGCTGGAACCCCTTTCACCTCGCACCCCTTAAAGGTACATTTTTAGCGATGACGGCACGTGCGACAAGATGCGGCAGCCATCTGTTGGATGGAGAGCTTCCTTGAGGGGGGGGGGATGAGGGAGGGATGAACGCTGGATCATCTGCGAGCCTCATTTCTTTTTTCCCCGCAGATCCGAGGGCGAGTTTTTGGCGAATCCGCGGCCACTCCGCGATCCGGAGTCCGCGAAGGCTTCGTTTCGGTTCCGAGGAGAGGACTGCTCGCAATGTGAGTTGGGAGGGGAGACCGACATCCTCTTCCCCTGTCAAACTAATCCTCACTCTCATTCTCTTCCCATCACAGGCAAAACTAAAATACTCCCCCGATTAAAAGCGAAAAACAAATGGCCTGGGGAGAGGGGGTGGGGTGGGATACAAGATACCGCTGCCACTCGCGTCCTCTCTCCCCGTCAAGAAATGAAATGGGAAATATACATATAAATATAAATAAATAAATAAACATATATATATATATATATAGTATATATATATACATATACACACATACATACATGTTTGTGTGTATGTGTATATATATATATATATATATATATATATATATACATATATATATATATATATATATATATATATATTTATACTAAAAATAAAAGATTTCATCCGGGTTGAGTAATGAGGAGGGTGGGAGGAAATATCATTTCGGAAACGCGGCAACAACGCGGGGACACTGGACACGATTGTTTTTTTTCCGGGGAAAAGACCGGCTGATAAATAGCGGGGTCATTCGGGAGAAATTGGTGGGGCGGGGATTGGGATACACCGGGGGGGGGGGTAAGGGGGGGGTCGCGGAGGGGGAAATTGGGGAAGGCGTCCGAGCCTGCTTTGAAGTTTACAATGGGTCTCATTCTCTATGTAATAGCACAAGGATAAGCACACAGAAAATCTACTTCCGTAAAAGCCGCCGTCTCATGCTCACGAAATGTGGATTTCGTGACTTCGTCGCTTTAGTTTGTGGAAAGAATGCCACACGGTGACGCGACTGACGATTAATACTGAGTGTGCTTCTGTGTGTGTGCATTGTGTCCAACCCACCCCTTGCACGTACTCCCTGGTTGAAATGTGCACGGCATCAGCGACAAGGACGTTTTCCATCAAGTACTATTAGTTATCTGCTGGAATATTCCATTACTCTGAGAAATGCTGACTGTTCTAAGTATGCTCTCCTATCTTACAACCGCTTTAGCTCGGAGCTATGCCATTCAAGGTATTTCAGCGTTCACAACACAAAAAAGTAAACAAAAGGAAGAGAGGTAAAAAACGTTTCCACGATACGAAAAGGAACCCAGGATTACTTAATATATAGTACATAATCGATTGACTTAGAACTGCGAGGTTAGAGAATGGAAAGACTTCATAAATAACATTTGTTTTTGTATGCAAGCAGCAGAAAATAAAAGTAAATAAATTTGAATCTTTCTTCAGTTAAGCACAACAAAAATAGACTTTTTTGATTACAGGAAGCTGTGTCAAGTCCCAGGAATTTGTTATATGCTTATATAATTCTAGAACCAGCGAAGTATAGAAAACATGTAACCTTTGAAACGTGGTGCTGGAAGAAAATGCTGAAATTAAATGATCTGATAATGTTAGGGACGAGCCACTATATAGAAGAGCAAAAGAGGAAGGGACAACATGGAGAACTCCACGGCAAAGAACTAGATGGCTCGGAAACACCTTGAGGCTCAAAGTGTATGGTAGAAACATTATAGAAGAGAAAATTGAAAGGAAGATCCCTTGAGGAGGACCAAGGGACAAATATACAGGATAAATTAAGAAGGGTGTAAAAGAGAAAAGCGATCGGGAGGTGAGGGAATTAACAATGAATTGAAAAAATTGAGAGCTTCAGAAAACCAATCGTAAGATTGCATTCCTAATTATGATGATGGTTTCTAGAGCAATTCCGAACAGAAACTGTTATCTCCCTTCATTTTTATTCTCAGCCAGTCAAACATCAACCCTTTGGCAACTGCAGAAACATTTTTGACTGGTTCTCACTAACTTCCCTAAACTTAATCTCATTTCTTCGAAAACACTTGCCTTCCTCTATCATATTTTTTTATCCTTCTTAAATTCCACATCTTAAAAACATCGCCCCTATTCTTCTCCCCTCGTATAAAAGATACTTAATCTTATCACGCTACCAACATGTCAAAGTTTTTGCTTTCTCAACATCGTTTTCAATATGCAATCAAAACGGAACTCGGAATTTTACTATGAACCCGAATTGTTTGAAACTTTGAGGGATTTAAAAACTACAGTGATATCGTCTTCCCAGGATAACAACACGAAATGTAAGTATATTTATGCGTACCACAGTTACACCGCGAATGATACCAATTTCGTGACTTCGTACCTACCGTACCGGACGGCTGGGCACACAACTGAAGAGGCAAACTCACGAATTTGCGAACAGGAATGGACCTTTAATGAGAAATATACGTGCACTGCGGTTACGCTCCACACTGTGATTTTCGCCTTCAATTTTCCATTCAAGGACGACCTCTTCCACTGAACGAGGAATGGCGTCCCCACCAGGATAGGAGCCGTTTTCGTCCTGGCCGGTCGCCCTTAGCAGTAGTCCCGTCGGGAGGAGCGGGCCGAATTTCCTTTAGATAATACGGAGGAGAGCATGAACTCATGGAGGAATCATCTCAGAGGCTATCTTACACGCAGCGTAAGCGTGCGCCTCACATTCCGTCCGCTCCCTCTTCTTCTTCGCCCCAGGAGAACTTACGACGACGTTGCCACGTGTTATGGCAGCGGTACCCATGGGGTGAAGGTGAAGGATCCAAGACTACAGAATAAAGTGCTTCCCTCGCATAACTCAGCGTCAACACGCTATATCTGGTTACTCAGTGAATACATCTTAGCAGCCGCGACAAGCGTACCTTCGAACCCAGTACTTTGAGGACTCAAAAGTGGTGCTCCCTAGCCACAACTTTGCCCTACACCAACCAAGTAGATTAAGATCAATAGTAATAAATATTTTTTTACATGCTGGCTTGCCAACTAATGTCTCTTAGATATATCAATTTTCGACTAATTATGGATAAAAATGAAAAAGATGAAATGGACAGAAAGGAAAACAACCGAGGGAGTGTTGGGCTCGATGGGGGAGGAGAGGGGGGATTGGTGGGAAAAATCCAGAGGAAGGAGGTTGACAAGATGGATACAGAGCGTTTTGATTGTCGATGGTATGTAAAATCGGTAATAGTAGGGATAACGCTATGCAAGTAAGGATGGGGTAGGAAAAGGATAGGTATTTTGGGCGTTATGACGTCAAGGAAGGAATTACGCGGAATCGAAGCTTATTACCGCTTTATTGGTTATGTTTATTAAACTCCTACCCTTAACCGGTAGAATACCAATAATAAAAAGATGAGATCCGATAAAAATATTTCAATCAAAAAAAGAAACCGATTGACAAGTGAAATGAACCAATCCTCGCGTTCCTTTCAATTTTGGAAAAATCAATCCAAGTTTTCATCAAAGAGACTCTTTTGAGTTTCCGAGCAACATTCAATAAAAAGTCGTTGGTGTTCCACTTTTATCGAATCTCTTTCATCATGACATATTTTTTATTTCAGGGCATAATAAGAGAGGAATGGTGAATAGGAAAAATACTGTTATCATTTTCGACTAAAACTCAACGAACATCTTTCCCTCGGCTTTCCATCTTCCATCCCATTCGGCTGAAAAAAAATCTCGGAACGAAATCTGCGAGCAGGATCATTGTCAGGCATAGAGGAGCCAGCGATCATTCCGGCATGTTTGAGGTCAGTTCTCTCCCGTGAGCACAGTAAAACTTTTTAATGAGCACGTACTCGTATTTGCACGTTTTCACCAGTAAGCACTAATGCATACCCCTAAAATCGCAGCAATCAACCAGACATTCGATTCGTCAGACATATCGACATTTTCGTAGGTCAGGGTTTATCTCAACAGTTTGTAAGTCTTCGGGAAGTAACAAACAACTCGCACCTAATATATATATATATATATATATATATATATATATATATATATATATATACAACAATTGACATTCCACATGAAGGACCTTTTTTCAGACTCAGATAATTAAATAATTAATTTTGACGCAAAATTTAATTTGAAATGTCTCTTAAAGAGTTATTTTATGCAACTGTCAATGGAATAAAATTATTCAAAAGCACCAAGTGATTTCTATATTTACTGCAATTTTCTTACTGCGACCTACAGGCACGGAAAATATCTATGTGTTACTGCAGTTGCATAAACAATTAGCACTAACACTCAACCTATGAAAACTAAAAATAAAGTACATGAGATTATAGCAAAAATTTTGCATCACTTCACACGGTCATGTAATCCGTTCCCATAATATGCAAATTTTGTCAGAAGTGAAACATTGAAACATTCCAGTTCCACCCCATCTTGGCGGGCCAATTAAATTGATTAGGGGGGTGGGGCACAGGTCGGCGATCTGGCGGATGGGAGCCTGCGGCCGCGAATCGGATAGACACCGCCACCGTCTCCACCCACCCACTGAGGGGGTGGCGGAGGCTCCGCAGGGAGACAGCCGCGCTATCTAATCCATCACGCCGCCCGCGCAGCGAGAGTCCTCAGCGACCCCAGCCGTGGATGCAAACAGAGAAACAAACACGCTCTGCTCCAGCCATTTACCCGACCGTGACCTACAGATGTCCTCTCTCTCTCTCACTCTTTTCCCCTTCTCTCCCACGAATCCTCACGGAGTGACCGCGAAATCCCCAGAGGGACGTGGAGCACTTCGAAAGGCCTCCCATGACAATCAAACACGGGGCTAGGTGGTGATAACAAATCCCTCCCCTGAGGGGCGTGGAAAGATTTTACGGCATACGGGAGCCCTTCAAAAGGGAAAAATACACATGATGGGGCGGCATTAAGTGGGAGCGATGAGAAGAGCAAACATCGGTTTTATGGACCGCATATCCCCGGCGTCACCATAGAGGTTCTCCCGATTGGACGCTGGACCTCCATTATTTTCTCTAGAGCTGAACGAGAGATGAAGTTCGCCGCCGAGTGAACGACTTATATAAACATATGAAGCTTCTATGGAAAAGGTCACCTAGACTGGCAATTACCGAAGGTAAGCCCCCTATAAGGGGACACTACAATGACTGTGGGGACTCGAATTGCGTGGGGTAGAGCTGATACTAAACGGAATGTGGTTTATCTCTCCCCCATTACCTCATGCGTAAAAAATGGTCCAATTTCATTTTAGGATATCCGAGGGAGCATTATGGAATATTTTAGATGCAAATGAGCCGTTGAACTTGCGATGGTTCAAGTTCTACAGACCTACATAATTGGACAAGGACCCCGCAGTTTGGAGGACCAATAGGCAAGCACAAGAAACCCTTTTTTGCTGAATCTCTCGAAAATGTTATTATTATAGGTCATTTGCCGGTTAAGGTAAGTTTTGGACAGACAGTCACCAAATAAAGAAGCTATTATCGATACGGAAAACCTATCACTATCATGCATCGACACATCGGTTTAAACGATAATTACTGAATTTTTTAGTTCTTGCCTGAGTCACTATAACGAACACACACGCAGACTAGGTTTAGCAATTTTTCATCAGATTAGAAAAAACTTCGGATATACCCTGGGCCATACTACAGTCGAGCCGATGGCAACGGCTTTTGGTTACTGTTTCTGAAGCCTTACTAATTGCAGAGTAATTTCGTTAAAATGTGGAGGCCACAAAATATCTTATCCCGGTTCGAGATTACGCGTGACCGGGTTTATGTAAAAATGTGCTCGGATATCTCTTTTCTCCCTCAATTAAATGGGAGGAGATTTGCTGATGACGGTGACAAAAAATTGGGAATGAATTATCCACATGGGTGCTGAGCAAGCAACTTCGGTTTTCCCACTGGTCAGGACAAGGAGAATACGTTCCTTGAGTCTATTTATCTTAGTAACTGAGGAAAAAAAGGAAAGAGACCAATAATTAACAAAAATGGGACAACAACTAACAAGTACTATTACATGATAAATTTTGGAAAAAAGCAAAATGAATAAACGATAGGATTTTAAACTATCGGAATAACTCCTTTGTTGACAAAACGTTCTCGTAATACACTTTTTCATGCTACTAATTTCGGAATATTTTAGTATGAAGGATAACCCGGTATATGTTTGATAATTATGCTGGAATGACCATACTGCAAGTTGTCAGACAATGACCATCATCATGTCACCTTCTTCAATCAGTGTTAAGTACGCAAACCACAAATGATCACACATCCGAGAATTTTACGAGTTCAAGCCGAGAGATATATTTTTTAACAAAATGGGACACTTGTTGGTTTCATTCGCTTGACGTGGAATGACTCTGGACAAAATGAATTATTACGCCATATTGAACCCGGCAAGCCTACAAAAACTATGGAATACTAGCTGCCTCTGTGGCTTTCCTACTGGATCATAATTCAGTTCCTAGTAAACACTACAGGTTCCTCTACATTGCGACAAAAAGTAAACAAAAGTGATCCAAATGAATGAACAGCACAAAAATTTTGGAAGACGAAAATCAGGATAAATTCAAGGGATAAGGTTCACGAGAGCAAAAAAAAATCATTTGGGCATAGGTTATGCCTTCGATATTTTTGGCTTATTGTAAAATCATGACCATAACGCGCCTCATAAAACTCACTGACTGAATTCCTTCAACCTTGAGGATCCGCCCCATAAAATATTAGAGTAATCAATGTGTAAGGGCGAACCTTAAGGACGCGGAATCTCGTAAAATCTGGAAACATCGATATAGCAAAATGTCGTATCCTCGATTAGGTCCCTCTGATGGACGGAATCATTGATAAGGAGACTGAAATTATTTTCTGCATTAAATTTTGAATGTATAACTGCTGCTATCTGAATTTTTCTAAATTATTTTACTGGAATCAACTTTGAAAGGAAATAAATTAATGAAAACAGTTTATTTCTATATTTCATCAGTTAAATTTCCTCTAAAAAATTCCATCCTTATTTTTTTCAACCTGATTAAGTTAGAAAACTGCAAATTCTGGAAACGTACTCGGTCTCCGCAGATTTTATCTGTGGGAGGTGAGTGTCCATATATACGCGTGTGTTTGTGTATAAATACATGTACACAGGCATTATATCTATATCCATGTGAATGAATATATATGTGTATAGATATGCATATATATATATATATGTGTGTGTGTGTGTGTATATATATATATATATATATACACACACACACACATCTGTGTTATTAGGGCTATTTTTGGGAACGGCTTAACACCGATGTAAAGCATGAAGCGCTCTTAACGACCACACAATGGATTCCTTCGTTTTTAGCGTTGGATAAATTCACGAAAAATAAATCAGCTCATTACCTCGGCCAAGCCAGCGTCTTGGAAAGGTGAGACTGTGTATATAATCCCCGTAAGCTCAAGATTTTTTAAAAATGCATTAAACACTCCCCGCTGAAACGACTCATTATACACAAAGAATATACTCCAAATCTCATTTTTCACGGAAATGAAGAGAGAAAAGGAGAAAACTACCGCTTTTCTGAGTCGCGTTCGGAGAGAGAGAGAAAAAAAGAAAACCCGTCGTCGATTTTTTTTCACAAATTAACAATTCATGGTCTTCTCAACTTCTTTGTGCTGGTCGCTAAGAATACATAAATGGCCTATTATTCCCCAAAAACGAGGGAATATAAAGAAGTTAAAAAATACACGAGGGGAATGGGGGCGCAAATATAAAACGTCGATGAAAACCACGTCGATTCTATCCTTGGGTGTGAGAAGAGAGAGGGAGAGAGAAAGAGAAGGGAAAAGTGGGACAAAGCGAGCTTCGTTAAAATGTCCGAACCGAGAGCAACACTGTTAATGTATCGTTGAAGACTCGCATAGAGGGGTGTTTGGGGGGGGGGTCAAAAAAATGTGTGCCGGGGCTAGCGGAGGACGCCGGAAGCGCGGAGACGGGTTATGAAATGACGCGGAGAGGGACGGAGTGGGAGGCGAGGACTTAGAAACAAAAGACGAATGCGAAGCGAAGTCGTGAATGAGTGACTAAAAGCGTAATTTACGTCAGCCAGAGACACGGGGACGGGGCGGAGTGGTGATGGCGGGAGGGAAGGTTGGAAATGGAATGGGGAGGGGACGGGAACTTAACGGGCATAGGAGGCGGGGACCGCGTTTGTATATACGCGTGCGTGCGGTAGAAAATGGCGGAAGGAAGATGGACCCCCTTCCTTCCTCCCTCCCGCCCTTAAAAAAAAAAGAATTCATCTCCCGAAGGATTCTGGAGATAATGCGATTCTCACACTTTGGGAAACAAAAACCTTCCCCCACAGCCACGACAATTAAAAGCGAAAGGGGCGGGTAGGAGAGAGGGAAACGTATCAACGACGAAAATAAAAATAAATAACAAAAAAACTGTGCTCGGAAAGAGAGAAAAAATTGTGAAGAGGCAAGAGGAGGAAGAGTGGGGACGATATTGCTGGGGAGGGATGCGGGAGAGAACTTGCTTTGTCAGTATTTGCGTAGTTGAAAAAAAATAAATAAAAACAAAAAGAGTATCCGCGGGCTGAAATTTAAAATACCCAAAAATAAAAGGCAATATTATGAGAATGAGGAAATGGGAGTGGATTATTACGGTGGGAAAATTGAAAAAAAAATAAAGACAACAAAAGCTATTAACGTGAATGAGAGAGAGGGTTTCGAAGAGAGAGGGATAGGGGATGTGGGAGGAGGGGGCAACGGATCTCTAACAGGACGACGTCCGGAACCGTCACTTCCCAAATGCTTGGGTAAGGGGGTGTTGGGGGAGGAAAAGAGAGAGAAAAACGAGCGGAGGGAAGCGTTGTAACAGGAGGAGGAGGAGTGGAGTTGCGACGGGCGTGAGGCAGTAGGAGGGTTGGGGGGAAGGGGTTTCTGCCACGACGAGTTATTTTGATATAACAGAAAACAAAAGGGGACGTCTTTTCGAGGCATTTAATCACTTCAAAAGCCACAATTAGCTAACTATGGTGAACACTTTTAAAGCTCCTTCGATTAAGTTCGTTTCAAAGGCATCTGAAACCTCGCGTACCCATTCATTTTGATAAAATGCTAAATGAAACTCAGGCTAAAAATATATTGCACGTGAAAAGAGAGGCAATCTAGTCTCTTAATAATTAAAAAAGATTACAAACAACCTTTGGATCGACAAAGGTAATGAATTAATCTGCCACATTATTACTACCCCCTCATTTCTGCGACACGAATGGTTACAAAAGGGGTAAATGTGCCATGTTCTTGCATCAAATAGGTGTCTGATTCTATTTATCACACATTGCATCACTTGCATTGTTACTTTTTTTGCGAAGATAATAGAGTGCAACGTTAAGTATTTAGCTTTTACTCTTACGGCTGAAGTTACATTCCACGGTAAACTACACCAAATATATATATATACATATATATATATATACATATACATATATATATATATATATATATATATATAATATAAATTCAGCAAATTATTCATAAACAGGATAGCTCTCTTTAAAGAGAATTATTAATAAATATAATGAGCATGAGAAAAAACCTATTGCCTGAAAAAAAAGTCACGCCCAATGAAGCTGTTATACGCCAAGCAAGCTATACATTGGGATGCACGAATCAACTTTGCAAAATATTTTTAAAAAGATTCTCAGGGGGTTTTAAAAGGCTTGACCAATAAAAACACTAAAGAGCAGAAGGAAATGGAACTATACAAGTAAGTACATGTGCAAGTTTTGTTCCGTGAAATTATTTCAAAACTGAAATTAGGAATAAAACAACTAATTTCCATAATTAAGGACACCAATGTGTGCATGTTATTCTAGAACATCAATTTTTGTAAAGGCGAATAAAAATTATTCGCGGGTGAAATCCCAAAATTCAAAATTTTCATCTCAGCAAACACACACTATTTAAGAGACCTAAGCTCAAAAGGAAATATTCTGAAATGAAAGAGTTTTTAATATGCAGGGGTCATAATGTTAATAACTACCAGAGGAAAACAACTTCTGAAAGCAAGGTCAAAAAAAAAGTTGGGAAGAAACGGTCAGTTTCGTGTCGTAACTACCTCATTTATCGCCATTCGGAGTTATCAAAACCCTTCACTGGGTTAACTGTACCTTCAGCTGTAACAGGAGGAATTCCACTTCCGTCAGTCCCTTTCGAAACCTAAATGCAAAAATATAATGCGAATGACGCCACGCTACATGGATGGCTGTTACAGCCCCCATTTAAAACCAGCGGTACACGTACCGCTGTCTATTTTAGATCCCCTCCCCTTCTTTACTTCTTATTCCCTCGCGCCTCTCCAATTTTAGCAAAGCCAGGTATCCGGTCAGGTGCTCGACAGCTGATTCGGTTTACACGCTTAAGAGCGATGGCGGTACAACTAAGAAAACAACAAACGGTATAAGAATGGTCGTAAAACTGAAACAAGGTGTCCGCGTGACCTTAATCACAGCGAAACACGCTCGAGAATCCACCATGCCTGCCTGGCCTCACTTCCAAATGGGGCGGGTTCACATCTTCTCGAAACGTTTTGCGCTCCGAAAACCGACCCGGGATTCCAGAGGAAAACCCCATGCTTTACCCTGTACCACTGCCCTAGAATACAAATTGGTGTCGTATCAATTCGAACCCTCTGTTCCCGAACCCAAATGGCGCCTCGCGTCTCCTCTCGCCGACCCTCCTCCCTCCTTCCGTTCCCCGGCCGCCTAAACACGCCTCCCCCGCAACATCCCTTCTCCCCGCGCCATCTAAATATAGACCCGCGCGGAGACCCCCAGAGAGGAACAAATTCTGAGTTTCGAAAGGCGCACTCTATTCCGAGGAACGTGGACGCTTCGAACATCATATTCCTGCGGATCCTACGTACTTACGTTCATTGGGAGCATCGCCGATGGGGTACGGCGACTATGCCATCGGATATCACACGAGGACGATGAACCCCTGATAGCTAAATGCATTTCAATGCGACACTTAGTTTTTCCACGTAGAATATTTAATAAATCCCGTCCGACATCCAACGTCATCATCCCACGTAGGAACCTGCTTCACGCATGAGATATTATCAATAACAAATCAAATCAATAATAAAAATCACTCAATAAAAATCGTTTCGGTTTCACTATAAATCGCTCCCTCAAAATAATGCCAGAAGCCAATTACGCACAATTAGGTTTAATCGAACTTTTTTGACTTTGATCTCATTCGATAAATTTAAAAATGCTTTTCTACGGTACATGATCAGATTGATTTGATGTGCTTTCTGGTTAGCTCGTCTCTTACGCCGCCTTAGCAGTTCCGATCTCCTTGTCCAATTTTTTTCGACAACGGAACAACCGAGGGCACAACAGACAAAGAGGTTAGAACTTCCCGACTGAACACGATATAGGAAGCGCGCACAGTGCTCCTGATTCCTAGCAGTAGTAGTAGTTTTAGAGGGGTGGGGCGACTGACAGCTAAGTTCATTTGCGCCATTAGGGATAGATGGGAAGGGAAGAAGGGTGGAGTCTTCCTTCAAACAAACCCGGCGTCGGCATAAGCCTACTCTTAACGAAAGGTGTTAAGGGGTCCGCAGTTTAACGTCCCATCCGACGGACGGCGCACTCACTCAAAGAGCTCTCGACTAAGTACCTCAAGAAGGGAATGGGATACCACTGAAAAATATCTGCCATCTCCAGGATTTGAACCCGGGCCCTGTCGGTGGGAAGCCAGTACGTTAGCCACCGCAACATCCCGATCCCCTTCTAATCCCTCTACACGCTACTAAACTGAAAAATATGTACCTCCGATTACCAGGCTCATAAAATACCATCACGCACAAAATTCATAGTAAATGAACGGGAATGGTTAAATAAATTACATTTAATTACAGCCCATCATTTAACGGAACTAAGGAGACGTAAAGAAAGACCCGAGTGAGGTCCCCGGTGTTGGTCATTTTAAATGATATTCATTTGCCGCCTCGCGAAGAACGTTACCTACCCCAGACCCCTCGCTGCATTCATTGGTATTTGTAATACGTCATTTCCGGCGCCCCTCCTTTCCTTTCAAAGGCCTCCAAATGCGGGAAACATGGTAGAATTCCTTAATGAGTTCTGTGGCATGAAAGCGATTTCGGCCAGCGACTCTTTGAAAGACCCTCGCATATCATTTCCCCTTATCCCACCCCACCCACCACCACCCCAAAATCTCTCTTCGAACTGCAAAAAAACGGGTAAACTTCGTTCCACGAAAATCGTTTCCACTCAAGAAAGCGTGGAAGTATTCCCACATTAACGAGGTGTTCAATAAGTTAACTCGGGTTGCTGGAATAAGCGAACACTTAGTGTAAGGAAGCAGTTATCCGAGGTGAAAGCAACAGCCATTTAACCTGCTTGGAAAATGAAACGAGGAAATTAGGTAGAATACATATTGTTCCAGACTCCCAACATAACGAACAAGAAGGCACTTTCTTTAGATATTTTATTACCATGCAAGCCACCAAATGGACTGCTTCGCGAAAAAATACCACCATACCAACTTGAATCTCGGTTTCTATAGGTGACAATAGATCTTATCTTCCCAATGGTTGGCGAACCTTTTCGCACTTTCTTACCAACGGCAAAGGATCACGTCGGGCCCGAATATTTTTCGCGTAACAATGTCTCAAAATAATGCCACCCATTTTAATCAATTGTAAGACACCCACTAAACTGCCTAAAGATGACACTTTCAATGAAGAGCAAGTATTTTAATTTATTGCTCCTATCATCTTTCAGCGAAGTCCGACGCGTTGCATTAGTATTAATGGCATATAGTGAGCCAAGGAAGCTTTAGTAGGTGCAAACGTTTTGGCAAAAGTGCCATAGATTCACCAACCATGGCCTTCGTGCATATTTTATATTACGAATTCACTCTGTTCCAGGAAAATACTTTCATATAGATATCATCAATACGAATACATACATATCAAAACACAGACACGGCCCCCAGATAAATATCACATTTTATTACCGTCCCCTTACCCCCTCCCTATTACCGAACCAAGAGTTTGAATATTCGATAAATTTCCAAGGATATCCAGAGAATAAGCGTTAAATAACTCAAATTCATTAAGGAAAAACTGACAAATCATTAGGAAGAATTGACAATACTTGAGAACAAGTCGCAAACGTGGGCAGACTTGGAAGATGGAACATAATCACGAAATTATATTAGAATTGCTTACAAACTCATTCGTGCATTACAGTACTTTGTAAAAATCATTTTTTATGCTAAAGATCTGGAACGTTATTGATACCAATTGTTTCTTTCAATTTGTCCACTTATTTAGCACACGAACTGCAACCTTGTGTATTTTCAAATACAATCCAGGCGCTTGGATAATTTAAACTCCATTAGACTGGTGTATATTCACTACCTGCCACACACCCTAGCGGTGGCTTACAGGGTACTAAAATATCTAAAATAAACAAAGTGATTTTAGAGCGTGAAACCTTAAAATGTGCTGTTGCAATGAACAAGTATATTTTACTTCGCAATTGGGTGTAGTACAAGGAAACAAGTGTAAAACACTAAAATCTAATTGCAGCCATCGAAATCGGTCATTTGGTTTCACCCAAAGGTGCAAGCTCAGGAGGAGACCCAAGCACGGCGGAAGGAAGGAAGTGGAAATGAATTGATTGAGCACGCCGACCCGCACCGAAGAAAGTGTGTTACCCAAGGTTTCAAGGAGCAGCACCCACATGCGGGCTCCAATTTCGGAGACAGTTAAGGTACACGATTAATGGTTAAAAAAAAGGGAATAATTGATGTTACGCCCTCGATTCGACAGTCTAGGCCCCATAAAGGATTGAAGAGACACCGTTTCCCCATTTAGCAAGAAATTTTTCATGAGTCTCGTCGAATCAATGATAGAATACGCTATCAGCTGAAATCGCAAATACTACAGAGTCTAGTCTAAAGGCCGAAAAACAAAGTTTAAATCAACTCAACATACAAAAGCGATCAACCCAACATACAAAAACGACTATTGAGACACATCACGTGCGTTCAAGTATTCCTACCTAATCTAATTCTTAAAAGGCATTGCCGAAGGTTTTTAGTACCCTGAAAGCCATCGCTAGGGTGTTTGGCAGGGGGTGAATACACACCAGACTAAATTTGGCCCGAAACCTGGCCACCGAACTCGAAGTACAATCTCACAAAAAATTAGGATTCATCAAAAGATTACTAGCTAAATATGATCTAAAAGTCAAAGAGATATGTTATTTGTCGTTGTTTAGGCCTTATTTAGAATATGCTGCAAGGATATGGGATCCTCACGAAGTTGGATTAACTGCCGCATTGGATCGCGTGCCGCGTAGAGGAGCTAGATTTGTAAAATGTTGCTATGACCAACTTAGTAGCGTATCCAAAATATTATATGGAAGCTCTTGCATAAATTGGAAGGAGGTCTCTTTGGCAGTGATGCTGAAAATGCATCATAACCCCCACCGTACTACGGCGGGAGATATCATGTTAATAAAATCAGAGAGATTAAGTGTATAACAGATATATTTAAGATATCATTTTTTCCAAGAACGATAGATGATCATAATAACATTTTTCGACCGCAGTAGTGTCATGCTCGGGTAAAAATAGTCTTGTGTGTATTCACCCCCTGCCACACACCCTAGCGGTGACTTGCAGGGTACATGAATAAATAAGGTAAAGACAATATTTATTCATTTAGTGCAGTAAACTGAGAGACATATTTCACGGCTGTAACACTGGAAAGTTACTGAAATTTCGCACTTCATCATTTCATAGGTCCCGACCATTTCATAGGTCCCGGGATATTTCATTGAAGGAGGAAGAGAAGGAAGATAATGATTAATTTTCTTTTCGTTTATTTAAGTACCCTGCATGCCACTGCTATAGTGTGTGGCAGGGAAATTTAATTTATTAAAATTTCATAGATTTAAACATACGATATCTTATTAATGTAATTTAGTACATGATGTATTACGTCCAGAAATGGGGTTATTTTGACCACCCAACCTCTTATTCGACCAGTGCGCGTCTAGTACACGTGGAAATACCCAGGGAAAACAAGGGAACGAGTGAGGAAATGTCAAGGTACGTATAATAGAATTATTAGCGGTTCCCACTAGAAACACCAACGAACGACTGACAGCAGAGTACAGCTAATTTCACCAGCGAATTAAAGTCGACGAGGACCAGATAAAATTAGGAGAGACAATGACGACTGGTAGCAAAGTCGCTCATTTCAGAGGTGACGAATACATTCGGCGACAGGCCAGAACAATGTCAGAGGCCTGTGAAAAGTTTCGCCAACGCTCTCCCAGACGCCATCCGCCCGAAGAGGGGCCTGGCGCCGCGTCGGCCGCAAGCCGTGACCCAGTGAGGGACCCAGAAGAGATACGAGTAGGTGGGGGATTGTGGGTGGACGAGGGGGGGGAAGGGGCGCCGCGCGTGTGGGGGGTGGCAAACAGAACCTCCCTCAAACCACCACCTCCGGAGTGGCCGACCCAATCCCCACATACGTGAGCCACGCGAACCGAAATACACGGCAACCACCGCCAAAAGGGTCCCGTCCCCCCCTGTTACCGCTCTTCCCCCCCCCCAATTCCCCCCCTGGAATCATTTCTACTCGCCCCAGCCATGGCGCCAAGAAGCTCGCGAAAGATGCCGGGATGTCACCACCCTTTTCGCGCCGTGACGAGGCCGGGGCTATTATACGGATCCATTTACAACTTCGCCCCACGGAACCAAATAGCCGAAAAGTTATTGGTTTGCCAATGTTCTACTATGGCTCAACTCCGGCCGGCTTCCGCGACGAAATTAATTAAGCGTGAGCATAATTAATTAAAAAAAAGGCCACAAAGCTTCTACTCTTTGGTGACTCACGCGCAACGTCCATTGTCGTTGTACCTATTAGGAGGGACGACCAACAGCTGCGGCCATTTGCGTTATTGGAGATGGGTGGGTGAGATTTGGAAGAGGTGAAATTTTCAGAGAATGGTGGAGAAAAAACCGGTGCCAGCATTGCCCTACTCTTAAAGGCAGGCGCGAATGAGCCTCACTCAATTTAACTTCTCATACGACGGACGGCTAAATGTAGTTAGTTCTCCTCAAATGGCATCCCAAGTAGAGATCGCGATACCTCTGAAAATTTTTGTCACTACCTAAAAATCAAACCCGGGCGCTCAGGGCAGGAAGCCAGTACGTTAACCACTGCGCCTTAAATAAACTTTTAGTGCACTACACAAAAAATGCTATAGAAAAATGAAGAGTACGCATGATAGATTCCCAATTGAATTCTTAATTTACCGACAGGATAAATCTTAGATTTTTGCAGTGCGGGTGTCATTTGGAGCACGTCCGATTGCGTAAATTGCTTAAATGATCATAATGCATAGCATAAGATGTAAAAAGACGCCTAGTCTGTAACCATGACTCCTTATATATTCTAAGAAATTTGGAACAAACGTTTATTGTGTGCAGAACGGGATCGGTACATCACCTCAATAGTCCCAATTCCGCGTCCTCACTTGAGTACCAGACCTGAAAATTATTTCCCTTCCTCTGCTTGAAAAGGTAAGTGATCAGTCGTTAACACGGCCGGCATACTACACCTAAAAAAGCGTCCCAGTTAATGATGATCGCCTTAGCGCCAACACGCATACTTCTCACGCGCCATGAACCATCGAAGAAGTGAACGATTCTTCTTCCTCCGGCCCTCTGTAAATCACCCGGCGCATTCCGCCGCGTCGGATCCAAATAGCGCACGTCCACACGTGCGATGCAACGATTGCGTTCTTGCGTTTTCGAACATCTCACTACGGATTGTCCGACCGCTTCGGCGGAGATGGTCCGCTTCAGAAACAACGGTAGTTTCTCATCACGCTTAATCTATAAAGACGGCCCCACTTTTAAGGGACCCACCTCCGACCGTGCGAGAGTTGCGGAAAGACTCGCTGACGAGGATGTCGGGGGACACAACAAGAGTGGGAACCCGGTGATGAGGTGAGAAAACACAGAATCGACAGCGGTAGGTTGAAGGAACGAAACAGGTCCGAACACGTGGAGCGCCCGTCCCCGATCTTCAATTGTTTCCCGTCCTTCCCGGCTAACCGGAATAGAACTTAAGGGGAGAGGAATCAAATAGATATCCCTAAAACGATGGGGGAGAGAAGCGAATGAAGGGATAGCCGAAACACGATTTCCAACCCTTACTGTAGATACCATTCCTCTGGACCAAGCAGGGTAGCGAGAATTCTTTATTCCCAAACGACTCTTCGATTGCCGGACACAGTCACCAAGTTCGGCCATTCGGGAAAGATTTTTCACCGGACCCGTTCGACTAGAAATAAACACGTAGTCATTTCTCCTTCGATTTGCAAATTAGGATGATTTCAACCTTACTTGATATCGCGCGCGAGTATTTGATTTCGTTTAAATTTTGCCTAAGGCTGTTTTCGGTATCGCATCCTGATGCAAACTGTCCGCGCTCATTACATATCTCCAGACTGTACGTGTCGCCGCACATCTTCACGGCTTTGGCCCGAAGTGCTTTTTGACCGACTCACGTCATCAACCCGACGGATGAGTCCTCTGGACGCCCAGTCTTCTACAGTGGACCGAGGGGGGAGAGACAGAGAGTCTTCGGATGATTAGATAATAATTTTTTTAGGAACGCGTCCCGTTCGCCCCGCGACTTGAACAAATCGTTTGGAAAGGAGACCCGGAGAGGGGGGACTGATAAGGCGCCCATTCATTGCGTGCGGACATCTTACTTCGTTTCCACTTCGATTGAGACACGAATGACGTGACCGAAGGACAGCTGGACGAATAGCTAGACAATATGGACCACGTCCTGCAGTCTTGATCGAATCGAAGTTGCGCAACAGAATGCGAGTCGGACCGGACGAGGAAGTAGCGGTCAAGTGGACATTTTGGTAGAGGCGAAAAACTTTCGCGCGTCCCGACTCACTCCATCCTCTCCCAGTGGATGTTTGGTCTAAATCTGACTCATCCGACCCTGAGAGAGATGAGAGAAGGGGAAGCAGCTCGAGACCAGCGGATTTCCCGCCGCAGCCGAAATGAGATCGAATTTATTTGGCTCTGGCACCTAAATCTTCTAACGAGCTCTTGCACGCCAACAAGTAAAATATTTCGAAGTGTTTTTGGCGAAAATTACATAAACGTAAAGTAAAGTAATTCAGGTATTCATCGAGTACAGTTAATTGATACCCTTCATTTGTAAAACGCAGTCTTAAAACTAAACAAAGAAGTTACTATGACTATAAAATTGTAAAGGAAATAAAATGAAAATTTTCTTATGCATTTTTCTTGTTTATTTTTCTTTTGAAAATCCCGGTCAAGGAGAATGACTTATATACACTGAACAATCTGCATTTCAATGCAAATTAGCGCGTGATTCCGTTAAAAGTTACAATTAGTAGTAGTATTTAGGTGAGGCGACCGACAGCTGAGGTTATTTGCGCCATTAGGGATGGACAGGAAAGGATGAAGGGTGGAGAGAAACCCGGCGTCGGGATTAGCCTACTCTTTACGAAAGGTGCCAAGGGGTCCGCAGCTTAACGTCCCATCCGACGGACGGCGTACTCACTCAAAGTGCCCTCCACAAAGCACCTCAAGTAGGGATCGAGATAACTCTGAAAAATATTCAACACCGCCGGGATTTGAACCCGGGCACTCAGTGGGAATCCAGTACGATAGCCACCGCAACATGTCGATTCCCCTAAAAGTTACTGTCGCGGCATCTCCTGCAGCTCTTTGAATGAAAATTTTCTTAACTATTACAACAGAGATTACTTAAGATCTCCTTTATTTTAACTTTATCGGATGAAGACTCTGAGAAAGATGATAGGACTATCAACATAAATTACCTTGCGCTGGGTTTGCAAGTACGTGGATGTCGCGATGCAAATATCGTTAAATCTGTGCAAATCTGGTCATACGACCGTTTCGCTCACCAAAAATAATGTCCCAATATCGTTACTACAATCCAGTTGCCCTCTTGCATAAAAACTCCAGCCTTGAGAGAACGACTAAATGATAATATGGACTTTTTTCTAAAGCTGCTTACATCTTACAGACAACCGCAAGGGTGTGTGACAGGGGCTGTTAGAACATGAACAATGAAAAAGTGAGTGAGACATTTGTGAAACGAAGACGCATCATTAATACATACCATGTTTCCTTCTGTTTGCTTAACCTGTCACGGCCCTTAAGGGTCAGGATCCCTTTAAATTAACTGGGAGTACACGTTCCATCTTTGGCAATTATCTTTCACATTAGTCGATTTTGTGAGCTAACGAAACCACACGGACTAGAAAAACGATCGCAGGTGGTGACTTTAAAAAAATTTTTTTATGATCGAGTAAGTTAATCAATTATCCCAGAAATTATTTCACGCCCAACTGAAATCGAGGAAAATCCACACCGCGTAAGGAATTTCCTTGATTAAAGTTGAGATACTACCGGAAACGGCCAGTCACAAGCGTTTAAGCTAGCCGGGAGTACATCCCGTGATTATCCTGGCAAACAAGCAACACACAACTCACATTGGCCCCTGACAGGCTGGCAACAAACGTTGCAGAGAGAAGTCGACTGATTCACCGCACATGGTCGGAAATCCGAAAGGGCCACCCACCTCTTCCATCTAACAGACCCCGGACAATGAGGCATACTAGGATGGGACGGGACAATATCAATTAGGATGGTTTTAAGAAACTGATAAAGCAGGAGGTCAACAGATAATGACAAATAATTAACCCTCAAAACCCTACACGATACGTTCGATATAAATGATACGAATAGAGTCGATATGATTATATTGACGACAAGATCGATATAAAACGACAATATGGTCAATTATTCGTAATATAGCATTACTGTCGAAATTACTCGTTCCACTCACTTTGGTCAATATTACTCTACATATCCGATAATTTCTGCACCACGTCGACATCTCGCCACCTCAATATTTTATTATGGGTTCGATATAGTGGAGAATAATAAGGGCATATACAACTTCGGGATACCTGTCCAAAGGAGCTCATTTTCCCGAGTCTCCTGAATCCCATTCGTATTCTACATGAAAAGAGGAATAAAAACGACTACACATGGAAAAAATCTGTTGACGATATTCTTAGTGGGGTTTTTCTCCTATCCCCTCGCTGCTTAACTCGAGATTAGAAGTTGGTTAGCACTGACTAGACTATTCTTAATGTCGTGGCTTTGTAACTCTTGGGAACTATAGTGATACATTTTCCCTTATAGTATAGGCAGGCTAAATATTGAAAATTACCCATATTCAGAAATTATAACAATTGTAATTTTCTACAGATATTTACTACATACAGCACGTTTCAATACCACAGTACCATCATCAGGTACATTATAGGATTAGGTTTAATGGACCAGATTTTTAAACAGCGTGGTCGAAGGTAGGAAGTTACACGGTGGGAGTCCAAAAAGGCAGAGAAAGTGGACGTAAGAAATAGTGAAAGGTAGTGTGGTATGCTAAATGCGTTAGAAGGGAGAACGTTGGATAAGCGGCGCAGAGGGAGGAAGACAGTCGGCTTTTTAGACGGCATGAAGTCAGGCAGAAGTTACGAAGAAATAAATATGAAGATCTCAAGATACTTAGAAATAAATGGTCGTCAGGGTCTGCTCGTTACCTACCTTCAAAACAGGCATAATAGCTAAAACCTGACTGACTGAAGCTGTATGGGCATTGAAATGACGACGCTATGCGCACCCAATTTATCACTGTGGGGAAACTACAATTTTTCATTACTTCGGAACAGCCATGCAAAACCTCGAAAGAATCAATAGAAGAATCATGGGGTCGCTTGAAAAATTCTCTCCTCCACGTGAACCTCAAAATGTCTTTACTTTGCCCGGAGGAAAGCGGAAGGCGCGCGGAATGGGAAGGAGGAGGAGGAGACTGAGGCAACCGAGGCCTACCCCAAGGGGAGGGGGGAGGCTGCTCCCTAATCGCCGCCGAAGCCGAGGGGCGGAAGAGGGCGACGGGAATCTAGACGGGAGAGAGTGGGGAAGGTCTCGAATGGTGCCGTTCCGAAGAACCACCTCCCTCCCAAAACCCACTCACATTTTATACCTCCACCCCCGCACACCCCTCTCGGAAGCGCGATGACGCACGCAGGGGGCGGTGGCCGCCACTTACGCACGAAAACGCCGCCCCCCCTCCCACTGAAACCCCACCAAAAAAGCAAGAATCCGCCGCCTCCCAAGTTCCAATCCCCCTTACTCCCTCTCGCTCATCAACAGCCGCCTATTAAAAAATCCACCCGCTCCGCGATCTCTCCCACACGTGAGACCCCCTCCTCCGCCCCCAGACTTCCGCAAGACATTCGTGAACGATTCTTGCGCGATCTTCATGCTCCGGCATCCATTCTGCTCTTTCAAAGATCGCATTTAGTTCACGCGACGCGTCCCGCTACGTGCGGGATACGGACGGATCGAATTACACTCGTGCCATCGAGAATCTTCACCTAGGACGGACCGATTAGTGAACAAAAACACCCGCCATGGACACCAGATATGTAACTTTCGGAACTAGAACCATTCGCGCAATCATTGGGGAAACGAAGATATCATGCTGGACCGCAATTTCGAAAAGAATCAAGAGCTGGTCGGTTCGTCGGTGAAGTTCTATCAGTTGTTCAAGCTTACCGTTCGAGCTAAGGAAGTATAATCAAGGAAATAAATACTGATATATAAAAAAACCGTTTTCCCATTACAAAATACAGCTTAGACTCTACCAGACGTAATTCATATCCCTTTAAAATTCTTCATGTTTCCCCACCTTCTATAATTAGGTGCATGCATATGCTAGTTGATAGTATGTGTATTTGAATGCGTGTAAGTTAACAAGGATTTTGGATGAATATCTACACCTGTGTGTGTTGCTTGGCCGTGAAGTTGTTGGTTTTGCATGTGATTTTATCCTCTTTTGTGGATGGTGGGCTAACACCCCCTGCCACACGCCCTTTCAGGGATTTATGTAGAATTATCTTACAGAAATACGATTGCGGCGTAAATCACATATCTTATAAACAAACAGATTTAAAGAATATTTAAGAGTGATTAGCCCCAAAGAGTGACCTTAAAATCCTAGTTTCTTATGGGACGCATAAAAATTGACATGATAATTTAAGTACACACCGGAGTGAAAATATCTCAAACTTTGATTTGATTAATTTATATATTTTAATAATTTAGTGACTGAAACTGATATCAAACACTGTCACAGCCAAAAATAATTTTTTCCTGGAATTATGTGAAACGTCAACATTTCATATCATAGGGCTCGCTGATAGCAAGAGAGAAATTATGGTTGTCATATACAAACGAGATTTAAACTACGACCATATCACATCCTCATGAGAGAGTATCAAGTGATATCTCATATTTATAAGCTTCTAAACGTTTCAAAATGTGCCAAGCTGCCGAGTCGAGTTCGTCGAAAGATGGATGCTCACAGCGATCGGGGACGAAAGAGGAAGTTTACACGGAGGACCATTCTGAAGAGGACGGGTTGGCCGTGGTGTGACCGGCGGCGAGGGAAATGTCGGGTCCAGAGGCCAAGGTTTGAGCGACGGAGATTAGACAGGCGGATCATCCACAACGCCGCCTCAGTCAAACGAGTTGACATCTGCACATCCCCACTCGGAGCCCAGCGTTCCTTCTTCGTGAGGGAAACCGCGGGCGTGAGGAAACGCCGAGAAGCGGTGGGAAGTTACGGAGAGGGGGTGGCGTAGGGGGATTGGAAGTGATGGAAACTGCGCGCCGCACAGGTGAGGAGGATTATTGAGAGTACTTGAAGGGAGGCCGTAATATCGAGCCCCTTCTCCGGAATGGACCAACCGCGAGTGGAAGGGCGCCAGCGATTTGCGGAGGCGCTATTTTGGTCCGGTGGCGGCGAGTCGAGTGGACAAAGGTCAACAAAAGAGCATTCCGAAGCGTCTCATACCCCCCTCCCCTCCCTCTTCCTCCTGATCACGAAGAACCCATTCTCTTTCTTGCGGATGCAAAATCTCGAGTTACGACCCAAAATACACCGACGTTTAGCCGCGGAAAACCAGATGATCTATGGGCTGAACGGTAAGTCGATTGTGTTTTGTGGTCTATTTCCGAAGTGACACCAGATAAAAATTAAAGTAACGACATTCAAGCAATTAAAACACATTATCGACTGAGGTCCGTTTAACAGGAAGAGAGAAAGATCTAAAATACGCTTTGTTGAACTCTTAGGATGAATTTGAACTAAGCCAAGCTCATTAGAGGCTGAAAAATTACCATTCCACTTTTTTTTGCGAAATCTCAAGATATCCTTTCAACCTTTTAACATGGTCAAACGGATACTTACGGAAAAAATAGACAAAAAATACAGACCTTTTTGTCTATTAAGTATTTCAACAGACGCAAGAGAAGGCTGAAGCTATTTTTTTTTCGAGATTTAGACTGCAATTCCTACCGCCTCCACAAGACCGTATAAATTTGGGAGAGTCACAAAAATCGGGAATGGTTGAGAGAAGAAAACATGCTGGGGGTATTGGAACAAAAGGTTTGAAAGTGTAAGTAACAATTGACATATTAATTGATCGACAGACTTTGAGATAACTTAGCGACACTGAAAGAAAATTTAAAAAACCCGCCCTAGCTTCATCTGGATGAACAAGCAGTCGAGAGGATAGTAGAGATGTAATTTCCCCAATATTTTAAGCGCTGGACCACTCCACCAGGGAAAAACTGTCACCTCCTTTGTCCGAACTTCAACGGCAATGTACGCTTCAAGTCATGGGAATGAAGATGAAACTCCCATACTCATTTAGTTTCGGGATTAACCATACTTGGAAAACGATTCGAAGGCAATCGTAAGGTTTTATGAGTCCTAGATAGTCACGACCAGAATATAAACTTGCTCTCAGGAATAATATGGATCCCGCTCCCACAAGAAAGATACAGGCGTTAAATATGATTCGCAGGCGGTACTCAACGGGGCGACAGGCCGGGGATGTTTATGACCATTTCGTCCCCCTTGACAACCCATTACGACCGATAATTAAGAAGGTGGACGGGGGAGGGGGTCGTGGAGTGAGTGATGTAGACGAGCAGAAGCAAAAACACCTAAAGGAACAAAACCCATCTAGCGACGTTAGACACCACCGCGGAGGGGGAAAGGGTCTCTCCGCGAATGAGAAAACGAACTCCTCGACGCAGTTGTCCACCATCACTCTCATCGGTGTCTCGCCGTGTCTCGACGACGGGTCTGGGCGAGGGGGAGGCCGGGAGAAGGGAGAGAGAGATTATGACACATTCGCGGACCCGTCCTCCCGCGAATAAATTTGGGTGACTCAGGCTAACACTCACACACACGCCCTTCCCCATTTCTAACAGGAAGCGAGGGAGGGAATTTCGGCGGCTGATATTTTATTCTTGGAGAGAATTTTAAAAAAGGCATACGTACGCATTCCGTGGGGTCCGCAAATGAAAGAGAACGGCCGTGGACGAGCCGGGAGCCGTGAGAACCTCGCAATTACGTACGGTGAGTGAGTGATCCGAATTTAAATTTGGAGCTGCCTCAGGCCTCTCTAATGCTCTTTAATTTATTTCAGGTTTGCCCAGATATTTTGGATAAAATATGCGACCCGTTATGCTTATGTTTATATTTGCGACACAAAGCATGATATATTATATGCAAACCAGGAAGCTTTCGATTAGGGTCTTTAAGCGGCCATCTCTCTCCTTTAGCGGCCTGCCAAGGGAAACGATGACGCATGTAAAGGGCTGGGGATTTACAACCACTGGAGTGGCTATATTCCCCAGATCAAAGGTTAAAAGAAGAACTCGAATGTGTGATTACGCTTTCTTCGGTCCCACGCAAATGAGTTTATTCGGCTCAACCTTCCAACGAATTACAGACTTTGCGCCTCTCTTTTGCCTACCGTAATGCCAATGAGGGGAACGTCAAAGCTAATTATCATCAGGAGGATGAAGGTACCCACTGATACATTTTAATGTTCTTCGATAGATCTCCGACAGTACCATTTGTACGTCATGTATCTGATAAATCATATTTTGTGGCTTCAGTTATGCCGAAAGTATAATTACTAAAACCAAAATATTAAAATCTCTTTTTGATTAGTGCAATTAGGCAGTGATAGTTTTTTCGGTCATGTAATTCGAGTATTGAATATTTTTAAATAACAAAGAGATAAATATAAAATAAAACCATCTTTCCAGCAACACAGAGAGTACGGAATAAAAAAAATGATATTATATCGATATCACGTTAATTCTGCTCTTTTGTAACCATTGAAATTTAATATAAACCTGATCATATAACAAATGAATCATTTAAGAACGTAAACCATATAAACACCCAGTTATGTAAGTCAGGGAAACGCAGCACTGATGGATCGGTAAATTTCAACAGAGCACAATGTTTCTACTCTGATTTACGGTTTATCACAATTTAAACAGAGTGTTACCGGCGATCATCTAATAGGGAATATCGTACAAACTCACGACCCGTGAGAGAGCAACTGAAAGAGAGAACTTCAGATGGAATCGGAGGAACATCATGAAATTAACAATGTACTGTAATGTAATGAAGTACAATGGGCTGAATAAAATGTACAGTACATGCCCAGATATGCATACAAATAGTATAAAACTTTATCGAAAGATTTGTCTTTTAAAATGACATGAAATACAGTAAAAAACAATTCTGACAGTCTTAAGAAAACCTCAAAACACCATCCGAAAGATACAGTAAGGTCGAAATCCAAACTGAAAATAAATAACGAAAACAGAGAAACGCATGCAAGTTTACATTTTCCATTCATAATCTTTCCTTCGCAGATTTCAACAGATGAACGGGAAAGAATCCTGGACAAAATATTGAGCTCTTTCTTTTTTTAAATCACAAACGAGTCCCGTTGATTCGCCGAAATTTCCCAGACACAACTAGAGGCGGGTATCGGGAGGTACCGGAATTTTAAAAATAGTCCGGGTAGCTAGAGGCTCCCCAAGACGGTCAACGCGGCGCGTAAATACTAGCGACGCACTTCGCCCTTGATCCTTCCACGAAAGTTTCCCAACCGAAAGGGAAAGAGGCTGTCTCCCGGCCTACACCTCGACCCCCGTAACCCCCCCCTGAACAATCCCCCGATCCGTTGTCGGGGGCGGAAAGGGGGGGAAGAAACGCTCCACGTGCTGTGAGGAGCAGTGCCATTTGGCTTCCCTCTGCTTCCGGAGATGCACCCCTTCCCTCTAAACCACCCCCCTGCTCACCCCCCCCCCGAACCTCCCACCTCCTCCCCCCTTCCCCGCTGCACCTCGATGCACTCTCATTGAGGAATAGTGGATCCTACCTGCGCATGCGCGGGGCCCTTTCGGAATTCCAACATCCCTCCCCCATCACCCTCTCGAAACTCTCTTTCGCACTACCCCATTTCGCACGTCGTCTGCTTACCCCTTGCCCCACCCCCCAACCGGACACCACTCCGCGCCCCCTACGCGATTGAAATCCTGCCGATCATACGGGACGGAGGAAGGCGGGGGAAGATGAGGGTGTACATCTCGATTCATTTACGTTACCACTCTTGCGTCCAGCCAACGCGACCAACGCGAACGCATGAAGGGACAGCACGAGAATAATGGGAAGCATTGAGAAATAATTGCGGCTTCATATGCCCTATTATTACGGCCTAAGGCAATCATCCCACTCATTGATTTCACTGCTGTAGTAACGTCCTTATCCCCTTATACCTAGAAATACTTCATAAATTTGTCCTAGACCTCGCTACCTACGATTGCTGTCCAAAAACGGCAAGGTATCCAGAAAACCAACAAGAGGGCTTGTGGCAAGGGGTATTATGTTGAAAACCACTGCGGTAATTATCGATTTTATTCGAAATTTCATTTCAGGGTAGTTTGATTTGTTGTGTGAGATGTTCTCCTCTCTTGAGATCACGAATCGCGAAAGGAAAAAGGATATCTTATGCATCAGTCACTTCAGGAATCAATCTACCGTGGGTCGACTAGGAATAATATTAAGTGAGACTAGAATTACTTATTCCCCTGTTGACAACATCAAACTCATGCGATTACATTTATCTATGAGGTTGATCCGCGCATATAATCTTCGTGTTTCCGAGGACCCAAGCCCAGGAGTTCCAATGCTCCATTTACTGCTAACGATGTAAGGGTGCCTAGTTTTATTTCCCAAAGAAGGACTTAATATATCATATTTTAAGTGGCTTCCGCCACTGTCAAAAAATACAATCGTAATCAATAATTTGTCCATGGGTGTCATTTTCGGCAACCTTTAGATTTGAACCATTCCGATCCTTTTGGTGGGGGTCTCCGATATTGGGGAATGGAATTGGGCGATCGAATGGGGGGGACTGATATAGTTCGGAACGGAATATCCACGTGTCTTACCTGGTCAGGTAATGGGAAGAAACAGAGAGGGCGAATGGCGTCAAAAGCAGGACCTTGAATTCAAAATCCCACCGAACGTCAGAATTTAAATAAAGGGAAAGAAACGAACGCCCACCTTTAACACACCACATGAAAGTGCATCAAGTGAATACTACAACTATTTCAATCTTGATAAATTATGATATTCTCCTAGAACTCGTTTCTTTGTCTGAAATCCGAGGATTCGAGGGTGTCTTACGTACATGTTCCGACATGTGAAGCATTCCAGATGAAGAATATTTACCATCACGTCTCGAAATATCCACAGTTGAAATATTTAACCTACCATCTGAATTAAAATTTGCAATGGCTAAATTCTTATGATCAAAAAAACAATCATACATCTACATTTCTTTAATGAATAGCAAACAAAATATGTGGTTTTGACCAATGGTGGGTAATGAAGTCGATTCGCAAGTTCCATACCGAAATTGACTTCTGACTGGCTCATAAAAATAAAACTGTTACGTACCATAGCGACACGGCGCATGAGCAGTAGTCACTAGAAGTATTGTACGTTATTATCCGTTAACCTGCCAGCCATGTTGTTTTGATCCTGCACCAGCGGTATTAGATGGAACATGAAGACTGTCACAACCGCCTACGCCAACTGGTAAGTGCGGGCGTGATTCGCTTCCTGCACGAGCAAGGAAAAAGCGTAGAGGAGCTCCATCGTCGATCCGTGAGCCACGTTTACGGCAGTAAAAAGGTTTCTCCAGAATTAAAAAAAAATCTATCTAAGAATCTTCCGATACACCAGAGAAAACATGTGTAATAACGCCAACGTAGGTCAAATTCATGACCTTCACGTTTTCCGCTAACCATCTGCCCTCCTCCGTTCCCCTGGGACGAATTGAAATCTCCAGACAAACAGGGCGAGGAGACAGCTCCTTTTTCCGGGATTCGCCGAATTCAGTCCCCCTTCGTTTGGGAAGCTAAGGAAATGCCAATGATTCCCAAAACGAGGCGCTCTTTAAAAAGGCAAGCAATAATGAGACCAAATACGGAAAACTGAGAAATAGGTCTAAGAATGGAAATCAGTTCTTCCGCAACATCGGGCCAAATTTTTTTCATGTATTTGTGACCTAATTCGTATGATTTTTACTTAATCCGATCTACTGATATCTTCTCTCGCGAGAACAGCTTGGAGGAAAAAACAAAGATCTATCACAGGACGAGTTGAAACTTTTCTGCGACATCGACTACGTTTATAGCAATTGATTTTGCGGCCCTGGGTTCAAAGAACTCAGATTTCGTTACTCGTTAACAGGAAAAGGGAATATTATACAATTAAGAGTATAATTATTCCTTATGATTATTATTTTAGTGATTATGAGTTTTATTATTACTATTACTATAATCTTACATTAGGAGTAAATGAATTGTCTGCTGTCACGCTCGCAACTTGATCACATGCACCTCCCTTTTTCCATCCGCAAAAAGGCGATCACATGACCGTGACGTCTTAACGATCCAATATTAAATCCTGATAGTAATAGTATTTGATACACAAAAGAAACAAATGTCCACCCGAGTATGGTTCACGTGAATAACATTCAGATTTTGGCCCCACTAAATCGACAGTCTACCCCAATTGCTCAACGGGCCAAATATTTCACGTGGTCGTGACAGTATCACAAATAAAATGCACGAATAAATCCCATTCGCTATTTTTTTGTCATAGTGGTCCAATCAAAGAAGGTGGTGGTGTCCGTGAAGGTGGAAGCTCAAAGGATGCCGTACTAAAGGGTGCGCATACAGGGTTTCCAAATCATTCGAGAATCGGGAGGAGGGCAGCGAACCTAAGGGCCAGCAAAGCAACGCCAAGACGCGGCAAATGGCGGTCAAACAAACTGAACGCTTGAGTTAGGGGAAGTTTATCCTCACTTCCGTGAGAAAATACTAACATTGCCAACCAGTTATTAAATCCTAATATAGACGCTGTACATTAATACGTACCTCATCGACGTCGTCATTATGAAAGCGACTTTGTAAGATCATTTTGTAGAGGTGACGGAACGGGATGAAACAATGCTTAATGGTTTCACACATCGGTCGGTTGTGTTTTAAAACCGATCTTCCGTGCGTTTTTTTTCACCAGCTCCGGATATTTTTAATAAACATGTCATGTCCATCCGGACTCTAGGTCTATTTTCTAATAGCGCATGCAAAGATATGCGCTTATTCTTCCCGAGCGTCGGCGGCGGCAAATTAATGGAGTCACTTTCCTTGCGACATCGCGACCACCAAACGGCAAATTTACGTGTGCCCGTCCATCCATCCGCCTATCTTTATCTCTCTCTTCTTTCTACGTCTCTCCTTCCCACTCCTCCCCCTCTTCTCTTTTCCTCTTCCCTTCCTCCCCGACCTTGCTCTTCCTCCATCCCTCCCTCTCTCTCTTCCTCCACACCCTCCTACCCGCAACACTTCTATTTCCATTTTGTTTTGGCAAACCTTCGGGAGACCCATAAATGCACTCCGGAAATAACTCCCCTCGCCCTCCCATCCGACCCTCCTCCCTAGTCTTCGCCCCCTCCCCCCCCCTCGCGCCCATACCCGCGGAACGCGCGCATGAAGACACGAGAGAGTTTATTTAAAAATGCTGGACACCGCACGCGAAATTTATTGCGAAGACACGTGATGGGTCGGCGAGACCCAGCACGGGGGATGTGGGTGGAATACGGGGCACAGCACACCCAATGGCTACACTTCGGGAATCTTGGTTTGGATCCCCTCAAGGGATAAGAAAGTATTTTTTTTTTTTTTGCTTTTCGGGCTTATTTTCATCCCCACCGTACAGAGTGCAGATTATCCTCCCGTCATTTTTGAGACTCTCAACGGAGGATTAGAAGAGACTGGGGCTTTCAAAAAGCTCTTTTAACGCCAGAGGGCCTGTCGCGCAGCAAAGACGATCGAGGAAAATCCTTAACGTAGCTACAAAACATCCAAAAACTGAAGCGCGGCCTTTGGCAATCTTCCGATTAGCAGACTAACCCAGCGGGCTTACTCAAACAGAGGACACTTTTGAGTTCTTCATTGGACACGTGGGGTCTTAGTCACTAATGTTAGTAAAGCTATAAATTTCAACGCATATTCCACCAATGTCAAACCATAGGTATTTGTAAAGAGTGGTTGTTTACAAGGATGTAAAATGTTCAGTTTTGTTGTACCAGTCAATGTAAAAAATTAACCCCCAAGGTGCCAAGAAGCTATTGTTGCTCTGGATAATCCAAATGATTTCGACAAGGATAACTAAAACTTGCTGCTTCAATGCAAGCATTACAGTAAAAAATTGTAAGACAAAATCATGCTGAGTCAGTGGTTCGCAACAGTTCCCTTCATAGTGATCGCTGAAAGTTACTTGGAAATTGACAAAAAGATCCCTATTTGAAAACTGTATTAATACTATTATAGATATAACATAATAACATTACATTAGCATTGGTATCGACGACTGAATAATATTCCAATCATGGGATCCAATTGATTTTCCAAAGCTTGATTATCTCTCATTCTACTCATGCTTTTCCTTCCTCCTCGGACTTGCCCGCCTATATTCGACGATGCAAATTACGGCAACCGTCGACGAATTCGTACAAATTTTTTGCCAGACCAAATATTTTTATATTAAATACGCTTGCTGTACTGATTTGTTTTTTTCGGTAGAACAAATAAATCAGTACAGTGTTTTTTTTCAGTAGAAAAAAATAACACCGATAGTTAAATCCACGAATCTCGCCTTAAATTATTTCTGGAATCACAGACTGAGCAGAAATTAGGCATGCGCTTTATCTCTGTGATGTTTTCGACAGAGACGTGATCGAGCTGATAGCTTCGGTCCCACTCGTTGCTTTCAAAAGAGGTCAGATCAGGAGATCTGGGAGTCAAAGTACACAGCACATGCATGCATCAATTCCTTCGTTAACTATTCAGCGGAATCGACGTTGGCTACCGCCCGCAGTAAGGCATGGCGCTAACTCCCATCGTATTCCGTAACGCCGTCCATCGGATTCGATTAATAACGTGATGAACTGTAGAGGTACTTCATAAGACATCATAATATTTTATGCACGTGATAAGATAATACAGTTTTCAATAATAATCTCATTGTAGAAAAATTAAAACAATACACTAACTGTACGTAACATCTTTAATGATTACTTAAAATACTGCAACCACATACATTACGACTTTCCTCTGTGTTCATGATGAACAACACTATCTGATCTCAATCTCACCACAGTAAAATTGTAGACTAAAATGGACATTTTATTTCATTGTACAAAGCTCATAATAAATTTTGATAGTATCGCCGGTGTTTCTTTTTAAATAATCAAAGGAACACGGCACCAGGAGAATTTTTTAAATTTTACACATCAAATCCCCTTCAGTAAAATACAAAAGTCTCCATAGGTACTCGACGTGTCCCCGATAAACAAAGAACCCACCACTGACTTTACACTTTGCACAACGCCTATTGAAGCAATAATTAATGCCATGTTTCCAATCCCATCTTCAATTTAATACTCACATTACCCAATCAACGAGAAGGTTCGACGACTGCTTTCGAC